>NC_138202.1:247890458-248490458 GCF_964194415.1 Vipera berus | reverse complement strand
TGTCTTCTAATAGCAATAGTTTGGACTAGGGAAAATGATGTGCTTAATTATAGATGTAATCATGAATCTGCAAGCTCCAACACTCATAGTACAATAAAACACAGCTATCCATGTTGTTAATGATTTTTTTTATTATGCAGCATGTTGTTTTAATGTCTGCATCAGCATTGTTCTGCAGTGATTACAATATTACTAGATATAATTTCCCATTCAAAGGGACACTACATAGCAAAAGAAAGCATTTTGTCCCTTCTCTGATTGTCACTGGAATTTTTCATTTCTGTAGACCCATTTTCCATAAATAGTCTACTAAGAAATATTGCTTGGGCAAATTGATCCACTTTATTTAATAATGTCAATGGCATTGAATTTCAAATGAATGATGGTGGTGTCTCTTTTACCTCATATTAAGCATGACAGTTAATAAAAAGACCTATTGCAGTAGAGGGCAACATTTGACTATCCAATTCACACAATCAGTTTAGCATTGAGATATGTGGGCAAGGAGCAAGGTCTAGATGTAAGTCAAAATAGTTGTTGGCCATACTGGGGTTTAACTCTTAGATAGCCCTACTCAATTCTCTCCTGTTTTCTTTTTTCCTCATGGCAGTTTACATCTCTGGATTGAGAACCAGGCTATGCCGTTTCCTTACCTAAGTCAATGGCTAGGAAGGATTAATTTTCATAGCTGATGCTAAGAGCTCAGAGCCAGTGGATGCAGAGATTACAAAGACACAACCTGCAATTTCCTCTGTTTTCCTTTTTCTGTCTGATTGCACAGGCCCTTTGATAAAAGCCTTATTTTCCTGCAAATAGATGTGTTGGACTGTGCTTTAATTGGATGCTGATTTTTCTTGCTACTGCACTAAGTGCCCCCACACTAGATGGCAACCAGCTTTAATCACACAAATCTTGATTTATAGAGGTGAGCATGCATGCAAATTCATTTGCAAACATTTGCTCAACATTCACTTATTTAACCAGCATATGTGAAAGGCTGCTTCTGTGTTACTCCCAGTTTGTAAAAGGTACCCCCTCGGAATTCTGTTAGCCTTCATTCTCTGTGGCTCAGAGAAGAAGGCAAGATGAATCTCTTTGACCCAGATTTTTATTGTTAATTATATTTAGTGTCAGTTTATATGTTTTTAAGCTTTATTCTGTAACTTGTACTTTAATTTTTGTTAGGTCTTTTTTTCCCTTGATTGCATAAAAATGCAGGATCTATGTATCGGATGTAAATCAACTATAATAACTGTAATAAGTCCTTTCATAATGTCAAAATGCAATTACAACCTTTTTTTAAAAAATATTGCATTTATGCTTTATGTAAAGATAGGTAAGAGATACTTATTTTCTTATAAAGCCAACATATAATTATAATGTGCTTTTTATGATTTTTATTATATTTCTTCTCACTATAAGTTAGATTTCTATGGCTGTCCAACTCATCAATAATTCTGGATGGCATACAAATTAAAAATAAGGATCACAATACATTAAATAAATGCACAAAATTATGATTATAACAGGGAATAGATACACACTATAAATAAATCCATTATAGTTCATCCCAACCAATCCAAGGAACTGGGCAAAAAGCCAAGTCTTCAAGGTCCACTTCAAGGACAATAGGGTTGGAGCTGTTCAAACCTCTGTAGAAATGCTACTTTAGAGGGCAGCAGAGACATTCTGTTTTGTAAGTCCTATCAAATGGCAATGCTTGTGAAGTGTCAGTTCTTACAGGGTGGGCAGAAATAATAGAAGAAAGGTAGTCTTTCAGATGACCAGAAAAACTATGCAATGAAGGGTCTTGTAAATGACAACTGGCACCTTGAATTGTACTTTGAAGCCCTTTGGTATCAAAGCATGCTATTACTACTAGTGCTTCTACATTGTGGACTGGCTGTAGCTTCCAAGTGATCTTCAAAGGCAACCCCACATAAAGTGCATTGCAGTAGTCCACACTACAAGATTACTAAGGCGTGAGTGTCTGGGAGGAAGGACTTTCACTCCAGAAAAAGTGCAAGTAATGTACCAGGCACACCTGTGCAACAATCCTGGCCACAGTCACTATGTGCTCTTCAAGCAGGAATAGTGAGTCCAGGAAGACACCAAATCATCACTTGCTATGCTTGGGGAAGTGCAATCCCTCTCAGAACTAAAGATGAAAACTCTTGTCCCCAGAAGATTTACAAACCCAAGGCTACACTATTATGTCATTATAAATTGGAAAGTCTATAAGGAAGTGACAAAGGGAGTTATTTCATTTGCAATTCAAATGCTTTCTCTAATAAACATTTCCAAGAACCCAACTAGTTGCACTTCCTTATTTTGAAATTGTCAAACTTTTTGACAATGTAGCTTCCCTTCAAATAAAATGCTCCATCAGGATCTAAAAATAGGGTAGGTCTTTTGGAAACCCAGGAGCTGTTTTTAAAAATACTTGGAAATGTATTATTACAATTCTAAATTGCTCATCTTTTCTGATCATCCATAGATGATATTAGTTCTTGCTCGAAATAACACATATTTCTCTTTATTTCATTATTTCTCTATCTCTTTTCTAGAGTGTGAGCAAACCTCTTCCTGGTTGTGAACTCTGCACTTTTAAAAATAGCCTCAAAAACCATGATATTACTGGAATGAATGAGGCCAACTTTTTTAGCTATATTGAGGAATTATTGTGCAGGGTTTAGATGGGGTAGATTTAAGAAAAGAAGAAACAGGGGCAACATGATAGCAGTATTCCAGTATCTGAGGGGCTGCCACAAAGAAGAGGGGGTCAAACTATTTTCCAGTGCACCAGAGGGCAGGACAAGAAACAATTGTTGGAAACTGATCAAGGAGAGAAGCAACCTGGAATTAAGAAGAAACTTCCTAACAGTGAGGACAATTAACCAGTGGAACAGCTTGCATTCAGAGATCATGGGCGCTCCATCACTGGATGTTTTTAAGAAGAGACTAGACAGTCACTTACTTGTCTGAAATGTTATAAGTTCTCTTGCTTAAGCAGGGGGCTGGACTAGAAGACCTCCAAGGTCCCTTACAGTTCTATTCTATTCTATTCTATTCTATTCTATTCTATTCTATTCTATTCTATTCTATTCTATTCTATTCTATTCTATTCTATTCTATTCTATTCTATTCTATTCTATTCTATTCTATTCTATTCTATTCTATTCTATTCTAGTCTAGTCTAGTCTAGTCTAGTCTAGTCTAGTCTAGTCTAGTCTAGTCTAGTCTAGTCTTTCTTAAAATCTCTGCTAAACTTAAAATCTAATTTTCTCTGTAACCCCCAAACTCAACCTTGAATATTAAAAAAGAAGAAATCCCCTACTTACTTTGGGAGCCACCATATAGGTCGTGATAGCAAAGATAACCTGTATGATGTTTAACCTGCTTTTTTATCAAAAGGTTTTTATTTATCCAAACGATTAATGAAACGTGTCATCATCCCAAGGCTATATAGGAAAATTAAAAGTTTCTTCCTTAGATTTGCCCCAGAAAGCTAGAGAATTAGGATTCAACTTGGAGATGCATTCCATTCACTCCATGTCCTTCTATGGAGTGCTTTCTTATCTTGATAAATCCTATCACCAGCTTCTTCCTTTGTTTCTCAAGGGTGCCTGGGCAGAGTCCAATTTTTCCATGGGTGCAAGAGCAGTTTCCAGTTGTAGGTTCGAAGGTAAGGGAGCTTTCCTATTCAAGCATGAAGGGAGAGGAAAGAACATCACGCTAAATATTTGAACAGGAGAAATAGATAAAAAGCATGAAAAGTCATCCGCCTCCCTTCATCATGAATATTAATGCAATTATGATTCCTCATGACAGTGCTATTAACATAGTGGGCCAGTTTAGTCTAGTTGTTAAGGCACCAGGCCAGAAACCAAGAAATCTTGAGTTCTAGTAGTACCTTAGACTCCAAAATCCAGCTGCATGACTTTGGGCCTGTTACTCTTTTTCAGCTCAACTCGCCTCACAGGGTTGTTGTTGTGGGGAAAATAGGAGAAGGAGGATGGAGTATTAGGTACATTTGCCGCCTTGAGTTATTTGTAAAGTAAGAAAGGTGGGATAAATAAATAAATAACTCCTCTGGGCTTTTTTCATGACAAAAATAAAAATAAGAAATAAGATTACATGTAGCATTTATTATACATTACACAGGAAGTCCTTGATCTTTATGACCGCAATTGAGCCCCCAAATTTTTGTTGCTAAGTGAGACGGTTGTTAAGTGAGTTTTGCTCCATTTTATAGCTTTTGTTGTCCCAGCTGTTAAGTGAATCACTGCAGGTGTCAGGTTAGTAACATAGTTGTTAAGTGAATCTGGCTTCCCCATTGACTTTGCTTGTCAGAAGGTCGCAAAAGGGGATCACATGACCCCAAGGCACTGCAACTGTTATATATATGAGTCAGTTGCCAAGCACCTGAATTTCGATCACGTGATCCTGGTGGGGATGTTGCAACAGTCATAAGTGTCATATGTCACTTTTTTCAGTCTAATTTCAAATGGTAACTAAATGAACTGTTGTAAGTCAAGGACTACTTTTGTATACATATATTATATTCTGCTTGGAGCCACAAGCTTGAGTAACAAGTCATAATTAGACTAATAATTGTTGAACCTTACATGAGGACATTTCTTAGGTAGGAACAGAGAGTGAAAGAAACATTGGCAGAAAAATGTAGCTGAAAGAATCACATATCGCAATGAAAAGAAGAATTCAATTTTTTTTATATTATATGTCACATTACCTGAATGCCAGGTGGTAGGACGTGTTCACGCCTCTCCCATTTCCCAGTTGTAGAAATGATGGCCTATAAATTCTTGCTGCTTTGGGAAAGGTACAAATGCATTAGCTCATTCACTTTTAGGACTATCCAGGGTGGGGGATAAGGCGCACAATATACATTCTATCTAAATTAGCCTTTAGATAGCTTGAAGCTCAAGTAAATCATATCCTCAGTTCACTGCCTATTTTAAATAAGTGGCAGTGCAAGGGGGGAGGGGAGGAAGGACCTAATTTAATGCACTCGATTCAGGGAAAGAAAGTCAATTGGAACATTAAATACAAATACAATATAGCCTGTTAGCTTTCTGTAAGAAGCTTCTTCTATTAAAAAGCTTTGTTCTGAAGCAGTATGCACACATACACACACACACACACATACACACACACACACACACACACAGACACACTGAACACAGTGCATCTTAGAGCTAAATTTAATATATGCAGGGGTATGATGTTTGCAGTGCATGCATTTCAGCAGGTCCCATTAGTGTGCCTTTCCCCTCCAGTGAAAACAGAATGAACCACAGCCTCTTCTGGTTTGCATAAAGCAAACAAAATTAGATTTGCTTTGCTGAATTGAAACTCGCTTGGGATTGTGCGCCTCTCTCGGGGACAAATTACTTCAAACAATCCCTTTGTACCATAACAAAATCAAAAAAAATTCAGGCCAATCAACATGGCTCAAAAACCCTTAACACAAGAATTAATAATATAACCTAGTCTATTTTTATTGCTTCTATCCTACAGATCTTTGTTTTAATGTAATTACGCTTATTTGCTGCCCAAGTGTTAAATAAGCTTGCATATGTTAACCAGGGTGACATAAAACAACTTTTCATATTTGTCTGTTGCAGTCTGTAAAGCAAATCTCTAGATGATATAAGCCGAGCATAATATTGAACTGAAATGGGATAGCAGTCCTTTCCAGTACAGACAAAAAAAATCATCTGTTTTTCTACGTATATAATAAAGATTATCCAAAGTACATCCTAGTGAAATCACTGAGGCACAGGGCTTTTTTTCTCATAGAACGCTCAGAACGGAGTTCCGGCACCTTTTTTGGATGGAACCTTGTAGGGTAGGCAAGGTGGGTTGTATGACATGTGTGAGTTCTGGCACCTTTTTCTTTTACAAAAAAAGCACTGCTGAGGCATATTTCAAAATATGTATGATTAGAACTGGATTTAACAAAATTTAGCAATCAAGGTTTCTTGCTTTCTAAAATAATTGCAAAAGGATGTGAAAATCTTTAATTTCACTACAAAGGATTTATTTGAGCGTCGCCAAGCATGCTTTGAGCTCACTTCCAAATATAATTTCAGAATATAGACAAAGATAACAACTTCCTTCATTCTGCTTATTCTCATCCAGGACTGTGCTCAGCACATGAGTAGTTCAGAAGGTTTTAGATCTTTGATTACTTTTTGCATTATACTGTTTGATCTCCAGACCCACTGTGCAATATTGTAAAGCTGAATTTATATTTGTCGTGTCCATCATAAAAATTTAGCCTGCTTTAGCCACAGGGGAGAATTTTTATAGCAGCAAGATTTTATATTGTTTCTGTCAGTATTATCTCAAAGGGTTTTTGGGGGAGTATAATGTTAAAACAGGTGTTATGCCCCATGATTTTCAGTAGCATATAAGACCAACAGTGAACAGCTCTTAGACGTATTCTCAAAGACAACCTCATATATGATTAAAAATACAGGAAGTTGATTGTATTATCAGCTCATCAATATACAGTATTTGTTTATGCCTCATGAACAAAGGAAGTGTCCATTCTCTGTAGCAGTAAAGAGCCCTCTAGATTAGCCTTAAAATTTACCAGTAGATGGCCCCTACTCCGGTGTTGTGTAGAAGAATGGTGAAGACCAAGTTCTTCAGCCAGGCTTTTAGTGAGGGAAAATGAAACCCTCGCTTCATTGTGCTTTTCACTTTCTGTGCTTTCCATCTTTGTCGTTTATGTTTCATTGATTTTATTTTAATTTCTTGATTTGATTGTTGTGAGCTACCCAAACTCACTGAAAGTTGGGGAGGGAATAATAATAACAACAACAACATAACAACAACAACAATAATAATAAATACCCCCTTGCCATGGGTGATGAGCTTGCGATGCTCTGATGAGATTGAGAGCTATGCTGATGGCAGAAGGTTCATCCATGCCAGTCAGGTCTCCGTGGAAGTTCCAGACTGATTGTATCCATCATCCCATTAAATATGGTGAGACAACAGAAAAGAAATCCTATATCAGTTGTTTCCTGGGTCAACAAGGAACATGTCAGCTCTAAGAGCTCCTGGGCATATGTTGACAAGTGAGCAACGGGACTCAGCAGCTACGGCTGGGTAACCAGGGCTTAGTCCTGTAGGATTACTGGATAAGCAACTACAGGCAAGACAAAAGGATTGTTTTTGAAAATTGTGCTATTTTGGCCTGCTATTATAAATCAAAACTGATAAATTGGGGCTCTTTTAAGGCAAATGTTTGAAGCATGGAAATACAGTAATACTCAAATATTACTGAACAATAATCAGCAAGTCAAAGGAGATCCGTTACCAGAAGCAAAATATTCAGGGATGCAGAACTGGAAAAGATTCAGAAAAATTGGGAAAAATGGAAAACCAACAGTGGAATAGCAGAAAAAACTGAAGTAACAAAATTGGAAATATAGAGGAAACAGTTGATATGCAATACAGAAGTGATATCTTAGAAGAAGTAATAACACAATGGAAGCCGAGAATGTAGAGTTAAATGTACATTTCCCCCAAAACCAAAATGCAATAGTATTTGGTGCTTTTAAAAGCAGTTTACAATTTTAGTGGCAGAGAGGAGCTGAAGACCACCCAGAGGCAAGCTGTTCCTATACTTTCGCCAATTCCTCCTCCCATAGGCTGAAATCATGTCACTAAAAATACTCATTGAACTTACGTAGTAGTAGGATCTTTGTCTTCTGGGGGGCTGAAGGTAGTTTAATCATCCCAGTCTTATATTTTTAGCAGGGAGCACTGCACATAAGAAAAGACTGGTGAGAATTCTACTTGTTTAATATTTCTGGTAAAAAATTAAATTCTGTGGATTTCACAAACCTGATAGAAAGAGTCTGAGATTAAAAAAAGACTAAGGAAAAGAAAGAATGCTTGTAGATATGTTGTGCCTCTGTCCTAATTTCTAGGTGAATGATTTCAATCAAGATTCATAACAAGCAAAATTTCCTATGCATTTAGTATATCATGACGAATTCATCCAGATAAAGCAAAGAGGTTGATTACTTAGCTTTTAGCAATTTGGGATAGAGCCTCTTTGTATTCATTAATGTCTGGGCTGATCTGGCATAGTCCACAATGTTTTGGTCACAAAAGTCACCTTTAATAGCAATATAGATAGTGAAACACCTTTGTCCTATGTCTAAATAGAATACTGAATTTTGTTATTGATACTTCTCCATAAAACAGATAGCAAAATATAATATTTTGCATATAAGTGAAAATAAATATTTTATCCATTACTAGTTTTATGTGTATCATTTACAACCTATTTCTGGTTTGAAAAGTTGGATTTTGCTGCCTTGTGTTATTTATAAAAACACCAAAGGATACAAGTAAATAAATATGGTATATTCTTTGCCAATGAGTTACATAAATACTATTTATCAATTGTGATTAAAAGGATATAGTTTGTCTTTTTAAAGTGCAATCCTTCTCACTGAAATATTATGAGGCAATGAAGTTGCAAATGAATTTAGAGAAATGACTTCCATTGAGAGAAATATATTTGATAACTTAGTATTTACATTTTAGGGGGAAAAACATGCAACATAAATGATGTTGGAATTTTTTCCTTCATTATTTTTTTTAAAGAAAATCTGTTAAGTTTTTTTTTAAAAAAATGCAAACTAAAAATGCAAAAAAGAAAAAAGAAAAATAGAAATATATCCTATTTCAATTATCAATAAGTGGTTTAGCAATGAATTCACTACAATAATATGAACATAGAAAATATCACAGGATCTCTGCCACAGTCACACACATTGTTGCATCCTTTAGTTAAATTGCCATTTCCAGAACAGAGAGATTGCACATTTTCAACAACCTTTCCTTGACATCTGGAATAATAGCATTTTCCAATTTCTTAATGTTGTGTTTTGTGCTGCTATTTTCCCAAGAAACAAGAAGTTTAAATAGTCTTTATATGACCCATTATTCCTAAACAGAAAATTATTATTTGCTGAGCAGGAGGCTGCTCAAACTGTTCTGTACCAGCCTGCTACCGGCCCTGCAGAAAAGGCAGGGACAACCCCTTTACAAACGGCAAGAGGCTGGAATTAAGCCTGCCAAATTTATTAACATAAAACAGCAAAACAAGATACCAACCATGAAACAGGAGCTATGAAACAGGAACCAATCAAGCGGTTGCCTTCAGCAAACCAGCCCTCCCACGCATTCCCCTTTTATACAGTTCAGG
The DNA here is from genome assembly GCF_964194415.1 of Vipera berus. Lineage (NCBI taxonomy): Eukaryota > Metazoa > Chordata > Lepidosauria > Squamata > Viperidae > Vipera > Vipera berus. The sequence continues at coordinate 248,481,199 of NC_138202.1, read as the reverse complement.
GCGTGGCTTCTCTCTGCCGAGGTGCCCCATTGCCTTCCTCTGTTTACTCCTGATTGACTGCCTCCTGCGTCGGGCGTCCTTGAACAGGGCCAGCTGTGGGTCATCTTCATCCACACTGTCAGGCTCACACAGCTGGGTCTCCATCGTGACCAGGTGGGAGGGGCCTGGCTGAGGGCTCTCATCAGCAAGATCTTCAACCCCCTCAGCAAGCTCTTCAACACCCCCCCTCCTCCTCTGAGTCGTCCGACCCAACTGCCGAACCCACAGGCTGACCCTGAATCACAACACAAACATCTAATGCAACTCTTTATTAAAACAATATCAACTTTAAAAGCTATCTGGCAGGCAGCTTAGAAACTTGCCATTAATTCATGTTTCTTCAGAACATTTCAGTAAGCCCCTCTAGAGATGACAACACAGCACACCATCCAATTGTGTTGCATGATATCATGTTCTTTCTATGATTTTGAATCAAGACAGTCCAATGGAAGAAAGTTTGGCAAGAGCTATTTATGGGAATATCTGCAAAAAAATGAAAGCAGGATGAAAAAAAAAATGTGTTGGATTTATTAAATAATGGCTGTGTACACACACACACAAATGTTCTTCTGCCTATGCTTTGATTCTTTTTTCAGAACTTCTCTACTACTGAAATGGTGTAGAAATTGCCATGCTGCAGGAATGTAGGAATGCTACTCAAACAATATAGCTAACAAATTAAGGAAAATAAATCCTGCAGATTTGGGGGTTCTACAACTTGATTAGAGAAGAGAAAGGTAGATTATCGCCTCCATCGTAAGCTTATTTTTGTACCGTTCCACATGCTGCCCTGTGATACGAAGCACAGCAGCTTAAATGGGAAAAATGGATGCTAGGAAGTAATATACGTTTGGATATTAAGGTTCTGCTTTCTTTGTGTCGTCATTTGTGCGGGCAGTGCACACAAGCACTCATACTTAAAGGCAAACTGCAAACTGGCTCTAATTTGCTGTGAATAAGAGTTAAAAGCATTTACAAATTTCTACTAATTTACTGTTCAAACATCAATCAGCTTTTACGGGATTCAGAAGACTTCAAAATGTAGCCATCTTTTTTAAAAAAAATAGTTTGGAGAGTCCAAAGCTTTTGCATACATTCATATAGACTTAAATTTGTGTTAAACCAAATTAGATCCCAGGAAATCACAATCATTCATGATTCATTGAGTCATTCATATATGAAAGCTGTTTCCAGCTACAGTATATATTCCTGGGTTGAGACAGTTCCATCTACAAAATATACAAAGTAGTATCCATGGGAAATTAACCATTTCTACTCTCTTTCCAAGCCTGCACTATTAGCAGTATAAATTATTCACAATACAGAATATAATGTCAGATTGTGTGCTCTGTCACAAATTCAGCCATTATTATTATTATTATTATTATTATTATTATTATTATTATTATTATTATTATTATTATTATTATTATTATCTTTTATTCATTCAAACATTCAAATTGACTGGCGCTGATCGTTGACACGGGTTGCTGCCAGCATCCTAGGTATCAACCAGGTACCTCCTTAAAATGTAAGATGTTCTGAGTAGCGCAGTTTTTTGTAGCATTGCTGGAGTTATTGCAGGAAGCTGCAGTCTCTTGATGTACTTTGCAACGTTTTTGGACATAGTTCCCAGTGCCCCGATGACAATGGGTATCACTGTTACACATTTCATCCATAACTGCAGTTTCCATGGCCAAGCTGCGATATTTTGTAATTTTTTTCCAGTTCTTTTTCTTCGACTCTGGCATCTCCTGGTACAGCGATATCAATCAGCTGTACGCTTTGGTTCTCTACAATGGCGATATCTGGTGTGTTGTTGTTGTTGTTGTTGTTATTGATCATCGCACAGTCAGCGAGATGTTCAGACTGTATTTATCATTTTTGTCTACCTATCAAGTCCTTACCAAGGACCTGGGATAGGCAGATGTGGATGTTTGATGGTATTACAGATATCGTCGAAGGATGGAAGCAGTTCTTAGTAAGGCCGCCTTTTGCAATTGACTGATGGCTAATTTGTCAATGCCAATGGTGTTCAAGTGGTGCTCCAGTTGTTCTGGGATTGCACCCAAGGCACCTATTACTATTGGTACTACTTAATGATAATTAATATGACATCTATGATGTTTCCATGTGAGTATAATATCACGTAGACTAGTGCCTTTCATTTTTTCATATCCTAAACATGCCACCAAGAGGTCAGCACTGTGGAAACACTTCCCATCATTTGAAAATTCAGACAGAATGGAATAAAGCCCATGCTACATCCATACTGATGTATGGATTCAGAAATTTAGATAGTACCAATTAAAATCCAAGCTACATCCATACTGATGTAGACATACAGAACTCTTGTGTGAGAAAACAATCTGGATCATTTGAGTTTCCTCCTCAGTGGAAGAGGAACATTTCTCTGTTACTGTACAACTGGTTGACATAGCACACTAGATGTGAGAACTCGTGAAGCAACCCACTTTATCTCATGTATGAACTGCCCTTGGAGATAGTTCCAGATTGTAGGGAGTAATCGAGGTGATCTTGACAGAAAAAAGGCAAAGAGGGCTGAAACATTATTTAAGTCCTAAGAAACAATATAATATTTGAAAATGGCTCAGGCAAACACCTGCCTAGTGTACTGGAATATTAGAAAGAGGAGAGATAAAGCACAACCAGAATTGCAAGATTCTCTTATTATAGCCTATCTAAAGTTACTATGGTACTAGTCTTCCTGTGGAGTTAATTTTCTGGCTTGGTCTGTCTAGTGGGACTAACACAAGTGCCACCAGGAAGGAGTTCTGTGGGAAATCTAGATGTCTCCTACAAGTGAATGTGGATAATATTGAGCATGATAGATCAATCAGCTTAAGGCACACTTGTATGCTCTTACATGGAACTTCCACAGGGAATTAACCTGTTTTGGATATACAACTTCTATAATAAAGCAAATACAGTAAAGGAATGTAAACCTGTAAAGTGGAAAGTTGAAAGTCTGAAGTCTTCTCTTCCTGAATATTTCTGGGTTTTTACAACTGAACTACTCCTGCCTCTTGTTTTGGGATGGTACATCCTGCCACTATAATTTATCTTCTGGGAGGCATGTACTGTAATGAGATGTGAGAATAACCTTGAGGGACAGGAAGAAGAGTCAAGCTAAGATTTTGGTCAGATAAGAGAAAGAGCCCAAAGCAGGAATGTATAAATAAGGATGGGAGAGGTACCTTCAGACTTGCAAGTGACTGAAATATAATAATAAAAGTCATAACTTTGGGTTTCTGGTCTGGACTGCCTTGAAGAGCTGACATGACACCTCATCCAGCATTCATCTCCAATGCCAGTGTATGCAATAGCGAGAACACATCCTGTGCTGCCTTTCTGGCAATTAAACGCTCAAAACAGAAAAAGAGAAATAGTTTCTATAAAGACATCTTCTGGCACAGAGCATCATGGATATAGCTTTTTTCTAGGAGAAAGATCAATCTCACAAAAGATAAATCAGCTATATTAAAGAAGAAAGAAAAGCTAAATGTGAAAATCCATAATTTAGATAAAAGGCTAAATTACAGTGCTGACCAGATCATGATTAGCAGGTTGGTTAATTTAAAAGAATTTTACAAAGAAAACACAATGATCCAATCTATAAATAGAAAGTTTATAAATTTTAAAGTGGAGCTGCAGGAATCTCAAAGTTTCTACAGGTCACAAGAGAATTATCAATACAAATAATGTCTTCATGCTCAACCTGAAGAATAGATAAAATAATGTACTAGCTGATATAGAGGAACACAAACAATCAGACAGCAACCCACTGAAAACCAATCAAACCTAGCACAATATTCCTAGCTACATAGCTAATCCCTAAAGTAGATTTTTCTGAAGAATATTAACCTGTGCTTTAGAGTAGAGGTCCCCAACCTTTTGAGCACCAGGGACCAGTTATGTGGACAGAGGACCGGAGGTGGCATGGTTTTGTGTGCTGTCTGCATCCAGCAGAAGGGACTTTCCTTGTTTGTGAGGACCAGTTGCTGGCATGCCGCTGCCCAGTACTGGTCCATGGCCCAGGGGTTGGGGACCCCTGCTTTAGAGTTCCTGAATTATTCTGGCCTTTTGGAGGTTCTTAGAGAGATTAAAAAAACCCACTGATTTCTTAGCTAATGTCATGTAAGACAGGAAGTAGCAGAATGTGGCGGCAGAGTTAAAAGAGGGATCAGCCTAGAATCCTTATGTATCCACAAGTAAACTAAATCTAACTTCCCTTGAATTCCATTGATCCTTATCTAACTCCAAGCAGGTGCTAATTATTAGTTGAGAACATTCCTGTTCATGATTAGTAATGAGTCAGTTTAATTGAACCTTCATGGGTAGGCCTGATCTTTCGTGCCCGATACTTCTTTTGTCAGCTTCTCCAGCATTTAGCCCAATTTGAAAAAAATCAAAGTGCTTGACATTTCCAAGATAGGGTGGGGCTGGGGCAAACTGACTCTATAGAGAGTCCTCGACTTGCGACATGTCGCTTCGTGAAAATTCGAAGTTATAATAAACTCTAAAAAAAACATTTACAATCTGTAGTACTGACAGCTGAAATTCTGATGGCTGCCCCTCACCCCTCAAGGCCATATGACTGTATTTTGGATGCTCAGTAGCCGACCCACATCTAGGGCCTTTTGCAGCATCTCATAGTCATGTGACCACAACTTTCAACAGTTTTGCTGGAAACAGCTTTTACATCCAGTTTCCAGCAAAAAACACCCATAGCGAACAATGGGTTTGCTTAACGACTGCTTGTTTGCTTATCGACTGCTATGTTCACTTAATGACTGGCACAAAAAAGGATGTAAAATCAGATATCGCCACACAATGACTCATTTAGCAACCATCATGACATATGACTGTAATTGCGGGCTCAATTGTAGTCATCGTTTGTATTCATTAATTGTATTCATCAAAGAGAAAATGTGATATGAGAAATTAATTCTGTTAAGCAAGTAAGCTTACACTTAGCAACAGTTTCATTTAGTGATGATCCTTTCCCCCCCCCTTTCTGTTATCTGAAAAGTTACAGATTATTAATACCATGGCATAAATAGGAAGGCAGGATTGGTAACTCCTACATGCATTTGATCCTCATAGGCACAATGGAGGTATTCAACACAAAGAAAATAAAATATGCTTTTGAAACTAGGTGCATTATTTTCTTCACCTCTTCATTGACTTTTTTGAGGGAGGGTCACCTTCATAGTGACCAGTGGATTGGTAAGCCTGTACTGTGGTTTAGTTGGCTGGCTCAGGATTTCTGGGAGATGAAGTCCATGAGTCATAAAAAAAGGGCCAAGATTGCCTAGCCCTGCAATAGGCTTTCAGAGGGAGCTTTTTTTTTGCAAAAAAAAAAAGGTGCCGGAACGCTGTTCTGAGCGTTCTATGAGAAAAAAAGCCCTGCATACTACCCTTGTTTTCCTTTGCCACAGTCTTTCTATTTTTATTTGTAGGTCTTTCTATTTTGTTATCTTCTCCAGTTCTTTCTCGTCTATTCTGCTGTCTCCAGGCACTGCCACATCCACTATCCAGACTTTTTTGTCTTTCTGGTCGACAATTGTTAAGTCTGGGGTGTTATGTTGCAGGTGCTTGTCTGTTTAAATTCTGAAGTCCCACAGCAGTTTAACATTTTCTATGACTTTCTCTATTTTATGATCCCACCATTTCTTGCTTACAGGCAAATGATATTTCCTGCAGATCTTCCAATGTTTCTTCAGCTTCTTTGCATAGGCAGCACTTACTGTCTGTTGCTGTCTTCTCAATTTTGACTTTGTATGCATTTGTCCTTAAGGCTTGGTCTTGTGCAGCCAGAATTAGTCCCTTGGTCTCTTTCTTCAATTTTCCTGCTCTTAGCCATTGCCAGGTCTTGTTATTATCTGCTTTTCCAGCTATTCTTTTAATGTATTGGCCATGTAGTGCTTTGTCTTCCCATGCTTCTATTTTGTTCTTCATTTGGTCTTTCTTCTAGGCCAGTTTGGTCTCTCCAGTAGTCAGTAAGCCTTCCTGATATACTAATTGCAGTGCGTCTTCATCATTGTCCTTCAGATATTCTTCCAAAGCCATTTTTTTCTTCAACCATCTGATGTACTTGCAGCATTACACGCCTACCTATTTGCCTTGGTAGATAGAGTCTGTCAATGTCACTGCATGGATGAAGGGCATGATTCATTGTCATTATTTTTCTGGTCTTCCTATCCATTGCTTTTAATTCTGCTTGAGTCCAGTCCACTATTCCAGCTGTGTATCTAATGACTGGAATTGCCCACGTGTTGATTGCCTTCATGGTATTTCCTCCATTGAGTTTGGACTTTAAGATCTTCTTCACTCTCTTGATGTATTCACCTCTAATCTTTTTCTTGACTTCAATGTGCTTGATGTTGTCAGCTTGAAGGATACCCATGTATTTGTAGTAATCCTCTTAATTTTATTTTCATGGGGCATCTTGATTCCTTCTGTTTTCACTATTTTTCCTTGTTTGATAGTAAGTGTGGAATATTTGTCCAAGGCAAACTCCATTTCAATATCTTGGCTATATATACAGACAGTGTTCAGCAGCGATTCTATTTCAGATGATGTTTTTCCATACAGCTTCAGATCATCCATGCAAAGGAGGTGGGATAGTCTGGCAGATGTTTTTGATGTTTGATAGCCATGCCCTGTGTTATTCGGTATTGTTGACAGAGGAAACAGTGCAATAACAAATAGTAGTGGTGATAATGAATCTCCCTGAAATATTCCTCTCTTGATATTAACCTCTCCCAGTCTCTCACCATTGACCTGCAACTGTGTCTTCCATTGTGCCATCGATCTTTGCACAATTTTTCTGATGTTTCTATTGACTCCTGTTATTTCTAGGCACTTGGTTATCCAGTCATGTGGCAGAGAGTCAAATGCCTTTTTGTAGTCAATCCTTTATTATTATTATTATTATTATTATTATTATTATTATTATTATTATTATTATTATTATTATTATTATTATCATTATCATTATTATTATTATTATTGTTGTTGTTGTTGTTGTTGTTGTTGTTGTTATTATTATTATTTATTGGCAAAATGACCCTTATTGATCATTAAGACAGTTGTTATTCCCCAACTTTTATTACTTCAGCTTTGCAGTTGCTTTTAGAGGAAGGGGTGAAGAGGTTTTAGAGAAATAGGGACTTTATAAGTTCCAGTATGATCAGAGCTCATCCAGAGAGAGTCCTCTGAGCAAATGCAGACAGTGGAAGATAAGAATCTAGCAGTTCTCAGACGTTAAAATGCTTTTACAAAATATATTTAGAAAATCATATACTGGGAAAGATACAGGGTTTTTGTTTTGGTTTTTTTGCAAAGAACCTTATTAAATACATTTTAAATGCATTGTTTGGTAAATGTATTTAAATTCACATTTATCAAAGAAAGTGTTTAAAATTAGTATGGAATGGATTTATAAATGAGCACAGAGAAAAGCATCATAGGTGGAAACAGTTTAATTGACCAATCCTGAGTAGAGTAGGGATTGTTTCTGCAGCCCTTCATAATGAAGCCAAAGAGGAAATAAATACAGATAATCCACAAACGGAATTGCGTTTCCCAAATTCTATTTTAGGGATAAGTGACTTATTGGAAATAGAAATTAGTGGTGGATTGCAATGTCATTATTTTAAAGCCATCTCAGTTTTTCCCAATGAATTTTGAATAGGCTTTAGTCAGTGTTCGCTTATCAGTCCATTCACTTGGACAGGATCACACTTATCATGTCATGGAGACAGAGATGTACAAATCTTCCTAAAATGAAGCTTAGACCTCAGGAAGCCGTGATAGAGATGTGAGAGTACACAACCAATATATGTAAGCATGCAGTATATAAGCACACAATTGCTATGTGCAATATGTAAGAATGCAATATTTATGCCTGGACAAATGAGTGACGTGAGTCATATAATTGCAATGATTGGTGATGGTGTCTATCAAATGATCTTACTGGTCACCACGGTTTTCTTCTTCCATCTTCAGGGACTAGAGGTCTTTCAGCATTTTCAAATTCTTATCAGTAAACAAACCCATCCTTGCTTAAACTCAAACATTGGTGAGCAAATGGGGATTCCTGAAACATCTTACGACCCCAGAAACTGCTCTGTCTGGCCTGCTCAGTCTTAGGCTGCACCAAATAATAATGTGAAAAGTGGCTCTCCAGGATCTTCTTAACGGTTGCCTTCCTTTGTGCGTGGAATATGCAACCTGATGTTAAACTATTATGGAGATATTTAAAACACAGAAAACAACAAACCATTCTTTTTATTATTTATAAGATACAGGATATCATAAAATTTTTAAAAGTGGTATGTGTGTCAATTGTTATGGATAGCGTGATCAGATTTAGAAGAGTAAAACTCAGAACATATTAATTTGTATACATTTGTATAGCTATTAATATTAATCCAAGTACTGGTACAGGCACAATATAAAGGAATTATGGAAATTGTTCCTATGCTGTGATCTGCACGAACTGTCTATTATTCATTCTCAAGACCTGACACATATTGCTGTTACCACTGGTTAGCGGGGATAGCCATCAGAAACTGGGTTTTTGTTGATTGCCTTGGATACATCTCTCCAAACTGAGATTATCCTGGGAAAAGCAGGAAGTCTGGTCACCCTAGTTGGGGAAGAGGAGGTGATTTTGTCAGCACTCCCTAAGGTAAAGGTAAAGGTTCCCCCGCACATGCGTGCTAGTCGTTTCCGACTCTAGGGGCCGGTGCTCATCTCCGTTTCAAAGCTGAAGAGCCAGCGCTTGTCCGAGGACGTCTCCGTGGTCATGTGGCCGGCATGACTAGACGCCAAAGACACACGGAATGCTGTTACCTTCCCACCATAGTTGTCCCTATTTTTCTACTTGCATTTTTACGTGCTTTCGAACTGCTAGGTGGGCAGAAGCTGGGACGAGTAACAGGCGCTCAGTCTGTTACGCGGCACTCAGGATTCGACCCGCCAAACTGCCGACCTTCTGATCGACAAGCTCAGCATCCTAACCCTAAAAGGTAAAGGTAAAGGTTCCCCCGCACATGCGTGCTAGTCGTTTCCGACTCTAGGGGCCGGTGCTCATCTCCGTTTCATAGCCGAAGAGCCAGCGTTTGTCCGAGGACATCTCCGTGGTCATGTGGCCGGCATGACTAGACGCCAAAGGCGCACGGAACACTGTTACCTTCCCACCGGAGTGGTCCCTATTTTTCTACTTGCATTTTTACGTGCTTTCGAACTGCTAGGTGGGCAGAAGCTGGGACGAGTAACAGGCGCTCACTCTGTTACGCGGCACTCGGGATTCGACCCGCCAAACTGCCGACCTTCTGATCGACAAGCTCAGCGTCCTAACCCACTGAGCCACCGCGTCCTAACCCTACTGATGTTCTATTTCAACCTGACAGGTTATTGGACAATCTGTTGTAGGGATTGGAGAAGGAAGTGGATTATTCTTCTCAGTTGCTTTTCAGCTTGAGAGAGGGGGAGCTGAGAGATCTGAAATTTGTCAGAAAATGTTTATTTTGAAAAATAAATAGAAAAATGTTATTTTTCTTCAAGGGAGTGTTTTCCCTTGACAGCTACCATCTCTCCCCACACTTCACAAAAAAAAAATGCCTGTTCATTATGGGAATTTGTTATGGATCCAAAATGGTCTGTTTGTCAATACAATTGCTATTACTGTTACCACCTGGTTTGCCAGAAATAACAACAACAGTGATCATACCAAGGTTGTCATCTTGTTGTTGTTATTATGATTATTTACAATTTCTTGGAAAGGTGATTTCACATTTCTATGCAAAGAAGTAGAGGAGGCAGAAGCTACCATCATGTTATCTACAGCAATCCTACAGTTTATATTTATGATCTATACAACGTTGCAGACAAGTGATTAAATGCCCTTTTGAACATACCCAGTGAAATACTTCTTGTATAGCCCAAGGACATGTGATGAATGTTTTACCTCTCCTGCCAGTCTATTGGAAATAATGAACCTTCTTTTAAAATCAGGCCTCTGGCTCTCCTTGAAGGGATGGCACACAAGAGTTAATATTTTTTTTTAAAAAAAATGAACAACAACAAAAAAACATGCACACCCCCATGGCTGTGGATTCTATCTGCATTTGGACAGCTTTTTCTTTTCTGTTCTTTCTTTTCAGGAAAAGTAAGTACAAGCAATTAGAAGATTTTGGAAAAGAAAGGTATATTTCAAGATCAAGATATAAAGCTCAACATACTATCTTCATCATCTTCAAAGGTATGAGAATATAAGCAAATAAATTAAACCACTGGCTAAACATTCAGCAAGATGCTGATGTAGCTATATAGCTAAGCAAGTCACAGAGTTGATGCAAATAAACCTCTCAAATGCTTACATAGCATCGAACTTAAGTGTAATTAAAGAACGGTAACAGAAAATAAATAGTGCTAGATTCAGTAACTTCTTGGTGCCTATATTTTCTGCCTTCTATGATATTTAATCCCTGGCAAATTGGAGGTTTCAAAATTATTTACATAGACATAAATTATATATGCAAATTATAAGACAGAATTGTTGCACCTTTGTTATGCCTTATGGCCTTAGGATGATAATAGCAATATTCACATGTTTTTTCTAGTTATTGAACAAATTGTGCTAGGAAACAAAGCCATTTCTACATGGAATCTTTGTTCAGATTCACTTTCAATTTTTTCAAGATCATAAAGTAGAGAGCTAAAAGACACATTCCAAGCCTATCCCCAAAGAAAGAGGAAGCAACATGTGCCCAAATTGGTTATGCCACAAACTGGGATTACATCCACCATCAGCCACTTGTCCTACTAGAAAGCCAGACCAGAGCAGGTAGCTAGGAGATGTGACATATTGTTGGGCTGGTAGAAATATCTGTTAAGAACATGACCTAGATCAGAGGCCTCCAACCTTTTGGTCACGAGGGACTGGTTACATGGAAAGAGGTTTTTCCATGTACTGGAAGAGGCGTGGTTTTGTGTGCTGCCTGCATCCCATGGATGGGGCTTTGCTTGTTTGTGCAGCCTGGTTGCTGGCATGCCGCAGCCCACTATTGATCCATGGACTGGCGGTTGGGGACCCCTGTCCTAGATGACCACGCATGGATGGCTACTACTGGGAGAATCTTTTTTACTTAAAAATTGGTGAGGATAGATATGACTGATTACTGGTATATTTTTCTGAGTATACTGGGTTTCCGAAGCACAGTGAGATTTTGTTCAATGGATGAGATGTGCATTGCAACATCACAACACAAGCACTGCCCCTTATAAACTTACATGAGAAGTCACGTCATAAGTATAAAAAAAGTTGAGTTTACTTTTTGATGTCATGGCACACATTTGTTAACTTGTCTGTTTCATTCTCCACTGCCCAATTTGTTTCTATGAGGCCCAGAGATATTCTATGAAATGAAGATAATGTTGAAGGTTGATGCTATACTTTATTACGAGCCAAACTTCCTCCTTTTTTTTGTAATGAAAGTAATACTTTTTTTTAAATGATCAGGTGAAGCAGAGAGCTAAGGAAAATTTCAGGTTCCTGACCCTGAAACATTAGGATTTTTTTTTGCATATAGAATATTTTTTAAAAAAATCACACAAAATAATTTCTTACATTCTCTTCAACTTGTAAAAAGTTAGGCAAGGCAATTTTTGGGGGAATATTGACTATACTTCCAATACTTTACCCAAAGTCAAGCAAACAAACATAACACAGATATTTGTGGAATAATTTAATGTTGCTTCTAGCATACACTATAGGAATGAATTTTAGATCTTCTGCAATTATAACTCATGTTAGCAATAGATATTACAATTATGTACTGCATGATTTTCTTAGAGTCAAACTTTATGAATATTCTAATTTAACTAGACTGATTTCTAATCTCCCACATTTTATTACTTGGTGGGGTTTAAGTTCAAGCACATCAAATTTAAAAATCTAAAAATCCAATACTGTAAGATTTAGTAAGTTCATGATAGAAATGGAAATTCAGTGGATATAACTTAATTTGTTCTGTGAATCATCTTAATGTGAATGCCAAAATGGATTTAATTTTTATTGTCACCAAAGATAGAAGTGTGCTGGATTTAAGTAATTAAAATGTACATTCCGCAAGGAATGAAGTAAAGGAACTGGTACTTAAGGATGCAGGCAGTTATCTAAAACATATGACTACCAAATTAGATATCCAAGTCTCTATAATAGAGATTTAAAAGAAAGGAAGCCAATCCTGCAGCTGATCAAATATGTCAAGTGGTTATTAATAATAATCAAAATCAATATAGGATTCCCACCAATAGTTTTATCTCAGATATATCCATGTGTTCAGATGTCACATCGTGCCTACCACAGCATCTTTCCCAACCATTTAGATTGGCTGGGATTGCAACTTCTAGATTGCAAGTTCTATGCCATTACAACCATTGTCTGTCTAGAAATTCTGGAAATCACAGTCCCAACACAGCTACAGACATGAGAATGGGGAAGGCTGACCTAGAAACTACAGGACCTGCTACACTTGTCATTCCCCCATCATTGGAAATGAGGCTCTTGTTAAAAGAACTTATTTTATGTGGATTATAATTCAATTTGGCATATGTGAAAAAACATTTTGGTAGTCTGAAATGGGTATAACTTATCGAATAGATATAACTGCACATTATATAAACTGTATAACTCTATGGGAAACTCATGTGACTTCTTACATCAGGTCCTTTAATGCTGTGTCTCATTGCCTTGAACCCTAGTCACCTTTTATCCTTTATTGATCCTTTTTCCCAATGTGATTTTGCTAGAGCAGCCTTCCCAACCTTGAGTTCCAATGTGGTTGTACTATAATTTATTTCATATTTCCTTGCTGGCTGGCTGACTAGGAATGGAGTTAACTATAGTCCAATAATGCTTGTGGACTTCACATCAGGAATAGGTAAAGCTAAAGGTTCCCCCCGCACATGCGTGCTAGTCGTTTCTGACTCTAGGGGCCGGTGCTCATCTCCGTTTCAAAGCCGAAGAGCCAGCACTTGTCCGAGGACGTCTCCGTGGTCATGTGGCCGGCATGACTAGACACCAAAGGCACATGGAATGCTGTTACCTTCCCACCATAGTGGTCCCTATTTTTCTACTTGCATTTTTTATGTGCTTTCGAACTGCTAGGTTGGCAGAAGCTGGGACGAGTAACAGGCGCTCACTCTGTTACGTGGCACTCAGGACTCGACCCGCCAAACTGCCGACCTTCTGATCGACAAGCTCAGCATCTTAACCCACTGAGCCACCGCGTCCCTTCACATCAGGAATAGTTGCACCCTATCTGACAAATATGCAATAACATTAAAGGGCAGGAACCTGCATTCTAATGTGCTTTTCCACAATGTTCCCCTTCATCTATCCATTCTTTTTCTTTGTCTGGATTGTATTGTGTGCTCTTTGAAGGCAGGGGTCTTCTCTGTCTCTTTCTATTCGTTTTCCAAGCATTTCTTAGTGGCTTGAGAAGAGTTGGGTGAACGTTTGGAGCTTGATGCATTTTTAATGATAATAAATAATATAGCATCCACCACCATTTCTTATCACAGGATAATGCATTCTCATTTGGCACTAATGGGTGGTCTCAGCAAGGATGCTCAGATGTTTAGATCCTCAAAGGCCCACAATAGTGCAAACTGAATTTTACCAAGCAGAGCTTTGGGCAAACATTGGTTCCTCGAGGATTAGGTAGCAAATGAACATTGAGATTAAAATGTGGTTTCGTCTGTTGATGAGGAATAGGCAGAGGGCAGGGTTAAGGCAAGATTGACAAATTAGCTTCTGGAACACTGGATAAATTAAACAGGCAGTCTAGCCATGTCATTCTTGGTTCTTTTACAAATCTCAAGCACTCTCAAACAAGAAACAAATAACTTTGAAAATAAAGAATTGGCTCCTCATAGATTTCTGATAATATCACAATGTGAGGATGGTTCTGAAGTTTCCTCATTATTGCATTGTTCCTTGATTACCAATGCGTTACAAATGATGGTTACATATGCATGTATTTTCTATGTGGGTGGGGAAGAAAGAGCAAGGGGGTGATGTGTTTTCTTGGGTCCCTCTAGGATATCAATGTGTCCAGTTTGGTAGAGGACCTGATATGATATTCATCTGTGAAGTTCATTTAGCTAAAAAAATAAAAAGGAAGCCTTCATATATTATTTTGGAAAGAAAAAATTCTTAAAATGTTGATTGCATGCAAAATAAGTTTTCATAACATGCCATATTTCATTTTCTCTGCTACTTGACTAGAGAAGGTCAGGATATTATTTTATCCACCCAGGTAAAAGAAATCATCTGTAGTATACAAGGTCTGTTTTTAAGTGAAAGGCATCCTTGAAACCACTATTACAATGATACTATCTTAGAGTTCACCTCTTTCCAATTAAATCGTGACCTTTCCTTCCGCATGCAAGTTTTTTTCCCCACTCTCTTTCTCTCTCTCTCTCTTTTTGCCTTAAGTCCCAGAGCTCAAATGTCATTTCAAAGTTTATTTTGTATTTCTAACCTGTAATTTGGAAAATAAGCATGAATCCCTAAGAAGGTTACCAGTTCTCATCTTAATATATTGTGTTTGCTGCCAGGGTGTTTACCTGAACTGGCAGGTGGATGGATTCATCAGTATGGCAGAGAGACACTATGACATCATGATTTTTATCATGTATTAGGAAAACTTGAGAATAACAACCAAACAAAAGAAGGACAATTTTTCAGAGTTAATGATATTTTTCAAAGAACACAATCTGGAGCAAAGCAAATCAACTTCTATTTCCATCTTCTAAAGAAGCCAGTGAGAGGATTTTTAATTATTTCTATTTTTGTTAGTCACCCAGAGTTATACTACATAATAGGGGCATCCATATAAATCTTTTAAATAAATAAATAAATAAATAAATAAATTGGTATAGTATAAAGTATTTTTCTTAAATGTTTTTTCTCTCAGGGCCCTTTCCTCTTTCAAAAAATTATGGAGGACCCCAAAAGCTTTTGTTTACGTAGGTTGTATTCATTATTATTTACCATATTACAAAAGTAAAATTGATGCATTGGCTGCCGCTACTGCTTCTCATGATTGTTTGTTGAAATTTTAATGTGGTATTATTTTTCAAGACAAAGGGACAATTAATTTTGATTTTGCAGACCCCCTGAGAGGGTCTCTAACACACTTTGAGAAAGACTGATATAGAGATAAGACCTCAGACTACAGCTTCATAAACCCAAAGTTCAATTATTCAGTCCTTTGTGAAGATCACTATGTGACCTGAAGTAGTCATTGCCAAAGAGTTGTTATCAGGGAAAAAATGGAGGGGGGGGGGAGAGTACTCTGTACACTGTCTTGAGCTCCTCAAAAAAAGATAAGGTAGAAATGCAATCAATCATCTACTGAAGCAACAGAAACACAATGCAACCTTATTCTGCTCCTGCCAAATTTAATTAGCTTTTTCAACTACTTTTCACTGCATTCTGCCTGGTTCTTCATATCGAATGTTGCTTTAGTCCAAAAAGAGGCTGTTTAACCCATAGTTCATATGCAATGAGAAGACTGGAGAATAAGTCAGGTTTATTTCTGGAGGTGAGGCAGGATCTGGTGCAGAACCAATAGAGACATATAGCATTGCATGACTGGAGAACGTTGACCAAATTATAAGACTATGATATGAATATAAGACTTGCTATCTGTCTGTTGATCTGTTCCTTCCCTTTCTCTTCAGAAAAAAGGCAACACACATCTTTCCCCCTCAACAACAACACAGAAATATGTTGACCTAAGTGGGAGGAATTGGACCCACACTACCCAGTGAGTGTATATAGCTCTGTGGTAGCAAACCTATGCCACACATGTGCCACAGGTGGTATGCAGAGCCCTCTCTGTTGGCACGAGCACCGTCGCCCCATTCCTAGGCCTTCAGCAGGGTTTTATAAAATCTTTTTGCTTTAGGCCTCCGCCATTGTGTGCAAAAATAAATAAATGGTGATGTCTATTTTGTTCTACGAGTTCATGGTGAACTAATCCTAACTGGAAGTGGAATTTTCCTCCAATGGGATTTTCCCATGTATTTTACCAGGAAAAATAGATAGGGCAGCCTAGAAAAGTTAGTGTCCACCTAACCATACCCAAGCACTCTGAGTTTGTTGGCAATGTCCAGTTAGCTCTACGAGCTCATGGTGACCTAACCCTAAGTGGAATTTTCCTCCAATGGGATTTTCAAATGTATTTTACCAGGAAACATAGGGCAGCCTAGAAAATTAAGTGCCCTCCTAACCATATCCAAGCACTCCGGGTTTGTTGGTGATGTCCATATTGCTGTACGGGTTCATGGTGACCTAACCTTAACCCTAAGTGGAATTTTCCTCCAAAGGGATTTTCCCATGTATTTTACCAGGAAACATAGATAGGGCAACCTAGAAAAATAAGTGTCCTCTTAACCAAACCCAAGCACTCTGAGTTCATTGGCAATGTCCATTTTATTCTATGGGTTCATGGTGACCTAACCCTAACCCTAAGTGGAATTTTCCTCCAGTGGGATTTTCCCATGTATTTTACCAGAAACATAGATAGGGCAGCCTAGAAAAGTAAGTGCCCTCCCAACCATACCCAAGCACTCCGAGTTTGTTGGCGATGTCCATTTTGCTGTATGAGTTCATGGTGACCTAACCCTAATCCTAAGTGGAATTTTCCTGCAATGGGATTTTACCATGTATTTTACCAAGAAAGCTAGATAGGGCATCCTAGAAAAGTAAGTGCCCTCCCAACCATACCCAAGCACTCTGAGTTTGTTGGTGATGTCTAGTTAGCTCTACATGTTCACAATGACCTAACCCTAACCCTAAGTCCATGGTCGCGAACCTATGGGCCGTCTGCCACAGGTGGCATGCAGAGCCCTCTCTGTGGGCACGCGTGCCATCATCCCAGTCCTATGCCTTCAGCTGGCTTTTATAAAACCTTTTTGGTTTGGGCCTCCACTGCCATTTGCAAAAAAAAAAGTTCAATCAATCAATCAATTTCAACTTCTCATGGGAAAAAAAAGATCTTGCAAATTTGGAATTAATTGATTGAACTTTTTAGCTGCACCCATCCTGCCATTACCACTGTAGCCACACCTACCCATTGGGCCACGCACATTTAATGGGCCATGCCCACTTGGTACCCAATGATACATAAGTGGGTTTTGGGTTGCAGTTTGGGCACTCGGTCTCTAAACGTTTTGCCATCATTGCTATAGCTGATGCCTCACTTGAACCTGTATGCTGCTAGATTCTGGTTTGGTTCCAGCAATCAGGTGGATAAACAGGCAAAGAAACCTGGTTCATCCTGGTGCTTGTCCCACATACAGTATTAACCATTATACAACACTGAAAGGTAAATATGAAAGGTTTCTGACCAGAACCTGTCTTCCTTTCATCAGCCACACACAACTTTCCTCTAAGATTCACTGCAGACAGATGAAGTTGAAAATTCAAAGATGAACAGAATTCTTTTATTTCCCCCCCCCCAACTTGCCAGCCTGATTAGCTTTAAGCTGCTCTTCCCTCACCTTGCCTACTTGTAGAATTCCACTGAAATAATATGGGGATTAAAATAGGCAACATTATCTTAAGTGTATAAATCACCCAAAATCATATGTGTTTGAGTGGAGGAGCCATATAAAATTGTTTAATAATATTAATTAAATGAATTTTGTGCAGGGAAGGCAGAGCAAAATAGGAAGAGGGATGATGAAAGAGGAAACTTAACACTTGCTCCACATCTCAAAGGTATGAGCTTGAGGAGATATTCACTTGGAGATGTTGCATCTTTTATTTAACATAACCAGGCTGACATCAGCATTGATATGCTGCTTGGTGATGTGGTGGTGCATTGGTTAGAATGCAGTATTGCAGGCTAATTCTGCTTACTGTCAGCAGTTTGATCCTCAGCTCAAGTTGACTCAGCCTTCCATCCTTCCAAGGTTGATAAAATGAGGACCCAGATTGTTGGGGGCTATGTGCTGATTCTGTAAACTGCTTATAGAGGGCTGTAAAAGCACCATGAAGTGGTATATAAGTCTAAGTGCTATTGCTATTGTGTTAAGTTAATATCACTCCAAGTCACAAACTGACCCCATCTGTAGAATGAAGATCAGCTAGCTGTCTTGCATAATGATAAATGTGCCTCCTCTACCTGATGTTTTCTGCCTTTTACATGGATGATTTTTGGATCTTCTAGAGATTTCAAACTTGGTCCCCCTTGCAATGTCAGCAAGTCAACTACATGGAATATTACAAAATATTTCAGTTAATGATATTTTAAAATATCACATTATATTTTAAGATATAAATTTCTTGTGTGTCCAATCACATTTGGCTAATAAAGAATTCTATTCTGTTCTGTTCTGTTCTATTTAGTTCAGCATTTCTAACAAATTAGCAAACAATATTATAATATTGCTGTCATCAACATCCTTTTACTTAAATATTCCAAGAATTGAACATGGTATTTTTTTTAATCTATGGCTCTCATCTAGGACTATGACAACAAAGACTGAATTTTAACCACAGGAAAACATACACTGGGCCATAGGAAATAATGACAAAAAGTTTGAAGGAACATGTTCATGTTAAATTAGATTGCTTCTTCTGACTGCTTTCTTTATACCTGTATGAGTCTCAAGGCTTCCAGCTACAGAAGAGATATACATTTGTATGTGCTATGTTAAGTTACTACAACTCTGAGACTGCATGAATGAAAAACATCCACACACCTGCCTCTGGGTGGTGACTCAGCAGAGAAATTTATTCAAAAAGTTGATGATGACCCTCAAATCTGATCAATTCCCATTTTTTACACAGATGTGATTCATAGTTAGGCTGCATTATTGTCATTACTGCTCCTAGTTCTATAGCAGGTTAGGTTTTCTTTTTAAAGTGTGTGTGGGCTTGTGTGTACATTTCTCTCTCTCTCTCTCTCTCTCTCTCTCTCTCTCTCTGTGTGTGTGTGTGTGTGTGTGTGAGAGAGAGAGAGAGAGAGAGAGAGAGAGAGAGAGAGAGAGAGAGAGAGAGAGAGAGAGAGAGAGAGAGAGAGAGAGAGAGAGAGAGAGAGAGAGAGAGAGAGAGAGTATAACTGTTTCTGTGCTGTTTGTTTTGGAGAATACTAAAATAATCAAAGGTATTCCTATGGCAAATCTGAGATACCTTTCCTCCATGCACGTTTGAACTTCTCCAAATAACAAGCAGACTCTCATCAAGCATGGACACTTCTTGGTTATCTATAGATTTGTAGTACACAACCTTAGAAATGTCATTGGCACACTTCACAGTGTAATCAATACTTTCTTTTTAACCTTTGAGCAAGAAGACTGGCTTCAGAGCAGGACTGATTGAAAGACTCTTTTGCTGTGTGAAATGTGCAAATGAGAAAGTTATTTAAAAAATGAAAATAAATCTGTAGAAGCTTGTTAATAAGCAATAAAATATCGCTTTAAAAATATTTCATTAAGTAATCTTGAATCAGCTCTCCAAGACATTTAGTTGACTCATCTGTTACATTGTTAACATGCTTCTGTTGATATAGTGCATTTTACTGCTCTGTAGATGTCAGAGAACAGACCACCAGCTTTAAATGTTTTTATTTTACTTATTGGACCACTATTCAGTTATTAGAAATACATTACAACTATTGCTTTGTTACTACCTCAAATGCTATTTTTAAACAGCATTCTTAATACCTATTGGTTAGACATAATAATTATTTTGTTCATTCCATTTGTTTCCTGGCTCCAAGAGAGTTTTAGATAAAAGACAAAGTTTCTGAACATTTGACCAGGAATGTTTACATTAGGTAAACTGATTAATCTTAGGTAAACTGATTAATTTTTAAATTTATATAACTCCTTTCACCAAAAGATTTAAACAAACAGAAATGTATTCTGACCACTTTAGAATGCTCAAGATAGGAATTATATTCTAGTCCTTTTTACAAATTAACTTTCTATTCTTGGTGTAAACTATACCAAGTAGATTGCTATGGCTACAATTCATTTTAAAAAGTGTTAGCCTAGTAGACCGTGAGAAAAAATAATAATCAAGCCTCAAAAATGAAGAACTCTCTTTATTAGACAAACTGGTCTTGAATTAAAAAACTGAGAACCACATGGATCCCTGTTCTAAATAAATTAATATAGCATGCTTTATATTTAATGACACTAAAAAAAGAATATATTTAATGTTTATTGTTGCATAACACACTACAATCCTATATATGCTGGTTCTTACCTATATAGCCCTACATGGCTTAGGCCCGGGATATTTGCAGGACTGTCTGCTGCCAGGAACGTTTTCCCATTGCCCTGTGCGCTCACACAGAGAGGGCCTCCTCAGGGTGCTGTCGGCCAGACAATGTCGGCTGGTGACCCCCAGGGGGAGGGCCTTCTCTGTTGGGGCACCTGCTTGGTGGAATCAACTCCCCCGGGAGCTCCGGATGGTCCCAGACCTTCAGTCCTTTCGCCGTGACCTTAAGACATATCTTTTCCAACAGGCCGACCTGGACTGATGATAATGGGGTTTTTAATTATGATTTTAAATGTTTTTATTGGTTTTAGTGGGACTATGACACAACTTAATTCTTTTTTAATATTTGCATTTGTTTGTATTTTATTGTTGATAGCCACCCTGAGTCCTTCGGGAGATAGGGCGGCATACAAGTCTCATAATAAATAAATAAATAAATAAATAAATAAATAAATAAATAAATAAATAAATAAATAAATAAATAAATAAATATGCATTTATTTCAGTGGGATTTACTCTTCACAAGAGATGATAGGGAAATAAATATTTCAGTTATACTAATAGGCAAAAAATATTGAACTGATTTGCTTAGTAATGCAAATCAATAAACTGTTTAGTATGGTAAAGAAATGACATAACTGATCCACCCACATCTCTAAAGATTATTTGGCTATTGATTTCAATATAAGATTTATAAACTTTTTAAGTAATCTACTTCCCTATGTACACTTACTGAATAGTATAGTGAGCATCCTCAAGATGCTCAGATGAGCTGAAGTGCTCAAGTGTCAATCCTTGCAATATTTTAGGGATAAAAAGAAAGACAAATTTGGGGTTATCATTCTGTTATTTAGTTGTTATTTTGTTGAATATTTTCTGGAATATTGTTATTCCATCTTGTTAGCCATCCACAGTCAAATATTTGCAAGATGGGTGCTCATACAAATTGTCTTAATAAACAAATATAAAAAGGAGTTGCTCATGATACCTAAATGAAAGAGATTCCAAATTTTTATATAATATATATATATATTATAATTGAATTGATAATTGTTGATGTGCAAGTACACTAAGAATAATAATGTTGCAGGTACACAAAAATAAAAACATTTCCTTTGTAGTAGTATATGTGTTAAAATAGAAATGTGAATCTATCTCAAGAGCTGTATGCATAAGCTAAAATTGTCATAGACTAAAATTAACTATATTTTGAGTTAAGATTTTATTCGCATTTATATTACGCTGGTTATTCACATTAGGGCACAATGTATTTCTAAAATGGGAAACAGCATCTGTTTCAGAAAATGTTCTGCAATCAGCTTTCCATCTAACATCTGATTTTAACTAAGAAAGGTTTAGGACTGTGTTGCTAGTTTCAGAATATCCAGCTTGCATGATCTTACATATGCTAAGTGCCAGCAGTAAGGAGCTATCTATAACTAAAGAGTTCTCCTCAGCTGAAGATTTTTGTATGTTGAAACAAATGACTCCACATGCTTCCAGCTAAACACTGATCATAACTATTGCCAGTGTGGTTCAAATTGTTCATCTTGCTTTGTCCTAAATCTCATCTCTGATAGGTTGACTGGGCAATTTTCATGGTGGACTAAAGCCTTTCTTAAGCCTCTGTGGAAATGTTGCTCTGAGACTTGTTCTTTCTTTCATTCATCATAGTTTTCTTAGCTATAGTCACAAGACTATTATTATGCCAAATCACAATTATGTTACATTTTTAAAACTGCATTAAAAGCCTTTGTTTTCACCAGATTGCATTCATGCCTAAAATTCTTCTAACTTGCAATAATGTCTTCATTCAGGGGAAGTGATATGATGTGTTCAGGTGTCATTATGGACAAACTGAGGCTTGGCTAATAAAACTGCATGAATGTTGAATATTATGAAAGATGTATACCCTATGGAAAACAGCCAGGGTTACTACTCGATCAGCTTTAAAGCAACCTATATCAATTATTTATTCATGTGTTTATTTACTGCCACCTAACAATTTTTGTAGTTCAAACTACACTAGGCCCTGGGCACATTTGCACAGATTTGCACAGAATTCAGGATTTTAAAATATGTAAATATACAATACTGGGTTTTCTTTTCCTTTCCCCTAGACTTAAATGTTATTATGTCTATTAGAAATACAAACACATAAAATAATGCTGCTACAGATACCAAATTTGTGCTTTGTAAGCTGATGGGTTGTTTTTTTAAAGAAGGGTAATTCCTTTTTTTTTGTTATTTTAAATTTAAAGGTTTAAAGGTCCCAGTAAAGCAAGTTACTCCAAAGCAAAGACTCTCTGAAAAATGTAAAAGTCTTTAAAAGCATCTCAAAAATGCACTGACCAATCCAAAGAATTATTTGCAATGTGCAAATGAAACAGTTGTAAAGCTCCAGAAGGGAGCATTCAATGATACACAGAAATAGTTGGCAAGCTATAATGATTTCTATCTAAGATTTAATATAGCAGGCTTACAGCCCCACCGTGGGGCTTGGCCAGTATGGACTTGCATACAGATAGACATTGCATCTGGATTTTTCAGACTGATTTTCCAGGAGCAGCTTCCCCCAATGTACCAGCATGTGGCTTTTGTACAAGAAGAGAAAGACAGACAGACATTTAATGCAGTGTGGAGTTTTGTGGGGACAGCTCCTTAGGCCACAGCTATATTTTATTTTTAAATTGAAACGATGTGGAAATGCAAATGGCAAACAATTAAAAAAAAGAAAGAAGACATAAGCACGGAAGGCTATTTTTCAGACCCAGGAACTCTGCTTTCAATTTGCTGCACTAGTTTTCTAGTGGGTAGCATTTTTCCAGAGTGCATTTAATCCCAGTGTGTGTCCAGAACTAAATGCCTACACCTTTGGGAAGTCTCGTGAATGCTATTTTCATGCTAGATTTCTCAAAGCAGGGAGTCCTGGTGTCTGCCCATCTATCCATTGTGATAGTTCTCAGCCAAGGATTGCAGAGGTATGGTCTAAATCAACCACAACTTCATTCTTTTATTTTGCTGATTGCAGTGAATATTCACTATTTCCCTTTAAGTGAGCTCACTCACTGCTCACTCCAGGAGTTTGATTATGAAAGGCTCAAGGTTGACTCAGCCTTCCATCCTTCTGAGATGGGTAAAAGGAGGACCCAGATTGTTGGGCAATATGCTGACTCTGTAAACCGCTTAGAGAGGGCTGTAAAAAAACGGTGAAGTGGTATATTAGTCTAAGTGCTACTGCTATCTGAAGTAATCTATAAATGGCAATAGCTAAATGGATAAAATAGTCTTTTAAATTGCCCTGCCTTCTGAGATCATTATCTCACAAAAACATAAAGACAGATAAAATATGAGCTCGCTAAGGACTGGCAGAGGGCATTGAATCAACAGTTCCCATCCCCATTTACTATCAACTTTCTAATAATGCTTGTTTCCTCTTATATATCTACCATTATCAAATTATCCCAGGCTTGACACTTGTTTTACTGAAATCACTTGCGCTCAAAGAAGAACTCATTTACATCTCTAAATACAACAAAGTTTTGCTCTATTATTTACAAATCATCATAAATCAGGTAGAGCATGAAAAATTAATATGGGCGTTTATTTAACATTATAGATAATGACCTCTATTGTTATAACTATAACATTTTCTGTTTTATGACATGAGGTTTTAATTTTTTCCCCCAGTGGTCTGTAACAATTATAAAAATTTATCTAATCTGTTCTAGTAAAAGTGAAAGAGATCGTAGCATAGAATGGGTTGTGAGGGTCTCATCTACTTATAGAGTAAAAGCAGTAAAAGAGATCATGCCCTTCCCATTTCCTCCCTCCCTCTCATTATTTTTATGCTGCTTTTCATTTTTCTTTGTATATCTTTCAAATTTTAAAAATTATTGAGAAGTCTAATCTGAGAGCATTTTCTGCAGAAAAGCACGGATATTCTAAGGGGGAAGTCAATGGGATCAAGATGGTGGATGCAACCAGGTGATTGAAGTCCTGCCTCTTTTTAACATGCATTGCAGACATCATATACATGTAAAAGGAAGCAGTTCATTGATTGCTGTGGCTGCATCCACCATTTGGATGCCTCTGCCAAGAAGCAATTCATAAGTAGATTTGTGAATGAATGAATGAATGAATGATTCCCTTCATGTGAATAATTACCTCCCTCCCCTAGCAGAAAGGAGAGTAAGAAAGGGATACCATGAACAAATCTTAATTCTTGCCTTCAAATCAGTCCAGAATTTTCCTGTGTTTGCAAAGTATGCTAAACTAGAAGCCTGTTATATTTTAGCCAAGTCTACGTGTCATGTTTATGGTTCATTATGTCATGCAAACCCAGTAAATTTGGTTAATTTAGAAAACCATGGTTAAATTAGTTACCAGTAAGTATGTTGTGTTAACACAGCTATAGAGATTAAATTTCTTATGCTTATCACTGCATGCTAAAGACACAAAATGGGAGAACATTCTGGTTTTAATAACTTATTTGATTTATTTTCTGTATTAAGGTTGGCAGAAGAGATCTGCTAGAAATGGATTGACTGGTCCTTTTGCCTCTTTGTTATAAATAAAAGGTTTAAATCAGCCTATAGTTCAGTACAGAGTTATAAAATAACACAACTCTATCTCTAGTTTTGGGGCCAAATGGGTATAGGACACAATTTTGACCTTTCTCCTTGAAATATATGCCAGTGGTTTGCTTTGAGATACTGTTTTTGTGCACATCGCAACAGAATCCTAATTGGCTCTTAAAAACAAGAATCTTAAGGTCATTTTCCATCCAACATCCAGCATGAGACTGAGAAATTCTTCAAGCACTTCTCTACATTTTATTGAAAGATATGAATTCACTTCACAGTAGCCCAAGCACTAATCATTAATAAGATACAACAAGCACTGGCAGAATGAAAGTATACATAGATAGTATCGAAATTGTTATGAATATTAAAGTCATAAATATAATAAAAGCAAGTCACTAAGTATCCTCAGCTACAATAAACCTAAAACCCAATTAAGTATAAGTGTTGACTTATTATTCCAAAGATTTTCAAAAACTGTATTTAGCTCCTTTGATACACTCATTTGCCTTTTAAAGATGTATAATCATTCTCTCTTTTTGCATATTCTATTGACAAAGATTCATTTATTTGTCTAATTGAATAATAAGGCATCTTGATTAATTGTTTCAAATAATTCCATATCACAGGCTTCCTATTGGTGAAATTCTTTTGTATTATTTTCACCAGCTGGCTTTTTCCACTATAAATTACAAATAGCCTGTTTTTGACTGCCAAGATTTTAAAGGGAAGGAGATAAAAGGATTGCTTAGTTTAGTTGGCATCCTTTCCTTCTTTGGCTTGTATTTTCCTTTATTGTAATGATGCCTGCCATTGATTCTGGGCTACAATATCCTGGATAATTTTTAACAAGAAAGCTAAAAAGCACCAGTACTCTTCTACCATCTTGATTATTCTTGTTATTGTGTACACAAAGCAGAGCTTCAGCAGTTTCCCTGGGGGTCATAGCTCAGGAGAAAATCCTGATGATAAGTGACATCTGAATGGATTTCTTCCAAATTAGTATATTAACAATTATACCAACCTGGGGCTCTTTATTAGCAATACCAGGAAAGCCACCAAGAATGGTGAAATTCACTACAGTCATAGGATCTTATTATAAGAATGGTTTCCAGTATGTGCTGATTGGCCTGGTTCAGAGAAAGTAAATTGTATATATAGAAACAGGGTTTGGTGTACATATTAGTCACCCCAAAGTCTATACCAGAAGCACAGGGGAGGGAGGTGGCACCAAATATGGACCATATTTAGATATCTATTAACACATGTCCCTCTGTGTCTACATCTTTTCTCAGGTAGTTAGGCAACGCCATCAATGTAAACCCTATATGGGCAGCTTTTTACCCTTTGCAAAGTTGAGGCACCAAGATGGACTCCTTAACAAGGCAAAGTCAGTCTGTTATCAATCTTTTGTGGTTATTCCACAATCACTATTCAGAGAGATTCCTGTCTTTTCAATAGGTTGTTGTTCATTCCAATCCTTGAGAATACTTTGTTCTTTTTTAAATAAATGAATCAACATGTGTAGATAATAATAAGCCCAAGGAACTTTAATAAATAATGTGGCATTGTAGAGTCACTAAAAAAAATCCTGAGTGCAGAAAACTGTGTTACTATAGTGAAAGAAAACAAGCCATTTTTTCCAGGGAAGGATCCTGTTTCATATACTCTGCCAAATTTGTACTGTCCTAGAATTTTTTTAAAACATACCATATGAGGGTAGCTCATATGAGGGTAGCTTCCCCGCCGTCTTGAAAGAGGCGGTGGTGAGGCCTCTCCTCAAGAAGCCTGCCTTGGACCCAGCTGTATTGAACAACTTTCGTCCTGTCTCCAACCTTCGCTTTCTTGCGAAGGTTGTTGAGAGTGTGGTGGCACATCAACTCCCTCTGGTCCTGGATGAAGCGGATTATCTAGACGCGTACCAATCGGGTTTCAGGCCCGGGTACAGCACGGAGACGGCATTGGTAGCGCTGGTGAATGATCTCTGGAGGGCTCGGGACAGGGGGCATTCCTCTGTTCTGGTCCTGTTAGACCTCTCAGCGGCTTTCGATACCATCGACCATGGTATCTTGCTGCGGCGTCTCAGGGGATTGGGAGTGGGAGGCACGGTTTTACAGTGGTTCTCCTCCTATCTCCAGGGACGCTCGCAGTCGGTGTTGGCAGGAGGGCAGAGGTCGACCGCGAGGTCTCTCATTTGTGGAGTTCCTCAGGGGTCGGTCCTCTCGCCTCTCCTGTTCAACATCTATATGAAACCGCTGGGTGAGATCATTCGTGGTTTTGGAGTTGGGTATCATCAGTATGCTGATGATACCCAGCTTTTCCTTTCGACCCCAAACCACCCCAGTGATGCCCTCAACGTGATGTCCCGTTGCCTGGAGGCGGTTCGGGTCTGGATGGGGAGGAACAGACTTCAACTCAACCCCGACAAGACCGAGTGGCTTTGCATACCTTCATCCCGGGTTTATTCGGACATTCCACCTCTTACTATGGGGGGTGAATTATTACCCCCCGTAGATAGGGCTCGCAACTTGGGAGTCCTCCTAGATTCACGGCTCACCCTGGAAGACCATATAGGAGCTGTGACTAGGGGGGCTTTCGCCCAGGTTCGCCTGGTGCGCCAGTTGCGGCCCTATCTAAGCCGGGATGATCTATGCACGGTCACTCATGCGCTCGTGACCTCTCGACTTGACTACTGCAATGCTCTCTACATGGGGCTGCCCTTGAGGACCACCCGGAAGCTCCAACTGGTACAGAATGCAGCCGCGAGAGTTGTGTTGGGAGTCTCCCGATACTCCCACGTTACACCTCTGCTCCGTGAGCTGCATTGGTTACCAGTTGCCTTCCGGGTGAGATTCAAGGTACTAGTAATGGTATTCAAAGCCCTACATGGCAGGGGTCCGGAGTACCTGAGGGAACACCTGCTGCCGGCATCGACTTCCCTCCGCCCTGTGCGTTCCCACAGAGAGGGCCTCCTCAGGGTGCCTCCGGTCAGAGAATGTCGACTGGTGGCCCCCAGGGGGAGATCCTTCTCTGTGGGCGCTCCGGAGCTATGGAATCAGCTCCCGGTTGAGCTCCGGACGGCGCCCGACCTTCGCTCCTTTCGCCGCGAGCTAAAAACATACTTTTTTGAACAAGCTGGCCTGGCCTGATGAGGGGATCGGGGGGTGGGTTTGCTATTGCTATTTATTAGGTTTTAAATATCTATTTTAGTATGTGGGCATTTATTTAATTTAGTTTTAACTTTTGTAATTTGTATTTTTATTCTTGCCCTGTTCACCGCCCTGAGTCCTGCGGGAGAAGGGCGGTATAGAAATATTATTAAATAAATAAAATAAAATAAATAAATATATTTTAAAGAAAAAGATGTTGCTAGCTACAATGACTTTGTGGCTATGTCCCCTTGTTCTTCAATTGATGTAGGCTTTTGCTCAGGTTGGTTGAAGGATTATAGTGATAGCACAATTCCTGAGGGTAAAATGTTGTCCACTTTTACGTGAAGGAAGAGAGAATTGTTTTGGGCTTGGTTGAATTTTGGAAAAGGATTGTAGATAACATAAAAGTCAGAATGGGGAATTTCTCACTTTTATCTTATAGCTGGGAGAACAGAACAATAAATAAACAAAAAGAATAGGCAATGGGCAAAAGGAAGAAGAAATGGGGAAGTTGGACAATTTCAGAGAAGACAATCTGAAAAGGAATTCAGAATTCATGACAGTTATATTTGAGATGAGAAAGTAGGACTGTGGAATCTCTGGGTAGAAAAGGCCAGGTTTAATGACCAGGAAATTGGCAATAAATAGTATACTACTGATAATGGACTGGGGCTCTTACATCTGGATTATCTTCCAAATAAATTCTTCCAGTGATGACTTCCATTAGTACTAAAACATTGTCATCCAATTATCTGAAGGAAGTAGGTGAGGGAAAAGGAAGTGGTGATGAAAAAGTCTGCTGTTTAGATATTTATTTCAACTCAACTATTTCCCTGAAAGAATAACTATATATGAAAAAATATGCTTAAGTAAGAAGCTATTATCAAATGCATCCCTAGAAATAAATTTCTTTGAAAAGTGAAATTCATTGTTGAATGGAGCTGCTAAACTCTTTCTTCTGATCTTCCATTCATTCTGCCAACAACGGGCACGCTCTTTTCTTCATAGGGAATAAAATATCAGCCTAAATGTCTATGGAGATTCTCAGTCATCCAGGTCATACTTATCCCAAAGATAACTTCATCAAATCCCAAAAAAGACCCAGCAGGAGCTTCTCCATAACAGACAAGGAAGAAAACAATTTTTTTATTTTAATTCCATTTATATCCCGCCCTTCTCCGAAGACTCAGGGCGGCTTACAAGCTTAGCAGTAGCCTTCATTCTATGTATATGCCTGCTTATTAGGGCTTTCACACACACCCCAAGTGGCATTATTACAAAGTCAGCTTAATTGCCCCCAACAATCTGGGTCCTCATTTTACCTACCTCGGAAGGATGGAAGGCTGAGTCAACCTTGAGCCTGGTGGGATGCGAACCTGCACTAATTGCAGGAAGCTGGTGTTACTTAAGGAGGCATTAGCCCACTGCTCCACCAAGGCTCAAAGCAATGTAGTCATTCCATATTTTGCAGGAGTATCGGAAAAGCTCAGGAGGATCTTCAGCCAACACAACACATATGCACACTTCAAAGCCAAGAATACAGGGTAGACAACCCAAGAAGCTTGTCTACCCTGCGGATAAAACACTCAGACACAAACTGAGCAATGTGGTATATGCAGTACAATGCAGCGAGCCATGTGCAGATCTATACATTGGGGAAACAAAACAACAACGTCATAAATGTATGGCACAACATAGGAGAACAAACCCATCAGGGCAAGACTCAGCAGTCCATCTGCACTTAAAAGACAAAGGCCATTTTTTGAAGACAGCAAAGTCCACATTTTGGATAGAGAGGACTGCTGGTTTGAAAGAGGGGTCAAAGAGGCCATCTATGTCAAAACTGAACAGCCTTAACAGAGGGGGAGGGATACGACACCATCTATCTCCAGTCTACAACACAGTCCTTTCAGCAGTTCCAAGGAGGTTCCACACACATTTTCACTACTCAGGTGACCCTTGAGGACACAGATAAGCCTCCAGGTGGCATCAACGACTCTCTAAAAGAATGCAAATGACCAGCTGTCTGCAAGGAGTATAAATCCTTCCATTCCCCACCATCCAGTCAGAGCTGAAGAAGCTTCTTGGATGAGAAGCAAAACATCTTCAAAGAAAAACAAGAAAGTCCAGTTGCCTCATGAAAAAGCATCATTGAGAAAAATATCAGCCTGTTCTCCCACCCATGTAAGTTTTCTATATGCTAGTTCTAAAATTTATTTTATTTTGTTATTAATGGCTGAATGTTTTAAAAGCATCTGCATAGAATCCACATCTATTCCATATAAATAGGTGTTCTGAAAACACTTTCATACAAAATATGCATTTCTAAATGTATTTTATCAAACGTATACATTTGTATTCAAAATACACATTTCACATGTGTACAATCTAACTAACGCCTTGCAAAATTCAATCAGATACAAAACCAAAAGAATAATTGCATGCAATTTGTACATTATTCCAGAAAAATGTGGATCAGTCAGTTCACATCAAAATTCACAAAGATCAGGTTTCTTGAGTTTGGCTCTTTTTTCTTGTTCTGATTCTAGCAAGAACTGACATGTTTTAAATGGAGGAAAGATACAAGCAGCTATTATAAGGGGCAGAAAATACATATACTTCCCAATGAAGGTCACTCTTGGATTTCTTTGGATATAACTTGATGTTATGATTTTTTTTTTAAAAAGGAATAATGTTGATTCATTAAAAAATATCCATAAGTTGGATTTTAGGAACTACTATGATGATCAACAAGAGAAGAGCAAAAAAGATGATTAGGGGACTGTGGGCTAAAACATATAAGGAACGGTTGCTGGCATTGGGTATGTCTAGTCTAACAAAAAGAAGGAAGAGGGGTGACATGATAGCAGTGTTTCAATATCTCGGGGGTTGCCACAAAGAAGAGGGAGGCAAGCTATTCTCCAAAGCACCTGAAAGCAGGACAAGAAGCAACGGATGGAAACTAACCAAAGAGAGAAGCAACCTTGAACTAAGGAGAAATTTCCTAACAGTTAGAACAATGAACCAGTGGAACAACCTGCCTCCAGAAGCTGTGAATGCTCCAACACTGGAAGTTTTTAAGAAGAGACTGGACAGCCATTTGTCTGAAATGGTACAGGGTTTCCTGCCTGAGCAGGGGGTTGGACTAGATGGCCTCCAATGTCCCTTCCAACTTTTATTATTGTGATTGTGATTGTGATTATCCAAAAAAGGGAACACTGTTAGGCATATGGTGTTAGCCTACAATGTTGGGTTGAAAATATATTAACCATAATGCTATGGCTTTAAGAAGTTAATTGGCCAATGGGTGTGTAAGTGTTCTCATGGCCATAAGAGGAAGCTAGGAACGTAGCTTCTTTCTCTCTCTCTCTGAATTCACTGATCTCTACTGTTACTGTTTTTTGCTCTGCTGTTGGTTTACTACTGTTGTAAACTTGAACTGTGTATTGACCTCTGGACCGGTAAGAAGACTTTGTATTTTGGATTGCTACTTGGACTGTTTATTTTTGACTGTGCATTTTTGTTTTTACACCACCTCAAAGTAAAATACTTTTTGCTTTTAGAACTCAGTGTATTTCTGTGTGTGACTTTTACTGCTCTCAGTGCCCTTCCTTGTCTGTGCAACTCTTTGGTAGCACAAGGAGACCTCTGCACAACAAATTCCTTAACACTGGTTATGGGCCCAGGCCTGTACTGAGAGTTAGTACACACAGTATTCCTAGCTGAGTTTGTATTTGGTGTAAAATGGCACAGGAACTGTTGTCAGGCATCTCCTGGATAACCCGGTTGGATGGGACAAACTATGTTTCCTGGTCCACAAAATGCTGCTTGCTTTTGCGCAAGGAAGGACTATGGGCTGTTGTAAATAACCCACCAGATACTACTGCTTGGGATCCAGATGACGAAGAGGATGCAAAGAAGTTAGACAACTTTAAACGTAGCAACGAGAAAGCTCTTTGCATTATTGGACTAACACTGAATGACCAGCAGCTTGTCCATATTCGTGGTGAGGAGTCTGCTGCTAGGTGTTGGGATGTTTTGCGAAGGCTTTATGTTCGTGACAGTGTGGGTGCACATATACACCTTACACGTAAGCTGTTTAGGGCTCGTCTGCAGAAGAATGGAGATATGCTGACCCATTTAAATTACATGAAGGCAACTTTTCAAGAGCTTCATGAAAAGGAGCTGATTTTTTCAGAGTTGCATCAGGTCTACATTATTCTGTCATCTTTGGATGAGAGTTATGATGAGTATGTTTCTTCTTTGGAAGTCCTGACCAGAGAGGAACTGACATTGACCAACATTACTGGGAGACTGCTGGAAGAGTCCAGAAGAAGGCGTGACAGAGACCAGCTGAGAGAGACACAGCCACGAGAGAAGCAGCAATTCACCACTGCTTACAACGTCAAGAAATGTTATTCTTGTGGGGCTAGAGGGCATATAGCCAAATTCTGTAGAAAGGGTAAAAAACAGAATGTGAATAGCAGTGGGAAGGCTAAGAAGGGCATTGGTTTGGCTATTTCTGGTGAACCAACATCCAGAAACAATGAATTGTGGGTTGTTGATAGTGGGGCTTCACAATGCATTACTAAAGAGAAAAAGAGGTTTATTACTATGAAAAACAGCAACCAATATGTTTCACTAGCAAACGGTTGGAGGATGAAGGCCTCTGGTGAAGGTAATTCCTATTGTCCATGCATTGATGAACAGTTACCTATGTTATATATACCTAAACTAAGATTCAACTTGTTATCTGTAAGGGAATTGGTTAAGGTTGGGTTTGTGGTAACATTCAGAGGGGAGCAATGCACTATTGAGAGGAATGGAACCTGTGTAACTGCTAATTTGAAAAATGGTTTATTCATTCTCACAAGTAACCAAGTTAGTACAGTAAAAGCTAACTCAATATGTGAGAATAAGAAGTCACATGATGAATGTATACATTTATTGCATAGGCGGTTAGGGCATGTAAACTTTAACTCACTACGTAAAACAGTGGAATTAGTAGAGGGAGTTAAACTGAAGCCATGTAGTAAGTATTTGAATTGCAATGCCTGTAATCAGGAAAAGAGCAAGGCAACTCCTGCAAACAGGATAAACGGCTTCAAAACAACTGTACCTTTGGAAGTTGTGTTTGCTGATTTAATTGGACCCATGAAACCAAGTTTAGGAGGGTCATGTTATGTTTTAAGTATATTGGACCACTACTCTAGATATGGTTTTTGTTATCTGCTTAAGTCAAAGGCAGACACTTTCCAACAATTTGCAAACTGGCTGAAGTTCGTGGAGAGAAAAACAAAGAGAAAGGTTCAGTGCATAATTACTGATAATGGTACTGAATTTACAAATAAGTGTTTTGTTGATATGCTACAATCAGCTGGCATTGAGCATAAACGTTCAGCCCCTTATAGGCCACAACATAATGCATTTGTTGAGAGACGTGGGCAAACGTTACAAACCATGATGAGAACCATGTTACAAGATTCTGGCTTAACAGATAGACTGTGGGGGGAGGCAGCAAAATGTGCAAACCATGTTCTGAATATAGTTGTTAATACTTCTACTGGTAAAATACCATATACTATATGGCATGGTAGAAAACCAAACCTTGATTACCTGCACACGTTTGGCACCCCAGCTTGGGTCCACATTCCTGCACAACTCAGGAGTAAAGGCCAACATAGGGCTAGGCAATTATACTTCGTAGGTTACGAAGCTAACCATAGATCCTATCGTTTCTGGGAACGAGGCACAACTAATGTATATAACAGTGCTAGTGCAAAATTCCTTGAGCACGTTGGTTGGGATAGGTTAGAGCAAGAAGCTGTTAATACTGATCCTCTAGTGTTTGAGGACTCCTCTGATAACGTAACTAGTAATGATAATACATCTCCTGTAAATATAAAAGATGAAGAGGAGATAGGGGAGATAATAGATGAATCAGAGGAAGGAAAGGAGACAGAAATTCAAAGCCCTGTAATTCCTTGGCGTTCAACGCGCATCAGACATCCACCTGATCGCTATGAAGCCAGTGTAATATGTCAAGTTAGTTCAGTACCTTCTAACTATGATGAGATCAGGATGTATCCTGAAAAGGAACAAGCATCATGGAAAGCTGCAATGAACAGGGAGTTGAAGTCTTTGCAG
Source organism: Vipera berus (assembly GCF_964194415.1). Lineage (NCBI taxonomy): Eukaryota > Metazoa > Chordata > Lepidosauria > Squamata > Viperidae > Vipera > Vipera berus. Next base: position 248,446,937 of record NC_138202.1, on the reverse strand, counting down.
AATCTTAAGGTTTATCAGAAAGCAAAACTGCCACCTGGTGAGCAAGCTATAGGTTGTAAATGGATATATAAAATAAAGAAGGGAGTAGATGGAACTATAACCCATAAGGCACGTTTGGTTGCACAAGGTTTTGCCCAAACTACTGAGGATTATGACGAGGTGTTTGCACCCAGTCTAAGGGCAACTACTTTAAGAGCAGCTTTAGTATGGGCGGCTAAAAACCAATATATGGTTAATCATGTAGATGTTGAAACTGCATATCTACATGCTCCATTGCAACATACTATTTATTTAAGAATACCACCAGGATTGACCAGTGATAGAGACCATGATTGTTGGGAGTTAAAGAAAAGCCTCTATGGATTGAAACAATCAGGCTATGAGTGGAACAAATGTATAGTAAATGAGTTAAGTGCAATAGGTTTTGTAGCCAGTAATGCTGATCCTTGTTTGTTTAGAAGGGAACACAACGGAGCATTATCTTTTCTCTTATTATTCACAGATGATATTGCAATAATAACAAAAACTGAGTTAGAAGCACAAACTATCATTTCAAGATTGCAAAATAAATTCACAATTAGAAATCTTGGAGAAATAAGCCACTATTTGGGGTTAGATATTGTGAAAACGAATAGGGGTTTTAAGGTGTCGCAAGCCAGTAAAATATCTCAGTTATTAAAGAGATACAATATGGAAATGTGTAAACCAGCAAAAACTCCGATGGCTATGGATATTAAGGACACTAATGTTGAGAGTCCTGTATTTGATAAGACTATGTACCAATCTTTGATAGGAAGTCTTATGTATCTGAGTAATTGGACTAGACCTGATATTTCTTACTGTGTAAACCAATTGGCTAGGTACAACAATGAACCAACTGTTAGACACTGGCAATCAGCTAAACGAGTATTAAGGTATTTGAAACAGACTATTCACTACTCGTTATATCTAGAGCCAAATCGTGAGTTAATCCTTACTGCATATGCAGATGCGAGTTTTGCCTCTGATACAAACACTCGTAAATCTACCTCAGGGTTGGCTATAATGTTGGGTGATTCTTTGATTGGATGGAAGTCCATTAGGCAAAAACACATAAGCTTGTCTACAATGGAGGCTGAATTTTCATGTCTATCAGTGTTATGTACAGAACTGCTAGTGTACAAACAACTATTGTTAGATATGGGTTTAAATGTAAATGATCCATTTATTGTGTATGAGGACAATCAAGCTGCGATAAAGATGGCTAATAATGCTGCAGTAAGAACAAGATCTAAACATACTGATCTTCGTTATTTAAATGTCAGACAATGTGTCAAAGATAAATTAATACAGTTAGAGTATTGTCCATCTGATGTAAATATTGCAGACCATTTTACGAAGGTACAAAGTGCTGTGAAACACAATGCTAATTGTGAAAGAATGTGCATAAGATTGTAAGAGTTATATATTATTCTACCCAAAGGGGAGAATGTTAGGCATATGGTGTTAGCCTACAATGTTGGGTTGAAAATATATTAACCATAATGCTATGGCTTTAAGAAGTTAATTGGCCAATGGGTGTGTAAGTGTTCTCATGGCCATAAGAGGAAGCTAGGAACGTAGCTTCTTTCTCTCTCTCTCTGAATTCACTGATCTCTACTGTTACTGTTTTTTGCTCTGCTGTTGGTTTACTACTGTTGTAAACTTGAACTGTGTATTGACCTCTGGACCGGTAAGAAGACTTTGTATTTTGGATTGCTACTTGGACTGTTTATTTTTGACTGTGCATTTTTGTTTTTACACCACCTCAAAGTAAAATACTTTTTGCTTTTAGAACTCAGTGTAAAAATATCCATAAGTTGGATTTTAGGAACTACTATGATGATCAACAAGAGAAGAGCAAAAAAGATGATTAGGGGACTGTGGGCTAAAACATATAAGGAACGGTTGCTGGCATTGGGTATGTCTAGTCTAACAAAAAGAAGGAAGAGGGGTGACATGATAGCAGTGTTTCAATATCTCGGGGGTTGCCACAAAGAAGAGGGAGGCAAGCTATTCTCCAAAGCACCTGAAAGCAGGACAAGAAGCAACGGATGGAAACTAACCAAAGAGAGAAGCAACCTTGAACTAAGGAGAAATTTCCTAACAGTTAGAACAATGAACCAGTGGAACAACCTGCCTCCAGAAGCTGTGAATGCTCCAACACTGGAAGTTTTTAAGAAGAGACTGGACAGCCATTTGTCTGAAATGGTACAGGGTTTCCTGCCTGAGCAGGGGGTTGGACTAGATGGCCTCCAATGTCCCTTCCAACTTTTATTATTGTGATTGTGATTGTGATTATCCAAAAAAGGGAACACATTTCTGAATGTGGTACAATTCTTGGGAAAGGCCAGGCAAGAATGTCTGAAAATGAAATTTGATGGATATGTGTTTTGTCGCTTTTACCTTAAGATGTTTTTTTATAGACAATGCTTTGCCAGAAGCAGTTGCAATTGGTGTCAGATTTCCCTACCATTCAGAAACAATGCTGGTTCCTCCCAATTCTGAAGATACAAAAGACTATGGCTTTAACGAGCTCCTTGCCTTGGAAGAGAACAGGAAAAAGGGAAGAGAGAGAAAACCAACACTTCGTATATCGGCAAAGACTAAAAGTAGTGTTTTCTATTTTCCCTATTTTATGGTTTTCCTTTCTTTCCTGAACTGAGTGGAAATTAATCTTTGGGGAATGTTCCACTAGAACTTTGTCAGCACAGCACACTGAAATGTTGAGAATGGATTTCTCATTTGCTAGATATATGAGTGGGGTTGATTGCTGGATAAATGAGATAATTCTGAAATGATAACAGTCATACGGTATCTGGAAAAGAAGAGGGAAAGGATTAACTTTTTTTATTGTCTCAGAACTAATGGGTTAAACTATAAGGAAGTAGGTACAGGCTAGGTGCCAGGAGATGCTTCCTGACTCCTGATCAGGAGACTACAGCCAGAGAAACAGGCTGTTCATTCTCCATGTCTAAAGGTCTTCACGCCGTCTTGATGGCCACCTGTCAGAGATGCTGTGAGAAGGGGCTTCACTTAGATGATCTTTATGGTACTGCCCAGCTCTATGATTCAAATTTTCTAATATATATATATATATATATATATATATATATATATATATATATATATATATATATATATATATATATATATATATATATATATATATATATATATATATATGTTTTCTGAGGTTTTCGCGGGTGTTCGTATGTGGATCTTTGGTTATTCGGGTTTTCCCCCGCGTAGAACTAAAGGTGTAGGAGCGACGTTTCGACGGAATCCCATCCGTCATCATCAGGCTGGTGGCTTCTGCTTCCTTCTTCTGGGAGAAGCATGTGGCTGTTTGTTCCTCTTTTTTAAACTGCCAGTGGGTGGAGGTGTGCTCTGATTGGGTGGGAGTTTAAGTGTGTTCTGATTGGGTGGGAGTGTGTTTTGAATGGTGGGTGTGTTCTGATTGGGTGGAGGTGTGTTTTGAGTGTATGGGCTGGTCTCAGCTGCCAGCCTTAGACCTGAGCTGGTGAGTTGTGCTGCTTTTGTTTGGCTTCGTGTTTGTGGTGGTGCCATGTTTTTATAGTGGGTGTCAGTTTGCTTATTGTGTGGTTTGGAGGGGTTTAAAGTGGCTGATGTTGCAGCTGTAGTTAGGTTTCTGTTTTGTGGTTGTGCCTCGTTATCATTGTGGGTTCGGATTTGCTTTTTGAATGGTTGTGTGGTGGTGATGTCATGTGGTGTTATCATGAGTTTGGGTCTGGTATCATTCTTGGTGGTTGGGACTCGTCTGTCAATCAAGGCGGGTTTCCAAATGGTTGGTAGGCGAGAGGTATCATCTCGTTTGTTTATGCTGTGGGGGCGTTTTTCTATCTCAATGGCTTCTCTGATTATTCTGTTGTTAAAATGTTCAATTTTGGCGATAGTTTTGGTTTTTTAAAATCAATTTCATGTCCCGTGGCTTCAAAGTGTTGGACCAGGGATGAAGTTTGTTCTCCCTTTCTGAGTGAGTTTTTGTGCTCTTCAATGCGTGCACTTATTCTTCTGTTGGTCTGTCCGATGTATGTGGAGGGGCAGGTGGTGCATGGGATTTCGTATACTCCTTGGTTTTCTAAGCCAATTATGTCCTTGGGGTTTCTTAGGATGGTGGATATTTTTCTGTCTGTGTAGAATGCTGTTTTGATGTTGTGTTTTTGGAGGACCTTGCTGATTCTGTCTGTGGTCCCTTTTAAGTATGGGAGGAGGGCTTTGCCATTTTCTTGTTCTCTGTCTTGGGTTTTTGTGGGTGTCTCTCTTCGGATTAAGTTGGTAATCGTGTTTCTTTGGAATCCATTGGCTGTTAGTACATTAGTGAGAGTGTGTAGTTCGGTTTTTTGGTGTTGTTCGTCAGCTAGGTGTTTTGTTCTGGAGATGAGTGTCTTGGCTACGGAGTTGATCTGTGCTGGGTGGTGGTGTGAGAGTGCGTTCAGATAGCGGTTTGTGTGTGTTTTTTTATGGTAGATAGTGTGTCCTAGGGAGCCGTTGGATTTCTTGTAGACTAAGACATCAAGGAAGGGAAGTTGATTGTTAGCTTCTGTTTCCATGGTGAATTGTATTTTGGGGTGTAGGCTATTGAGGTGTGTGAGGAAGTCATCCAGTTTTTCTTTGCCGTGTGGCCAGATTACGAAGGTGCCATCTACGTATCTGAGCCAGAGTTTGGGTTTGTGGTTGGATTTTTCTAGAGCGAGGGTTTCAAAGTGTTCCATGTAGAGGTTTGCGATGACAGGTGAAAGGGGTGATCCCATGGGTGCTCCTTCCATTTGTTTGTATCTTTGTCCATTGTAGATGAAGTATGTGTTAGATAGGCAGTGGTTGGTCAGATCTAGGATGTGTTTTGGGGGGTTGTATTTATTTAGGATAGCTGTCAAGGCTTCTTTGATTGGCACTTGGGTGAAGAGGGATACGACATCGAAGCTCACAAGTAGGTCACAGGGCTGTAAGTTTAGTTTACTTATGATCTCTATGAATTGGAATGAATCTTGTATGTGTGAGGTGATGGAATTTGCGTAAGGCTGTAGTTGTTTGGCAAGAAATTTGGCTAGATTTTGTAGAGGTGAGCCTATGGAGCTGACTATGGGTCTGAGTGGTGTTCCTTCTTTGTGTATCTTGGGCAGACCATAGAGCTTAGGACATCTGGATGATTTTTCTCTGGGAATGATTGTTTTCTGGATCTCTTCACTGATGGGGGTGGCTTTTATTTTGGATTTTGTGGTTTTTTCCAGGTAGGTGGTGGGATCTGTCTTGAGGAGTTTGTATGTGGAGTCTTGGAGTAGGTTGGATAATTTGGTATGGTAGTCAGATGAGTTCATTACCACCGTGGCGTTGCCTTTGTCTGCTGGCAGAATGATTATGCTGGTGTCATTTTTTAGGTTAAGTAGTGCTGTCTGTTCCTCTTTGGGTAAGTTGCTTTTGGGTGGTTTGCTGGTGCAGAGGATGTTGGTAACTTCGAGTCTGATTTTGTTGGCGTCATCAGGGTTAATTTTGGTCAGGCTGGATTCGACTCCGCATATAATGGTTTCCGTGGGAATGTGTTTGGGAGCGACTGCAAAATTAAATCCTTTAGACAGGACGTTGGTTTCGGCTTTGGTGAGAATCCTATCTGAGATGTTGTGCACAGTTTGTTTCATGTGTTGCTGTGAGAGAGGAGGGGTTTGTTTCTGGCGTTCCTTTAGTCTTCGGAGTTTATTGGTGTGTGTGTCTGTTTTGTAGGCAGTCTCTGTTTCAGCTCTCCAGACAGCGATTTGTTTGAATTTGTCCCAAACTGTGGGGTGGATCTTGTTGCTGAGTTTGAGGTGAAGTGTGAGGAGGTCTCTGTTGATTCGGTCCAGCAGGAATCTTTTTGTGTGGAGTTCATTTCTGATTAGGGCCAGTTCAGTTCTTATCAGGATGCGTTTGATGGCTGCAGAGTTGGAGTGGAATTTCAATTGGAAGGATGTGGGGATTAAATTTTGATCTCGGCAGTTGCGTAGGAATGTGAGGTCACACAGAATGGAAGCTCTTCGTACTTCGAGTTTTTCGTAGGTCCTAGTTAGCTGGTGGATTTCCTCCCCGTAGAGGTAAGATATTTGTTTTCTGAGGTTTTCGCGGGTGTTCGTATGTGGATGATAACACCACATGACATCACCACCACACAACCATTCAAAAAGCAAATCCGAACCCACAATGATAACGAGGCACAACCACAAAACAGAAACCTAACTACAGCTGCAACATCAGCCACTTTAAACCCCTCCAAACCACACAATAAGCAAACTGACACCCACTATAAAAACATGGCACCACCACAAACACGAAGCCAAACAAAAGCAGCACAACTCACCAGCTCAGGTCTAAGGCTGGCAGCTGAGACCAGCCCATACACTCAAAACACACCTCCACCCAATCAGAACACACCCACCATTCAAAACACACTCCCACCCAATCAGAACACACTTAAACTCCCACCCAATCAGAGCACACCTCCACCCACTGGCAGTTTAAAAAAGAGCAACAAACAGCCACATGCTTCTCCCAGAAGAAGGAAGCAGAAGCCACCAGCCTGATGATGACGGATGGGATTCCGTCGAAACGTCGCTCCTACACCTTTAGTTCTACGCGGGGAAAAACCCGAATAACCAAAGATCCATATATATATATATATATATATATATATATATATATATATATATATATATATATATATATATAAAAGGTAAAGGTTCCCCCGCACATGCGTGCTAGTCGTTTCCGACTCTAGGGGCCGGTGCTCATATCCGTTTCAAAGCCAAAGAGCCAGCGTTTGTCCGAGGACATCTCCGTGGTCATGTGGCCGGCATGACTCGACACCAAAGGCGCACGGAACGCTGTTGCCTTCCCACCGGAGTGGTCCCTATTTTTCTACTTGCATTTTTATGTGCTTTCGAACTGCTAGGTTGGTAGAAGCTGGGACGAGTAACAGGTGCTCACTCTGTTACGCGGCACTCGGGATTCGACCCGCCAAACTGCCAACCTTCTGATCGACAAGCTCAGCGTCCTAACCCACTGAGCCACCGCGTCCCTTCATATATATATATATATATATATATATATATATATATATATATATATATATATATATATATGCATTTGGATGTAAGGGTTTCGTTCAGCCATGAATCCTGGCGGTGCAGGGGTTAGGATGCAGTACTGCAGGCTACTACTGCTGACTGCTGGCTGACTGCAGTTTGAGTCTCACCATCTCAAGGTTGACTCAGCCTTCCATCCTTCTGAGGTAGGTAAAAGGAGGACCCAGACTGTTAGGGGCAATAATGCTGGCTCTGTATACCGCTTAGAGGGGGCTGTAAAGCACTGTGCAGTGGTATATAACTCTAAGTGCTATTTCTATTGCTATTTCTATATAGGTGTCAGTCACTGTGCTGTTATACATAGAAATAAGCAATATGATGCATTCCTCAAATACAAGGTGATAACAAATTCAATGAATTTTTTTTCTTCATTTCAGAATGACTGTAACATATTCTTATGTCCTTTTCCTCCATTGGCTTCATTTTGACTGAAATGTTGAGTATAAATCCTTGTGGATATCCTTGTGCTCCATTTGGTCTTTTTTTCCTACATAATTTCTTTTGCGCTGCCCTGTTTTCTGGCTCATAATCATCCCAAAACCCTGTTGGTGAAATCTAATATCAAACAATTGGTTCTGCTTGTGACACTTAATTTTTTTAAACTTTTCATCCTGTCTCTAACCTGTTCTGTGGGAACCACACAATGAATTGGCCCTTGCTTGTACTTATAATCAGCCTCCTCTTTTAGATTTTGAGGTAGGCTAGATGACTACTGAAGAGAGAAATTATCCCACTGTTGGTTTCTCCTAGCCAAAGTAGTCCCACTAGCAGGATTTTGGCTTTGGATTATACTCTCTGTTAGTCAATACTGTGATATGAACTTAGCATAATACAACAGCAACTAGCATACTCTGACTGAATAATTTTCAGCAATCTGGAATATTTAATCAAACAATTGATCCATGATTGTTGACAACTGACATTTCTAATCAGACAATTGACATTTAGATTTAGGATCCTTGGAAAAACACCTAGACCAGGGGTAGGCAACCTCGGCTCTTTTATGACTCATGGACTTCAACTCCCATAATTCCTGAGCCAGCTTGGAGTTGAAGTCCATGAGTCATAAAAGAGCCGAGGTTGCCTACCCCTGACCTAGACAGATAAGTAAACAAAAAGCATAACAACATTTGATATTATATACCCATCATTTACCTTGAAAATAGACAAAAGCCGTTAAAAGAGGATAAACCAGGCCCAACTTCCTGCCAGCATTTTGATAGCAATCGTGCCATCAGCATCTAACAGGGGGACAAATAGAAGTGCTTGGTGATTATTAAAAGCATCTGTGATTACAGAGCACAATTATAGCTATTTCAGTTATTGATTAACCTGTAAAAAATCTGTAATAACTCACTTATCATTTGCTTTCCAAGAAAAGAAACACATTTGCTTTAGAAGGCGTAACTAGGAGGAAAGATTATGGTAAGTCAAGTATCAGGACAAGGTGATTACTTAACATCTGTGACCACAAGTGAAAGACTGAAGGGGGAGGGGGAAAAAATCAACCAACGTCGGCAATCTGTAAAATGCTTTGGGGGGGACACAAGTGAAGTGTGATTAATCACCTTGGATGTATGATTGAGTCAATTGACTTACTTCTTCATAATGATTAATCAGCTACAAAAATTATAATTGTCCCACTTCTAGTGGTTGCATGCTGTGCCTGATGACATCATTTTGTCTACAGATACTCAGTGAGTAGCTTTCAAAAGAATATGCAGATGAATCAGACAGGGTGGGTGAGGTGAAAGCTACAGCCAGAGAGACATGTTTGGTAATTCTGCTATTATTACCAAAGAGTTTGATATGTCTTTGAGAACATGAGAAGCTACTTTAAAGAAATTGAGCCTTGGTCCCTTTATAATTCAAACCTTTGGGCAACCATTACCTACTACTGGAGACTCCTGTTTCCGAAGTGCCTCTATTAAAACAAAACAAACAAAGCATTACACACAGGAGACTGTTTTATGCCAGACCAGCCTATTTCTCCATCTGTCCCAATGTCATCCAATATGATGGATGGCAGTTTTTCTAGATTAAGACATTTTTTTCTTTTTACCTATAGACTTTCTACACAGAAAGAATGTCACAGCATTTTGTGAAGTGTCCCTCCAAACCTACTGCTCAAAACTTGGTGGTGGTTTGTTTCTGAGCTTGTTGTTTAGTTCCCGAATGCTAGGTGACATCTTCAGCAGAGGTTTGGTTGAAGTGTCTTGTTTCCAAGCTCTTTTCTGCTTTTATAGGTCTTATTGTGGTTAGTTGGTCACGTGACTGACTAGCCATGATATGTGAGGATCATATGGTGGTGAGGTCACCCTGGCTGGTCACGTGCCAGGCTGGCCATGCAGTGTGAGGGTCATTGCGGAGAATCTCACTGCACAGAACATTCCTCCAAACCTACTACACAGAACATCAAAGCACAGCATTCGATCTGAGCAGATTTGTCTGATCAGATTTCTGTTGCTGGCAGTCCTGGTGCATGTGTGAACTGTGCAAACATATGCATGGCTAGGTGATGAGGAGAGGCCTACAAAGTGGCCACATTGAGCCTTTCAGCCTTTTAGGATGCTTCACTCATTTTGCTAAATGACCAAACAATGGCTTTGCTAGCTCTAATGGAAAGGATATTTGTCAGGGCTAAACTAAAACCCTTTCCTAAAACCCGTGATCATTCACACTAGAATGAAGGAGAGAACTGGAAAACAAAAGTGGTTATGAATCATTTCTTTTTAAGTTTTCAAATGCAGGTTCCGAAACTGAGCATTTTAGGAGCCTTGCCTTGCCATCAGAGGAGACACTTTCTGCAGGAGAAGTAGCTGTCATAAAGATTAAATGGGATAACTTTATGTATTGCTTGTGGGGGGGGGGGAGGATGAATGTGATAAATAAATGAAACGCATGTTGAAGATAAGTATGTGTATGTATCAGAATACATGAAGGAACAACAATACAGATAGTCCTTGATTTACAACCACAATTGAGCCCAACATTTCCATTGCTAAGCAAGACATTTGTTAATTGAATTTTATTTATTTATTTATTTATTTATTTATTTATTTATTTATTTATTTATTTATTTATTTATTTGTTTATTTGTTTATTTTAATTCCATTTATATCCCGCCCTTCTCCGAAGACTCAGGGCGGCTTACAAGCTTAGCAGTAGCCTTCATTCTATGTATATGCCTGCTTATTAGGGCTTTCACACACACACCAAGCGGCATTATTACAAAGTCAGCTTAATTGCCCCCAACAATCTGGGTCCTCATTTTACCTACCTCGGAAGGATGGAAGGCTGAGTCAACCTTGAGCCTGGTGGGATGCGAACCTGCACTAATTGCAGGCAGCTGGTGTTACTTAAGGAGGCATTTGCCCACTGCTCCACCATTTACCCCATTTTACAACTTTTCTTGCCACAGTTGTTAAGTGAATCTGGCTTTTGCTTATCAGAAGGTCACAAAAGGTGATCATGTGGCCCCAAAACATGGTGACCATCATAAATATATGCCAGGTGCCAAGCATTGGAATTTTGATCATGGATTCCGCAATGGTTGGGTGGAAAAAATGTTCGTTAGTCACTTTTTCCAGTGACATTGTAACTTTGAACGGTCACTAAATGAATGGTTGTAAATAGAGGACTGTCTGTATTTGATTATCCAAACTGGATAGACTGTGAAAACGTATCATGGAACAAACGAATTAAAAAGCAAACATTTAACACATATACAATAGGAAAAAGCTAGGGATAAAAATAATTGATTTTGACAGAACGAACGAAACTTGTATTTAGATTTTTAATTTTCATATTGTTAAAAACCACTCATTTTCAGATTTTGTCTGAATCATCAGACATTGCTTGAAGAAACCTATACATAAGCCTGTGTGCATTTTTTTTAAAGTCATCATTGTTCAGCTCAGGGCACTTTTCTAAATTCAGGAACTAGATGATGAGCTATCTTTGAATCCTACTTTTCACTCCAATAAACTTATGGACCATATAGGATGGGTGTGCAAATCACTTCAGATCCCATTTGAATCGTTAATTCAACTTGATGAGTTGAGTCAACTTAATTTGATGGGCTAATTTGAGTCAATTCAAAATGTCAGATTGAATTGTTGAAACAAATCAATTCAGTTCACAGTTAGATGTGGAAAAATATCTAAATCAAATATTTGTACAGCCCTACTGTGTAGAACTCAGGCCTTTGGTAATTCAGTTGTTGACACAGAATTAGAATAATAATAGTTGTAGTATTTTGGCTGCATGCAGAGTAGGCAGTATACATTAGCTCCATGCAGTAGTTTGGACTCAAAAAAGTACTTTAGACATACCTGGGATTTTCTTTAAATATTAGCGTCCCAATTTCATGCAGCTGCTTTTTGCAGTCTAATCTGGAGAAAATATACTGTATGCTTGGTTTAAGAAGCTGCTGACAAATGCTGCCTGCATGTTCAAACATGTTTTCAAAGACGTTCTCCTTAAATCTGAAGCGCTACACAGACTACACAGATGATATAATCTGCATACACAATGACAATATATCTCATATCATATAATCTTGCAGAAACCATTCTTATTTTCACTTAATGAAGATATAGAAATTAGGCAGCAGCTAGTAAAAGAAACCATCTCTGTAGGGTTTACTAAAAGTGATAAATGTGAAGACAGCTCTTTACTGGAAAATGTTGTTGCTAAATCCAGAATCTATAGCTTCTTTTTGACATTTGCATGCCATGCCTTGAGATTTCTCTTCTAACAGGGAAAAGAAGCAGGCTTAGATGGATCACTGATGTAATCAAGTCTGGCAATTGTTCAGGGTCCGTAGAACGGTAGGCAACAGAATGTATTGCTTTTTCATGTAAGGCTCGGTAATGTCATCATCATTGTTGAGTAGTTAAAATGCAGCATTTTATAAACAGAAAGCCTTAAAGACTCTTCGGAAAAGATTTTACATTAGGACCTTGCTTCATCTGTTGGACTTGATGGACTAAGATCTGACACAATCATCTAAATGATGATTTATTCCAGGCAATTTTATCCATCATGCCAAACTCAAATATACTAATGGACTGCACAAAAGGGCTGTGCACTGCAAAAACCTCAACCTTTGTTCATTCACCCTTAAACATACAGTAGCCTTGTGCTCATACGCTGAACACACACACACACACACACACACACACACACAAACACACAGACACAGGGACTTACCTTTAGAATTCATCAAAACTTTTTGTAGTTAGATATATATATATTTCCAAATGAAATACTAAAACAAAATTTAGGGAAATTATCTTCAAAATATCTTCTTTGAATTAATTTGCTATTCATTTGAAGTTTTTGTGCCATGTTTTTCCTTCCTTACCCATTTTGGAGTAATATCTTCATCAAAGTTTTATTTGTATTATTGCATGAGTGAAAATCCAGCTACATTATGTATTTTATTTCTTTTGCATCTCAAATTCATTCGTTACTATTTTAGTCCACCAATATTAACCTTACTCTAACCCAGTCACATATAAAGCTCTCCAGCTCAATTTTTTTTCCAGACAGAGCAATATATTACTTGTATGAATAAATGGTGTATATATATATTTTAAATCTATGAATATTTATGGAGTATTAGCGAACTAAAAAAACCCCTACCTCTATCTTAGGGAGTTCCATTTTACTATCAGTTTTAGTTCTACCTAGTTCATACTAGCTGGATTTATATATACTAAGCCATAGTTGCCTATTAAATAATCCAGTTGTCCATCATTACATATCACATAATACAAAAAACATAGCTTGAATTCATAAAATACAATAATCCAAAACCAAAATCAAAACACCAGCATATGTACTCAAATTAATGCACATGTTACCTGAAGGTTGCAGAGAGTCTGACAATGTTCTCGAAGTGATCTTGAAAGTTCTTTAAAATTTGTCACATTATCACAGAAGGAACAGATTCATGGTACATGATAAGTAATTACATTAATTTAAATTATGTGCACACCATATTACATGTAAGTATATATGCAATAATATTCAATTTAAGTTTACATGTGAAATATAGAACCACCATCACACAGCAAGCAATCAGCATGATTAGCATCTTATCAGCCAAATAAGTAACCAAATGGAAGGGGTAAATCATAGCAAAGCAACAACTGCATTCAAGGCCATCCTATCCAAGAAAGCAGGCAAAAGAGAAATATCTATAAAACCTCTTCAAACCAACAGTCTTCACATCTCCAAAATTCTTACACTTGATGATGATGCTGCCTGAGAGGATAATGTCAGCCTTTCAAATTAGGCCAGGTCAGGAAAGAAGATTCCACAAGTTTAATTGGAACTGTTGATAAAAGCCACAGTTAATAGAATCTTAAAAGTCTGACTGCATTTTCCCTTCCTCTCCTCTTAAATCCCAGTGAAGTAGGGTAGAGTCAGTCTGAGCTTCTACGAAACACTTTTTCTGTGTCCTGGGCTTAAATCATGCTGTTCTTTTCATAACCATTTCTGCCTAGTTTCTCCAGAGTCATTTCCATGTCTCTCGGTAGGTAATGCTAAAACCGGAGAATTCCAACAATGCAATAAATTAGTGATAAACTTGATCACTTGTGTTACCTCTAGGTACTTTCCTTTGTTTTGAACACAGGACCTCAGGGCATCATACTAACTCTAGGAATAGCACACAGCTTGCAAAACATTATGCGGTTCCAGCCTAGTGTAGAACATGAACACGTCTACATGTTTCCCCAGTTCAGTGAAAAACAAAACAAAAAAAGAGACAGGGATATTGTTTGTAAAACACAAACAACTTCTTGTATTCAGGACAGACAATGGACCTCAAGAGTTTTAATACCTTCAGCCCTCCTAGATACTGCTAATTGTTAATTATTAGAGACTAAGTCACTGAAGTGAGTCCTTTGGCTGGTGTCTCAAATCCTGTCATTTACTACTACACAAATCAGCAGGGTGATAGAGTGTCTTTAAATTAGGTTACCACCATGCAGTTATTGGACAGGGAGTAATTGATAAAACCATTAGTAACACTTGTAGAGATAACAGCCAGCCAAATCATGCAACCATAATTATTCCTAATGGGTACATGCTATAAATTGTGGCAAGGAAAAAAAATCCTCATATTATCTTTCAATCAAATTTGACAGTCCTGGTAGATTACTGTAGGCTAAATGCTTGTGGGTAGAGGGAGGAGGGAGATGACCCATCAGAATTTCTTTGCTCTCCTCCAAGACACCGACTTTCACTTTCCCCCCCCTCCATCCAATTTGTTTCAAAAGGGAGGAGGGATTGAGAATAAGAGGAGAGAATCCCTTTTGATTTGTATTGTGTGTTGTGCTTTGTGTTTTCCATCACAAATCAAACACATCAAGGCAGTTTGTAATGTGGCAATATGAATAGAATTCCCAGTCTGAATAAAATAGTGAAGGTTATATTACTATCTTTTTCACCAATAGCAAACAATTATTCTTTGGTAATATATAGTTTTATCTATATATTCTGGTGTTAATAAGTATGTGTGGAAAAATAAAGGATGGCATGCATTACTAGCAAAGTAATGGCAGTAACTGTGCTAAACCGAAAGCAATAGCCTTGCAGTCATTTTTTCTCTGTTTCTCTCTGTTAACCTCCCCCCCCCCTTCTCCATTTTATTCCTAAGGATATCTCTCACAGTATATCAATATAATGGCATTCTGGATCTTTAATACAACCTTGCTAACTTACACTTTAGCAGCATTTAGCAGGACACAAACAAATTTAATGAACAAATTAACTACAAAGCAATCAATTTTACAGTTTTTTTAAAAAGGCCCTTCATCAGAACAGAAATTGTACAATTTACTTGACCTATAATCTGTTTTGGTGCCATAGTTATTTCCATGAATTCTAACAATCAGAATTATTTGATTAACTCTCTCATCCATGATTGCTCCCGTATCCTCTCACCATCATGAAAAGCCCCATTGACATATATATATATATATATATATATAATACAATAATACAATACAATACAATACAATACAATACAATACAATACAATACAATACAATACAATACAATACAATACAATACAATACAATACAATACAATACAATATAACATAATGACAACCAAGACAGCCAATGCTCAAACCAATCAAGCTGGGACTATCGTAGTTTAATATTTTATACTATGGACTGCACTCAAGTGTTTCTTTGGTCCATCATGGAAGGTAGGTCTCCAGAATAAAGCACCATCAAGTTGTGCCAGAATGTTCCCTGCATTTTTATTTAGTGTGGTGTCAAAGGAGGAAGCTGTGAACAGAACATCTTAACCAGCTCATGCTGATTTTAGAAAAGGTATCAGAATACAAGTGCTTTTCACAGGACTGTTCCAGGATTAGCAAGAGAACATACAGGAAGCATTTTGTTTTCATAGCAGAGAAATATTTGTAACAATATTTATCAGCTGAAATGGCTTTGACATTTAGACTGGATTTAGAGCCAGCCGAAGGGGGTAGCCTCAGTAATGAGCAATTGCTGTGAAGAGACGAGATGATTTTAATCCGGAGGGTCCTTGGGAGTCTGTCGAAGGCGTGGTGAACATTGCTAGCCTCACTGTTGCTACTAAGGATTCCAGCAGAAATGTTTACATCCCCTAGAGCTACTGCTACAAATCCTTAATCCCTTTCTTAACAATCACACCAAAATGTACTCACATCTATAGTAGTTGTATGCCTGAAAATTTTTCTAAGCTCCTCTAGGATGCTATTATCTTCCTTAAAAAAATCTGTTTGACCTAAACATGCACACACACACACACACACACACACAGAGAGAGAGAGAGAGAGAGAGAGAGAGAGAGAGAGAGAGAGAGAGAGAGAGAGAGAGAGAGAGAGAGAGAGAGAGAGAGAAAGAGAGAGAGAGAGAGAGAGAGATGGAGATTAAAGCCTATCTGACAACTACAAGCTGCATGGGGTCGGTGTATGAATTTTGCTAGACACCACAAAATGGCATATCAAAATGGTTCCTTTTACAAATAAGCATCTCAGCATTGTATTGATTTCCTGCTTGAAGATTTAATGAAAGTAATGCATAATTTTACTGGATTGCCATCCCAGTCCTATAGGATCAACTTAAAACTGCAGCACTGCAGGGAGTAACTGTAGATTCTTTGATTTTTAAAAAAGAACTGTCTTTTCTCTATTGTACAGCTGGATCTCCTCCAACAGAACTGCTTCCAACATATCTCTGTCTGTCTGTCTGTCTGTCTCTCTCTCTCTCTCTCTCTTATCATAACTCTCTCTCTGTCTCTAATTTGTATAACTGCCCGTGTAGTGTACAACTATCAAATGGTAATAAATGTCGCAGATTCAAATTCTTCTGTGCTATGAGTTTCCAAAGTGTCATTCCAGATTTGCAGGAAACTTTGGGCAAGACAGCTTCAGCCGGTCCCCTGCTTGAATTATCTCCCATTCCACAATTGCTCTCTGCTTTTGGGTCTGGTAATCCAAGTGGAAGGATTCACTGTTACGAATGAATTTTTAAAATGTGTTTAATGGCTCTACTTTTATTGTCAGTTACTCTGCATACACCAACACTGTAAATCGTATAAACAATCAGCCATCGGCTTCCCAATGAGATTATGCAGGATAAGTGATAAATGAAAATCCATCCTTCCTTCCTTCCTTCCTTCCTTCCTTCCTTCCTTCCTTCCTTCCTTCCTTCCTTCCTTCCTTCCTTCCTTCCTTCCTTCCTTCCTTTATTTTAATCTTCTCTGTTTGAGCAAAGCGTGGGGGCAGCCTCTGAATAAAGCAGTACTTTGCCTATATTTATTTTTTATTTTTCATTTTTAAATTCCATTTATATCCCACCCTTCTCTGAAGACTCAGGGCGGCTTACAAGCTTAGCAGTAGCCTTCATTCTATGTATATGCCTGCTTATTAGGGCTTTCACACACCCCCAAGCAGCATTATTACAAAGTCAGCTTAATTGCCCCCAACAATCTGGGTCCTCATTTTACCTACCTCGGAAGGATGGAAGGCTGAGTCAACCTTGAGCCTGGTGGGATGCGAACCTGCACTAATTGCAGGCAGCTGGTGTTGCTTAAGGAGGCATTAGCCCACTGCTCCACCAAGGCTCTATACCCAGTCTTTTCTCCTGAGCAAGGGCAGATACTATCAACTCCAATAACATATTGGTTTCTCCATTCACTGGGCAAATTTAAGACGGGTGAAATAGAAAAAGAATAGTAACTTTTGAGGAAATAGTGTTATTTGAAACACAGAAAAAGCTGTAAAGCCACCTGCTGGAGGTTCTCAATCCCCATTCTAAAGGAAAGGTTTGGGTTTTTTTTTGTTTTTGGATTTCTTTGTTTTGGCTGGGACTTTGCTATCTTTTCCACTGGGAAATTATTGCTTGCCTATAAACATCCAAACTCAATGAACCAGTATATCTGCCTATAATACATTTATAACAATGATAGCTAGGCCACTAGTTGGGAGTTTTCCTTTGCAACCTGGTTTAGGCATAGTTTATGTATTCATTAGATTTTTTTATCTGGCCTTTATTATTTAATAAGTATAATTAAAGTAGCAAACATACCTAATATTCCTTCCTCTTCCTATTTTTGCTCACAAAAACAACCCTGTGAGGTGAGTTGGGCTGAGAGTGACTGGCCCAAAGTCACCCAGCTGGCTTTCACCCCTAAGATAGAATTAGAACTCATGGTCTGGCACATTAATAATTGCTGTGAGCATCAGCATCTCCAATAAAGATGCTTACCTTTAGGACAGAAGCAAAAAGGACTCAGTGTTTCAATGCATTAGGTATATTGCAGCAGAATTCACTGGGTTTATTTATTGTGTCTTGCCGTTCAAAAGTATCTTTACCATGTAACTGCAAACTCAAATAAAACTATAATTTAGCTTCACTTTGAAAATTCCATTTAGTTTGTTTTGTTTTGCATTGTCTCTGTCAATATACTTGTACACTTTTTTCTCTTTATGAATCAATATAATCTACACTTTCTCTCTATATATATTTGTACACTTTTTTCTTTTTTCAATTATGTCAGATTCTCAGAGACTGCTTGGATAAGTCCCTGAAGTTTTCTTGGCAAGGTTTTTCAGAAATAGTTTGTCATTATTTCCTTCCTAGGGCCAAGAGAGAGTTACTGACCCAGAGTCACCCACTATGTTTCCCTGAAAATAAGACAGATCTTATATTAATTTTTGCTACAATAAACATTAGGGCTTATTTTCCGGTTAGGTCTTATTTTGGGGAAAATATGGTACTAAATTTGTCTATCTAGCTGACAATCTTAACTGGGGTGGGGTGGGGCTTATATTATGAGTATCCTGAAAAATCATGCTAGGGCTTATTTTCCAGTTGAGTCTTATTTTCAGGGAAATACGGTAGCTGGCTTTGTGCGTAAGGTGGGAACTAGAACTTCTGGTCACCCAGTTTCTAGCCTTAAACACTGCACCAAACTGGCTCTCGGCATCTGTGTATAGTACAAACTAAAACCTAGAAAATATATGTATGTCATTCCTAAGGAATGCATGTTTGTTTTAAAGCTGGCTTATTTCTTCCAGTTTTGTTCTCGTCTGAATACTACCTGCATATATATGCACACTGAAAGTGAAATATAACAAATTTTAAAAATAGTTTTTTACTCCAAACTTTATACCCTCAATAGGGATGCAGTGGCTCAGTGGGTTAAGATGCTGAGCTTGTCGATCAGAAGGTTGGCAGTTTGGCGGGTCGAATCCCGAGTGCCGCGTAACAGAGTGAGTGCCTGTTACTCATCCCAGCTTCTGCCAACCTAGCAGTTCGAAAGCATGTAAAAATGCAAGTAGAAAAATAGGGACCACTACGGTGGGAAGGTAACAGTGTTCCGTGCGCCTTTGGCGTCTAGTCATGCCGGACACATAACCACGGAGATGTCCTCAGACAAGCGCTGGCTCTTTGGCTTTGAAATGGAGATGAGCACCGGCCCCTAGAGTCGGAAACGACTAGCACGCATGTGAGGGGGAACCCTTACCTTTACCTTTTTACCTTATGCCCTCAAGATATGTCAGTTTCAGCACCTGGAATTCTTAGCAATGGTCATGATGGCAGGATAATTCTGGAAGCTAAATTCAGGATAATTCTCACACCACTGAAGGGGACCCAAATTAGACAAGTCTCCATTAAGATATCTTTACCTTACATGCAGTATCTGCACTCTTTTCCCATACCACAAAATTTGGGGGAAAATACTTTATTTGGAATGTTTAGACAATGGGTTTATGGGCTGGACATTATTCATTATATTTTTGTGTTTTATTTTAGTCGCTGACAATAACAGTCATTAAAATTTCCTTTTTTTCATAACTTCTCAACATGCACGCACTTTGTAAATTTGTACAAATGTGTGCTTTTTGTATTTTTCCCCCTTATTAATTGCCCTTATTTCCTCTCAATAATATAATCAGATAACTAATTATACTCCACTGTGCAGCATTTAAGGAGAAGTGGTCAAATTAGTCAATTTAAACAAAGAAATGCAAACACTTGCACAGCCCACATATATTTTAATAGAAATTCTAATCCTATTAAAATAAATAAAATAAATAAGCATTATTAATTACAGCAACACAGAGTTAGTTCTTCGGTGTCAGCAAAATAACTTACCATGCTATTCCCTGAGCTGAAAGCCTGTGTAGGATCAGGCTGTAAGTCAGAAAAAAATAGGTTCGGATAAAACCATTGCATTTTTCCAACTGTCCTTATACTGGAAATTAAGGCATATATATTGCTCAATACCTCTATACACTTTTTAATATATCCAAAATTCATACAAACTACATACTTCCCTGGAGAAAGTTGAATTTCTCAAGATTTAATTCAGGTTCCAAGGTCAAGTTGAAGAGATCTAAATTCCTTCTTAAAATGGGAGTTTCATTTCAATGAGGACTTGACTTCAATTTACTGCTTCTTCCTAATATGTAACAAAATGGCACAGAACATCGAGTACAGACAGCAAATCAAATGCACTGACAGCACAAAGACAAAAAGAGTGCCCCAATGTCAGCCTAAGATGGAACATTTTTTGGTCGTAGATTCATTTTCCTCCATAGACTGTGAATAGAGCTATGTTGCTTTCTTAATAGGAACAACTACAGTTTCAGCCCTATTTACACTTACTTGGAAGTAAGCTCCATTAGGCATCAGAAAGTAAGCAGAGAATTTATTGTGCTGTTATTTAAACAATAACAGGTAACAATACCAAGGTCTGTCTTTCAGTTTTCCTGAAGGCTTTTTTTTCCGTCTGTGGAAGAACCTTCTATTTTTCTATCTCATTCTCAGGTTGTGGTAAAAAAATTTTTTTTTAATATTTTGGGTGGTATTTTGAGTTGCAACATCTAGTTGGAGCACTAAAGATTCAGTGCTACAAATATAGTAGATGCAGTGGGATACTTAGTGTATTTAACATCTTGCTATCATACCAATGATGTCCTCCTTGTGTTTTATCTCTGTCAGAGGATAGATAAGTTTTGTTCAATTAAAAAAAAACTCATATATTTATGTATATATTTAATTAAAATAAGACTTCCCCATTCACATGCAAATTGATTAGTTGACTAATATCATTTTAGGCATATTAGCTACAGTGGGGGAACTGAAAAGTTACCGAAGGGAAAGCTCTTGTTTTCCACTCCCGTGAATGGGGAGGCTGATTTCAGCAAGTTATGCAACCTTATTTATTAAAGATTTCCATTGACTACCTATTTTAGAACTAAATACGAACTGCTAATTGATAAAAGATCTGAGAATAATTGTCTATGTCCCTAAGGATCCCATAGCAAAATGACTAACGTTTTCATTTCATAGTTAGCTATCCATCACATTTCAAATATCTCCTGGGTTGTTGAAAGGGACAAATAACTCATCTCTATGCTTCAAAATCTTGCTTTTATCACAGCTCTGGTTCAGAAATGTTTTGATTTTGTTTATCATTCCTAAGCAGTATCAACTAGATTAGGGGTAGGCAACCTTGGCTCTTTTATGACTTGTGGACTTCAACTCCCAGAATTCCTGAGCCAGCATAGCTCAGCATGGAAACCTCTCCCTTTCTCTTCAGCATGGCTGGCTCAGGAATTCTGGGAGTTGAAGTCCATGAGTCATAAAAGAGCCAAGGTTGCCTACCCCTGAACTAGATCTTCTAATTCTGAATTCTAGATCCCATATCCTGGAGCCCATCAATACCTATCCACCAACCAGCAAACAGAAGGAGGAATCTAATGCCTTCGTAAGTAAAGCAATGGCCATTATTTAGTCAGGTGCACACTCTGGGAAGGTGGCTCCCTTCATATATAAGGTGGATTCTTCATATATAACACTCTGGGAAGTTATCTATGCTTATCCTGAGGTAGTTTGCTAGCTCTGATTCAGCTGGGCAGTTGCTGACCATGGTACTGAATTCCAGCTGTAAATTGACATTCGAGTCTTTCTAGAACAGGGTTCTTCAAACCTGGTCCTTTTATGACTTGTGGACTTCAACTCCAAGAATTCCTCAGCCAGTCATGCTGGCTGAAGAATTCTGGGAGTTGAAGTCCACAAGTCATAAAAGGGTCAAGTTTGAAGAACCCTGTTCTAGAACCCACTTTTTCACTAGGGCTATCACCTGCTCTCAGTAATGGAAATGTGATGAATCAAAAGAATGCCTACAAATAAAAACAACATTTTTAGCACCACAGTAAACAATGGGAAACCCAAATCAGAACTTAACGCTTTCTTCTCCCCAGCAACCAGCATTCAAAAGCGCACTTCCTTGGATACTGATCTATATCCCCAATATACTGCTGTTCCTTAAAATGATCTGATGTATTTTAAAAGTCCTGTAAGTTGTCACCACATCTTATAGTAGTGAATGTCATAATATAGCAATAAAGCATGTGAATGAGGTTTTCCTTTCCATTGTCTCGAATCACTTAACATTCAGCACCATTGCACAATGACTGGTTTTTAGAAGCTTGACTTCTCTGTTACTACTTTAACAATATATATATATATATATATATATATATATATATATATATATATATATATATATATATATATATATATATATATATATATATATATATATATATATATATATGTGTGTGTGTGTGTGTGTGTGTGTGTGTGTGTGTGTGTGTGTGTGTATGTATACGTATACGCATACGCATACGCATACGCATACGCATACGCATACGCATACGCATACGCATACATATACATATACATATACATATACATATACATATACATATACATATACATATATACTCAGTGGGTTAAGACGCTGAGCTTGTCGATCAGAAGGTCAGCAGTTTGGCGGATCGAATCCCGAGTGCCGCGTAACAGAGTGAGTGCCTGTTACTCGTCCCAGCTTCTGCCAACCTAGCAGTTCAAAAGCACGTAAAAATGCAAGTAGAAAAATAGGGACCACTACGGTGGGAAGGTAACAGCATTCCGTGCGCCTTTGGCGTCTAGTCATGCCGGCCACATGACCACGGAGACGTCCTCGGACAAGCGCTGGCTCTTTGGCTTTGAAACGGAGATGAGCACCAGCCCCTAGAGTCAGAAATGACTAGCATGCACGTGCGGGGGAACCTTTACCTTTTTATACTAATAAAGGAGAATATTTGTAGCTCAGGATTGACATGAGGGATCCTTAGTGCTCTCTGAGCTTGCTTGTTTTCCAAACTAGGTAACATCATCAGTGCTAGGAGCCCTCATGCTGCATACTTTTATAAATGCCTAATATGCTTCTTCATTGTGGTAATCTTGTAAGAGAGTTGAATCAGCTTACTTCTAATTTCAGTTGTCCTTTTCTGCCTCTAGAAATATGCCCAGATCCACATAGTGTTTAGAATGAAAGAATTCCTATGAAACTATGAATATCATGAGTGAAGTTCGTTTTCATAGTTATGACAGTAGTCCTATTTATAATGGTGTCATTGGGAGAGAAAAGGCATAAATAAATGGTTCCCAACTTCATCTTCTATCTATGCTGCTTCTTACACTTCTTGAATATAATATACAATCTCTCCTGCACAGTCATATCTGCTAATGCAGGGGTGTCAAACTCACAATGTCATGTGATATGTTGCGACATATCGTGACTTTTTTTTCCATTGTCGGCAATTGGGTGGTTGCAGTTTCAACATGACACATCCGGCCCAAGGGCCGGCAGTTTGACACCCCTGTGCTAATGCATTTCCACCAGGAGATGTGGTTTGTGAAGAAAGTAAATCTTAGGTGAAGTTATCAGACATGATCTCATTTTGTTTCATACAGCTGATTCAGATTATTGTGTGGTTTAGAGAAATCGTCCTTATGTATACATATTTTTCAGTTCTTAACAACTATTCTTAATTTGAAATCAGAAATTGAGTAAGCACTTTTTAAGGACCCACAAATTAATGCTTTCATGAGCCTGGCAGCTGGTTTAGTCATATGCATAAAGATGTAAGGCAGCTGAACAACCTGCACGAGTTACAGTATTCACCAAATTGTGTTCAGTTCTCAGGGTAATTTGAAGAGCTTTCTGGAAACCTTTATTTGGTATGATCTGTTGCTTCTCTGACCCCTAGAGAAGAGAGGATGAAGTATTAGGAAAAATAATGAAAATAAATCTTGGAATCAATGAGATTAGTTGTCACAAAAGATCTTTCATTTTGGTTCCTTCTATAATTTCTGCCTGTCCTACCCACTTTGGGCTTGGACCCACCATAGAAATAAGGCACTCTGCAGAACACCAAAAGGGAAATAGGATGATTTTATTAAAATAAGAGATGTGTCTTTATATATATATTCCACTTGCCTCAGTGTTAAGTTTCCCCAAAGGAGAATAGAGGTTTGTCTGAGACACTGTAGCAGTTGGTTTGTTTTTTTTAAAAAAAAATCTTAATGGCCTCAAGTAGCTGCAATCTAAAGGTGACACTATAGGCTGAGAGTGAGTGGGGAAAAGAGAGATAGGGAAAGAGTGCCTAACTATTGAACCCATTTGAACTATTGTTTTCCCATCTATGGTGGGAAAACAGCTTGGGAATGAGTTAGAGTGGCAGAAAGATATATCTAAATTTATTTGGCAAAATAAAAATAATAATCAAGAATTAAGTACCGTATAAGCTGCTACAAGATTCTAAAGATAGAGGAGGTCTGGGTTTGCCAGATCTCAGATTATATTATGATGCTTGTTGTCTGGTATGGTTAAAAGACTGGATAACTTTAAAAAAAAAATCAAGGCTGTTAGACCTTGAAAGTTTTGATCTGAGATTTGGGTGGCATGCCTATCTCTGGTATGACAAAGTAAAAGTTAACCCTGGCATGGATTTTGGTTCATGGATATGGTGGATGTCAAATACAGTGTCCTTCTTTGAAGTCAGAGAAAAGGCATACGTTTGGTTAGCCATCATAAGGTTAAGAAAAACAGCACTCCAAAAGGCAATCCATTATTTAAAGACTTTGTTAGTTTATTACTAGACCACGAGCCCCTAAACAGTAGAATGGACGAGCTGTTAGAGAAATGGAAGCAGTATTCATTATTTTTTTAATCTTCTTTTCTTGAAACAAGAGAACATTTTCACATTTCATTGATGTTAGACTATTATTGAGAAAAAAAGCTAACCAGATGGATGCCAGGATCCTACTGGATGAAATATATGAGCATCTGAGGAAAAAGAAACAGAAACAGGAGACAAAATTTAATTTCTGGCTTCTGAGCCAAATATGTTTCCACTGTAGGGTTTATTATCACTGCAGACATCAAGCCATCCAATCACAAAATTAAGTTATGGATGTTTTCAGCCACTATGAGTTATGAATATTTCTTTTAAAAGAGCATTTCAAAATCCATAGCTCATAAATCCTTGCACCAATTTCTAAAATCTTGGCAATCTTCATTCCCCTATAAAACTCCTTCTGGAAGAATTCATATAATTTCAGACACAAAGTAAAACTGTATGTTTACTAGGGTAATGGAAGAAGAGAACCCTATTGCTCTAGGGTTGGGTAAAGAGTCACTCAATTTTAGAGTCATTCAGACTAAGCAGATTCGTTTCATTAGAGTTCTGGACCAGATCTCTAATCCAGAAGAAGAACCTCTGCATTTATTATCATTGTATTGCTCTAATTTTGCTGTTGAGGTTAGCTACAGAAATTAGTAGATATATTTTATGCAATCTTGAGAAAAGACTCCTGTAGGCTACCATTTCTTGGCTGAAACCCCTCCCCAAAGATAACTAGACAACAGCAAAGAGTTAGAGTTTTTTTGTGTGTTTTTCTCTGCCATCTAAAAGTCATACAGATTTTTGCAGCCTTAATATGGGAGCACTAGTTTCAAAAATAAGAGATTAACCATATAGTACAAAACATGTCTGTTTAGGAGAAATTTCCAAGTGAATATAGGACTGCAAGTGTTTTCTATTTTCAGCATCCATCTGTTAGGAAGCTGCCCCAACCTGTGATCTGCTGAACAAAAAAAAAAGAAAAAGAGTAATTTAAAATATTATAGTGAACTATGAATTTATGGCACGTGCATAACATTATTCCTAAGCACTTGTTTTAAATAAAATGGCTCTAAGATAATGTGTCTACATTTCTCAGTGTTTTCTTGAGTATTTAGCCAAGTCAGTGTTTCTACCGGAGAAGAAGAGTGGTAATTAGAACATTGAACTTTGTCTCCTCATTTCTTCGTGAGCAATTCTATTTTCTCCAAAGAAGAAAGAAGTGCTAGCTGTGGAGTGAATGTCTCAGTCATTTTCAATTAGTAGTAGATTATTTCTTTACAGTAGCTTGGTTCCTAGTTAGCTGACCAACAGAATGATGATGGCCATTTTACACAACAGAAACAGTGCTGACAGGTGGATAATGAGAGAAATTGCCTCAGATTTCCTTATTAAGAAGTTTAACCAAAGCCCTCACTGGCCTTCTTAATGGATAATAAAATATTAGTCAGTTGTGAAAGCTTGAAGAAATGAGACAAATTTCTTCATTAGTGGGATTGAAAGTATTTTCTGTAGTATTGTCTGGTACCCGAAGCTTTCCTTAATTTTGATATATTGAATTAGTTCTGACAATGAATTTTACCAATGGGATCATTCTGCTGGATCTGAATTGAACTGATAATCAAGCTGTAGAAATTAGGGCTATGCATCCAATGAAAATAATTAAAGTGAGGCACTTCAGCCCTTGCCCAAGTCTCATCCCTCTCTGCTGTTTGGCGCACTTACCTGAGAATAATATGAGCCTGCCTTAACTGAGCAGATTCTATAAAGTAGTAATATCTCTTTTTCAGGAACACTCAGAAACCTGAAAAAGTGAGCCTGGTCTAAGGAACATCAGAGAAATACTGTACTTAGGAGGCCTGGAGCACTACTTTCAAATGTGCACTGCCCTAGTACTTATTTCTGTCATAATAAATGCAACTTAACCACAGTTATGTGAATATGGCAGAACTGGTATTAGTATTGATTTCCCAGTAAATCATCTGAAGCCCAAATGATCAAAAATCAAAACAGGTCAGTGACAGAGAAACAGGAGTATTGGCATGAAAGTGTGCCCTGTTGATTGGGACAAATTAAAAGATCGTTTATTAGCGATTATGCTGTATAATATGGCCATTGCCAAATGAATGCAATTAAGATGAAATGGGACCCTGCAGCTACAGGGGTTAATAAAGACTGAATTTCTAAAGATTTTGCCATTAATTATGAAGATATCCACAAAAATGCACGTCACAAAGCAGCAACTGCCTTGTGCCAACCTTTGTATTCTGGATGACAATTCTTCCCTAAGTGACACTGTATGGGAATGTTCCCTTCAAAATGGTAGAACATGACTGTTATTTGAAGGGGGTTGAAGAAAACCCCGATTAAGCCTTAGAAGTATCCTAAACATTAAATGAATAGATTTCTATATGAATCATTTGTACAAAAGTAAGTGCACTTCTGGGTGCTAAAGTGTTCAAATGCCTTTGCCTCTCCAAACTGTGATTTGCTAAATGGCATGCATTAAACAAGAAAGGAACAAGAAAAACTAACAGCAGAACTTTGCTTTTACCTGTTTCACTGAGAAATATATTGAAACCACCATAAATGGTGCCTAAAAGTTTCATTGCCCCATTTTCCATGGGGAATACATGCATTAGTCACAACTAATGTTTGATCCTGGGAAGAAAAGCAAGTTTTAAAAGGAAATAATTTCTTCTTTGAATCACCTTACTCAAGGCAGATGGCTTCTTTATACCATCTGGAGCATCCATTACCTTTATCACTAGCTAAGCAAACTTTAGTCAGTCCTTCCTTGAAATTCTTTAGAAGACATTTTTACACTGAACTATTGGGAAATAACTTTCCAGATCCATGAGCCCCTTCACTTGGCACAGTGAAATGTGCATGAATGTTCAGGAATTGGCAATAACTGAGGCTCAGTGACATCCCTTATATGCTATTGTTGTTGTTAGCTGCGAAGTCGTGTCCGACTCATCGCGACCCTATGGACAACATTCCTCCAGGCCTTCCTGTCTTCTACCATCTTCTGGAGTCCATTTAAGCTCACGCCTACTGCTTCAGTGACTCCATCCAGCCACCTCATTCTCTGTCGTCCCCTTCTTCTATTGCCCTCAATCTTTCCCAGCATTAGGCTCTTCTCCAGTGAGTCCTTCCTTCTCATTAGGTGGCCAAAGTATTTGAGTTTTAGCTTCAGGATCTGGCCTTCTAAAGAGCAGTCAGGATTGATCTCCTCTAGGACTGACCGGTTTGATCGCCTTGCAGTCCAAGGGACTCGCAAGAGTCTTCTCCAGCACCAGAGTTCAAAGGCCTCAATTCTTTGGCACTCAGCCTTTCTTATGGTCCAACTTTCACTGCCATACATTGCAACTGGGAAGACCATAGCCTTGACTATACGCACTTTTGTTGACAGGGTGATGTCTCTGCTTTTTAGTGTGCTGTCTAGATTTGCCATGGCTTTCCTTCCCAGGAGCAAGCGTCTTTTAATTTCTTGGCTACAGTCCCCATCTGCAGTGATCTTGGAGCCCAGGAAAACAAAATCTGTCACTACCTCCATTTCTTCCCTGTTAGGCTTATGGTGTTAGCCTACAATGTTGGGTTGAAAATATATTAACCATAATGCTATGTCTTTAAGTTGTTAATTGGCCAATGGGTGTGTAAGTGTTCTCATGGCCATAAGAGGAAGCTAGGAACGTAGCTTCTCTCTCTCTCTCTGAATTCACTGCTTTCTACTGTTACTGTTTTTGCTCTGCTGTTGGTTTACTACTGTTGTAAGCTGAACTGTGTATTGACCTCTGGACCGGTAAGAAGACTTTGTAGTTTGGATTACTCCTTGGACTGTTGCTATTGTGTATGACTTGGACTGTTTATTTTTGACTGTGCATTTTTGTTTTTACACCACCTCAAAGTAAAATACTTTTTGCTTTTAGAACTCAGTGTATTTCTGTGTGTGATTTTTACTGCTCTCAGTGCCCTTCCTTGTCTGTGCAACTCTTTGGTAGCACAAGGAGACCTCTGCACAATAAATTCCATAACACTGGTTATGGGCCCAGGCCTGTACTGAGAGTTAGTACACACAGTATTCCTAGCTGAGTTTGTGTTAGCTATTTGGTGTAAAATGGCACAGGACCTGTTGTCAGGCATCTCCTGGATAACCCGGTTGGATGGGACAAACTATGTTTCCTGGTCCACGAAATGCTGCTTGCTTTTGCGCAAGGAAGGACTATGGACTGTTGTAAATAACCCACCAGATACTACTGCTTGGAATCCAGATGACGAAGAGGATGCAAAGAAGTTAGACGACTTTAAACATAGCAATGAGAAAGCTCTTTGCATTATTGGACTAACACTGAATGACCAGCAGCTTGTCCATATTCGTGGTGAGGAGTCTGCTGCTAGGTGTTGGGATGTTTTGCGAAGGCTTTATGTTCGAGACAGTGTGGGTGCACATATACACCTTACACGTAAGCTGTTTAGGGCTCGTCTGCAGAAGAATGGAGATATGCTGACCCATTTAAATTACATGAAAGCAATTTTTCAAGAGCTTCATGAAAAGGAGCTGATTTTTTCAGAGTTGCATCAGGTCTACATTATTCTGTCATCTTTGGATGAGAGTTATGATGGATATGTTTCTTCTTTGGAAGTCCTGACCAGAGAGGAACTGACATTGACTAACATTACTGGGAGACTGCTGGAAGAGTCCAGAAGGAGGCGTGACAGAGACCAGCTGAGAGAGACACAGCCACAAGAGGAGCAGCCATTCTCCACTGCTTACAACGTCAAGAAATGTTATTCTTGTGGGGCTAGAGGGCATATAGCCAAATTCTGTAGAAAGGGTAAAAAACAGAATGTGAATAGCAGTGGGAAGGCTAAGAAGGGCATTGGTTTGGCTGTTTCTGATGAACCAACATCCAGAAATAATGAATTGTGGGTTGTTGATAGTGGGGCTTCACAATGCATTACTAAAGAGAAAAAGAGGTTTGTTACTATGAAAAACAGCAACCAATATGTTTCACTGGCAAACGGTTGGAGGATGAAGGCCTCTGGTGAAGGTAATTCCTATTGTCCATGCATTGATGAACAGTTACCTATGTTATATATACCTAAACTAAGATTCAACCTGTTATCTGTAAGGGAATTGGTTAAGGTTGGGTTTGTGGTAACATTCAGAGGGGAGCAATGCACTATTGAGAGGAATGGAACCTGTGTAACTGCTAATTTGAAAAATGGTTTATTCATTCTCACAAGTAACCAAGTTAGTACAGTTAAAGCTAACTCAATATGTGAGAACAAGAAGCCACATGATGAGTGCATACATTTATTGCATAGGCGGTTAGGGCATGTAAACTTTAACTCACTACATAAAACAGTTGAGTTAGTAGAAGGAATTAAACTGAAGCCATGTAGTAAGTATTTGAATTGCAATGCCTGTAATCAGGAAAAGAGTAAGGCAACTCCTGCAAACAGGTTAAACAGCTTCAAAACAACTGTACCTTTGGAAGTTGTGTTTGCTGATTTAATTGGACCCATGAAACCAAGTTTAGGAGGATCCTGTTATATTTTAAGTATATTGGACCACTACTCTCGTTATGGATTTTGTTATCTGCTTAAGTCAAAGGCAGACACTTTCCAACAATTTGCAAACTGGCTGAAATTTGTGGAGAGAAAAACAAAGAGAAAGGTTCAGTGCATAATTACTGATAATGGTACTGAATTTACAAACAAGCGTTTTGTTGATATGCTACAATCAGCTGGCATTGAGCATAAACGTTCAGCCCCTTATAGGCCTCAACATAATGCATTTGTTGAGAGACGTGGACAAACATTACAAGCCATGATGAGAACCATGTTAAGAGATTCAGGCTTAACAGATAGACTGTGGGGGGAAGCAGCAAAATGTGCAAACCATGTTCTGAATATAGTTGTTAATACTTCTACTGGTAAAATACCATATACAATATGGCATGGTAGAAGACCAAACCTTGATTACCTGCACACATTTGGCACCCCAGCTTGGGTCCACATTCCTGCACAACTCAGGAGTAAAGGCCAACATAGGGCTAGGCAATTATACTTCGTAGGTTACGAAGCTAACCATAGATCCTATCGTTTCTGGGAACGAGGCACAACTAATGTATATAACAGTGCTAGTGCAAAATTCCTTGAGCACGTTGGTTGGGATAGGTTAGAGCAAGAAGCTGTTAATACTGATCCTCTAGTGTTTGAGGACTCCTCTGATAACGTAACTAGTAATGATAATACATCTCCTGTAAATATAAAAGATGAAGAGGAGATAGGGGAGATAATAGATGAATCAGAGGAAGGAAAGGAGACAGAAATTCAAAGCCCTGTAATTCCTTGGCGTTCAATGCGTATCAGACATCCACCTGATCGCTATGAAGCTAGTATAGTATGTCAAGTTAGTGTAGAGCCATCTAACTATGATGAGATCAGGATGTATCCTGAAAAGGAACAAGCATCATGGAAAGCTGCAATGAACAGGGAGTTGAAGTCTTTGCAGAATCTTAAGGTTTATCAGAAAGCAAAACTGCCACCTGGTGAGCAAGCTATAGGTTGTAAATGGATATATAAAATAAAGAAGGGTGTAGATGGAACTATAACCCATAAGGCACGTTTGGTTGCACAAGGTTTTGCCCAAACTACTGAGGATTATGACGAAGTGTTTGCACCCAGTCTAAGGGCAACTACTTTAAGAGCAGCTTTAGTATGGGCGGCTAAAAACCAATATATGGTTAATCATGTAGATGTTGAAACTGCATATTTACATGCTCCATTGCAACATACTATTTATTTAAGAATACCACCAGGATTGACCAGTGATAGAGACCATGATTGTTGGGAATTAAAGAAAAGCCTCTATGGATTGAAACAATCAGGCTATGAGTGTAATACATGTTTAGTTAATGAGTTAAGTGCAATAGGTTTTGTAGCCAGTAATGCTGATCCTTGTTTGTTTAGAAGAGAACACAACGGAGCATTATCTTTTATTTTATTATTCACAGATGATATTGCAATAATAACAAAAACTGAGTTAGAAGCACAAACTATCATTTCAAGATTGCAAAATAAATTCACAATTAGAAATCTTGGGAAAATTAGCCACTATTTGGGGTTAGATATTGTGAAAACAAATAGGGGTTTTAAGGTGTCACAAGCCAGTAAAATATCTCAGTTATTAAAGAGATACAACATGGAAATGTGTAAACCAGCAAAAACTCCGATGGCTATGGATTTTAAGGACACTAATGTTGAGAGTCCTGTATTTGATAAGACTATGTACCAATCTTTGATAGGAAGTCTTATGTATCTGAGTAATTGGTCTAGACCTGATATTTCTTACTGTGTAAATCAATTAGCTAGGTACAACAATAATCCAACTGTTAGACACTGGCAATCAGCTAAACGAGTATTAAGGTATTTGAAGCAGACTATTCACTACTCGTTATATCTAGAGCCAAATCGTGAGTTAATCCTTACTGCATATGCAGATGCGAGTTTTGCCTCTGATACAAACACTCGTAAATCTACTTCAGGGTTGGCTGTTATGTTGGGTGATTCTTTGATTGGATGGAAGTCCATCAGACAAAAGCACATAAGCTTGTCTACAATGGAGGCTGAATTTTCATGTCTATCAGTGTTAGGTACAGAACTGCTAGTGTACAAACAATTATTGTTAGATATGGGTTTAAATGTAAATGATCCATTCATTGTATATGAGGACAATCAAGCTGCGATAAAGATGGCTAATAATGCTGCAGTAAGAACAAGATCTAAACATACTGATCTTCGTTATTTAAATGTCAGACAATGTGTCAAGGATAAATTAATACAGCTAGAGTATTGTTCATCTAATGTAAATATTGCTGACCATTTTACGAAGGTACAAAGTGCTGTGAAACACAATGCTAATTGTGAAAGAATGTGCATAAGATTGTAAGAGTTATATATTATTCTACCCAAAGGGGAGAATGTTAGGCTTATGGTGTTAGCCTACAATGTTGGGTTGAAAATATATTAACCATAATGCTATGTCTTTAAGTTGTTAATTGGCCAATGGGTGTGTAAGTGTTCTCATGGCCATAAGAGGAAGCTAGGAACGTAGCTTCTCTCTCTCTCTCTGAATTCACTGCTTTCTACTGTTACTGTTTTTGCTCTGCTGTTGGTTTACTACTGTTGTAAGCTGAACTGTGTATTGACCTCTGGACCGGTAAGAAGACTTTGTAGTTTGGATTACTCCTTGGACTGTTGCTATTGTGTATGACTTGGACTGTTTATTTTTGACTGTGCATTTTTGTTTTTACACCACCTCAAAGTAAAATACTTTTTGCTTTTAGAACTCAGTGTATTTCTGTGTGTGATTTTTACTGCTCTCAGTGCCCTTCCTTGTCTGTGCAACTCTTTGGTAGCACAAGGAGACCTCTGCACAATAAATTCCATAACATTCCCCATCTATTTGCCAGGAATTGAGAGGGCCAGATGCCATGATCTTGGTTTTCTTAATGTTAAGTTTCAACCCAAGTTTTGCACTCTCCTTCTTCACCCGCAACAAGAGGCTCTTTAGTTCTTCTTCACTTTCTGCCATTAGAGTGGTATCATCTGCGTATCTTAGGTTGTTGATATTTATTCCAGCAATCTTAATTCCAACTTTTGATTCATCTAGCCCTGCCTTTCTCATGATGTGCTCTGCATATAAGTTAAATAGGCAGGGCGACAGTATACAGCCTTGCCGGACTCCTTTCCCAATTTTGAACCAATCAGTGGTTCCGTGTCCAGTTCTCACTGTTGCTTCTTGACCCGCATATAGGTTTCTCAAGAGACAAATAAGATGGTCTGGTACTCCCATTTCTTTAAGAACTTGCCACAGTTTGTTATGATCCACACAATCAAAGGCTTTAGCATAGTCAATGAAGCAGAAGTAGATGTTTTTCTGGAACTCCCTAGCTTTCTCCATGATCCAGCGTATGTTGGCAATTTGATCTCTAGTTCCTCTGCCTCTTCGAAATCCTGCCTGTACTTCTGGTAGTTCTCGATCCACATACTGCTGAAGTCTAGCTTGTAGGATTTTAAGCATGACTTTACTAGCATGAGAAATGAGTGCAATGGTGCGATAGTTTGAACATTCTTTGGCACTGCCTTTCTTTGGAATTGGAATTATATGCTATACCATCCATTATATTCTTACATCATGCTCACTATCTTGGTTTTTCTAATCCTCTCCTGCTGATATTCCTGTAATAGAATCTATTTTGTTCCTGATAACATGAAGAAAACACCTGACACCTAATAAAGAGGGTATTATATATGCAAATCAAACTACTGAATTAGATTGGGTAACATCTATTACACTTAGGATATTTCATCTAGCTAATGGTCGCACAGTTTCATCACACGAGGTCCACAGTGAATTAGTGCCTTGTGGTATCTGAGCAGATACAGTTACCCACAGATTCTGTATACAACTTGTAGCTTACCCTTTGTCTACAGGACCTGGAACTTATTACACAAAGTCTTTGAATCAAAAGAACTCAAATTCTCACAATTCTGTACAAATTTATATTGTAAGATCACATTATGTCGTGATATAATTCTACTCAATTGTGTGTAATGTAGGACAAAAGAGGAATAGCAACAACTGTTTCAGTGTATTTTCAGTACCCAATAAATAGTAAAAAAAAGTAGTTTCCAGCCAGGAAACCATGTCCTATTTCAAGTTACTTCAGCCTATCTCCTTTTCATTGTTCTTTTCTGACTGATATTCAAATTTCACAGTTCCTACTGGGTTGTTTAAAAGAAAGTAGATGGGTTCTAATCCTGTTGGTACTCATCTCTTGTATGCATTATTAGAGGGAGTGTCAACATCAATAAATACAATTTTAAACTAATGCAAGGCTCTTCACTGGCTTTCTTTATATACTGTACGTGCTTATAATAACCTATGAAGGTCAACCTGGAACAAAAGGCTTAAAAGACTATAGCTAATGGTCTGCATTCCAATTAAATCCATGGGGTTGATAAGTGTAGTACACTACTAAATGATTTCCAAGAGCAATTGTACAGGAACTAAACCATGCGCATTTAAATATGAAGATTATTGGAAGGCACAAAAATTGATTAAGGTTCTCATGGACTAGCAAATTTGTGTTGCAAAGATCCAGATAATCACTAGGAAGCAACAAAGAGTTATAGTTTTCCTGTATTACTTTGGTGTCATCAGTAGTCAACTGGAATTTTGTAACCCAAGTCTGTTAAGCCCAGCATAAAATAATGATCAACTAATTTTTACAGGACATTTCTTTTAAAGGTTGCATTTAAAAGAGATGTATATGAAGTGAAAGCAAGAAGTGGATGGACCTGTGATGAAACCTGAATTGTAAAATCTTACATATTTGCATCCTATATTGGGTTGCAAGAACTTGTGTTACATATGGCATTGCACTTGTGTAAAAGGATTAGCCGGTGACATCACCGTTGCCCTGGGGATGCCTAGCTGGGGGCTATTTTCATGTGCCCAGCAGGAGCTGGAGCAAAGAATGGGAACTCACCCTGCCCCACAACAGCACTCAGGTGTTGAATACGGGCTTGCTAACCTCCAACCCAGTGTCCTAACCATGAGAGCCACCATGCTAGGTGTTATATATTAAATATCATAGACAAAATGAAAAATAAGCTTCAAAGATTGTTTGTTGTCCAATGCCTTTAACGTCTTTAATTAGAAATAGAAAGTGAGAGCAGGTATGCCTTCCATATCTCCATCTAAGTAAAAAATAAAGCTACATTAACAACTTTGCAATAATAACAGTGAAACTTTGCATAGAAGGATACAAGAGAATAGCTCACCGAAAGCCAAAGGACCTTCCCAGATCACATCAAGATGGAACTCCACTACTTTATTGTATTATATTTTTAATGTTGTCTATTGCATAAACAAATATTTCAGTTCCTACTATTACTAGACCTAATAAATGCACTCACAGCATCATTCACTTGCTCATCTATCATTTTGATGTGTGCCATCACATTCAAAAAATATCTTTATCTTGGACAAATATATTCTGCATTAAAGAAAATGGAGCCTCGAAATATTCACACATATCTCATGGATCTGGAATTCCCAAATACGCATGGGAGCTTGGCGGACTTGGGTGTAAGCTAACTGTGATCAGCTAAGCTGCATCTAAATAAGAGAGTAGATCAGAATATAACTGTGTTTAGATGTTAACATTTCTACTTTTTAAAACCATATCTCATGTACTACCAGATAAAGAAGAGTATGTTCTGTCATTTATACAGATATAAAAAATGCTATACAAAAAAGTCAGGACTGTTGCTTTGATTTAAAATTCTCTGTAAAGTATTACATGTCAAAGGAAATATTTTCTTCTCTGAGGAAGCTCTATACATTTCTAATTCTAGTTGCTCCAAGTGTCACACAATTAGGTATGGATTAATAAAGTTCACCTTTAAGCTGATCACGATGTTTCTCTAATTCTCTAATCTTTTACTCCAGTTTTAATCTGAACTGTAGAAGGATTTCTTTGATGCTGTTTTTACGTCAGCCTGGTCCCATTCTCTTTCTTCTCCCACAGCAATTCTCATCACCACTTATTGCTCTGGAGGAGCAACACTTCATGCTTGCAGCCATTTGCAGTAAACTCCAAAAGTAGGGAGAAAAAGGGTGGATTTTCCTCCTCTCTCCAATATCTAATGAACTTGGGAAAGCAACTCCAGGCTGAGCTTTAAAAGGTATCTATCCATACAACACAACAAACAGGAGAGAGGTCAGGGAGATGACATCTGTCCTCACTTTTTTTCTCTGTGGATTGTCACGGTTTAAAACCCTATCGCTGGAAAAATATTGCTGCCACTACAATAGTAAGGCTTGAAATGCATCGGGAAATGGCATTCGTTCTAACACGATTCATAAGCAAATGTTAAATGCAGTCTTGCCAAATGTACACAATTTTGAAAGCAATGATCTTTACCAGTTGCATTTCTAAATCAATCTTTTGTGTAGCTCCATTTAGAAAAACATATGCTATTATCCGTGCACTTGAATTTATATAAATCGGATTGGTTTGTATAAAACTATCGAATATATTTTCTCTTCCTTTATTGGAGGTTTTCACCACAAATGCTAAATCCTTCATCTTCTATGGTCTATGTTTTGCCTTCAAAAGTAAAGAGGTTGAGAGGCCCAGTCTGTGGCCCCAGGGCTGCATCAACTCTCCCACAAGAGCTTGGGTGTTGTCTCAAAATTATCATTTTTTGTTATGCCAGAAAGAGAATGGTAATGAAGATATGAAGGAGCACAATAATAAAAACATACCAAGCCATCTTATTGGTTTGATGCATTAGATTTTTATCCCAATTTCCCCCCCCCCAAGACCTCAATACACTTCTCCCCTAACAAATCCTATATTGAGCTGAGACAAAGTGATTGACCCAAGGTCACCCTATGACTTTCCATGGTTGAGAAAGATTTGAATTTGATTCCATTCTAATTTAGAGTCAGCAGCAGGAGGAGGAGGAGGAGGAGGAGGAGGAGGAGGAGGAGGAGGAGGAGGAGATCGCATTGGCTCTCTAAATTATATTTTAATTAATTTTAGGTTTAGCTGGTCTCACCTTTAGGGATTACAATTGTCATCCTAACATTCAAAGGCGAATTATGGTTCTTCGGCTAAAATAAATTGGGAACTTTTGCATTTAAAGTCAACTGTAACCATTTGATCAACCTGTTTAATTACCTTTAGTATGTTAAGAGCTGTTATGTTGTACACATTTTGTGTCAGCATGAAAACAAACCATTGGATTGGTTTTGTTTTCCCAATTGTAACAAATCCATCTCCTGTTCCAAGATAACAAGTGCAACAAATGAAGTGTTGTCCTGTTTCAGCATCCAGTGCTGAACCTAACTAGTATACTTTATTTTCATTTCTCAGTATGCCCTTGTAGATAGATAGTAATGTGCAGCAGTAAATCGACAATAGCATTCAGAATAACTTGAACAAAATCCAATAAATATAGTCTGCTTTTAATGTGTGTGTGGGGGGGTGGGTGGGAGGGATTGGAAGAGCCAAAGGTCAATGAAGCCATCCAGGAAATGCTAAAAAAAATCTCTGTTTTATTTTGAATTATCCCAGTAATGTGGCATAATTGTGTATTTAACCTTGAGGCATGAATAAGGGAGAAAAATACCAGAAAAATTGCTAAAGATTTTGAAAGGTAGAAGCCAGCCAATCAACAGTATTAAAGAACAAAGAGATGTTTTTATTTTTTCCATTAATGATAGTTCAAAAGGGAGCACTGAAAAGTATGAGAATGAATACACTACTTTGCCATCAATTTTCCACTTATTTCTAATTCTTACTGAGATGCAGATGATTTAATTTAAAGAGAAAATTCATTAAAAAAAGGCATAAAGGCACCTTTAACCAGCATGGTACAAATTATATTTGTTTAATTTATTACTTTGAATTTATTCATTTATTTAAAACATTTATTGTATATAACCAACCATTTTGTACCAAACTCTGAGTGGCTGATAACCAAGAGAAAAAACTACACGCTTGTACAATAAAAATATTTAAACCAAATATATTAAAAATTTAAAAAATCTGATATCCTAACTAAACTTATATCACACACTATCTTAGTATTTGGGAGGGAAAGCTCGGTCTGGAGTGCTTTTTGGAAGGTTAACAGGGTGGGGAGAAAGGAGAAAGGCTTCCACAGTGCAGGAGCTGCTGCAGAAAAGGCACACTTCCTAGATCCCATAAGAGGCAATTTTGAATGAAAGGGACTAGAAACATGCCCCCATATTCAATCCAGTAGAACTGGCAGATGTCCCTAGGAAGAGGTGGCCCCGCATATAACCTTGTCTTAGGTCATACCGGGCTTTAAAAATAATAACCAGCATTTTGAATTGGACCTGAAAGAAAACTAGGAGCCAGTGCAGTTCACAAAAATGGGGTGTAACATGGCTGAACTTAGGACCACCTATCAATGCATGCATTGCTACACTCTGGACCAGTCGTAGCTTCTGGACAGTCTTCAAGGGCAGCCCCATGTAGAGTACATTTCCAGCAAACCAAGTGGAAAGTGACCAAGACATCAATGATTGTAAGTCCTGCTCATGATCATTGTGTCCAGAAAAGGGCACAATTGGTACACAAGGCCATCTATGCAAAGGCCCTCCTCATGACAGCTGCCCCCTGCTCCTTATGTTTTAGATCAGAAGTCCCCAACCTTTTGGGCACCAGGGACCGGTTCGGTGGTGAGAGATTTTTCCATGGACCGGAGGGTGCGTGGTTTTGTATGCTGCCTGCATCCCGTGGTTGGGGCTTTGCTTGTTTATGCAGACCAGTTGCTGGCATGCTGCAGCCCAGTACCGGTCCATGGACTGGCAGTTGGGGACCTCTTGTTTGATGGTGTTGAAGGTATTGTCATAGGATCTAATCTGTGCCAAGTAAAGCTGCCTTTACTGCCTTTTGTAATTGACAGATGGTAAGTTTGTCAACTTAGGGACGCGGTGGCTCAGTGGGTTAGGACACTGAGCTTGTCGATCAGATGGTCGGCAGTTTGGCGGGTCGAATCCCGAGTGCCACGTAACAGAGTGAGCACCTGTTACTCATCCCAGCTTCTGCCAACCTAGCAGTTCGAAAGCACATAAAAATGGAAGTAGAAAAATAGGGACCACTATGGTGGGAAGGTAACAGCATTCTGTGCACCTTTGGCGTCTAGTCATGCTGGTCACATGACCACGGAGACATCCTTGGACAAGCGCTGGCTCTTTGGCTTTGAAACGGAGATAAGCACCGGCCCCTAGAGTTGGAAACGACTAGCACACATGTGCGGGGGAACCTTTACCTTTACCTTTTAAGTTTGTCAATGCTGATGATGTTCAAGTGATGTTCCAGATGTTGTTATTATTATGGTTCATCATACAATCAGCCAGATGTTCAGACTGTATTTGGCATTTTTGTCCACCTATCCTTCCTAAGAACCTGGGATAGACAGATGTGGGTGTTTGATGATGTCAAAGAAATTGTCGCAGGATGTAAGCTGTTCTGAGTAAAGCTGCCTTTTGTAATTGACTGATAGTGACTTTGTCAATATCAATAGTGTCCAAGTATTAATAG
Source organism: Vipera berus (assembly GCF_964194415.1). Lineage (NCBI taxonomy): Eukaryota > Metazoa > Chordata > Lepidosauria > Squamata > Viperidae > Vipera > Vipera berus. Next base: position 248,407,089 of record NC_138202.1, on the reverse strand, counting down.
ATGATAGATAGATAGATAGATAGATAGATAGATAGATAGATAGATAGATAGGTAGGTAGGTAGATAACCTTTATTGTAATTTTTTACTGTGGACACAATGGCACACATTAAAAATGAAATTTAGTTGCTTGCTCTGAAAGTGTACGCATACATAACACACATTTAAACATACTATATACTACATATGTATAGACCTACACCCTTATGTATAAGTAACATATAAATATTAATCACTGTCCATCTTGAACACACTAACGGAAGGAGGAAGCTTTAGAATTCACAAGGTTAATACTGTATGGAACAAAACTGTCATATTATTATGCTTCTTGACCTCCAACAATAACAAGGCCAGGCATGGAGAAAGGAAGTAAATTGGCCACCTTTATGTTTATAGTCTGGGAAGAAGACATGGCTGGATAGCTAGTCTACAGGGCAAAGATGGGAGAAAATATCCTTATGAGAGTCCTTGGGAACTTCATTTTAAAAGAATCCATCCCATGAGGGGACATCCCTGGTTGGACAGGGCCACCAATTTTGAGACTGACTTTTCATGTTTTACAAGCCTAGAGGGGGTTTATATTTTGTCTCATGAAGAGTTAACACGTTTACTTTTATATGTTGTAAAAAAAAATAATGCCATCAAAAATTAGCTATTATGCTGTTGAATTTCAAAAATGCAGTCTGGGAGTTTCAGGAAAACTGCAAGCAGCCCAGGGCCAGATGAGATGTCCATTTTGGATGTTGTAAAACATGTAGTTCTTAAAGTTGCATTAACATGAAATTGTTTTAAGCCCTAAACTTCTCATTATTTAAATTCAGAACATATATATGAACTCAAAATGAGATGTTTAGGGCTCAAAAACAATTAATGCATTTTGCATTCAACTATTTGGTTGGCCAAGGAAATTACTATTAATTGAGAGATATTAATAAATTAGATTACTAAACTAGGAGATTAGTGTCCTGTATAGAAAAATAAGTCAGGTTGAGGCTGAAAATACTTAAATTCCATTCTGTTTTATACCATAACATTTTATGTTATGAAGTGACACAAACTGTCCTTGCTTCATTTAGTTTCTTTGGAATAAGGATACATGCTTTTCATAAAGCTTTCTAAATTTTCTTCACCATAATACAATTGATCTGAATCTCCTGCTTGCTCCTTAGCAACAATGCAAAGCAGTAAATGATTGCCAACACCCCTGGCAAGGAACCTCATTTTCCCCAAAATATGGCATCACACGGTTTAACAGCTACAAGATTTTGCTAGCACTAGAGACATTATACAAGGAAAGCATTCAATTAAAATGATTCTATGAAACCTTGGACAGACACTAATACCAATTAGGGGACCAAAGGCCAAGTTAGTTCAAGTACTTAAAAATAAAATCTTGAATTTCTAACAAACCAAGCAAATAAGCACTGCCTAAAGTGCTTTGCTGTGTTACAGTAAGTAAATTGCATAAGTAAAACTGGAATAAAATGTGTAAGCATTATTGGCTATTTATTTAATTGAAATTTAATATCAAGAAGAATGATTTTATACAGGCTGTGATAAAGCCAGTTGGGCACAGAGAGCCTTTGCATTTCAGAAACAAGTATTACATCATATACAAATTTAATTCAGAAGAATGTCTTCCCAAGCAGGAGTACCTAACCTGTTATAATGGAGGGACAACAGATAAGTGGCTAGATGTGATTTTTAAAAAGGTCTTCTCGGAGACATCTGAATGAGTCAAAAATATCAAGATGGCAGCCATGACTGTGGAAATGAAGCCCTGTCCTTTCTCCACATGTATTGCCTGCCACCATCAATGCACCCCCATTGTTGCATGTATAAAGAGATACCACATAACTGTCATGGGAGGGATTTATATTAAATTATAATATTACAACTCTGAAACCAAAGTTGTGATTTTTATAACTCAAGCTTTCTCTCATTCTTAGACCACCTACTATATGCATTCTCTGCCAACATTTTCACACTTTAGCTCTCTTAGAGTATCACACAATAGCTCGAGCCATTTTTATGCTGCAAACGAAAGATTTAAGCGGTTGGTGGAAAAAGATGAAACAACATACAAAATCATGTACACACTGTCTACCCTTTTAATGATCTCCAGAACATCCCCATCTAAAGTGGGTTCTTTCCTTCTATCTAGGGCTATACTAGTTGCAGTGTTCCCAGTCCTCAAAGTTGCGCTGACTCCTCTTTGCATAAGCTGTAAGAGGCATGCTGGTGTCAGTAAGAAGTCTATAAAAGTTTGCCACTACTTTGAGGAAAAAGTCTTATTTTAACTTTGATTAAATTTTATACTTGTGTTCCTTCCTTTTACTTCTAATAGTTTTAATCTTTAATTCAATCAAATATTGCTGTAGGATTTGATTTTGCTTCAGTTTTTCTTCATCCTATCACACAGATGTCTTCAGGGGTTTAACAAGCTTCTTTTGTAGATCCACTAAGGAAATATTTTCCAGGCATTCTCTTGGTATGTCACTTGTGTTTCTCTTTTAATTTTTAAAACTTTACCCCACTTTCTTTTGTATATCCAGTCATGTATCATTTCCCAAATCATTCTCTTGGCCTGCAATTTGTAGTTCCACTCTTGGTATTTTCTCTGCCTTGTCAAGATAAAATTTGTTCCACATCTGTCATTCCTTTATTAACATATTTTAGACAATTTAACCATAGAAGAAGGCATCATTACTGATAGTGCCAATGGTTACAGGTAGTCCTTAGTTAATGATGATAATTGGTATTGCAATTTCTAAAGCTTAGCAATGTGGACATAAAGCACAATGTCATGTTGTGCGTAATGTCATTGCTTAGTGATGGCAATCCTGGGTGACTTGTACTATTAGATTTGCAAAAGGCTGTTATTGTAATCTTACAATAAAGTATAATTAGCTCATCTGATCCTGTTTTCTGTCTGGATTAACTGGGAAGTCTGCTATCAATCTTGCAAGTCTCATTATACAACTTTTCTACTGTTTTTTTTTAAACAACCTGGGCAGTTAGTGGGGCTGGAGTCCTTTCTGAGTCTCTTTTTCTGTCCAGTATACAGCTGTGGGCTGTGCCTTCTTTTATCTGATCTTTCCCTAGTCAGCATCTCTCAGCCCTGTCTTCCAAGGTCATTCCCACATACCATTATACTATGGCACAGGAATAGTTCCTCAATAAATGTAGTCAGTTCCTGGAAAAGGTTTGGAAGCATGAGGGGAATTATAAGGCTTTTAAGTGGTCATGCCACTTAATACTGAGGGGCTCCTAAGTATGTTGCAGTTTGATAGGATTATTTGTATTTACCTTTCTTGAGCAGCGAGGTGGCCTAGAGGTGAAGACATTCACCTCCTACTCTGAATGTTATGAGTTCAATTCTAGGCAATGACAGATATTTCTTTATCAGGGTGCAAAGAGAATATATCTGCTGTGCACTGTGCATAGGCATTAGGAAGGGCATCTGGTCAGTAAACTCTCAGCTCCACTTAGTTGCCCCAATCCTTCTCTGAAGCAAGGGAATATAGGGCTGTAAAAAGAAAAAAAAACATTTATCTTTCTTAATAGATTTGCATTTTTATTCTAATTATTTTATATGTGTGTATCTATGCATGTTTATGCTTATAGTAGTAAACCACTTAAGTCATTTGGGGCATAGATAAATGAATTAAGTATTTTTATTCTAAGCTTAGCCCACAGAATGAATTGGTAAAAATGTAAATATTGTATTATCTTTCACTGAATTTGTTTGAATTGAGAGGTATCTATTATGGTTGCTTCTATCATAATTCCTACTTGAATTGGCAGTGCTTGTACCTCACAGGAACAGGAATGTAGCACTTATCTGCAATATTTAATTTAAAAGTACTTGGCACTGGGATTGAACCATGTAAATTTGTACTCCCATATACTCAGAATTACTTTTTTGTTTTCTAATCCAAAGCAGTGCATGGTCCCAATTATTATCTGGCAATCCCATAATTTATCTCTTTCAAAATTAGAAAGCTTTTCTTGCCTACTGACCACACTCAATTCTCAATTGATTTTTTTTGACCCCTAAGGAATTTTCCAGTTTGGGATAGGCATGATGAACTTCTGCAAATCTTAGGCTTCTCCTGAAACCAATCCTAAATGTGGATCCATTTGCTTCTATATGACTCTGATTGATTATGTGCCATCAAATTGGTGTTCTCTCTCAGCAACCACAAAGATTTCCTCCATTATGGTCTGCTGTTACCTGGTTCTTCAGGTCTTCAGCATTATAGGTTTCTCCAGAGCTAGATCATCACATAATGTATCCAGAGTATAATTCAAACCTCTTCATTTGCTTCAAATAAGAGGCAATATGACCAGCATTCCATGAAATAAAATCAATACTAGTAAATGTGATAGAAAAAATGCAGTTGTGTATTTGATTATAAGTGTACACTCTTCACCCTTATTTGCATGTGCATGTGTGTGTGCATTTTTTTTCCTTTTCCCTTATTAAGTCTAAAGATTTCATGAAGTACTATGAAACAAAATCAGGCAAACTGTTTTTATTTAGTGATATTGCAGGAAACCAATCATGTCAAGTTCATGTTGTTAGTGACCACATTTATATCTCAAAAACTATTAGTCAAGCAACTCTGGAAAATTCATTAGCAAACTACAACATCTAAGGAATTTTTCATATGAGTTCCCTTAGCTGAAAGGTGCTAATTCCCAATGCACCTGGGTTGTTTTTTTTCCAGCACAAGAACTGAATGATGGTGATGTCCCAGTTGATATTTTTATTCACAGATTCTTCATTCTGAGAGATCAATTTTATATATTCAAATATTCTAGCTTCTAGCTTCCAATGAGTATAATAATAACTTTTGCTTCAGAGTTCCCATTTGATGCACCTTAAGTGAAACAGTATTTGGGTTCATGTATGCATGCAAAGAAAAGGTTAGAGCTCTCCAGGGGGGCTGCATTTGTGACCGCTTCAATCTGGCAAGGTCAAAGACTGATGTTTTTCTTAGGATGAAAAGTAGGACTTTGTCAGCCTTCACATTCTTAAGAGGTAGAACTGTGGGTGTCTTAGTGGCTGGGCAGAAAGCCATCCAGTGAGAATGGAACACATAAGCCCTTCTCTACGATTCTTCTTCAAAAACAAATTTTAGTTCTTGAACCTTTTGTTGTTCTTGTTGTTGAGAGAAAAAAACAATGGTGAAATACACATCATAAACCTAGCAATGTTCTTAAAAATCATATTGTCCTTCAGGCACACAAGGAAGCTTTCAAAAGAGGGGGCAAAATTATAGGTCTGTTCTCTCAAATTAAAGCAGAAACTCTGCATTTGTTTCAGATCAAAATTTATTCCTACTCAGATATGTGCATAGAGCTTCAGGGTTTTGAAGTCTACAGTGCAATAAAGTGGAAAAATAGTTGGTACCGCTGAAAAGGGATAACAAGAGAGCTTCCCATACAGTGTCCCCCCCCCCTAAAAAAGGTTCAGAATATCAGAATTCAATCACCCAAGCAAATTATTTAATACCAGTTCTTACAGACGAAATTTCAGGAAACAGGAAGACTACATTTCTATGAGAAAATAAGTTGTTACTTTTTACAGCTCCTGTTCAGGATAGAAACTTACTTACTTATATATAATCAAAGAGTTTGCTGAGCTTCACTGTTTGTTTACTACGTGTTCTCTCTCTCTCTCTCTCTCTCTCTCTCTCTCTCTCTCTCTCTCTCTCTCTCTCTCTCTCTCTCTCTCTCTCTCTCTCTCCATTTTTAATTGGATCTATCATGTCAACTTTTTTATATTGACTTTATAATGGCTTCCTTAAATGTTTAAATATGTACACAAACAAAGGTCTTCACTTTTAAACTAAGACAGTTAGAGATATAGGACAGCATCCTATAAGGTGCACAAATCTTAAAGAAATATTTTTCTGATTCCATTTGATCATCTATTACATATGTGGTTATATGGCAGTCCATGCGAATGCCACAAGCAAACAACTTTAGCAAGGATTTTTAGATTATTTTTTAAATAAAATATTTAAATATTCATTGCAGGTCAGATGAGTTAATAACAACATTTATTACTACAAAAACAGCCAAACAAACAATACTTAAATCAGGAAGAGTAAAAACAAGGTATACTTAAGAAAAACAACAACAGGCAGACGTTCACTAAAATCAAGGAAAAGAACATTAGCCAATCCAATGGCCCAAAACATTTTAAATTTTCAAATGTACCTGCTTGAATAGCAACCACATTTGAACAGTTACACTTGTAAAGGTGACTTTACCCCATCCAATAGCCATGGATTCAAAGAGATGGCCAGAGGGATCTTTAGATCACTTGGTTGATCTGAGTGGAACTTATCAGGAACGGTCATATATAACTGTTCTGTCCCAGCCTATGTGAGTTCTTGTTAACTCACAAGGAGAAACCCCTCTTCTAACAAGTAGACTGGAACCATAGGAAAAATAAACCCCTTTTATTATTATTTACAGACCTGCAAAATGTCTAAAGGCAACAAACAAACAAACACGATTAAATGAAACTTGATTCTTTTTCAAATGGAAGATTGCCCAAAGGCACAGCCAAACAAAACACAATTCAGTGAAACTTGATTCCTTCACAAACAGTTGCCTTCAGCAACCAGCACCTCCCGCACCTTCACGTTTATTATGCAGCCCCAAAGGTGTGGCTTTCTAATGCCTTCTCCTCTGCCTTTGGAGCTGCCCCATTGCCTTCCTCTTTCATGCTCTCATTGCCTGTCGGCGTTTGTGAGCATCTATGACAGTGATGGCAAACCTTTTAAAGACCGAGTGTCCAAAGTGCAACTCAAAACCCACTTATGTACTGTCAGGCATGGCCCATTGGGTGGGTGTGGCTGCAGTGGTAATGGCAGACTGGGTGGGACTAAAAAGTTCAATCAATCAATTCCAACTTTGCGAGATCTTTTTTTTCCCCGCGAGGAGTTGAAATTGATTGATTGAACCTTTTCTTTTTTTTGCACACGGTGTCGAAGGCCTAAAGCAAAAAGGTTTTATAAAACCCAGCTGAAGGCCTAGGACTGGGGTGACACCGTGCGTGCCCACAGAGAGGGCTCTGCGTGCCACCTGTGGCACCTGTGCCATAGGTTCGCCACCACAGATCTATGATGTCTTCCTGCTGTGAGTCCTCAGAGTCTGACTCAGCTTCCCAGCACAGCTGGGTCTCAGCCTGTGTTCTGTTCCAGCCTACAACTGGCCCTGTTGGAATGTCAGGGACAACCCCTTTTTTATATTCAATAGGCTGGAATTAAGCCAACCAAATTTATTTGCAAAAACTAAATGAAACAGTTCAAAACAGAGTTAAACAAATACAGACCAAGACTATATCAGAAGCTCTTCAAACGGTTGCCTTCAGCAACCAGCACCTCCCACACATTCCTCTTTTAAACAGCAGTCTCAAGGCGTGGCTTCTCTTTGCCTTCCTCCCAGGTGCCTCATTGCTTTTCTTTGTTTACTTCTGCTAGTCTGCCTCCTGCTTCGAGCGTCCCTGAACAAAGCCAGCAGTGGATCGTCTTCTTCCAATCTTTCAGGCTCACACAGCTGGGTCTGAGGAGGAACAAGATGGGAGGGGCCTGGCTGAGAGCTCTGCAGTGCATCAGAACTTTCCTCTGCAACCAAAGGCTCTCCAAACCCCTCCTCCTCCTCCTCTTCAAAATTGTCCGACTCAGCTGCCGAAACCACAGGCTGACGCTGAATCACAACACTCTAAGCATGAGGGCCAGGCTCCTCATCAGATTGTAAGTCTGGGAACTAAGAACCCATTGCTAAGTAGTGTATAAGTACATCAAAACTAGCTGAGAAAAGCATCTTAAAAAATAAATAAAAACAGGTATTCATTAATAAGATACATACAAATACTCTTTGACTTAGGACTGAAACTGAGCCCCAAATTTCTGTTGCTAAGTGAGACAGTTATTAAGTGAATTTTTGCCCCATTTTACAATCTTTCTTGCCACAGCCGTTAAGTGAATTACTGCAGTTTTTAAATTTAGTAACATAGTAGTAGTTTACTTAGTAACTTAGTAACTAAGTGAATCTGCCTTTCCCCATTGACTTTGCTCATCAGAAGGTCGCAAAAGGTGATCACATGACCCTGGGATACAGCAATGGTTCATAAACATGAGTCAGTTCCCAAGCAGCTGAACTTTGAACACATGACCATGGGGATACTGCAAAGGTTGTAATCGTGAAAAATGGTCGTAAGTCACTTTTTTCACTGTCATTGTAACCTTGAACAGTCCCTAAATGAACTGTTGTAACTCGAGGACTATCTGTATAACATTGATATGGTTATTAATTATAATGTTAACATTATTTTAAATGTAATTCCAAAGATATTGAGGAGCCTGGTATTTATCCCCGTTCTTATTATCAGAAATCAAAGATGACGAGGGGGTGGATCAGGAATCACGCCTAGCTTTAAAAATCACAGAATGGCACTTTTCACAGAACGCTAACAAATGTTGACAAAAATACAGTCCTAAATATCCACAATTAATGGCAAAACTGGCGACTGAGGGAAGGATCCATATTGATCTTGTCCCATTTAAGAACTACCTTCCTTATGTGAGTGATTCAGCAAAAGAGAGGTTTGTTCTGGAATGTTGAAACATCTGTCAATATATTGAAACACCCAAACTGCATTTTTCTTCTTCCCTGCTTGTCTACCAATAGCCGTGACTAAAAGGCTTTTCATTGTCACGAAAAGAGTGATTTTACAAAAGTTTGGAGAAGTATTTTAAACCATTTAAGTCTCCCTTCTTCTGCTGAATCACTCCTTGAAGGAAAGTGGTCCTACCACACAACTTTTAACACAGGACAAAATAATTAGCTTTAACACTGGGGACATCTCTAGGCTACAGTATGTATTTAGCTGAAGCAAATAAAGATAAGTTACCAAATGATCGAAGGAAATGAACCATTAGTCAAACTGATGAAAACTGGAGCTCATCTTTTTGCCAAATGAGCCACTTATGTGAAGTGCCCAGAATCAACTACTTTGCATTTTCACTCTCTCTTTCTCTTTCACTATAGTGAAGTATGTGGTGCCCAACTGTTCTTTCTCATACTATGCATTGTGTTAGAGAAAATTCAAACAATTATAAAGTATCTCCCTGAAACAACAGCTACAAACTCTCAGCTCACATATTAAAAGATTTGATAATAACTAGTCGTTGGCTGAAAACAAAACAACAGCTGGAACTAAAATATACCACAGAGAGCTGCCTTTGTTTTACCCAGTGGTTTGTATCTAATTTTTTCCTCAATGGGGCCACCTTTACATTTTAAAATATCTGATTACTTGCAGTTCCAGTGACAAATCATATGCCAGATCAGTCAGCCAGTTCTGGTAGGCAACTGAGAAACGTAGATATGTTCTTTAACTTCAGTTAAAGAAGTTTGCAAGTAACAAAGTTAAGCTATTTGTACAGAAGTTGGCTTATATGAGATTGATGGGGCAGTGGGAATGGCTTTTAGAACTCCCCCACCCCCCATTGATTAGACAGTAGCAGGCTCTATTGAAGGGTTTCAATTGGGTAAATATGTACAGAAGTTCACATGGACCCCACACTTGGCAGTTTTGTCTTAAGGGACAGCTTTTCAAACTGAAGGTTATCCACTGTGAAAACACACACACACACAGAGAGAGAGAGAAAGAAAGAGCTACACATAGAACAATGCATAGTTTTTCCAATAAACCTGGGAGTTCTGGCATTTTTTTCTTAGAATGTAAGCACTACAATTTTGTTTCATATTGTCCTACAGAAACAGTTCTCCATCTGTACTCTCTCCTAAGAAAATGTAAATTGAAAAAAAAGACATGACCTCTTTAGCTCAATAAATAGACTCATCGCTAAGTGCCAAAGAAATGAATAGATTGGTAGAACTGGGACTATTGTATTTAGTGGCTCTACGGTGAATATGTTATGTGTGCCATCAAAAAAACATTTTTAGTTTTCCCCTGATAGTCACCATTCATAGCTATAAATAAGAAGTCTTGCAATGGGACAACAGATACTCTCATCCTTAATTCTAAAGAGAAAGGGGATATTAATTTATCTCCACCTAACCAGGGTCTCACTGGTTAATTGTTTGTTGTTACAGCACTTCTGGAGGAACCATTCTAGGGGTTTATTATGGCTAGTAGTTCTTACTTAAGCTCTGTTGCTATTTCCCATGCTGACCTCCAATGCAGAACATTGTAGCCTTCCTCCCATATTTCTCCTTTCCACAGAATAAGCCCTGGAATTTACTGAAGAGCGGTTATTGTTCAATATAGTTGTCACTTTTGACTTTACTCTCATCCTGACTTTATTTATAAGACTATACAGGACCTTGGTTTGTAGAATGATAATTTGGCTATTTATGCAATCACTGCTACAGGCGTCCTTTGCTGTCGAATAATTAGTGATGGCCCCATGGTATGTTGCCTGACTTTTGGGAGTGGGAGTAGGGATAGGAGTTGGAGCAGAGAGATTAAAATGACAAATAGTCGGACTCTGGGGTCAACCGCTTTGCCAGGAGTTGCATATGTTTATGCCAAAATACATAAAGTAATGTCACTTCAGCACATGAGTGATGACCAACCCTCCAAGTGGGACTACACTTCATCAATCATTTCAAATGCACAGATTGAGTTTACCTTTATAAACAAAAGCAACAACTGCTCAAGGGCTCACCTGCACTATTCAGTACTGATGTGCACTGTGTCTCCCAAAAGTCAGGTAAGTCATAGAGAAAGCAGTTGAGAGGGCATGGTTCAAAATCACGTAGCCACATTTTATCATTCTGGTATGAATGATCATGAAACCATTGCATAAAAATCAAGTTTTTAGTCAGTATCTCTACTTGGACTTTGGATGTTAAACCAAGAAGATGGCTAGCATATTTACAGAACCAACTAAAGAATTATCTTCTTTTTTCCATTACATTAGCAGTTCTGTGAGGAATACACTTTGCTCAGCAATTTCTCCTAACATACTACAGGTAGTCCTCGATTTACAACAGTTCATTTAGTGACTGTTCAAAGTTACAATGGCACTGAAAAAAGGGCTTATGACCATTTTTCACACGACCGTTGCAGCATCCCATGCTCACAAGACTTATATTTGGATGCTTGACAACTGACTCACATTTATGGTGATTGCAGTGTCCCAGTGTCACGTGATCACCTTTTGCAATTTTCTGATAAGCAATGGGGAAGCCAGATTCAATTAACAACTGTATTACTAATTTAACAACTGCAGTGACTGAGTTAACAAATGTGGCAAGAAAAGTCATAAGAGGGGGCAAAATTCACTTAACAAATTTTTCACTTACCAACAGGTTCAATTGTGGTCGAACTTCGACAATTGCCTGAAAATGTCCCAGGATTCATAAAGCAGTGGGCATATTTAAAAAGTGTAGTTGTACCCTCAAAGACCTCATTAGATTCTCAAAATCAGCCTCTAGCACCAAATGTTTGGTAAGTGAAGCACACACATAGTAAGCTCGCCTGATTTCTTCATAGAATTTCTTTTAGGAACCTGAATTCTTTGGAAAAAAGTCAGATTGGATGAATATGTGTCATCATGTTAACTTTTAAAACAGTTTACAGGCCAAGAAAGTAAACTTTGTCCTACATGTCTGCTCAGCAGACTCTAACTACAACATGATCCATCCATTTTGCTTATCTTTGAGGAGGAAGCCATGTTTTTTTGTGTTTATTCATTCAACAATTTAATTGACTAATTCCAGCTAAAGAAACATTGCAGCATTTCATAGCAGAAGACGATGTAATTTTTAATGAACTCAGAAAAGGGGAAAATCCATTAGATAATTAAAGTAGATATAACAAGAGTATACAAATGAAGAAAAGAATTGGAACAAATTAATTTCTTAGCTATTGAACTCATTACAGTCATGAAACAGAAGGGGAAGGAAATGTGCAAGATATTAGTCTTATTGCCATTTTATTATTTAATACTTCTAAGTTGCCAGATACAGGAAAGTACTTCAGAATTCAACAGAAATCCTCAGACATGAATTCTAGTGATCTGGCTCTTAACTACAATCTCTAAACTAGAATGCTCCCTTGAAGGAATACAACTGTAGTGTAGTCAAAATAATATCAGATACACTTTTAAATCACACTTGGGTAACACAGAGCATGAGAAATTGCTCCTCAGATAAACTATGGCATAACAAAGCCAGTGAAAAGAAGATTCTTTGTGAAGCAAATCAGTGGTCCATCTCATCTCGCATGCCATTTTCCACAGAAGTCAAAAAGTTCTCCTTGCGAACTTTGTAAATGGAATAAGCTATTCCACCTGTTGTCCCCCAATAATATAATTCAGATATTTGCTACTCCTTCTGAACCTAGAAGGAATATCTGTAAGCCAAAGGTCAAAGGTTAATAGCCTGCTCTTCCCACTTGGTAGATCCTTCCCACATATAAAGTATATGTCACGCAACCTTTCCCATGTTTATTTCTCCATTAGTATTTCTTCCATGCAAGCAAAGGTAGAAAGTGGAGCTATGGTATATTAGCCATAATCTCTTTTTTCAAAAAATAATTTAAACTGACATAAAAGAACCTTAATGTCTCTGCTGATAAGGTGGTGGAGGATTTTTTGGGGAGAAAAGCAGGAGGTGCAATTCACATGGATAATGCAGAGCACTGACAATTGATGATCTAAAGACAAGAACACTATTCAACATAATGTACCTTATTCTGTTAAAAAAAAGAACAGGTTTTTCCCCCCTTTCTGTAAATGAGACAATATGATGGGGAAATTAAATTAAATGGTGATGTTATTCCCCTGGGGCCAAACAATTCTATTCAATAAATTAATTTTACCTCAGTAGCTCTTTCCTTTCTGCAAACTGACAGTAATAACTTGACAGCTTAAAGCTTTAATAAACCTCGAGAACGGTAGGGGATTTTCTCTCTCTCTATGTCTGTGTGTCTTTGTATGTGAGAAAGAGAGGGAATATACATGCTTGAAAAAAGACGGAGGAAAGGCAATGGTATCTAAGGTTTGGCACATTAATTGTCAGGACAGAAAAAGGGCTGTAAGCACAATTTCTACTTACTTCTGTTATGTGAAGAAGTAAACCACATAATATGGTTTCTGACAGAATGCAGGTAATGACATGGTAAGATTTCTTCTTCTTTGGTGGGTGCTCCAAGGCACAGTGACATCTCACATTAAGGCAACTTTAAGCAAATTCTATAGGAAAAGGGCAGACGTGCAGAAGGAACTGCTTGAGTTGGCAGTCTTGATTATTAACAAAGCCAGAGCCTTCGTGCTATGTCAAATGCAAAAGCCAAAAGCCAGTGGTCTCTCCACTTAAGAATCTAAGTGTGACAAGAGGTTAGAATGCCTGGATACTCTCTTGCAGCCTTTTTACCTCACTGAGGAAGCCTTATCTTTCACTCCAACTGCAAATGCTAGTTATCCTGCTCCCACAGAGGGTAAAAGAACCAGGCAGCTAGAAGGCACGTTGTTGGGTGTTATCCAATGTTGCACAAAATGTTTGGGCAAAGTAAACGTTTCCATTGCCTTCCTGCTCAAGACAAGACAAGACAAAAAGACATTTGTTCCTGCGACGCCCAGATGTCAAGGCTGACTCGATGGCACCTAATTTCCTGTGCAGCCCCTTCCCAAAACCTAGCCAGAAGGAGAATTGCTCACATCTCCTTCATGAATGGAAGTGATTCCACTTATACACTATTGGCGCAAAAGTGACCCACGTCCTTACTAATAGGAATTTGCATATTCTGGTAATTTAACTTACGGTAAGTTATGTGCAGTTTTAAGTTATTGTTAATACCATTTTAATTTTATCTTTAATGCTGTATTATAAGATGACCCTTTTTCTGGAAAGGTAATGTTGAACTGATTACCAGGGTTCCACAGGGATACCCAAAGTGAAATGTAATTGTCTGTGTTCTTTTCCTAGCAACCTACAAAATGTAAACTTTAATGGAATAGCTGTAATCATATATTCACTTACCAGGAAATTTGGTAAGTCCGGCTTCTCATAAATGTATAACTTTCAAATTCATGTCCTGCTTTGATGAGAACACTAAGAGTAATGGTGAACTTTTAAGAAATTTTAAAATAACAATAACAATCAGAATAATAGAGTTGGAAGGGACCTTGGAGATCTTCTAGTCCAACCCCCTGCTCAGGCAGGTAACCCTATACCATTTCAAACAAATGGCTGTCCAATCTCTTCTTAAAAACTTCCAGTGTTGGAGCATTCACAGCTTCTGGAGGCAGGTTGTTCCACTGATTAATTGTTCTAACTGTCAGAAAATTTCTCCTTACTTCTAGGTTGCTTCTCTCTTTGGTTAGTTTCCATCCATTGCTTCTTGTCCTGCCTTCAGGCGCTTTGGAGAATAGCTTGGCTTCCTCTTCTTTGTAGCAACCCCATTCAATAGTATTAGAATATTGGTTAATGTCTTAACTGTTCTAAATTTTTAAAATTGTTTTAATTGATTCAATTAAATTCAGTTGGATTTTAGAGTTTGAAACTGCTTAGAATCAAGTAATTAGCAATATAGAACTAGAATTATATTTCACTATAAAGAATTGTACATTATTAATGGACAAATTAATCGAGCAAAAATTCATAGGGTTATGAGCCATAAGTGGATTGAGAACATTGAGAGGTTTGACAGAATTTAATAAACATTAGTAAATATGTAAGGTGCACTATATTTGCCTGGTGAATTTGAAAGCTAAGGATCTATATTTTATTTATGTCGTTCTTGTCTGTGTACATTTTGTTTTTAAAACTGCACAGCATATTTCCGTTTATACTATAAGAAGTTATTTATAACACATTCTTCACGGACACATTTATTTATGCTTAATTAAGCAAACCATCAGTTAAAATTGAACTAATTAATCAGCCAGAAATACTTGAAGATAAACAGCAAATTATAATATAAATATCACTGCAGATGATGCAATGATTAGGATAAAGATGTTCGGATCTCTTGTTACAACTGTAAAATGTGCAGTAAACTAACAAATATCTCACAGAACATAAGACTATAAATGGCTACAAGAAGTAATAATTAGATGAGATACCAAGTTCACAAGAAATATACTGTTGAATCCCAGTTGCTACAGAGCAATACTGAAGATCAGTTGCCTTCAGAGCTAACCTATGGACTTTTTAAAGGTATGTATTGAGTCCTGTAGACAAGATGGTAGATGGACCTCATCATTAAAGTACAGCATTATAAAATCCATTAGACCAGGGATCTTCAAACTTGGCCCTTTTATGTCTTCTGGACTTCAACTCCCAGAATTCCTCAGCCAGCATGTCTGGCTGAGGAATTCTGGAAGTTTAAGTCCACAAGTCATAAAAGGACCAAGTTTGAAGACCCCTGCATTAGACCATTAGTATTGCCCTGATCTGGTTTTTTGTTTGTTTGTTTGTTTTGCTTGTGGAAATTGTAATCTGGCTCATGCAAATGGAAAAGCGTTCAAAAAAGTACTAAACCAGATCTCCTCTGAAATCCTCTAGTTCAGTGATTCTCAACCCATGGTCTGTAGATCCCTGGGGGGGGGCATGATGATGTCACAGGGGGTCCATGAAGGCTTGAAGAAAAGTTATGATTTAAATCTTGGGAGTCCGTGACCACAAAAGGTATTTAAAAGGAGTCTGTGGTGGAAAAAAGATTGAGAGCCACTGCTCTAGTTATTTAACCAAGAATGGGTCTATTTTACAATGTAAAATATAAATGTCTTGAAAGGCAGTTTAGTGGGGTTTTTTTAAAAAAAGAAATAAAATATTAAATAAAAGTAGCCATATGGGATTTCTGGTATTTTCTTTTAAGCACATAGCTTCAGTGCCAGTCTACAAATATTTTAGATGAATCCAGCTGCATTGTCTACAGTAGGGGTGTAGCCTTGGTGGAGCAGTGGACTAATGCCTCCTTAAGTAACACCAGCTGCCTGCAATTAGTGCAGGTTCGAGTCCCTAGGCTCAAGGTTGACTCAGCCTTCCATCCTTCCGAGGTAGGTAAAATGAGGACCCAGATTGTTGGGGGCAATTAAGCTGACTTTGTAATAATGCCGCTTGGGGTGTGTGTGAAAGCCCTAATAAGCAGGCATATACATAGAATGAAGGCTACTGCTAAGCTTGTAAGCCGCCCTGAGTCTTCGGAGAAGGGCAGGATATAAATGGAATTAAAATAAATAAAAATAAATAAATTGGTGGCCTGTAGGCCGGGTACGTCATGCGTAGACCACATCACGATACATCATGTGGCGTGCTCGAGTTTGACACCTGTGGTCTACAGCATAACTCTTTTCCCTTGCAGAGGGGATACAAGGGTTATTTTTCTTAATTAAATGCCAAGCCCACAAATGCAAATATTAACCCTTAGCCCTGCATGAAGCTTTTTTTCCCCAGTCCTTGTTATAAAAACTTTATACTTCTCAGAAAAAGTATTTTACAACCATAACAGAAAGCACTTTGGTGACTTCCAGTAGAACGCAGCTGCAAGAAAAATCTGGGAAGTCAGCCAAGATGAAGAACAAGTCACCTTTCTCTTCTGCTCCACTCTATGACATCATCTCTCCATTAAAACACTTTCTGTGGTCTAATCATCAGGTTGAGGATGCAGCACCGTTTATCTTAATTGTTCTTCCTTTTTTTTATTAAACAGACGATGCTGGCAGGTAACTTGAGAACAAAGAAAGAAGGCAGGGAAATTCAGCTGAATCTTCCTCAAACTGAATCACCCAGCTGAAGCTTTGCACAGTCCTAATTCTTATGCCAAGGTTACTTGAACAAAATAAAACTTCTGGTAGGAGCATTAACTAAGCCTATGGGGAGAAGAATTGGATTTAGGCTTGCAATGATGTGTCATGTGAACTGAGATGGATCACCTTGACATTGGGTTAAGCCTATAATCTTCCTTCTGTTCAGTAGCAAGCAGGATCATTTTTAGACTGTATTTTAAGTAAGTGGCCTTTTTAATTTCCTGATCTTTGCAAGACTGGAATCTTCATAATTTTAAACATTATTATTATTATTTAAAAAAATACATTTATGTACAGAAGAATACTCAGAAAATGTTATGCCTCTATTGATGAAAGTCTATTTGATTCAGCAGAGCTTCCCATGAGATTCATAAAATATGGACTTTGTAGAGTATTGCTTTCATTTTTCAAGCATTTTTATAATGTAATGTTTTTCACACACATATACACAAACACGCTTTTTAAATGATAAAACTTTCTGCAACTATATTTTAATTGCAAATTAAAAGGTAACATTTGAAAAATGTGGATTTTTCATGCACATACAGGGTGAGTTTTCTGTAAATTGTTAAAGTATATAGGGGCATTGATATAAAAACATAATGAAACCAAACTTACATCAATCCCTACTGATAAGACATTTTCTTATTTAAAAATCTATGGGGGTTTTTTCACAAAGAAATAAACAAAATGAAAACACTAATTCAAGGAAGACCAGAATTTTTAAAAAATGAAAATGAGAACATTAAGATTTATTGAAAGAATAAATCTTAAAAGCATATATTATACAAAATCCATATAGTAATTGGTATTTCTCAGAAGATCCATGTTTGACTTGATTTTTAATGAAGAAACTTTCTAATATAGGAAAGAAAGAAACCTCCCAGTTAAAAATAAGTATGATTATCTTCATTTTTGGAAATGGAAGATATGTCTCTTCCTCAATCTTGGGTCTTCTACCAGAGGCCTTCTGTGCTGATCTAGACAGAGAAATCTAAACCCTTTGGTCTTTACTTTCCACATTCTCTCTCATTCTTCCTCCAAGCACTGAAGGAAGGGCTGCTCCAACTCCTTCTTGATGTTGTGCCATTACCTGCTATCTTCTTGTCCTTGTCTACTACCACGATGTCTGGATTATTGGATAGTGTCTGTCCATCTGTCTGCATTGGAAGGTCCCAAAGGATCTTAACCCTCTTGTTCTCCATGACCTTCTGTGGAGTCTTTCATCTGAATTTGGGAAAGTCTAACCATACTCTGCACAGATCTTCCTGTATATAATGCCAGCTACCTGGTTGTGCCATTCAGTACATGGTGTCCTGTCTGCATTTTATACCTGCCATATGTGTTGGACTACCTCTGCATAGAATGCACCTTGGCTTTTGTCCACTTTGGTAGACCTTTGCTTCTATGGATCTAGTGCATAGTGCCTTTCCTTGTGCTGGTACAATCAGTGTCTGAGTGCTGCCTTTCAGTCCAGCTCTTTCCAGCCACTGGTTGGATTTCCCAATGTCTGTCACCTCAGCTATCTGTTGATGGTACATCCCATAATGGATCATGCCTTGCCAGGGTACTTTCTTTGCTTGATTTTTTTCCAATGTCTGCTGCTACCTCAGGCATTCTCTCAGAAGCTCATCTTTGGATGCTATCTTGCTCCTGGATTCTCTGGGTTCTGATACTTTGATACTCACTAGAGCTGGGGTGTCAAACTCGTAATGTCACATGATGTGTTGTGACGTATCATGACTTTTTCTCCATTGCCGGCAATGAGGTGCACACGGTTTCAGCATGATACATCCGGCCCGCAGGTCGGACGTTTGACACCCCTGCACTAGAGTGTCCAAACCATATATAAATGGATTGCCAAGAAGGTTCTATAACTGTGGTGGTGAACCTATGGCACGGGTGCCACAGGTGGCATGCAGAGCCCTCTCTGTGGGCATGCATGGTCTCGACCCAGTCCCAGGCCTTCAGCTGGGTTTTATAAAACCTTTTCGCTTTAGGCCTCTGACACCGTGTGCAAAAAAAGGAAAAGGTTCAATCAATCAATTTCAACTTCTCCCAGGGAAAAAAAAGATCTTGCATAGTTGGAATTGATTGATTGAACTTTTTAGTCCCACCCAATCTGCCGTTACCACCGCAGCCACACCCACCCAATTGGCCACACCCACCCAATGGGCCACGCCCACCCAGCACCCGATGATACATAAGTGGGTTTTGAGTTGCAGTTTGGGCACTTGGTTTCTAAAAGGTTCGCCATCACTGTTCTATAACATTACTGTTTAAGCACTATGCAGATTATTAGGGAACAAAATTGCATATTACTGTGACAACAATCGTACTATAAATCCATAAAGCTTTTCAAGTTATGTTAAACCAGTAGTAGGGCCACACACAGAGACACAGACATACACACAAATACAGTATCCCTATTCTGACTTGCTCGTACACTTATTCATACAAAAAGCATCTTTCTAGCATCTTATCCATCCTGATCCTGATAACAGAGATTGGAAAAGTGCATTCTTGATCAGAGAAGATGCTCTTTCACCCCAGCATGTTGACCTAGATTATATAGTTTTTGTAATAATTCTACTGCTGCATCATGGCTCACAAAATAACAACTGATCAGCAAATGGGTGAATCAGAAAAAGTACAGATGAGGAATTCTGTAAGCACAGAGCTCTGCTTGATGTCTAAAGGACCATTTATTTCATTGTTCTTAAATATAATAAATTTTCCCAGGATTACACCTTCTATTTGTAATACATGATGCAGAGATTAATTTGACAAGTTAGGAAGAGAAAGGTCAGGGCTATTGCTTAAAAAAAAAAGGAACTTGCATAGCATGACAACTTTCCCACTTGTGTCAGCTATAATTCATTGTCACCACTTTGACAAATTTCCAGGGAAGACTTTAATATGTTCAAAGCTAGGCAAGTGTGTTTCCTTTTTGTTTCATTGCACGGCCCCCTCCCCCTGCCACAGGCACCTTGCCAGTCCTGCTTGCCTGACTTCTACTTGCCTTTTCAAATGATAAACATGCTAATATTAAGATGGGAAGGAGAAATAAGCCTGCCTAGATTAATTGGTACATTATCCTCTTTAACATTTATTAATGGCTAGGTTCCAATTAAATTAATTCAGTTGAAATTAAAATATCAGCTATATGATATGGCAGATGACAAGGGACATTTGCTAAGAAATAGGTTTAGCCATTGCTATCTTGGTGCACTTAATGGACATTCATATGAAGACCAGGCACTAAAAGATAACACACATTCAAAGAAATAACTTGTGTGAATTTTATGCAGAATTGAAGTGGGAGGCCCGTGTCTGGTGTAGTTTGTTCACATGGTGTAGTAAGATGGAGGGCTTGTTGTCACTGTGTGTTGGGGGGTGGGAGCACAAAGGGAGGCTCAGCTAATCTCAATGTATACATAGTTGTATTTTGACAATAAAGATTCATTCATTCATTAAGAAGCTGAGGGAGTCTGAAAAGGCTGTTCGTTTTTGCCAGAAAACACCTTCTCAAGGACTTCTCAGATCTGACACTCACTCACTGGAGTCTCAGTAGCAGAGTGTTTATTACATTTGCCTGACACAGAGAACATCACTCGATAAGAATCCAGCAATTAAAACAATACTCACGGATGAAGGCAAATGTATGAGTCCCAGGATAATATTACAGGATCCAATCTGGGTCGGTCACCGGGATCAGAGGTTTAGTCTTCCAATATTTTGGGCTTGTTTTGGAGCCCATCCTTAGGGAACTGAAGATGGATTCCACACAAGTTGAAAAGCTTCAAAGACTAAACCTCTGGTCCCGGTGACTGACCCAGACTGGATCCTAAAAGAATACTATTTTTCTTTGTAATATTTCATTATTTTTCCATCAATCGATATAGAAAGGTTTCATCCAACAGAAAGGTAGGCAGATTAGGGAATAAAAAATAGGAAATTTTAAAAAAAGAGAATCCAGTGGTGTTTCACATGTCAGGTACGGTAAGTGTTACAATCTCTGTATTATTGATGCTCCCAGTTCTTCAACTGTAGTTGCAGCTGATAACTACAGGACAACAATGATTAATCTAGGTAAAAGGGCATTTCTCACCATTTTCCAGCTGTCTACCACCTAATTTTTAAAGAAGGTAACAAAAAAAAATTAGGTAAGGCTAGTGGAGTTGTTTTAAGCAGAAACCTGAGTGGATGAGAGGAAAAAAATGAAATAGGAACAAAATAAGTCAGGGACTAAATTTTAACTTACATGTTGCATGTTTCAATTTTTTTCAAGCAGATAGATTTTCCAGGGAGCTCTGATTGTTTGCACCTCCCTGGAGCATATCTTTTCTCTGGCAAATTTCCATTTACTTTTGCAAAATGTATGAAATCATCACTGTCTGAGTTGGGGGGAAAATACTCCCGATGTATTTTTCTTTTTCTTAGTATCTTATCCTCCCCGCAAGAAATTCAGGATGGTGTACAAATTCTTCTTGCACTCTGCTTGCATCCAAACATATAGCTTTTGTCAGATGATTGCTAGCATTTCTAGGTTGTTTTTTTTTACTTATTCCCAGAAGTGTCTATGGAGATTCTGAGTCATCCGGGTCCTGGTTGTCCCAAAACTTCTTTTTCTGAAGAACTGAAGAATCTTCTTGGATGAGAAGTGAAATATCTTCAAGGAAAACCAACGTCCATTACCTTTTGAAAAAGCACCTTTGGGATTAATTCCAGAAAATAATTTTATAAAACTGTTTGTTATCTTCTTTTGATGGTTAATGCCATCCCTCTGCATAACTGCTGTACAAAGATGCTACTTTTGTAGTATTTTTCCCCAAAGTCTTCTGATTGTGAAAATGATTTTTAAAAAGGCAGTTAAATATACAGGTAGCTCTCAATGACCACAATTGAGCCCAAAATTTCTGTTGCAAGCTGAGACAGTTGTTAAGTGAGTTTTCTTGCCAGTGTTGTTAAGTGAATCACTGCAGTTGTTAAGTTAGTTAGTTAAATTAGTAACACAGTTGTTAAGTGAATCTGGATTCCCCATTGACTTTGCTTGTCAGAAGGTCCCAAAAGGGATTCATATGACCTCAGGACATGGCAACCATCATAAATATGAGTCAGTTGCCACATGTCTGTATTTTGATCACGTGACCACGAGGCTGCTGTGACTGTGAAAAGCGGTTATAGGTCACCTTTTCCAGTGCTGTTGTAACTTTGAACGGTCACTAAATGAATTGTTGTAAGTCAAGGAATACCTGTATCTGAGAAGTTGAAACTCATGGGAAGCACCAGGTGAGGTATGTCCAACATGGAAGCAGGGAAAAAGACTAAAGAAATCAAGAAAAAAATGGGCAGGGTCCATTCCTTGAAAATTTTACCGGAAATCACTATTACTTTCCCCTTATTTTTAACAAAGGAAGTACATTTTCAGGAAACCATGGAGGAGATTTAGGTCCAGCTTTAAGAAATACTCATCTGCTCCAATATGTAAATGCAATAAGTTAATCCCCTTCCCAAAATTGTCTGCCCAGTATCACGGTAGAGATTGTTAAGCCATTCCCACATATTGCTTTAACAATATTTTGCCTAGCAACTTGTAAATTGAGTCACCTGCAGAGGTTTTGTATCCTGGAGATTTAAAATGTGGTCCTCCCAACTCCTGATTCAATACTTTAACCTTTTACACTATGTTGTTTAAATGTATTAAAACAACAAATATAAATCTGAACTGCAGCTTCATTGTCGTTGTGTGTAGCACTTCTTTTTCCACTATGATCACACAGTTTATGTATTGTCCTATGTTATCAAAAGGCTATAAAGCAAATGGATAATGGGATTGTTTCTCGCTATATCAGTACAATTTAATAATATAGGGCTAAGCAGCAGGACAGTAAACTAAAACTGTCCCATAGCACTTATCCTCTGAAAATGCACACCTATTTGAATACAGTTACAAAGAAATGACTCAAATAAAATATCATGCTGTTTAGAGTAACCTGCTATTATTGCATACATGTCTGGATCCATGGTATTCCTTAATCCAATTGATCTTTAAAAAAGAAGAAGAAGAAGAAGAAGAAGTTTGCCTTCTTCAGATATAAAAATATTGACCTATAAATGGGAACAGCAGTGTATTTTTAAAAGTTAGATTTGTGATCTTCTAAAATACCTAATCCCCTTCATGGATTACTGCCTTGTCGTGGCGAAGGGGCTTGTGTAATTCAATGAAGCTATGAGCTATGCCGTGAGGGCCACCCAAGATGGAAAGGTCATAGCAGAGAGTTCTGACAAAACGTGATCCACTGGAGAAGGAAATGGCAACCCACTCCAGTATCTTTGGCATGAAAACCCTATGGACAGTACCAAAAGGCAAAACGATATGATGCTGGAAGATGAGCTCCTCAGGTCGGAAGGCGTCCAATATGCAATTGGGGAAGAGCAGAGGGCTAGTACTAGTAGTGCCAGAAAGAATGAAGTGACTGGGCCAAAGCCAAAAGGCCGCTCAGCTGTGGATGTATCTGGTGGTGAAAGGAAAGTCCGATGCTGTAAAGATTTTTTCTCCATAGGAACCTGGAATGTAAGATCCATGAATCAAGGAAAGCTGGATGTGGTCAAACAAGAGATGACAAGACTGAACATCGACATCTTAGGTATCAGCGAACTAAAATGGACAGGAATGGGTGAATTTAATTCAGATGACCATCAGGTATACTACTGCGGGCAAGAATCCCTCAGAAGAAATGGAGTAGCCTTCATAGTCAATAAAAGATTAGGAAAAGCAATACTGGGATACAATCCTCAAAATGACAGAATGATCTCAGTTCGAATCCAAGAGGATGAAATTGACCAGTTCTATGAAGCCCTACAGCACCTTTTAGAACTAACACCAAAAAATGATGTTCGTATCATCATGGGGGATTGGAATGCCAAAGTAGAAAGCCAAAAGATAACCGGAATAACAGGCAAGTTTGGCCTTGGAGTACAAAATGAAGCAGGGCACAGGCTGATAGAATTCTGTCAAGAGAATACGATGGTCATAGCAAACACTCTTTTCCAACAACCCAAGAGATGGCTCTACACATGGACATCACCAGATAGTCAACACAGAAATCAGATTGACTATATGCTCTGCAGCCAAAGATGGAGAAGCTCTATACAGTCAGTAAAAACAAGACCAGGAGCTGACTGTGGCTCAGACCATGAGCTTCTCATTGCAAAGTTTAGGCTTAAACTGAAGAAAGTAGGGAAAAACACTAGGCCACTCAGGTATGAATTAAATCATATCCCTGTTGAATATACAGTAGAGGTGAAAAATAGATTTAAGGAATTAGATCTGATAGACAGAGTGCCTGAAGAACTATGGACGGAGGTTCACAACATTGTACAACAGGTAGCAACCAAAACCATCCCAAAGAAAAAGAAATGCAAGAAAGCAAAATGGCTGTCTGAGGAAGCTTTGTAAATAGCTGAGGAAAGGAGGGAAGTGAAAGGCAAGGGAGAAAAATAAAGATACGCCCAATTGAATGCAGAATTCCAGAGAATAGCTAGAAGAGATAAGAATGCCTTCTTAAATGAACAGTGGAAAGAAATAGAAGAAAACAGTATAATACGGAGGACCAGAGATCTTTTCAAAAAAATTGGAGAGATGAAGGGAACGTTTAATGCAAAAATGGGCATGATAAAGGACCAAAATGGCAGGGACCTAACAGAGGCAGAAGAGATTAAGAAGAGGTGGCAAAATTACACAGAGGAACTATACAAGAATGAGCTTAATGTCCCTGATAATCACAATGAGGTGGTCACTGACCTTGAGCAAGACATCCTAGAATGTGAAGTGAAGTGGGCCTTAGAAAAGCTGAGCAACAACAAAGCTAGTGGGGGTGATAGTATTCCAGCTGAGCTATTCAAAATCTTAAAAGACGATGCAGTAAAAGTGCTACACTCAATTTGCCAGCAAATTTGGAAAACTCAACAGTGGCCACAGGATTGGAAAAGATCAGTTTACATTCCAATTCCAAAGAAAGGCAGTGCCAAAGAATGTTCAAATTATGCCACCATTGCAGTCATTTCTCATGCTAGTAAAGTTATGCTTAAAATTCTACAAGCTAGACTCCAGCAGTATGTGGATCGAGAACTACCAGAAGTACAGACATCACCCTGTCAACAAAAGTGCGTATAGTCAAGGCTATGGTCTTCCCAGTTGCAATGTATGGCAGTGAAAGTTGGACCATATGAAAGGCTGAGTGCCAAAGAATTGAGGCCTTCGAACTATGGTGCTGGAGAAGACTCCTGCGAGTCCCTTGGACTGCAAGGCGATCAAACCGGTCAGTCCTAGAGGAGATCAACCCTGACTGCTCTTTAGAAGGTCAGATCCTGAAGCTAAAACTCAAATACTTTGGCCACCTAATGAGAAGGAAGGACTCACTGGAGAAGAGCCTAATTCTGGGAAAGATTGAGGGCAATAGAAGAAGGGGATGACAGAGAATGAGGTGGCTGGATGGAGTCACTGAAGGAGTAGGCGTGAGCTTAAATGGACTCTAGAAGATGGTAGAGGACAGGAAGGCCTGGAGGAACATTGTCCAAAGGGTCGCGATGGGTCGGACAATACTTCGCAGTTAACAACAACAACAGCAAACTTTAGTTACTAGCAGTAATAGGAAAGAGACTAGGTGCAGATTTTTCTGTCAGTTTTTTTTGGAGGGGGGAATTTTGAGTGTGTAGGGACGCGGTGGCTCAGTGGGTTAGGATGCTGAGCTTGTCAATCGGAAGGTCAGCAGTTTGGCGGGTCGAATCCCGAGTGCTGCATAACAGAGTGAGCGCCTGTTACTCGTCCCAGCTTCTGCCGACCTAGCAGTTTGAAAGCACGTAAAAATGCAAGTAGAAAAATAGGGACCACTATGGTGGGAAGGTAACAGCGTTCCGTGCACCTTTGGCATCTAGTCATGCTGGCCACATGACCATGGAGTCATCCTCGGAGAAGCGCTAGCTCTTTGGCTTTGAAATGGAGATGAGCACCGGCCCCTAGAGTTGGAAACGACTAGCATGCATGTGCGGAGGAACCTTTACATTTACCTTTATTTTGAGTGTGTAGATTTTTTTTAAAATCAAACTTTGGGTACTCTTGAAGGTGATTACAGGGATTCATCAGTACATATATGAATCTACCCTAAAGTTGACCACAGAGCAAAGAACCGGAGCACAAATTGTGAAAAATACTGGAAAAATATTACCTTATGATATTAGTACCAATATTTCAATAATCTGAATATTATATATGATGATGATTCAATATTATACAATATTAATAAGTTATATGAAATTTAGGGTTCACTGCTTGCAATACATGAGGTTACCTGGAAATTTTTCTTTGCAGAAGGCTGATATCTCCAGGTTTTCAGTTGTGGGAAGCTGGCATCCTACTAAAACAGTAACTGAATTTTTTTAGACAAATGACCCATTTAGAAAATCCATTTTCACATGAACACTTTCTAGACCTTAAGAGAGAGAGACAAAGATGGTGGCTTCCCTAGCTCAGTGATGGCAAACCTTTTAGAGACCGAGTGCCCAAACCCCCAACCCCACCCCTGCCCCCACCCCACCCCCTGCCACCCCCGGGCCACCCACCACCTCCACAACCTGCCACAGATCGCCCAGGAGGCCCAGCAGCACCATGGCGGCCACACCCTCTGCCCGTGCCCTGTAGCATCATCTACATGTGATGGGGTGTGAGTCGGCCACACTGCTCCGCATGGGCTGGGCCCAGGTGTGACTCTCCTCCAGGAGGCTGCTGGGGAGGAGGGGGCTGCAGGGGGAGGCAGGGCTGGGGTGACAACATGCGTGCCCACAGAGAGGGCTCTGAGTGCCACCTCTGGCACGCATCCCATAGGTTTGCCACCACTGCCCTAGCTTCACATGTGAAGAAGCTACACTGACAAACAGCATTATGTTTCAGGGGTTGAAATTAGTAGTTTCCTTTTCTTCTAAAGTAGAATGCCCGTGCGTGAAAATGCAACCCAACGATCAGGAGCAATGTCAGTCCCTTGCTAGCCCAATTAATGGCAGAAAACAAAACCACTGCTACCAGGAGGAGCAAAAAAGATAATTGCTAGCTTAGCCACAGCTTCCAAGTTTTTGTACTTGAGAAATTATACAAGCAAAAAGATCTTATGTTGATCAGGGATATCCAATAATATTTATTTCAGTATTTGAATTGTAACAACATGGAACACGGCTGGATTAATTTCTGATTTAAACATTTTAAAAGAAAGATTGCACCAGCAAATAGCCCGAGCCTGCAAAGATGAAGTGAGGAAAGCTAAGGCTCAGAATGAACTAAGGCTTGCAACAAAAGTCAAAAATAACAACAACAAAAAAGCTTCTTTCAACATGTAAAAAACAAGAAAAAAGTTAAAGAAACGACTGGTCTATTAGCGGGAGCAAGTGGCAAGAAGGTGACAAGCAACAGGGAGAAAGCAGAACTACTCAACCTGTTTTTTGCATCCGTCTTTACACAAAGGGGAAAAAACAGTCCAACCTATCAAAAACAGGACAGTAAAAAACAGAATAGAAACGCAAGTTAAGATAGGCAAGAAAATGGTAAGTGAGCACCTGTCAACCCTAGGTAAGTTCAGATCATTAGAACCAGATGGACTATACCCCAAGGTTCTGAAGGAACTAGTAGATGTGATCTCAGAACCACTGAACTATATCTTTCAAAGATCCTGGAGCATTGGTGAACTACCAGAGGACTGGAAAAGAGCTGAAGTAGTTCCTGTCTTCAAAAAAGGAAAAAAAATGGATCCAGGAAATTACAGACCTATCAGCCTGACCTCAATACCTGGGAAGATTCTGGAAAAGATAATCAAGCAATGAATCAGCGAACACCTAGAGACAAACAAAGTCATTACTAAAAGCCAACATGGGTTTGTCAAAAACAGATCATGCCAGACAAATCTTATGGCATTCTTTAACCAGGGAACAAAATGCTGTGGATATAATTTACTTGGACTTCAGTAAGGCATTTGATAAAGTAGACCACAACCTGCTACTTGATAAGATAGAAAAATGTGGGTTAGACAGCATCACCACCAGATGGATTCGTAGCTAGCTGACTAGCTGTACTCAGCATGTGGTCCTCAATGGAACTGCATCTACATGGAGGGAAGTTTGTAGTGGGGTGCCCCAGGGCTCTGTTCTGGGCCCAGGGCTCTTCAACATCTTCATCAATGATTTGGATAAGGGGATAGATGGGAAACTCATCAAATTTGCAGACCAAGCCGGCAGGAATAGCCAACACTCCAGAAGATAGGCTTAAGATACAGAAGGATCTTGACAGACTTGAACATTGGGTTGTTGTTGTTAGTTGCGAAGTCGTGTCCGACCCATCGCGACCCTATGGACAACGTTCCTCCAGGCCTTCCTGTCATCCACCATCCTCCGGAGTCCATTCAAGCTCACACCCACTGCTTCAGTGACTCCATCCAGCCACCTCATTCTCTGTCGTCCCCTTCTTCTATTGCCCTCAATCTTTCCCAGCATTAGGCTCTTCTCCAGTGAGTCCTTCCTTCTCATTAGATGGCCAAAGTATTTGAGTTTTAGCTTCAGGATCTGGCCTTCTAAAGAGCAGTCAGGGTTGATCTCCTCTAGGACTGACCGGTTTGATCGCCTTGCAGTCCAAGGGACTCGCAGGAGTCTTCTCCAGCACCAGAGTTCAAAGGCTTCAATTCTTTGGCGTTCAGCCTTTCTTATGGTCCAGCTTTCACTACCATACATTGCAACTGGGAAGACCATAGCCTTGACTATACGCACTTTTGTTGACAGGGTGATGTCTCTGCTTTTTAGTGTGCTGTCTAGATTTGCCATGGCTTTCCTCCCCAGGAGCAAGCGTCTTTTAATTTCTTGGCTACAGTCCCCATCTGCAGTGATCTTGGAGCCCAGGAAAATAAAATCTGTCACTACCTCCATTTCTTTCCCATCTATTTGCCAGGAATTGAGAGGGCCAGATGCCATGATCTTGGTTTTCTTAATGTTTAGTTTCAACCCAAGTTTTGCACTCTCCTTCTTCACTCGCAACAAGAGGCTCTTTAGTTCCTCTTCACTTTCTGCCATTAGAGTGGTGTCATCTGCATATCTTAGGTTGTTGATGTTTCTTCCGGCAATCTTAATTCCAACTTTTGATTCATCTAGCCCTGCCTTTCTCATGATGTGCTCTGCATATAAATTAAATAGGCAAGGCGACAGTACACAGCCTTGCCGGACTCCTTTCCCAATTTTGAACCAATCAGTGGTTCCGTGTCCAGTTCTCACTGTTGCTTCTTGGCCCGCATATAGGTTTTTCAAAAGACAAATAAGATGGTCTGGTATGCCCATCTCTTTAAGGACTTGCCACAGTTTGTTATGATCCACACAATCAAAGGCTTTAGCATAGTCAATGAAGCAGAAGTAGATGTTTTTCTGGAACTCTCTAGCTTTCTCCATGATCCAGCGTATGTTAGCAATTTGATCTCTAGTTCCTCTGCCTCTTCGAAATCCTGCCTGTACTTCTGGTAGTTCTCGATCCACATACTGCTGGAGTCTAGCTTGTAGAATTTTAAGCATAACTTTACTAGCATGAGAAATGAGTGCAATGGTGCGATAGTTTGAACATTCTTTGGCACTGCCTTTCTTTGGAATTGGAATGTAAACTGATCTTTTCCAATCCTGTGGCCACTGTTGAGTTTTCCAAATTTGCTGGCAAATTGAGTGTAGCACTTTTACTGCATCGTCTTTTAAGATTTTGAATAGCTCAGCTGGAATACTGTCACCTCCACTAGCTTTGTTGTTGCTCAGCTTTTCTAAGGCCCACTTCACTTCACATTCTAAGATGTCTGGCTCGAGGTCAGTGACCACCTCATTGTGATTGTCAGGGATGTTAAGCTCATTCCTGTATAGTTCTTCTGTGTAATTTTGCCACCTCTTTTTAATCTCTTCTGCCTCTGTTAGGTCCCTGCCATTTTGGTCCTTTATCATGCCCATTTTTGCATGAAACGTTCCTTTCATCTCTCCAATTTTCTTGAAAAGATCTCTGGTCCTCCCTATTCTATTGTTTTCTTCTATTTCTTTGCATTGTTCATTTAAGAAGGCATTCTTATCTCTTCTAGCTATTCTTTGGAATTCTGCATTTAATTGGGCATATCTTTCTTTTTCTCCCTTGCCTTTCGCTTCCCTCCTTTCCTCAGCTATTTGCAAAGCTTCCTCAGACAGCCATTTTGCTTTCTTGCATTTCTTTTTCTTTGGGATGGTTTTGGTTGCTACCTGTTGTACAATGTTGCGAACCTCTGTCCATAGTTCTTCAGGCACTCTGTCTATCAGATCTAATTCCTTAAATCTATTTGTCACCTCTACTGTATATTGAACAGGGATATGATTTAATTCATACCTGACTGGCCTAGCACTTTTCCCTACTTTCTTTAATTTAAGCCTAAACTTTGCAACAAGAAGCTCATGGTCTGAGCCACAGTCAGCTCCTGGTCTTGTTTTTACTGACTGTATAGAGCTTCTCCATCTTTGGCTGCAGAGCATATAGTCAATCTGATTTCTGTGTTGACCGTCTGGTGATGTCCATGTGTAAAGCCGTCTCTTGGGTTGTTGGAAAAGAGTGTTTGCTATGACCATCGTATTCTCTTGACAAAATTCTATCAGCCTGTGCCCTGCTTCATTTTGTACTCCAAGGCCAAACTTGCCTGTTATTCCAGTTATCTTTTGGCTTCCTACTTTAGCATTCCAATCCCCCATGACGATAAGGACATCATTTTTGGGTGTTAGTTCTATAAGGTGCTGTAGGGCTTCATAGAACCGGTCAATTTCATCCTCTTCAGCACCGGTGGTTGGGGCATAGACTTGGACTACTGTGATATTGAATGGTTTGCCTTGGATTCGAACTGAGATCATTCTGTCATTTTGAGGATTGTATCCCAGTATTGCTTTTCCTATTTTTTTATTGACTATGAAGGCTACTCCATTTCTTCTGAGGGATTCTTGCCCGCAGTAGTATACCTGATGGTCATCTGAATTAAATTCACCCATTCCTGTCCATTTTAGTTCGCTGATACCTAAGATGTCGATGTTTAGTCTTGCCATCTCTTGTTTGACCACGTCCAGCTTTCCTTGATTCATGGATCTTACATTCCAGGTTCCTATGGAGAAAAAATCTTTACAGCATCGGACTTTCCTTTCACCACCAGACATATCCACAGCTGAGCGTCCTTTCGGCTTTGGCCCAGTCACTTCATTCTTTCTGGCGCTACTAGTACTAGCCCTCTGCTCTTCCCCAGTAGCATATTGGACGCCTTCCGACCTGAGGGGCTCATCTTCCAGCGTCATATCGTTTTGCCTTTTGGTACTGTCCATAGGGTTTTCATGGCAAAGATACTGGAGTGGTTTGCCATTTCCTTCTCCAGTGGATCACGTTTTGTCAGAACTCTCTGCTATGACCTTTCCGTCTTGGGTGGCCCTGCACGGCATAGCTCATAGCTTCATTGAATTACGCAAGCCCCTTCGCCACGACAAGGCAGTAATCCATGAAGGGGTGAACATTGGGTAGTATCTAACAAAATAGGTTCTACATTTAGGCAAGAAAAAACAAATGCACAAGTATAGTATAGTAGCAACTGTGAGAGGGATCTTGGACTGCTAGTGGACAGTCACTCAAATATGAGCCAGCAGTGTGCTGCAGCTTCCAAAAAAGCCAACATAGTGGTAGGCTGCATTAACAGAGGAATAGAATCAAGATCACGTGAAGTGTTAATACCACTTTACAATGCCTTGGTAAGGCCACACTTGGAATACTGCATCCAGTTTTGGTCACCATCATGTATAAAGATGTTGAGATTCTAGAAAGAGTACAGAGATGATCAGGGGACTAGAGGCTAAAACATATAAAGAACGGTTGCTGGAATTGTGTATGTCTAGTTTAATGAAGAGAAGGATGAGGGGTGACATGATAGCAGTGTTCCAGTACCTCAGGGGCTGCCACAAAGAAAAGGGAGTCAAGCTATTCTCCAAAGCACCTGAAGGCAAGACAAGAAGCAATGGATGGAAACTAGCTAAAACTAAGAAAATATTTTATGACAGTTAGAACAATTAACCAGTGGAACAACCTGCCTCCAGAAGCTGTGAATGCTCCAACACTGGAAGTTTTTAAGAAGAGACTGGACAGCCATTTGTTTGAAATGGTATAGGGTTTCCTGCCTGAGCAGGGGGTTGGACTAGATGACTTCCAAGGTCCCTTCCAACTTTATTATTATTATTATTATTATTATTAATTTTTTCCTCACAACTGAAAAAACATACATAGATTAAGGGCACGTAGAAATTAGCCATTTGTACTCAGGTCTCCTAAAGCAGGAGACTGGCATCGGGCTGTGGCATGCCAGAAACTGGGCCGCACAAACAAGCAAAATGCCATTGGCAGGATGCAGGCAGCATGCAAAACCACACCCCCTCTAGTCTGCGGAAGAACCTCTCTCTGTGGAACTGGTCCCTGGTGCCCAAAAGGTTGGGGGCTGCTGTCCTAAAGTCTTAAGAAGATCTTATTGTCTAAAATGGACCCATTAACTAGATGGTCCCATTTAGTAGGTGACAAAAAAAATCTCTTTCACTATCTATTAAATGTTTGATATGCCCAACCAAGGTTTAGCTTCAATAAATTGTTGCCAATTCATAACATTATTATTAGCAACAAGGGGGGATCCTAGGAAGTTTGATGAAGTCTATTAATAAGGAAAAGTACATTAAGTCCAACTGCTGTACAAAAAAAAAAGAATTTAATACTCCTTGGGAATGTTATTTTAAGATACATATGTGCAAGGCAGGGAAATGTTTGATACTGAAGTCAAAACAACTTGAAAAGTGACAAGCTATAATGGATATAACTTACAGAGTGGCATGGAAAATATTATTCCTCAGAGCTTCTTTTTTGTATGCTTTACAGATGTGGGAAGGCTTCTAAGAGATAATCTGTAATAATTAGAAGTGCCTGGTAGTGTTTACATGGTTAGTAAGTGTAAAATATGGTGACCTGCTGAGGATTTGCAAACTGCTAAGTTGTAATGATGGGTCATGTGGAGAGGACATGTAAGATTGCTCAGATTTCTGCTGGAAGTACTTCAAAAGTAAAAAGATGGTGTTTCCCCTGGGGTTGATAACACCTCTTCTGATTTAATCGGCTTGCTCCTCCTGCATTCTTTTCTGCTCTCCAGGATAATTTTTTATGGTTTTCTCAGTATTAGGACAGTTAAGGGATAAACATCTTCCAAAATT
Source organism: Vipera berus (assembly GCF_964194415.1). Taxonomy (NCBI): domain Eukaryota; kingdom Metazoa; phylum Chordata; class Lepidosauria; order Squamata; family Viperidae; genus Vipera; species Vipera berus. Next base: position 248,373,984 of record NC_138202.1, on the reverse strand, counting down.
GAAACCCTTAGCTCACAAAAGCACCATAAAACCAACATCATGAAACCAATGGCTTGTAATAGCATAGTATCATACCTTGACATCATACAGTGTGGATATATTTAATATTTCCAATCATCATTTTTCATATTATTATTATTACTATTATTATTTTGAATGTAATTCATGTAAAAAGGAGAAAACTGGAGAGCCCTTGAGTGAGAAAACCAAACAGCAATTGATTTAAAGTTGTTGAGAATAAAATATAATGGGAAGCTGAGCAAAAATGCATTTTTTTTAAAAAAAATATCTTCGCATTTAATTTAGATTCTCGTAGCATTGCAGCACATTATTCTATGATGGGATAATGAATGCAAGCCGTGTTCGCTGATTTTGCAAGTAAAATACTTGAACAGAGTGATCATTGTATGTTTATTCTCAAAGAAATAAAGCATAGGGATGAATAGGATTTTCTTACTGCCAGCCATAGTTCCAAAGAGAGCAAGCTCCAGGGAACCAATGTGATGTAGCCATGCCGCTTTTTGAAATTGCAAAGTGAGGTAGAGAAGAAAGGGGTAAATGATTTAGGTGAACTGAACCAACATTAGCTGCAATTAATGATCAAATGTTATTGTTGATTTAGTTGGAGCGGGAGGGAGTGACAAGGTATATAAAACTATACATGATGTAGAGAAAGCGGATGTAGGAAAGTGGGGCGGCATTTTTTTTCTCTTTTCTTTGATGCTCCTAGAATTTGAGGATCTGATCTAACAGCTCTTTTTATGTGTTTAATAAATTAATGGCTGAAATTTGATGGAAAACAAGTTATGTTTAAATAAAACAACATCACTAATTGAAGGTGAAGTAAGTCTTTGTGGTCCAGATTTACTTTTATCTGTTGAAGAGGATTGTGAAACTTCTGCATTCATCCTTTCCGTCTTAAAGTTTTAAAGGCTTCCCCTGCCTAGTCGTGGCTGACTCAAGGGGTGTTGCTCATCTCTGATTGTCAGCCAAGGGATCCTGCATTGACTGACAGACGCTTCCACCATCATGTGGCCAGTATGAAAAAAACAGAATACAGTAACTTGTCCTGCCAGAGTGATATCCACTTATCTACTCGCAGTTGCATGTTTTTAAACTGCTAGGTTGGCAGGAGCTGGGGTGAGGTTTCCCAATACAATTGCACCAAAGTCATGCATCTAGAATGCATTGGAGACATGTTAAGCTTTATGGGCTGAGCAAAGATCTTAATCTACATACCACTTAATTTGAACTCCTGCTTTTTGCTACCTTATTGCAACAGATTTTTGCATATGCAGAAAGCAAAAACCTGTCAACTATAAATGTTAGATATCTGGCATGCTATTTCAAATTTCATTTTAATTTTCTAAACTTGACTTTATCCTTTCCATTCAGTCCTCAGGACCATCCACAATCCTTATTGGAGATGGTTAATAGAGGTTGATGTCTATGTGACATGGAGATTTCCAAAGTATGTTTTAAATATATAGTTTGACTTGGCCATATGTACATTGAAGATAACCACTGATTAGTTACAGAGGATTTGAAATAATTTTCATGATTGTATAATTCTAGCTGTTTTTAATGTTCTGGATAGTCCATGAAAATTGGGAGGGAGAAGCCAACCATTTGTTTTGTTATTATGAGATTGGCTCAGTCAATCTTAATGTGTACATGGTTGTACTTTGACAATAAAGTTTCATTCATTCATTCATTCATTCATTCATTCATTCATTCATTCATTCATGTGCTTGAATAAATATATATTAGTAATGTTCTATAATTTATTGTTGACCCCAATTCAAATATTCAGGATAGACATCTGCCAGATAACTCACATCTGTAATTCTGTCTTTCTCTGTTTCTAACACAATATATGCAATTCATATATAAGAAATGTTTTACTATTTTACTAATGGTACCTAGTCACTTACTTGTGCTAATTATTATTCAGGCATTTAGTGCCCATTAGTCTGCAGTTTTTATGAAAGGTGGGGGCAAGGTAAATCAATCTGCATTCCAATCTTGCTTTCTTAGCAGAATGTCATTATTGTGGTTTTCAAAATCTGGCAAAATGCCTAAAAAGAGATCCTTTTTGCCACTTGGACTGTCTAATCCAGACATCATTATTGATCAAACTGACATACACCTGCCAAACTTGGTTGGAACTGTATTACATGAAAGACAGGAATCTGAAGCTGTCTAGATGCCCTCAGAATTCTGATCAGCAAAAATAATGGGAAATTAGAATACAACATCTAAGTCAGTAATATAGAAAAATATATATAGAATAACGATGCAAAAATGGAAGAAATTACATACAATAGGAATAAACAAATAGATACTAGCTTATTTAAAATGCACAAGTTTTAAATGTGATACTGATGAACCAATTTTTAAAAATACTTTATATTTTTGTTGCAAATTCTTGTGATTATGTGTGATTTTTTCCCCCAAAATAGGTATGGATGGTCTAAGAATTTCTTGAAAAAAATTCATACTCTTTCATCACAAAAGATTCTGGGTGGTCCATAGTATCAATAATACACTGTTTACAAATAATTTATCATTGCTATGCACGAATCTATAAAATAATGCAACACAATAAACCAATCATAACCATTATGGTGCTTCTAAAAACTCAAACCCAACAAGTCAAAACTCCAGCTCCCATTACAAGTGGAAGACTGGCAGATGAGATAAATGAAAATGCCCATCCTGAAAGCTATGAAATCATAAAAAGTGATAAATTGGAACCTATGCACACCTTTGTAAGATTGGGAAAGCCAGTGTAGAAACATCTCTACAGAGTGAACATTCTTCATTTTAGAGACAGTTTCTTACAGTGGACTATTCAAAGAAAGTCCTTCAGAAAGCATAGGATATCGGGGCATGGGAATGCTAGTATGGGAGATGACATACAATGCGCCTGATATTGTTCTCATGTATGATTATCATTGAAAGTAGCTATTGTAAGGACCTGCCCAGTGGTGGGATTCAAATATGTGAATAACTAGTTCTCTGTGTGGATGCCGCTTCTGTAAGTCCATTGTGGGCCTGGGCAACAAAATATTAGCCATCGGTTCTGCTGAAGTGGTGTGAACTGGCCAAATCCCACCATTGGACCTGCCTCAGTTAAACCTCCCAAGAAAGCAGAACTCATGAAACTTGCATTGTCTCAACAGGAACTTTTATTGAAGGGTATTGACAGCAGGATAGTAAGGCAGGATCTGAGGATTTCATACACAAAACGTTACATTAAAAGAACCCCTTCAAACCCCACCCTAACTGGCTGATTTAAATTGAGTCAATTCATAGGTGTCAAATTGTTGTGGGAAAGAACCAATAAGGTGCCATACTCAAGGCTGTCAGGTTTCTCCACAGCTTCTTCTCTCTGCCTGGAGATGAGGCAGATGGCCGGAGGCACATTCCTTTGTCACCCCAAGAAAGATACTTCAAAGAGGATAGAACAAAGCACAAGAAGTCTACTGCAGAATACCCATAGGTCCTCCTCTCCCCATATGAATATCAGAACCCAAAAATGAGAGCAAAAGGAAGAAATACAGAATACATAGGGTTCTGATAGCTATTCAGTTAGCTTCCTTTCCAGAATACTTAATAGCATATAAACTAAATCTGGGCACAGTGATATTGAGCAAAGCCAATAGAGCATAGTCTATTGCAAGGGGAATGCTAGCTATTGGCTGCTTATCTGTCTACTATTGATTGGCAATTGGGAACTCTGGCACATGGTATATTAATTATGATTGTCATTATTTTTGACTATTGATAATTTTGTTTTATTTTCTTATAATAAATGTTTAATTTACTGTCAGCTACCTAGAGATACAGTAATACAATAGGCAACAACAAGGTTAACTTATAAATATAAATTATTTAAAGAAATAGATATTAAGGAAAGAAACACTAAGTAAAGGCATGTTTTCCACTTTTAGCAGCAATGTATTTAGGATAGTTCTTAATTAAAAGAGGGAGATCAGCCCCAATATTTTGAAGCTGGGGGAAGATGGGACCAGAAGTGTCCATTGAATCAACCTCAAGTATCAAGACACATGTATAGAAGGGATAATGATAATTGTGTCCCTATGCTTATTTCATTTTTGCCCTCTCTTGAGTCCCTCTGTAAATGCCTGTTGGGAAGGGAATGCAGAGGTTGCAATAGAAAGATTGGTACTATTTATTTACTTAAAAATTTACATAGCTACCCATCTTATGTATCATAATACTGGATGGATTACAGAACAATGTCTATGGAGATTCTCAGTCATCCAAGTCATGGTTGTCCCAAAAGTGCTTTTTAAAAAGGCAACTGGATTTTGTTTTTCCCTTGAAGATGCTTCACTTTTCATCCAAGAAGTTTCTTCACTTCTGGTTGAGATGCTGGAATTATGCTTTCTGAAGGATGTTTTCTGCCCTGTGTCGTTTCACTGTTGAACACTGGCACAGGATGTTGGGGATGAGCCTGTGTTGTCTGCATCTCAAATTGAAGCGCCAATGGTTCCTGTAGTCTGCAATTTTTCTGGAAATCTGTTCATACTCCTGCACCATTTGAAGGGTATTCATCCCAAAGTGCATAGCTAAATGTCTATGGAAATTCTCAGTCATCCAGGTCATGGTTGTCCCAAAGGTGCTTTTTCAAAGCACAACTGGATTGTTTTTCTTTGAAGACTTTTCGCTTCTTATCCAAGAACCTTCTTCAGAACTGACAAAGCTTCTTAGTTTAGAAATGAAATGTCTTCAAGGAAAAACAAAGTCCAGTTGCCTTTTGAAAAAGTACCGTTGGGTTACAGAACAATGGTAAAAACATAAAAATACTAGCAATGGACAAACTTAAATAGGATTTGTACCTCACCCAGCATCTGCCAGGATTCACTGTATAAATGGGTTATACTATGCTCCCTTCAGTGTGACTGTGGGGTCCCATGTCAAACTGTAAATCATATAATAACCAGCTATAAGCTGAAGGCATATACCGTCCCAGTATCTGATTTTTTTTTTCCATGATGCTGCATTTCAATGGTGAGATGGTCTGGACATTGCTATCTGAATGAAGATCTTTTTAATATTCCTATTTTACTGTGTTTTTAATCTAGGTGAAATGTTAATGCATATTGCAAGTCCATGTATGTTATGCCATATGCTAAATAAAATAAATAAACATAAATGCTATAAAAATCATTACTACATCTCCTGGAGCCCCAAAGACAATGCACCACTGTCCTTGTACTGGGCTCCATCCTCACAATAATGATTGCAGGAAGAGCCAGCTCTTAGGGCCTTCCAGGAAGTTAGGGGTGTGGGCTGTTCCAGATCTCGGGGGAAGAATGTTTCACAGGGTAAGGATTGCCATGGAGAAAGGGTGCTTTCTAGGTCCCATGACTTGACAGGATTTATAGAAAGGGATCTGGAGTACATCAGAACATGTGGAATGGCAGATAACTCCAGGAAGAGGTGGTCCCACAAAGAAAGTGTTTTCCTGAGGTGCTTCCCTCATATAATGGGTAATCTGTGAGGCTTGATTGCTGCCTAAACGTTTATTAAGAAAATTATTAGGAGAGCTCTTTTTTTCAGCCAGATCCTGGTGCATTCCTTCAAATCCATCACTTTTTCCTAGAACTAGATAGGTGCACTAAAATTGAAGTCTTTTTTCTTTCTGTCCAGGAGGTGTTAAATGCAGGGGGGGGGAAGTACTTAATACCAATTCAGTTGAAGAAATAAATGTCTAGCATCATTGGTTCAAATAAAACACTTCTGGAAAACTAACATAAAATATGAAGACAATTAAGGTTTCCTATTCGTTTCCAACAAATTAGTAGTCAATAATATACTTCCTCTGAATCCAGAGTCATCACGACCCATAATTGTTTATAAATTTATTCTCCTTTCAACAATTGAATGTCCTTTTGAAGTCTGTGTTTTCTGGCAAAAAATTCCATAAGCTAATTATAAGCTTTGCAAAGAGTATTTCCTTGTGTCTATTTTCCATGTCCATCCATTTTATTGAATGGGGAATACAAGAAAGTCTTCCATGTAGGGAGTAGACATTGTGAAATACAGTAAATTGAACCAGTTGACCTCTTTAATAGGCATGCACTTTTATTTGGGACCGAATCCTGTGTGTTCCTCTAGAATTTATTTTCTTTCAATTGGATTCAGATTCATTTCATACCATATAGTACACTTAGGAATTTGTGGGATGCTTTTACTTCAGCATCTTAGTTTTCATGAACCCATGACCGCAACTCACAATGAAGTCTGAATTTCCATGCGTCTCCTATTCATTTCATGAATAGAATAGTTTGAAGTTGAACAATTCAAAGAGATGTCGTGTGTATACTACCATGGCCTTCTAAAAATAAATGAAATCACTCCTTAGCTTCTGGGACTCTGCTGATTCATCTTGGAGAACGACAGTGCTTTGTGCCAAATACCGAATACTTCATCTGCTCCCTACCTACTTGTTCATTTTATACATTCACAAATAAATAGGGCTAACCCAAAATGTCACTCACTATATATCAACTGAACTCACAGATGAGAAATGGGGAGCCGTCATTTTTTTAAAATGCTGTTCCTGAACTTTTGTAAATTTTTAGGAGTGTCAGTTGCAGTGATGGTCTTTCCTTATCTTTTTTTTTTTTAGATTCCTTACTATATCTACCTTGATGGCAATAAATTGTTCGTCTGAAAGCTGAACATGCAGGACAAGTTAAACAAAGGAGTCCTCAGGAACAGAATAACAGCTGCACTTTCTTTCCTGCTTCCTTCTGAGTATCCCAGGGTGACCCTAGTCACGAACTTAATCCCAGGAATTCTTTGCAAGTGGCCCTTCAGATGATGTAACATGGCATCATCTGAAGGATCTACACAGTTTCCTGAAAAACATTGCTGAATTTACTTTGAAAAACATTGCTGAACTTACTGCCACTGTGTGTCCAAATTTGTCACATGTAGAATAAGCAAAGCTGAAGAGCACCCAAAAAATGGATTTTCTGAGGTTCTGTATCCATGCAAAAAAATACTTGGAATTTATTTCTACCTATAAGAATAGAACAGAACAGAACAGAATTGAATAGAGCTGGAAGGGACCTTGGAGGTCTTCTAGTCCAGCCTCCTGCTCAAGCAGGAGAACCTATATAATCTTTAGCTGCCTTCTGCAATGCTAAAATTGGCCTATCTTTTTATTGACTAACAAGAAAACATTTCTGCCTTAAAGCCCTTTTTGCACAAACTGCTGATCAGTTCCAAAGGCTGCTGGGTTCTTGAAGCTTCCTCCTAACACAAAAATTATAGTAAAGGTAAATAGGATTGGAAGGTTCTTACAATGTTGTTGTTGTTAATATTATTATTAAAGCTCCATTGATGGATAGAAAGAAAAACTCCAAAATAAAATAACTAATATAAGCACAATGACACATACAGTAAAAATATTAAACACCCACTGGCCAGTCATTTAAGTTCCTAGGAACAGTTCTGTTACTTTTAAAAGTCAGATTTACAGAATAGGAAATAGTGTAAAAAGACTGCTGGTACCATGTTATCCAATGCCATTGAGCTTTAGAAAGCTGACAGTTGCTGTAAAATAGTCATTAAACAACCTCTAGAAGAGACTCATCAGCAGATGCCCTCAGGTGAAGGAGAGAGAAAGCTGAAAGAGAATGAAGGAAAATCTAATATTTTAGCATGACTGAATTAAACAGAGCATATTATGTTGATTTCCAGAGTCAGCCCAGTAATTTAATTTTCATAGTGATTCCTTTGATTGTAACAACCATTTTATGAAACATTAATTTTTTGTATGTAGCGCACATTCCTTTTCCATTTCATTAAGGGGGAGATCAACATTTACAGATTTGCTGACCGTTAGTTCTGTAAATGGCCCTCAGAGGGCTTTTCTCCCCTTGAATTAAACACTCTAAGATTTGGATTGGCTATTTCTGTTAAAGAACAATATTGTGTCATTATAGAACTCAGATTGTTAATACGAGAATGTTATCCCCAAACTATCTTTTACATTAAAATGTCTATGGGGCTGTTTTTGTCACTTTCATCTCTCTCTCTCTCTCTCTCTCTCTCTCTCTCTCTCTCTCTCTCTCTCTCTCTCTCTCTCTCTCTCTCTCTCTCTCTCTCTCTCTCTCTCTCTCTCTCTCTCTCTCTCTCTCTCTCTGTGTGTGTGTGTATGTATGTGGGTTTCTGTGTCCATCCCTGTGTGTCTGTGTTAATTATAGAATTGTAATGCTGCATCTTTTTTATGGGGTACAAAAACTTAATAACTGCAACCAATACTGGGGCCTTGGAGCAACATACTATATAACCAAGGATCACAGGAGAAAAATCCATACAGTAAAATTTGAGAGTGATACTGATATTTAATAGTCATAAAACACTATATAGCATAAAAATGATTCAGGATTTAGTTATTTAGTTAATTCTTTGTATTCTGCCTTTATTATTTTTACAAATAACTCAAGGCAGTGAATATATCCAGCACACTTTCCTCCTCCCATTTCCCCACAACAATCCTGTGAGGTGGGTTGGGTTTTGAGAGAGAGTGACTGGTCCAGCTGGCTTTCATGGCGAAGGGAGGACTAGAATTCACAGTCTTCCACTCAATATAAATTCTCTTAAGGAATGCATTAACTGTGTGTGTGTGTGTGGGGGGACTATTAAACAACCCCTATCTACCTATCTACCCACTAAGAAACAATAATTTGTGGAACATATCATTGCAAACAATCAGCAGAACATATATGGAAACACATTTTATTTATTTATTACAATCCTAACTCCAATTTTTTAAAAAAATCAAAATTACAAAGGCAAACCAGTCACCTTCCATCCCAAACCTATATTGGAATAGTATAGCTTTTATAGCTTTGTGAATCACATGACAGATGGGGCCACCTTACCACATTCCACATCATGTTGCAAACTCCACAGAGAAAATGCATCTCCAGTTCATACCACCAATGCCCAAGCACAGGGCACTGGAATTCAGTGTAGATGGACTAATTGATATTGGGAAAAACAGTCCCGCAGGTAAAAGGTATATGACACCAGGTAAGGCTTCAAAAATTAACAACAGAAGCTTGAATTGGGCCCCAAAGCCATCTTCTAACTCAGGGCTCTTCAAACTTGGCCCTTTTATGACTTGTGGACTTCAACTTCCAGAATTCCTCAGCCAGCCAAGTTTGAAGAGCCCTGTTCTAACTAGTGCAATGACATAATCATTACTCCTGAGGTAGCTTCCTCCTATCAACAATAACAAGTATCAATCTGATAGTCCAGTTTGAACCAATTGCAGGCTTTGAATTGTCTTGGGGCTAGGAACTATCACCCTAATAATCTTCAAATATACCCTGGCTTCAAACTATTTAGAGCTTTGTACATCAAAACCAGCACCTTGAATTTTGTCTTGCAAAACTTGAAGTCACTGTTTTAAAGATAGGATAATCTGGTCTCTAAAGTACATTGTATTTCTGATAAAATTCTAATCTCTACATTAGCTGTGTCTTTTCTTAAAATCTTTCAGGGCCATCTGCAAATAATGTAAGAAGTAATTATTACCTGAATAATCGTGCCCATATGATCTCCTACCAGAGAACGGCACAATTGTATGCAATCATGTATAAACTAATGCAAACCTTTATTGTATAAACGAAGGCTGTAGAAAGACATTCCCAGCCAATGATTGCTAAAGTAAACTTAGATTGCTAAACTAATTTTAGATTGCTTCCAACAAGCAGCACCAAACCCAAGAGCAAGCCCAGTTTGCATCCTTCATGGAGAATGCCACCCAGAATAAGCCAGATTTCCATTGCTTTGTTAGGACTGATGTCATTTTGTTTACTAACATCCAGCTCCCCATGCATTAATTCAATAATTTAGAACTCCTGCATCCTCTTTGCACCTTAGAGGTCAAACCATAGGGAACCAACAAAAGAAGCTAAGAAATAATTTCACAGGATCAGTACCTGGGGAAGCTTACTTAATTAGAATCATAACTAAATTAAAATGGTAACTCCCATGGTATCAGCCAAATAACTCAGAAGGAGAAAGGATCATGCTTTAAAAGGCTTTTCAGAGATCCAGCAGATCAACAGGGATATGGCCTCCCCATCCAGTTCTTGGCAATCACAGCGATTTCTGAACAATGCCTGAAAGATGGAATAGCAGAGGTTAGTTCAGAGCTGGGAAGGGTAGAGATTACTTTTGAGAGCTGCCAACTTAAATAAAAATTTCAGAAGGATATCCAATAGTCTCAACAAAAGGAAAAGCAATTAGAGTCAGAGACCATCATTTGGAACTTAATTCTTAAATTCTAGTTCAGTCTTTGATCTGAATGCTACTAGAAAGAATTTCCAAAGGACCAGCAACTCTAGATTTCAAAAAAGGTAGAGGATTTCTCTTTTTTTCCCCACCTCAAAGATGGGGAGTGGGAGGATCGCTTAAATGTGCATTGTCTTTCCTGGACAATATTTCCCTTAGTACAACACAGGACCATCACCATTCAATATAAATATCATGGCTGGGCAGTGATTCCTTACTGAGGCTAATGCACATGAAGTCCTGGATCATGAGATCATCTCCTTCGATTCCTTTTATATTCAAGGTGCTGGTGATGACCTATAAAGCCCTAAATGGCTTGGGTCCAGATTATCTGAGGGAACACCTGCTGCCGGCATGAATTTCCCATCATCCTGTGTGCTCCCACAGGGAGGGCCTTCTTAGGGTACCGCCGGTGAAGGATTGCCAGTGGGTGACTCCCAGAAAGAGGGCCTTCTCTGTGGGTGCGCCTGCCCCCTGGAACCAGCTTCTGATGGAACTTAGGACTGCCTCCGACCTCCGCTCATTCCACCGGGACCTGAAAACTTGGCTCTTTGAGCTGTCGGGCCTAGACTGAGGGGTTTTTAACTGGTTTTTAATTGGTTTTTAATGTTTTTTAACTTTTAAATTCTGGGCTTTCAATTTAAATAATTGTTTTAACTTTTTCTAATTTTTGTATGTTATGATGTTATGATTTTAACTGCCCTGTGAACCGCCCTGAGTCCTACGGGAATAGGGCGGTATATAAGTCAAATAAATAATAATAATAATAATAATAATAATAATAATAATAATAATAATAATAATAATAATAATAATATATAGAAGAATTACAGAATCAGCTGTTCTATTTACATCAGGTGCTTATTTCAGGTTAAGTCTATCATAATAAGGCCGAGTTTGTGGAATCAGGATGGTTATACATTATGCAAGTAGGTAAGTAAAAATAAATACTTGCTTATTCTCCCAAATGCAAACCAGAAAAACAGCTTCATATTATGTATGTTTATATAAAAGTAAATGTTATAGTTTTCAGAGGCACTTACTCCCAGGTAACGAAGCATAGTACTCTGGTGTTCATATGCAAACTAGCTTGCCTGCTATAAAGAAATCAGTATAACAGATTTATTATCCTTGTGATCAATGGTTTTCCTTCTAGCTACAACAAAGGCCTTATGCCACAATTTCTCGACCTTATTTTCCCCATTTCCAAGAGCAAAGATTTTAAAAAAAACCAAAACAAAAAACCAAAAACTTAACCTTGTTTATATCATAGCACATTTGTGATCTAAGGAAGGGAAATACAATGTTGTAAAGTGTAGAGCACTTCAGATGCTGGACGAGCAGCAATAACAGCATTCCCCCAAAGTTTATTTTCTCTTTAATCTAGCCACTACCCTTACAATGTAACCACATCCTTCTCCAGCCAACAAGGAAATTAATTGCCTTTCTGTGTCACCGGCTAAACAAAACACACATCAATTCGGGGAGGTGATCTCCATTGCACACAAAAAAAAGGCATCTGGCAGCATTTTAGGCTTCGTAAGCCTAGGCTTTCAAAGCAGGCTTCTATCAGGCTTCAGCCTTTGTCAGATAGTCACAGAAGTTCCAGTCGGGAGACAAAAGTGCCCATGGAATGGATGAAGGGAAGTGAGTAGGGGGACAGCTGTGGTGCCATTTTTTTCGCTTCTTTTGTTTAGAAAAGTGGATTATGTGCACATAAGGAGAGCACAGAGGGGAATAGCACTGAAGCTGAAGCTGGCTGTCCTGTATTTATCTATTTTGTTTATTTTTTAGATAAAGGATTTCAGACCGCTCTTCAGTTAAAAAAAAGGGAAAAAAACATATCACAGGCTCATACAAAAAGACACTCACCAATATCAAACCTCTAATGTTCAATCAAAAGGCGAAATATAAGTAGCTCAGAAATGTAGGATACGGATTCAGCAAAACTGATAAAGCCAAAATTCTTCCTAGAAGGTAAGACTAGAATCCCAGAGTGAACAAAAATCTCTTCCTCCCAGTATGGCATTCCCGCTATGGACCAGCTGGGCCTCTCTAGCATTTACAATACATAAGGAATATACTACAACTGGAAAAACAAAACTGGTCTCAAGGCCTTGTTATTTTATCAGACTAACTAGAACTGATGAGCAATGAAATCCTTAAGCCAGGTTTACCTCTAGTTCAATTAATTTCAATGAGCTTTAAACTCAACTAGCTTGGTTTGGATCGAATTCCTTGTCTACAGACGTTCAAACATTGTTTATATGAAGTTTTTTTTTCCAACTTAGGGACATCCTATAATTGCATCAAGCACATTAACTCTTTACTTTCCACTTTAATTAGTGGGTTTAATTAGTAAAGCGATTGATTTGCCCATAGGTAAATTAGAAAATGGGTATCACTGTCTACAATGCTGCTGTATCTTTGCAACTGAGAGCATGTTGAGGTTGTGAACAACTCTTGAAAACAGATTCAGAGTAAAGCATGACCCAGGGGGATTCCCTCTGCAAAAGAGAAAATTTCCAATGTGCATGTGCAGAATTTGCATGGAATTCAAGACATGGTGGCAGGGGAGGGAACCTGATAAACCACACACGCAAAGAATGTTCCCAGCTGAACTCAGCAATAATTGTTCTGCATTATTATTATTTTTTTGCCAGACTTCATAATAATACTGGTTAGAATTTTCTCCCTTTAATTTTTTTTAAAGTATGAAAATGAAAATATTGTATGGAAACAAAAGCAAAATATCAGCATAATCCAAGTGTGCTGTTTTCTTAGCATAGCTATAATTAATCCGATGAGACATTGCAGGAGTAAAACTTGCCCAGTAGGAGGACCTCAAGACCCTATTCTTCTGAAGTGTTCCTAGTTTCTCAAAATCTCTTATGAACCCCTTCCCTTCATTCTCTAGAAACAGTCGCACGCAGGTGTTTGTGGGAGAATAGGGTGAAAAAGAACAAAGAGTTCTACTGCACGGGCAAACTGGCCCTCAAGAAATACAGCATTTCATTCTCTGATACTGAGCAACACAACCAAAATAAATGCCCCGTCCGCCAAGGAGAGTGTAGCAACCCTTCCTGAAAGTTACAGGAGGCCCAGTAGCATAATCTTATAGGCAAGGTCAAACACTTCTAAAAATATGCTTAGATTTTAGGTTTTAGTGCAGCAGGGTCTTGCGCTGTCTGAAAACACTTTCACTCCAAATGCAAAGTGAGTCAAACTGGAGCTCAGAAAAAGACAGCCAAATAACGATATCCCCACTCAAATTAGCAATATTTCTTCTACAGCAGGAGGAATTGGGGTACAGATTTCAGCCTGTTAGGTCCATTTCCCCCCCCCCTCTTTTCTCTTTGTATTGTTAACAAAGTGAGTAAGTCCTAACACCAGGAGATCAGCTTAAGTGCTGTGTTCCTTCACTTTCTAAGAAGTTTGCTCTCTCTGTGTGTTTGTGTGTAAGAGAGAGGGGGGAGGGGGAGAGAGAGAGACAGAGACAGAAAGAGGAGGAGAGGGGGAATATCTGCTGGCCTCAGTATTTTCTCCTGGCCTTATTTTTGATCAGAAACTTTGTGGCTGCTTATGATACTGCTGAGAGCCGATTGGCAGATGAGCATCTTTTGCTGGAGTCTCCATCATTATTTGTCTGTCTTGCCTATTAACGAGCACTATCATCCCATCGTAGGATGACAGCTGCAACACGTACTCAGGGGCAATAAACAGCTAAATGAGGCGCACAGCAATTTCACTTGTCACCAGAGCCCTCGGCACGACTGGCTGCACAGCTTGATGCATAAATTCATGAGGCTGTTGCATATGATGGAGTATGCCTGGCTGAAAGAGGTGATGGATAGCAGGGCAGCTAAAAATGGCCATCACCTTGACTGTGTCAGGACATTTTTTAAAACTACCCCATCAGCTCTCTTTGCATTCTGACTTATACACTATCCCCAAGTTAAACACTTCCTTGGGGACTGATCAGTGACTTTCCCTTAAAATATAAACCTTAAGAGGAAAAAAAAAGGCTAAAGTCAAAGTTTCTTCAATGTATAAGCTTAGGCTAGCCAACCCAGTACATGATAAGACTTCCACTTATTGTGATGAAACACTTTATTTTCTTTCATGTGAATCAAATACAAGACAGAATCAAAAGACCAAGAGGAATGGGAAGTATCTCTAATTTGGGTCTGTGGTTTTGTGTCTAGATGAAATTCTGCAAAGAGCTTTTTAAAAAACCAGGAGCGCAAGAGTGATAACAAAACTGAAAAAAGAAGAAAGTATGAAGTGTGAATTTATTTCAACTTAAATTGAGAGTAACATAATTCTCTGATGTTAAGGAAAAAGCTCTTACTCTTGCTGAGAGATGAGCAAACCTTGACTCTTAAACTCGGCGGATTTGGGCTGGGTTTCTCAGTTAATTTTTAAGTGAAATGTATTTAAATATATACATACATAGATATGCTTATATATACTTGGAGAACTATCAATTATTCCAGTTTCTCCTGTTATGCCATCTCATTCTCCTATTAGTTAGAGATCAATATCTTGTATATATTTCTTCAAAGATCCATATTTTTCCCTGGAACAGTGTGTGATGTAGTTTTTGTGAGTATCTTTTTTCTTAACATAATACATAATACAAAAATATTATAAATTATGTTTACAAACATACTGGATGCGTTTTTAAATGTAGAACTTAATACGCAAAATTTGGAGAAATGGAAATTTTGAAGTAGAACTGCATTCTGATTTGTGCATTTGCTTTAAAGGAACAAAATAAGTACTTTCCCCATCATAATGGCTAGATACTCAGAGAGAAAAGTAAAATAATAAAATAAATTGAAATAATGTGTGATCGAATATTATAGTTAATTTATATTTTCTTGAATATCCTTGCTTATTTTTATTGCATATATAAAAGCATGCATAAAAGTAATATGGGATGAAATAGATCATAAGTTGCAGAATAAATTGGTAAGCTAAAACAGTCCATTTCCAGCTTACCTCATCATCACAACCCAGAAATCTTCAGATTGGGGTTCATCCTTCATGCCATCCAAGTTTTTGCAAGGTTTGGAATGTAAATATCTACCTTAGTTAGCTATATCATTAGTTTCATTTACTGGATCTCAACATCAAATGTTTCACAGAGAACCAGGGATGGATTACTATAATTGGCCAATGTTATCTGATTTCCCCCCCCCCTTATCTTCCCTGTCTTTTAAAGTTTTCTTCTTCTACTTACTTAAGACCAAACTAGACCAACATTAATTGCTTGAATGCAAATAAAATGCCTACTCTTTTGTTGTTATTGTTATTCTTGCCATTATTACATATAACAGCTATGGGGTAAGGTCACCAGCTTCAGTGCAGAATGTTATTTAATTTGTTCTATGTCCAGTGATGGAATTCAGCCAGTTCGCACCAGTTTGGCAGAACCGGTAGCTAATTTTTTTGTTTCCCAGGCCCAGAATGGACTTCTGGAAGTGGCATCCACACAGAGAACCAGTTGTTCACATATTTGAATCCCACCACTATCTATGTCCCCAAGGTTCTATACAAGAGTGACTTCTCTAAAACTTTTATTTAGATTTCAGGTTGTCACTGTTTGTACTTTTAGGCTCATGTTTTCCATTTCCCTCTGAAACTGCTGGTTATTCACACATCTCTCATGGATTTTTGTCAGTGGTGGGATTCAGCCAGTTCGCACCACTCCAGAAGAACTGGTAGCTAATTTTTTGCTGCCCAGGCCCAGAATAGACTTCTGGAAATGGCATCCACACAGAGAACTGATTGTTCACATATTTGAATCCCACCACTGATTTGAGTCCTAAACTGAGTATATTAATCATGCCTTGTTACCTATTTTAAATTAAAACATTTGCTTAATTCTGATTAGGAACACATGAGTTCCCTCTGTGATTATATTTCAACAGACCAGGATTCCTAGCTCAAAGCCTGCAGAATTTCTACTTCAGTTCTAAAATAATAACTGGCATTCTGATTTAGCAATAGCATTTAGACTTATATACCATTTCATAGCCCTCTCTATGTGGTTTACAGTGTCAGCATATTGTCCCCAACAATCTGGATCCTAATTTTACTGACCTTAGAAGGGTGAAAGGCTGAATAAAGCTTGAGCTGTCAGAATCGAACTCCAGTCAGTGAGCAGTAATTCTACAATAATATATCTGTAATGGTACATTTGGACAATCAATTTGCATACATTTTGAGGATATCCCAGAGGCTATTGGGGTTTACCAGATATTAAAGGTCTGGTAGAAAACTTCTTTTTATAATTTCTTTCTATTCCTCAGAATTTGCCTCTGCCCAGCCTTCCTCTGAAAAAATAATGCCATCTCATAACTCGAGGACAATTCCCAGGAACAAACCTAGCCTTGATTCTGATAAAGATACCTTTCTTTCTTTCTTTCTTTCTTTCTTTCTTTCTTTCTTTCTTTCTTTCTTTCTTTCTTTCTTTCTTTCTTTCTTTCTTTCTTTCTTTCTTTCTTTCTTTCTTTCTTTCTTTCTTTCTTCCCTCCCTCCCTCCCTTCCTTCCTTCCTTCCTTCCTTCCTTCCTTCCTTCCTTCCTTCCTTCCTTCCTTCCTTCCTTCCTTCCCTGCACTATTTATTTAGCACAGAGGTCAAACATCAAGCTTTGGCAATGGCTTCTCTTCTGCTGCCTTCCTACCATACTAACAGCTGGTGAATGCTTCTTTCAGAAAACCATTATGTTGCCCTCCATTCAACCTTTAAACTCCAAACCTGCTTCTGGGTGACTTCATGCCCTCCTGGAATACAGCAAGTAGAACTACCTTGCTCCATTCATTGCCTTGTGTCCTCTATTAGGTAAGTCAAACAAGAAAACTCCAGACTAGGCACTCCTTCCTATGTCATCTCAGTTTTCCCATACATTTGAGAAAGTTAGCCAATTCACACTTTCAGCCATCAGGACCATCCTAGTATATGGCTCTTTTTCACATCCATGCCTTTATTTTCCCAGAAGGGCATTTCCCCCCTATTACAATTGCTTATACCAGAATGTAGGTTTAGATTCAGTGATATAACTCAATTACTATTTCACTGAAAGCAAACAAGAAGATGCTTCCATCTGTTTAATTGTTTGGAACTTTATACAGCAAAGGATAGCTATCTGAGTCTATTGAAAGCTCTTGGCACATGCTGTGCTCCTTCCCTGGAAAAATGTATTACATGGCTTTTTTTAGAATGTATAACTTGTAAGCAAGTACATTATTTAATTTCTAATTGATGCTGGAAACATGGGTGCTAAAAGAGACAAAGACAAGTTACTCCATAAAATATATAAAGATCAGGTGTCCTTAAATCATTTTCAGCTCTTTTTCATTCAAATGTAAGCCATGCTTGGTCCCTACAGAATTTTACAACTTTTGAGATAACAACGTTCTTCCACACTTTTATCTACAATTACAACCTTTGTCTTTCATATGAATGAGATTACTGAAAGAACTAGGATTGGGAACTCTACATTCCTCCTGATAGCACTGCTTGTGGTACCACAGCTTTAACCTAGGCCTTAACCCCCATTCAAAAACAAAAAAAGGTTCATATTCTATACATTATCTAGCTAGGACAGAAATAGTCCCTGTAGTACCTGCTTCCTTACAAGTGTTGTGACTTACCCATCCATTAGATCAGACATGTCAAACACAAGGCCCGGGGGCCAGATCCGGCCCGCGAAGTGGTTTCATGCGGTCCGCGAAGCCATCCTGGAAACAGTGAGGGAACGGCCCCCCACTGCCTTGGCCCTGGCCCAGAGACCCTCCTTCTGCCAGAAACCCTCAGATCTGTCCCACTCCTGCCCAGGCCCCCATAGGCACCCTTGATGTGAACAATGTAGAGCTGGCCATGCCCACCCAGTAGGCCATACGCACTCTAGCCATGCCCACCCAGTAGGCCATGCCCACCCTGGCCATACCCACCCGGCCCCCTGAGGGCAACTGCAATGCTGATGCGGCCCTCAATGAAATTGAGTTTGACACCCCTGCATTAGATCATCCCAATGAGGATAGCTACCCCCCTCAATAGGAAGACCTATTGTAACTGTATATGTTCAGCTAAATATATGTAATCATTCCATCAATTTATTTATTTATTTATTTATTTATTTATTTATTTATTTATTTATTTATTTATTTATTTATTTATTTATTTATCAAATCTGTATAGCTACCCACCACATAAAAAGTGATTCTGGGCAGCATACAATAGTCCAATAACACAACAAAGTAAGTAATTAATTACTTGGTATTGAAAATAAAATCAGAAGTCAGTATTGGCCATTCTGGGGAAATACATTATACACTCTCCATCTATGCTCCTGGAAGTCACCTAAGGAAGACAAATATAAAGGCAACAAAATCAATGAGGCAGTTTCCTGCAAAGCTTTATGCATTAATCTCTATCACACCGGAAAAATATACAACACTATAAAGGAAGGAAGTCACTTGCTCTCTAATAAAAGAGAAAACTGTTGATAATAAGCAATTAATAAAATTGTCATGAATAGTTATGCAACTATGAATCAACGTTTACAAAGTAGCCACATTCACTGTTTTTCATACCTGTCCTTCAATCATGCTATAAAGTTTGGTTTGTTTGTCTTTTCAAATTACGCCGTCTATTCTGATAATGTTTTTCTATTGCATTTGAAGAAAAGGAAATGTAGATGTTTTTGCAGATATATATCTGAGTGCCATCTTCTACTAGAACTCTTTAACACAGCTATTTGTCTTCAATCCCTTTTTAAGTTTAGCTCTGCTTCTATTTTTTGCATTGCATTGATATACCAAGAAACTTAACGTTAAGAAAACCAAGATCATGCATCCGGCCCTCTCAATTCCTGGCAAATAGATGGGGAAGAAATGGAGGTAGTGACAGATTTTATTTTCCTGGGCTCCAAGATCACTGCAGATGGGGACTGTAGCCAAGAAATTAAAAGACGCTTGCTCCTCGGGAGGAAAGCCATGACAAATCTAGACAGCACACTAAAAAGCAGAGACATCACCCTGTCAACAAAAGTGTGCATAGTCAAGGCTATGGTCTTCCCAGTTGCAATGTATGGATGTGAAAGTTGGACCATAAAAAAAGCTGAGCGCCAAAGAATTGAGGCCTTTGAACTGTGGTGCTGGAGAAGACTCCTGCAAGTCTCTTGGACTGCAAGGCGATCAAACCGGTCAGTCCTAGAGGAGATCAACCCTGACTGCTCTTTAGAAGGCCAGATCCTGAAGCTAAAACTCAAATACTTTGGCCACCTAATGAGAAGGAAGGACTCACTGGAGAAGAGCCTAATGCTAGGAAAGGTTGAGGGCAAGAGAAGAAGGGGACAACAGAGAATGAGGTGGCTGGATGGAGTCACTGAAGCCGTAGGCGTGAGCTTAAATGGACTCCAGAAGATGGTAGAGGACAGGAGGAACATTGTCCATGGGGTTGTGATGGGTCAGACATGAGTTCACAACTAACAACAACTCTATAGCAAGGCCATTTTCAGTCAGCTTGTCTTCACCAAGAGACAGAAAAATATCTCACTTCCAACACAAGATGAACGTCACTTCCCATTTGTATTCAGATTAAAATTAATAGCTATGGAGTCATAAGTCAAAAATTAATGGTCATAGTACACCTACTTAGTTGGAATATAAAGGATTTAAATTTGGATAAGTCCAAATAGTTGCTAAATTCTCCTTTTACCTAATGCATTCGAAAGCCCACCAATCAAATATTTATCCTGGTAGTCTTTTTTATTTTTAGGTTCATTGAGGGGGGGAAAAAAGTCAGTTCAGGGGTGCAGGTGATGAAAAATGAGAAATATATTTTTTTAATTTAAAAATGAGAAATATAATTTTTTTTAATAAAATGAGGGGGAAACTAAAACACTGAAATAACTTTGGAGATTATATTTTAGCTAATTATTACTCACCGAACTTTTTTAAAAAATCTATCTGACATTTTTAATACTGAACCATATTTTGGATGGAGCTCTCTCCATGCTTGGGTCTGGGAAAAATTGTCCTCCCCAAGGGTTTCCAGATTTGGATTCCACTAGATGGCAAAGAAAGATTTTTGTCTTCTGTTGTTGTCTTCTAGAGAACATTTTGATTATTTTATCAAATAATCAAAGTAAGTCTAGCTCTTTTTAAAAAAAAACACATACACATTCGTGGACCATAAGTTCTTTACCACAATATTATACAGATTGGAGGCTAATCCATTTGTGATTTACAGAACTTTATTTAGCTATATATTCAGCTGAAAAAAATAGATCAAGAATACTTTCGGCTAAATTATTTGTCCATTAATAATGTTCTTCTGATTATTTGCACACAAGGAGTCCCATGGTTTTCTTTATCATACACCTTAATATTTATTTGTAAACCCCAGATTCACACAGGTGAAATGGGTGTTGTAGGAATGTGATAAATAAATCATATAAATAAATGAATAAATAAGCAATGCTCTTCTAATTATTGAATAAATCATTGTTAATTTTAACACTGTGAAGGTAGTGAAAGGCAGCATTCATTTCACAGGTGCTTGGTACATTCACTTTATGGAAACTCAACTCCCTTCCCTTGAATTATCAGTATTGATAACTGCTAAAATGTTTAATCTCTGGCCAAAATTGCCACAGGCTTGAGCACTGAGCCACTGATAAGTGGCAGGAATGTGGAGGGGGAGAGAGAACACATTTTGGAAATGACAATGCAAAGTGTGACTAAAAGCAACAGTAAATTCTACATTAACTATCTGATTTTTTTGAGGAGAGTAAGATAAAGTTATTATAAAATCCATAGAAGAATGTATGCTATAACTACTGGTATACAACTTAGCAAATGAATATTTTTGCCATTCTCCTTCTTTTTGAGTACTGCAAAAACATCCTCTAGGGAAAACAAAAGTTTCCTTCCTCGTAAAAACTCTCAAAGGCAAAAAGCTGTAAATCATATATGCTCCTCGTATAGAATAATGGAATCACTTTTCATTACACATCTCATAAAATTGTAATTCTTTACCAGCCTACAAGCTCTTCTATACCTCCTCTTTTGAAAATCAGTGGGTACTTTCTTTGAAAATTAGTATTATGAGATCTGGGGATAAATGGAAGTTCAACAAATCTGGGGCCCACCAGTTGGAAAAGGTGGGAAAAGTCCACCCCTGTACAGTTTTCAGTCATTTCATTAATATTATTTCTATCACATACAAGAAAAAGAAAATAACCTCACAAAAGTAGACTGGAAATAAAAAGAAACACCCAAACCAAATCATGCTGCTCACAAAAAAATCATTTGGCCTAGTTTTTAAACAAATCATTAAACCTTGACCACAAAGAATATTTTTCATCCATCTTTCTATTATGTCTATAAAACCTCAGCTTACAAACAGAATTTTTTTTAAAAAAAAACCAACATAACTGTAACTGAAGATTGTAAATCTGTAGTTCCTCTATCATTACAATGCCGAAGAACAAAATAATTTGCTTATTTATTTTTGCTTTTCCCAATGCTTGAACAATGAGTGGATTTCAATATTGTAGGATCTATTGGACATTACTGTCACCTAATTTGGGATGAATAGGAACATGATTTCCCCATGAAATCTAAGTATTAACTTAAACACACACACACACACACACACACACACACACAAATGTGCCATGCTTTCTAGTTGTATACTGTATCTATCATAAAACAGTAAAAGAAAAGAAAGGAAAAATATTTTATGATTCGCTGCTGCAACTGATACCTATAATGAGGAAAGAAGCAAGCTCTGATTTTGACCGTACATATACTGCAAAGAATTTTATTCTTTTGCTTTTCTTACATATCATTCTGTCCTCCCTTCAATTTTCCATTCCGGGCATAATTCATATATTAGGCTGCAAAAGCTGATCATTCTATCTTTAATAATGGGAATAAATTTTCCCCATAGTGATGGAATTATTGTGGCACTGCCCATGATTTGGCATAATTAACTTGATAAATGTAATGGAGATGGAAGAAAGGGAAACCTATTGCAAGGGGAGGGGGACAATGAGCAGAGTTGTTCTATTTCCTAATTATCAGTCCCATCTTCTTTCGGTCATCTCACCATTTTCGAAAAACTAAAACCGATAGTGCATTGCAATATTTTGCTGACTGCCACTTCATTCTGGAGAGCCGATGCACTTCTTTCTTTCTGGAGTCATCCACTCCTAAATTATTGGACATAAATATTATTTAATATTTCAAAAACATTGCTCCAAATATTCCTGTGTACATTATTGACAACACTTTGAGTTAGGCACAGTCAAATGGAAGTCCCACAAGGGAAATCCCATTGTAGGAATCCCAAGAGTATTCTTCATTGTTTTAGGACAGGGTAGCAAACCTTGAGGACCTACCAGGGATTCTTTATACTTTTTTCTTGAACCAAACATAATCAAGGCAGCATCATTTTGAATTTATTTCTCATGCCCTCCTTTTTCTTAGGACCAAGTCATCTTTTTCTGAAACCCTCCCTTAACAGTTCACAAATTCCTTCCTAAAGGTCATATTCTTTCCCTTATTTGATATGGTCATTGGACTAATCAATAAATAATAAATAGGTAAAGGTAAAGGTTCCCCCGCACATGCGTGTTAGTCGTTTCTGACTCTAGGGGCCAGTGCTCATCTCCGTTTCAAAGCCGAAGAGCCAGCGCTTGTCTGAGGACGTCTCCGTGGTCATGTGGCCGGCATGACTAGATGCCAAAGGCGCACGGAATGCTGTTACCTTCCCACCGTAGTGGTCCCTATTTTTCTACTTGCATTTTTACATGCTTTTGAACTGCTAGGTTGGCAGAAGCTGGGACGAGTAACAGGAGCTCACTCTGCTACGCGGCACTCGGGATTCAACCCGCCAAACTGCCGACCTTCTGATCGACAAGCTCAGCGTCCTAACCCACTGAGCCACCACGTCCCTACAAATATTAATAATAAATAATAAATATAAATAATAAATATAAATAATAAATAATAAATATCATTCATTAAATGTTAAACTAAAGCAGAAAAAACTGAATATTTATTTCTTTCATAGTTATTATTATTTGCACTGTCTGAAGGATGACTATGATCTGAATGATGACTATCATTGAAACAATCATGATCATGGTTGCGGAAGTTTGCTTTGGTCTTACTAGGAGAGAGAAAAGGTCCTTTCATTGTCCATTTCTTAAATAAAGAAACAGATTGAAAGTTACATTCACAACAGAACACAGCAATTGAGTCCAATTAAGCCACAATAATTAGTTAATATACATGATTTTTTTTGTCAGACTGTTAGATTCCATGTCAATAAATTCTTAGCCCTTTTTAAATATTTGACTGCTCTTGAAAATTGTTCCTATGAGATGAAGCTGCACTAGGCTATCCTCCCATATAAATTTATTGGGAAGTCTGCAGTGTACAGTAGTGGCCAAAATTGTGGAATTTTGGGAAAAGTGTATTTTTGAGGTTTGATGGCTAATAACACCACTTTTTTGTAGTACCATAAAATTATATATCAACAGAAAGATAATTTAATCAAGAATGTAATGCAACAAAGTTTGTTCAATTATCTATACTGTATTCCATGAAAAGTTATAGTCAAATAACCAGAAAAAGGAAGCACAACTTGCTCAGGTTGATATCCAGTAGCTTTCCTTCATCTGATTGTAGCCAATGAGCATGAGTATTTAGAGAGCCAATCAGGTATCATCTTGTTTTGGCAATGAGCCAATCAGATCACAGTACAATTCAGTTATTGATGTCATGTATTGAAGCTGAGAGGAGGACATTTGTCAGTGTGTTATGTGATCTCTATCAAGTTGGTTGGGGTTTTTTTTCTTTCATTTAGTGAGCTTGTAAAATGTAATAAAATTAAAGTAATGGTGCAAAGAGTTGACTGGTTGCCCAGAAAGCAATGTAAAATAGTATTATTAAGTGAACAAGGCTACAGTTATAATGAAATTAGAAGAAAAATTGGTGGAAACTTAACCAAAGGTGGCATTTCTACTGTACACTTTCCCCAAAATGTTTCCACAATTTTGGCCACTACTGTATGTACTTTTATAGGCTGATTTGGTATTACTCAAGAAGTATGAAATAGTACAATAGAAATAATGTCTATGTACAGGAAGGCAGGTGCAATTCAATGCCTTGAATTATGTACAACTACTATAATACCATCATTATAATGATTGAGATAACCCATGTCCCATTTAGTCATTGTTTCAGAGATATTTCCATACCTAAACAAACAGGATCATCTCAGGCAGGCAAAAAAGTAATGAGAGAAGGATCAATTTCCAACTTTCTGCTGGCTTCACCACTTGTGGGAAGCTGGCAAGGAGCATTGGAAATCTTTCCTTCCTTCCTTCCTTCCTTCCTTCCTTCCTTCCTTCCTTCCTTCCTTCCTTCCTTCCTTCCTTCCTTCCTTCCTTCCTTCTCTCCCTCCCTGCCTCCCTCCCTCCAAGGTATTCAGTTTTAACTGCAGCTGTGCTATACATTAGTTGGTTTGCTTCTTGCAGTGAGCTGGTACTTACAGTATATTTGATATTATAGTTTTAGTACCATTTAATACTTGTGCTAGCTGTTTCTTTGGAACAAGCTTCAATGCAGGCAATCTTATTCTGTTGTTTTTGTGTTGTTCCAAATGCTGTTATTCATTTTTTTTAATTCATCTGGTTTGTTGTTGTTGTTGTTTTAGTTAGAGGGCTTTGGGTTTTTTTCTGAGGAGAAGTTAGAGAAGAAGGTGCCTGGTTTGGGAATGAAAATGATTCAAAAACTTTGCTGACTTACTCTACTGCCAATTTATTTGCCTCTATGGTATGAGCTACTTCGGGCAAGGATTTGATTTCTTTGCCCTGTGTAGACCTTTACATTTCTTTCAATTCTACTGCTTTGAATACTTTATAAATTAACGTGATATGTTAGTCCCTTGTGTTATTTCAGATTCTGGATGTTCTTTCCAGCACTGCTTCATTCTTTTAAGATATCTTCTTCTCATTTGACTTCACCTGTAGCAGATCACTATTTATTTGTTTTCAGTCTTCATATATTTCTGTTGGATAATCAACTTTTTTTCTAGTAGTCCTGCAGTTGTTACCCTGGTTGCTCAGCTAAAAGTCTTGAGTTTTGTAGCCTATTTGTCACCAAATATATGGGAACTCGAATACCTACTGCAGTCCTAGTTGATAACAACTAATCCAGTATGAGTTTCTGTAAAGTACATCTCACAATACAGTATTTTTTTTATGGAAGAGTATTCTTCATTTGTCTACTCTGAGGAGACCTGTCCAGTATGGTTGAACCTCTTTCATAACTCTCCTCTGAACAGCTCTTCTGAAGGATTGCAGCTTCCTCATGATACACCCCAGGCAACATAACTTTGTCACAGCTAAATAGTCTACACATTCTGGCTGCTGACACTCACAAGGATCTCCCAGCAAGAAGAGGGAGCATGAGTACTGAAAATAAAAACAATGGTTAATGTTGTGCCATATGAAATAAATAATTAAATCCTCCTCTGAACATGCAAGCTGCACAACCATGTCAAGTGTGTATTATTGTTGCTATAATTACCATTATGCAATTTTCACTCTGATATCATGATGTACATAATGTCATTTTGATGTCACTGTGGCTTACTATAGAGGCCTCTGCCTTTCACAGTAACAATGACAACCTAAACTGTGTACTCTGGCAAGGAGAAGTGATTTCCTCCACTTTTTACCAAATTTTATCACTGTCTTCTTTGGGAATAAAAGGTAAAGGTAAAGGATCCCCTGCACATGGGTGCTAGTCATTTCCGTCTCTAGGGGCTCATCTCCATTTCAAAGCTAAAGAGCCAGCACTTGTCCAAGGACGTCTCCGTGGTCATGTGGCCAGCATGACTAGATGCCAAAGGCGCACGGAACGCTGTTACCTTCCCACTGTAGTGGTCCCTATTTTTCTACTTGCATTTTTACGTGCTTTCAAACTGCTAGGTTAGCAGAAGCTGGGCACACTCTGTTCCGCGGCACTCGGGATTCGACCTGCCAAACTGCCAACCTTCTGATCGATTATATCACAGACCTCTGAAGCCCTAATAACCCTAAAATTTTCCACTGCTTTTCCAATATTGATTTATGTTTTTTTGTTTAATTTTATCGAGATAAGTGTGTATATTTCCAGTTCTCTTACCATGCAGATTTTTCCGATGCTTCCAAATCTTTTGGTTTAAAGAAAAAAATAATTAAAAAATAATATTAGCTTAAATATCCCAAAATTGATGTTAAAATTAACTTATGGATGTAGTTGGAAAATCACAGCAAAAATTCAAGTCAACAATCAGGACCTTTGACAATATTCTTTTCCTAGAAGAGTTTGCAAAGAAGCCAGAAGAACAGAACATGGATTTTGGCAAAGGACTTGAGAGATTTGTGACAGGAGCCAAGATATGAGCACTGAAGTGGAGTCAGCTACAATGTTAGCTGAAGAAACAAGCAAAACTTACTTAAGGTTTAAAAAAGCATTTCTCCTCTCATAATTATTAGGTTTATTCCTTTAGGAAGCCTTATATATTTTTTCAAGGTTTCATTCCACTAATGTGTTAGGGATTGGGTCTGGGACATTACCAAGGAGTAGAACAGTCTTTATCAATCTCTACAATGAGTTGGGAATTCTGAGAGCTGAAGTCTACACAGCTTAAAGTTGCTAATTTGACAAACATAGGGATAGAGTAATAAGCCAAAGGAAGCTTCACAGGTTACAGAGGTGATTGTAGGATTAGTTCCTGGAACAGGAGAAGTTGGAGGCATATTTATTTCCTGGTCTTTTTCCTTTCAATATTCCTTCAGTATTGTTTGATATTAGCATAATTTTATTTTTATTGCAGAAAATATTGCCAAATATCGAGAAAAGAAAGGGGGAAGGAATAATGTGTTATCTGTTAAGTAATTTTGTAAAATATCAAAAGTAGATGGGAATATCTAACATTTACTCATTGAGTATTTACCAATGAATGAATTACAAATATAAGTATGCTTGAAATCTATGGACTGAATGAGTTTCTACTTCCAAATCAGAAGTATCCTGCTATGTGAATGACTGCCTAAATGTCACTCTAATTCAAAGTATTCTAAAATGTCATTTGTTAATATCTTCAATAAAATTTCCCACTGCAGTCTTGAACCCTTAACAACTTTTATGCTGATAGTTCCAATGAACCTCTCTCACATACACACACAAAAATCAGGCCACATGAGATAGTAGATTTATACTGGCTGATGCCTTGAAATTTCCTTGGTTAGCTGTGATAATGTCCAATTAGTGTAATGGCACTCATGCATATGCAACTGAGTGCAAGACAGCAGTCTAGGAAATAACTGATCTTTGTTGGTAGTGGCTGTATATCAAATATATCAAGAAATGTCCTTGCTCCATGTCCTAAGCTAACATTTGAGGATTTTTCCCCTTCTAACCAAGGTATTTGTAGATCAAGCCTAAGGGCCAAACTCTTCTCTCAGTTACACATTCACCTGTGTAAATTGACAGCAGCACTTGCCCTTGGGACTTTCAACTTGATCTGATATTTGATGGGCAGTCACTACATCCATCTGAACACCAGAGTGATGTGCTCTTGTCAACCTTGGAATCACAGGAACTGCCACACTTGTTTGGAAAGAGGAAAAAGCAGTAAGAAATAGCTCTTGAAAGCTCACACATGCCTCCCTCCTCCCTGGGATATGTTTAAAAAAAGCAGAACAGAAAGCTTCTGTACTTCTAATAAAGCTGTAGGACAGCCTGAATCTATTCATTCACTGCAATCCAATGGGTGAAATATAGACTAGCTTTTATAACTGCAGTAGGATGCACTGCTTACAGTAGCTAATAAGAGAGGAGGTGACTCTTCCATATCAGTTACAAGGTGATTCAATTCTAACCCTGAAAATATCTCATTAGAAACAACATAAGGGAATTGAAGCTGTACCATACCTAATTTTCTCTAGTTCTTAGGTCTTAGAAAGATGAAAGGCCAAGAGATCAAGCTGATCATGAGCACTCATTGAAGGATGTGGTCCAGTGGGGAGAAACCAACTATACACTCAGACTCAACCTTCTGCCAGTGGTATGCTAGAACCAGCTTGCACTAGCTCATGAGAACTGATGATGGTTAAATTTTCTGGAACGTTACAAGCCAGATGAATGCATAGGTGAATCTTGACATCTAGTGTGCCAATCAGTTCTTTTGTAATTTGTGGCATGGCACAATGGCAGCAATGGAGCTGGCAGAGCCAATTGTTAAACATTTACCAGAACATCACTACCTACAGTTCAGAACAATGAGCTGTCCTAGTTAAAAAAAATCCTATCTATATTAATCAGAGTGTTAATACAAGCAGGTTTTTGGGGGAGGGAACATAGAAAGGGCAAATGGTTTAGATTATCAAGGAAATTGGAGGTATATATTTGTTTAGGGACGCGGTGGCTCAGTGGGTTAGGACGCTGAGCTTGTCGATCAGAAGGTCGGCAGTTTGGCGGGTCAAATCCCGAGTGCCGCGTAACAGAGTGAGCGCCTGTTACTCGTCCCAGCTTCTGCCAACCTAGCAGTTCGAAAGCACGTAAAAATGCAAGTAGAAAAATAGGGACCGCTACGGTGGGAAGGTAACAGCGTTCCGTGCGCCTTTGGCGTCTTGTCATGCCGGCCACATGACCACGGAGACGTCCTTGGACGAGCGCTGGCTCTTCGGCTTTGAAATGGAGATGAGCACCGGCCCCTAGAGTTGGAAACGACTAGCACGCATGTGCAGGGGAACCTTTACCTTTACCTTTATTTGTTTATTCTGTGCATGATTGGGATCATAGAAGTAAATTTTCCTTGGAGATTGTAAATCAGCTATGATTTGCATGCTGCAAGTGTTCTTCTTTCAAAGAACTAGGTGAAGTGGGTGAACAATAAAGAAGAGGTAAAAAGGGGCACTTGCACACAATTTGGTGAGACCCTAAGGCTTGGTTATGAGGAGTGACATGATTCTGAGGGATGGACCTTAGGATTCGGTGATTAAGATACTGTTGAATTCCTGGTTAGAAATCAAATTGTTGCCTGGAGTCCTTCTCACTCCAGCTTATATAACATAGTTGGCAACAAGGATGTTTTATTAGCTTGATGTTGATGACATATTAACTAGCAAGGTTTGTGCTACATGTTTTTGATGGGCAGCCCTTGAAGAAAATCCATATTTTAGAGCTGGATATGAATGTAGCAACATGGATAGTGAATGGTGCTTTCTTGAGGTGCAGGATCCACCTTGTACAGAAATAGCTTCAGTGGCTACAACTTAAAGATACTCATAACTGTATAAAAAATCTTACAGGATTACCTTTCACAGTCTGCCCTGCATTCTCAGGCTTTCAGCCTATCCCATCAGCGTCCATCATAAGTATGTCTAATATCAGGAGAAAATACTTCTGTTTCTTCAGCCAAGCAAATAGGCGTTGCAGTTTAGGATTTTTACCCAGGGATTTTTAGAGATTGTACATATGCCATAGGGGAGGGGATGCAGTGGCTCAGTGGGTTAGGATGCTGGGCTTGTTGATCAGAAGGTCAGCAGTTTGGTGGGTCGAATCCTGAGTGCTGCGTAACAGAGTGAGCACCTGTTACTCGTCCCAGCTTCTGCCAACCTAGCAGTTCGAAGCACGTAAAAATGCAAGTAGAAAAATACGGACCACTACGGTGGGAAGGTAACAGCGTTCTGTGCACCTTTGGCGTCTAGTCATGCCGGCCACATGACCACAGAGACGTCTTCGGACAAGCACTGGCTCTTCGGCTTTGAAACAGAGATGAGCACTGGCCCCTAGAGTTGGAAACGACTAGCACGCATGTGCGGGGGAACCTTTACCTTCACCTTTATTTTGAGTGTGTAGATTTTTTTTAAAATCAAACTTTGGACATTCTTTTTTTTATTGAAAAGTTTTACAGTAGATTTTAACTTTAACAATCCCCCCCTCCCCCCACCCCTACCTAACCCTCCCTATCCCTCCCACCCATTCCCCCCTCCCCCCCGACTTCCCAGAGCTAAATACAGGGTATAAAAACAAAAGACAATCATAAGCATCCATATGCTAACAACAATAAACTATTAATTCTATCCCCCTCTAGCTCATATAAAATAATTACATATAAAAAGGAAAAAAAAACAGAAAAGGAAACTTACTCAAATGCTAAATGAAATTTCTTAGTCCCATATTTGTTCTGAATATAATCAATCCAGTGGAAAACTTTGGACATTCTTGAAGGTGATTACAGGGACGTCCTCAGACAAGCGCTGGCTCTTCGGCTTTGAAACAGAGATGAGCACTGGCCCCTAGAGTCGGAAATGACTAGCACGCATGTGCGGGGGAACCTTTACCTTTACCTAGGGTTTAAAATCCTTAAATGCATGCCTTATAGAGAAAAAGAGCAAGAATACACACTCAGGGCCATTCAAAAGTGTATGAGAGATGGCATATGATCTTGTAAACAGTTAAACCAAAAATAATCTTTGCAGAATGTATGTGCCTTGTGTAAAAGATTGTGTGAATCTGAGTTTCAGTAAAAAAACATTAAGATTTTCTTTCTTTGTTAATTCATTAGAACTCCTGTAGTCCTTTCTTGGGTAAGATGGGAAACCAAACAACCTAGTTACCACAGGATTTTATTTAAATTCCTATAAAGTGTAATGCTGTAAAACAAGCCTGGATAGCAAGCTCTGTTTCTGATTCAGTTCCTCTTTTCCTTTTGTTCTTTCTCTCTTCTTTCTATGAAACATGCTCCCATTTCCTTATGTTCTTCTTCTGAAAATTGATTACATTTTGAAGGGGAGACAAACTTTAGTTGCCGAACATTTCCTATTCTCAGTGCTAGATCT
This sequence comes from Vipera berus, assembly GCF_964194415.1. Lineage (NCBI taxonomy): Eukaryota > Metazoa > Chordata > Lepidosauria > Squamata > Viperidae > Vipera > Vipera berus. Next base: position 248,342,711 of record NC_138202.1, on the reverse strand, counting down.
TCTGTATGAGTCTCAAGAGTACTGGAGCTTGTTTACATTTCTTGCCTTCCTACAACAGTCAGGACAGAAGAATCCAGAAGAGCCCTGAGCATTCTTCCCATTGAGATAGACAGGAACAATGCCTTGTGGGGATAAGTAGTAGATGGAAAATAAATAGGTTCACGAGTACTGGGAGAACACGTCAGTGCTGCAGGCAGAGGAAGCAGACAATGTAAAATAAATATAGCTAAAGAGGAAGGAAAATACATTCACTTGCTTCCCTCTAAGCACTATGCTATTCAGCGAAGCAATAAAAGTAACCTTGAAACATAAAAGTACAGGGACCTAGTCTATATCTACATCTGATACTTTTGACCCTGCAAGAGGAAAGTTGGTTTCTAAGGCAGCTTCATGTGCTGAACTCATCCCAGTAAAGGCAGAAGGATGTCAGGGAGACGTGGAAAAACCAGATGTAGAATTCTTAAAGACATTGTGGTAACTTCAGTCTAAATCGTATGCTGAGACTGGCGTAGATTTGATACACATTGTTATATAAAAGTAATCACATAAAAAAGGCAGCCTTATACACCATGGTCTTTTATTCGGTCATCCATTTATTTATTTAGAAAACTTATATTGCCCCCTACTTGTACAGGGCGATTCAAGGCAGCTTACAGGACATAAAAACACAATATAAAGGAAATAAAAATAATAAAATATGAAAATAATAAAATAATAACCCCCCACCCCGGCGATAACCTACATTCATACCAGCCATTTCATGGGCTCTGCACCACTCTGGGCTTCCCAGGCCCACTGCAGGAACCATGTCCCTCCTTATTTTCTTTCCATTCTGAACGCCTTTCCACTGTAAATGTTGTTAGTCCCTCTGCATTTTCCCTCAATAAAGTATATGGCCTTCTATTTCAGGAAATAGTGGACAATCAACCCAGTATCCCATTGGAAAAGTATTTGAACAATTATTCCAATTAAAAAATAATTTTGATGAATATGCATTTGCATTCTGTTTAGATCAACTCTGTTAGGAAGAATGTGAACTATTGGAGATTTTGTGTGTGTGTGTGTGTGTGTGTGTAAAATTCCATTTTAATATTAGCAGCAGCATTGCAATAACATAATTGGGGGGGGGAAAGGTCTGTCACAAAAGAGTAGGCATTTCAAGTCCATGCACTTTTTCTTTCTAGGTTTAGAATAAATAAGTTGGGCCTGTTTACTGCAGTGCAGAAAAATTCTTCTGCAGTTTTCCTTCCTATTTAATTGGATGAAAGAGAATTTGCCTTATAAATACCTTTAAAGTGAGAACTTCCATGAAATTCTTGTGGATGAGATGGGATGTTTTTGCATTTATTTTGTTACAGGATGAGCAAAATATGTCTGCAGCCTCCTAAGGGAAGATGTTGCAAAGGAAGTCCTTCAACTAGCCTTTACCAGGTCAGTCAGTCAAAGATATATAATAAAACAGGCCAGCAGAAGTACTCTCTGCTACCTCCATCAATAAAGTTGAGATAAAAAAAAAACAAAATTTGAAAGAAATTCTCAAGTGATGATGAAGTTAGCTAGTTGGGTAATGAAAGGTTTGCAAGCAAGCAACCATGCTCAGAGATCACCAAGGACTCCATAATTCAACCCTGAGCAACATATATTCTCTTCTGTTGTGGAGGTTTATATCTTCTTTACAATTTCCTTTCCTCTATATGTTGGCCCAATCTAAATTGGGTGTTTGGTTTATTTTTCTTGTAAAGAAAGTACACAATGGACAAAACCACAGGATCATGTGCATGCGATCTCATTAATACAGCATATCGTTTGACCCTCAGGCCTCACAAATCTTACATTGGAGACAGGTTTGATGGCAAAGCAGCAATTGCATGTTGTGCAAACAATATTTATCGTCTTAGGAAAAAAGCAGGGAGTTGCTGATTAGACAGAACATTACACAAATTCTGAGTATCCAGAAATTACTTTTCAAAATGCAGGATGTATTCTTTTATTGGAGCTGGTTGTTTAAAATATGGAACAAGACCAAAAAAGGTAAAGGGGAAAAAAAAGGCAAGAGTGACAATATAGAATTGGGTCAACTGAGAGAAGAATCTAAGGGGTTTCTTTTGGTTTCTTGTAGCACAGATACATAACATGCTATACAACTGGGGAGCTGTTCTGATTTTTGCTATCCGACATTTCATATTCTTCGCTGCATCGTAGAATACCATCATGTCCTAAAGGCACCTGCCCACTGAGAATTGACTCTGTTTTGCCTGTGCCATTATTACAGGCCTAGTGTCTCTGATACGTGATTGAGGCCTCACTCATAAATAAGATGCACTATAAATTTAAACCCCTGCCTGGTTTAATCCCCCCTTTGCCCACACAGCTAGGAAGCTGAACAGAATTTATTGCCTTGTGTATTCTCTCTGATTTATGCAGTCATGAAGCTGCTGCATTTCCCTCTGTTTGACATTATTTTACATTTCATAATAAGTTTCTTCATCACATTATACCAACTACCTTTTAAAAATGTAGTGCATTGTGCCTTTGCTGTCTTTGTATTTTTATTTCCTTATTTAGGTATTTAGCCTGCCCAGCCCGAGACACTCTGGTCAAGCAGACATACTGTATATTTAAAAAAAACAAAGAAAGAGAAATCGAAATCATATTACAAATTGTTAAAAACATGACTCACCATATTGTGTCCTGTCATTTCCTGGTTTGTTTCATCAACTTTCCTTATCCTTATTCAGAAGAATCCCTTCTGTGGTTCAAGCTTTTCTCTATCCCTTAATCTCCTTCAACACACATACACGTGCACACACACACACACACACTCACACACAGAGGCACAAACAGAGACAAAAGAAAAAGGAGGAAAACAGTAACATTTTTTAAATACATTCCTATTCCATTCCCTCCACAACATTCGAACACCTATAAACACCTTCTAATAATGTCTGAGTTATGGGGGCTGCTGGTGGTGTACAGGGACCTTCAGTAAAATTTACAGGCCTGACCCCTGAATCCTATTAGTTTTAGCTAAATCATTCTGCTTGTAGATTTAGACAAACAATGACAAAGAACATTATTCAGAAAATAGATTCCTGTCATTTTTGTTGTCATTGTTTTTTGTTCTAACTATGTAGAGCTATCCAGAAAATCAGCAGGTGCTATGTTGATAAGAAATACAAGTAACTTCCACCTTTCTGGTGGACTTACATTGTCCTTCGGACACTTTTGTTCTGTTATAAAGAATATGCAACTGAGTCATGTATCTTGGGCTTCACTGCCCCAACATTGTCACATAGCAAATATTTCAGTCATCCAGTTCATGGTTGTCCCAAAGGCATTTTTTCAAAAGGCAACTGGATTTTGTTTTTCCTTAGAGACCTTTCACTTCTCATACAAGAAGTTTCTTCAGTTCAATTCTTCTTCAGAACTGAAGAAGCTTCTTGGATGAGAAGCAAAATGTCTTCAAGGAAAAATAAGTCCAGTTGCCTTGAAGAATTTAACTTATTTTTAAACAACTTAATATCCTGGAATTTCCTATTTTATCAGCCTAAGTTTGGACAGGGAAGAAATATTCAGTGTTCTACAATAATATAATAGGTTAACATAGAAAAAGCATACAACACAGGAAATTATGTTAACAATGTATCATTATTTTTAATGATTGTGCGATTAAAATGTCTGTACATTTTATTAATTTATTAATAAATAATTAATTTATTAATTGAAAACCAATTTGCTGTGGTCTATTTCTATTGTGTACGCCTAGAACTTGTGTGTATCCATATATCTATGTATTATCTATCTGCCCATGCAGCGATCAGTCTCAAATTATATGTAGTTAACAGAGCAAATAACGTAGTCAACATAGTAGCAGTTTAATGTGTGTGTGTGTTTGTGTGTGTGTGTGTGTGTGTGCATGTGTGTGTGTGTAGTTTTGACTAATATCTAATATTTAATTTGGAAATAAATTCCATCGAATTTTGCTTTTGCATTGAAGTCTATAGTGTGGATTATGGATTTCAATAAGAAAGTTGCAGCCATTTATTTGGGGGAATGTCAATATTTCTACAAACAAGAATTAAACATTACATTTTATCTGATTACAAAGCAGCAGCCAGAATCAGTTCAATCTGCTTGACAATCTTCATACTACAATTTTCAGATACTATTTACCAATATGGGGTACTATGTAATCGTTTCACCCAGGACACTGTACCACCCGTGTGTATTTCACTATATGGCTTTCACTTTTTTAAAATTTTCCCCTCCCCCCCAATGTACAACTCAAGGCTGCAAACATACCTAATAGCCCCCTCCCACCAGCAGTTCACCTCTCAATGGCCCTGATCTGATGTAACCTCCCCATCACTTGACCTATTACAAGTTCCATCACAGACCCTCACTTGACACACCCACACCTGAAGCCCTTGTAAACAGAAGAACTCTGACAGTACCTAAACTCTGCTGAAGGTGTTCTCTAGCCTGATAACAAAACATCCAGAAACCAACCCACAAGCTCAGAGAATGAACCTTCACCCTCATACCTAATACTCCTTCTTCCTCCTATGGTCCCTGCCTACAGTAACAACCTTTGAGGTGAGCTGGGCTAGAGAAAGGGACTGGCCCAAAGTCATCCAACTAGTTTTTCATACATAAGGTAGGACTAGAACTTACAATCTCCTAGTTTCTAGGTCACCACCTTAACCACCACACCAAAGTAACTCTCTCTTGCCTTTATGCAACTACCGGTATTATAAATTTCAACCAGTGGGAGGTAGCATTCTTGCAGTACTAAACAAACGTCACGCAACAGTTTTACAATGCTTGATGACAGGAACACGATAAGGATAACCTTGGAAGGACCAATTAATTTGAGCACCTATGCCTAGGGAAATGAGTACATTGGCTCCTACAGACTAACTCTAACCTATCTCCAGTCTAAGACAAAGTTAACTGGCCTTAATTTTACTGCCTAATGCAGTGTTTGTATGATTTGTGACTGAAAAAGCAATATTCCAGCCCCTAATTTGAGGAGCTACTTAAATCCATGCATCCTATAAATGATACTGACAGAGTGATCAGCAGGTCATTTTGCTTTCCATAACTTTAGATTTCATAGACAATATTCCATTCATATTCTCCTTCACTCCAATAAGTGTCTCCAATGAGTGCCTTGTGTGATAAAGACAACAATACAGGCAGCGATATTATGAGATAGGCCTTTGAAATAATTGAGGAATTGCAATGAAAGGAGAAAACTCATCGCGCTACCATTTCCCCTTCTTTTTCAGCCTTCGTGAGAAGAATGAATATACTCAGTGCCATCACCTGTTCCCCCAATCATTAAAGATGCTTTGGAAAATGCATGTTTCCAGATCTCATTTTCATTACATATCTTATGAACTGAAACCTGTTAGCAAACTATTTCCATATTTGGAGTGAAACCGAGAGTTTGCCAAACATTAATATACAATTGAAAAGCCATTTACATAGTCTGGATTGCTATCATCATCATCATCATCATCATCATCATCATCATCATCATCATTATCATCATCATCATCATGCACATCACATAAGCATATTTGAAATAATTGTAAGATAATGGAGGAGGGCCCAATAATAAAATGATATTTAGTTATACTTCATAGGAGAAAATAATTTGGAATGAACTCCCCGGTTTAAGATGGCAGTTTTGCTTCTTAATTTTAGAAGCCAGCACATTTAAGAGATATTGATTCTTGCCGAACAAAAATCCTTCCGTAAGCTTTAAAGGCTTCACTCACAAATGAGGCTGCTGTCATTTTATACAGGTGCTGGGGTGGTTGCTGGAAAAAACAAAAACAGAAGTTGACAAGGTTCTTCTGACAAAACTTTCAAAGTTAGGTTAATTGATGAGGAAAGAAAGAAGGAGCTGACAGAAGAAAAGTTTTGTCTTCAGAATAATATCACCTAGTACAGTAATGTGTCCATACTTTCTAAAGTTTACGGCTGACATAATGATAGCAACCGCATTTCTAACAAAAGTAGGTGTGTTTTCTTGGGTGGTTTGTGCTGTTGAATCAGGAGCATCTACAGAGGAAAGTTAAAAACACAGACACACAAAAACACACAATAAGGCACTTGCGACGGTGCAATCCACAGTTACTTTTTGCGCATGGGTCAGTAACACATGCATGTACAAGAAGGCAAATCTTCAATCCCCACCCATGGTGGACACCACTGAACTGAATGCATATTAAGCTGGAGACAGCTGAAATGGTTCTGCCGTTAATTATTTCATTTTTGGTATCTGGACTAAGTTCTAAGAAACCTGGTTTCAAATCATTTCTCAGGTGGGATAAATAGCCAGGCATAGTTGGCTTCTAAGGATATGATATCAGGCAGCTAGCAATGCTTTCAGAGACTATCACATAATCAATAATAGCGGATCAGAAAATAAAAGTCTCAGAGGAGAGAATACTTTAGGCAGGTCATGTCCACATTTGCAGGTACTGATCAGTTCTGAAGAGACAACCTAAATGATTTGTACGTAAACAAGTCACAATCTTCTCTAGCATTCTTTAACGCTGAACCAAAATAATGGGTATTTAGTTCTTCCATTGCATCTTACCTTTTTCTCATGATACGTGGTAGTGCAATGGTTAGAATGCAGTATTGAAGGCTAACTCTGCCCACTGCCAGGAGTTCAATCCTGACTGGCTCAAGGTTGACTCAGCTTTCCCTCCTTCTGAGATGAGTAAATTGAGGGCCCAGATTGTTGGGGAAAATATGCTGACTCTGTAAACTGCACAGAGATGGCTGTAAAGCACTGTGAAGTGGTATTCAAGTCTAAGTACTATTGCTATAAACCATAACATATTAAACATAGCTAATTCCATACAGTTGCTGGCCACTGCGGGCAGTCATCTGGATCTACTTAGCTAAATCAAAGTTGATGCATTCTTTGTCTTGCACCATCCAATGATGGTATAAGTTGCCATCCTTTTGGTTGTGCAGATCCAATCCGGAAAGCTTATTCACATATGAAAATCTGTTTCAGTACATGGCATGCTGTAGCTGGATTCACCAGCTTATGACTTTTGCATATACTTTATTTGCTGTGTGAATACAGCTAAGGTATTACAACTGCCGGCCAAGCCATTTGTGAGCCTATAAAGTTTGATTGATGGTTGCTGGGGGAAAGAACTGAAATATCTGGTACCTGGAGATGATGGACTGAGTGACTCACTATGGTTTATGATGATGTTTAAAGCCTTAACAGCACAGCTTGTTTCTATGTAAGAATTGATTTTATTATTTGGATCAAAGGACACAAGCACTTTGTTTCTATAAGGATTTTTTTAAAAATCTGCATCTATTGCAACAGGTGTATTTTAGGGATATCAAAATGGAAACATCACGAGACAAGCATTAAATAATAAACACATTTAAAATTAGCTGATTAGTACAGAAGAAAATATATGAAAATCGGGGTATCGCTCAGTCACTTATTAGCTTTAAAATTAAAAATGCACAAATGCATTTTAAGTGAGCTTGAAAATATGAAACCAATATTTTTACATGTAATAAATAGAGATGTTCTTATAAGCATAATGAAACAAAGTATATGCAAAGAGAATGCAGAGAATTTAGAATTTCCAAAGTAATTGCAATTTAATACAGCTAAAGGAATGGGATGAACAATCTCAGGCTTAATTAGTTCATGCATCAAAGTTGCCATCCTTGAAAAAAAATGAATCTTAAAAAGAAGTTTTTAACCAAAAATCAGGTGGGATCAGGCCCTCTGTTCACCATCACTGTTGGGTCCAAAATGATCTTAATAAACATAGTTAATTCACCTCCTGCATCATTGCCTCCTCATAAATGAATAACAGAAGATACAGCTTGAGGAATTACACAGTAATAATTTATATCTAACTTGGAAGACTTGCTTATTGATAAATGTTTTTAAAGTAATGATTTTTAAGTGTGTTTGTTTATACTTGAAAAAAAAGCCCCCTTGTTTTGTTTTGAAGAAAAAGCAGGTGAGCCTTTTGCACTCTTGCCCAATAATTGCCTATACCAGGAATAGGCAGCATAACACCATTCAGATGTTACAACTCTTATAATGTTATCAATGTGAGTTGTGATCCAAATATTTTGTTCTATTTTGGACACTGAAGAACCTGAAAAACTAGCCGCATATCACTGCTAGCTAGTAAATGGTAATGGACAATAGAGGATTATAGGTTCCTTAATATATATTGGTACTGCTGTTCAGAACTACATATTTGTCAGAATACATGTTCCTAAATAAAAATTACATAAGCTAAATTAGAGATGATTAATCATATTACTTCTCAAATTTCATGCAATGGCGATAGAGAATAGAATTAAATATTCCAGATTATGCTCAGAGGTATATGTAATGATGTCCTAAAACTTTCATTATTTCCCCTAAAGTGGGATGTCATGGGATTGATTTTAGAAATTGAATATCAACCCATAATATAAACTTTGCAATTTTTTTCAGAAAAAAAGATGACTCTTCACTAATAGCTACTCCAAGAATTATCAGCATAATACAGATAGTTCTCAACTTACAACTACAACTGAGCTTAGAATTTATAAATTTGTTAAGTGAGTTTTACCCCATTTTGCAACTTTCCTTCTCACATTTGTTAAGTGAATCACTGCAGTTGTTAAATTAGTAACACGGTTATTAAGTGAATCTGGCTTTCCCTGTTGACTTTGCTTGTCAGAAGGTCTTAAAAGCTGATTACGTGACCCCAGGACACAGCAACCTATAAATGGAATTAAAAAAGAAAACCATCATAAATATGAGTCAGTGGCCAAGTGTCTGAATTTTGATTACATGACCATGGGGAAGCTGCTATGGTTGTGTGAAAAATGGCAATGTCACTTTTTCCAGTGCTGTTGTAACTTTGAACAGTCTCTAAATGAACAAATGAATATTGTAATTCGAGGACTACTTGTATCTTTTAAATGTTTCTATTACACAATAAAATTATCAACTCTTTTCCCCACTAAAAAATAATAAGCCCTCAATAGGATCCATACACCTCCTTTGCTATAAGATGTTCCAATGTGGTTTGTTGGCAGTCTTTTATGACCCCTCCCACTTCCATTTCTCCCAAGTCCATTTCTTCAAGGTATCTTGAAGCTACCATGGATACCATGTGGATTAGCGTGAGGCAAGACCAGGAGACAGCAGGCACGGTTCTCAGATGTTTATTAATGTTCTGTACCAGCCTGCTACTGGCCCTGCAGAAAAGGCAGGGACAACCCCTCTACAAACGGCAAGAGGCTGGAATTATGCCTGACAAATTTATTCACATAAAACAGAGCAAGACAAGACACCAACCATAAAACACGAGCTAAGAAGCAGGAACAATCCAAGTGGTTGCCTTCAGCAAACCAGCCCTCCCACACATTCCCCTTAAATACAGTTCAGGGCGTGGCCTCTCTGTGCCTCCTTCCGAGGTGCCCCATTGCCTCCCTCTGTTTACTCCTGACTGACTGCCTCCTGCGTCGGGCGTCCTTGAACAGGGCCAGCTGTGGTTCATCTTCATCCACGCTGTCAGGCTCACACAGCTGGGTCTGCATCGTGACCAGATGAGAGGGGCCTTGCTGGGGGCTCTCATCAAGCTGTCCAATACCCCCAGCAAGCTCTTCAACACCCCCCTCCTCCTCCTCTGAGTCGTCCGACCCAACTGCCGAACCCACAGGCTGACCCTGAATCACAACAATTAAGGGGAAGCACCAGCTTAAAGACACCGCCGGGACTCCCTGCTATTTATACACAAACTTGTACAAGCAATAACCAATAACAGTGCGGCGTTCTCCCGCCGCGTTGCAGCGGCCAATCAGGCGCGGCTAGCTGTTGACAGCCGCGAGCTGTCAACGAGCTGCGCCTTCGACCAGCTGGTAACATTTGACAGCTTGGTCGCTACTGCGCATGCGCAGCCCCAGGCAACCTGCCAGCTGTCATTGAGCTGCGCCTGCGCGGCCGCTTTGACAACTGTCATGGTCATCCGGTCGCCGTGCCTGCATGGTGGTGAGCGGCAGCCCGTTTGACAGCTGTCAGTGGGCTGCCGCGTTTTCTTCTCACGAACTTGTGAGAGATGGGAACTTGTTTAAACACACAACAGTAACTGTTTAATACACAACACCATGGGCATAGATCTAGATCACCAGCTCATTCCTCTGATCTAGATCAGAGTTGCTTTGTGCTGAGATGGGCGGCAATTTTTTTTAATAAATAAATAAAAACAAAATAAAAAATTCTTCCCAATTTGCTATCTAAAGAATATTGCACAAAAAAAGAGTGTTCAGAACGTACTCTGGCCTATCAAGCATAGATAGTGCAGTCACCCCTTTTGTCTCTTCTCAGGACTTTGATCCTAGATCAATAAGACCCTCAGGATAGTAGGCAGGAGATACGCACATATGGCACATATGCAACCACGAATACACACCACATACATACATACACACATAAAATAAATGAAACTATTATTGTGATCCTCAAAATATGTCCCCCACAGGTATTGACAGGTACACACACACACACACACACACACACACACATAACAAAGAGAGAGAGAGAGCCTGTGGCCTAGGGGTTAAAACAACTGCTTAAGACGCAGTCGGCCCAGGTTTGAATCTCAGAAGGGTATGGCTGACTGATGAGAACAAATAAGTTTGAAATGATCATATCGGTCTCCCTTTATTCTTTGTTAGCAAGCCAAAAAATTTACACAAATATGAGCTGCCACTGCTGTGGCTACTGCCTGTAGATGGCCTTGGGCTAGGCTGAAACAGGAAATAAGATTTGTCCCGTGTCTGGGACTAAGCAAGTGTATTCTGAATGCTTAACAAACATTTAACACATATATATAATCTCTGTCTCCATGTAATAGAATTTCATGGAATTTATTTCCCAGTCACTGAGTTTACCGTAATAGATAAGCGCATATCAATTCACATCTTTGTTAAGGTCATCATCCAACACAGATAAGCATAGATAATTGTTAATAAAATCCCATCTGCTACTTATTTTTGAAGTAAATAGTGTTAGAATAATATGGTACAGTATTTTGAAATTAAATGAAATTAGAATGCTTACAACTGATCAGGAAAAATCTGTATTACTCACTGTTTTAAAACAAAATTATTTAGTAATGAGGAAAAGGCTAAACTAGAAAACAATGGGGTTTTTGGGGGGGTGGATGGAGGAGGAGATATGTAAGCTAGGCTGGAGATCATTTTAACCAATACTGTCATTTTCCTGATAAAAGAGCCTTGAAATATTTATTTAAATTTCTTCTTATTTAAGATGCTGATCCTTGAAATATCCTTGTTTTCAGTGCCAGATCTTTTATGTCCATTTGCAGAGAGAGAGAGAGAGAGAGAGAGAGAGAGAGAGAGAGAGAGAGAGAGAGAGAGAGAGAGAGAGAGAGAGAGAAGAAACGCTGTTATTTTTGAGATATAGCGATGTGACACAAAGTGACAAATGGGAGAAAGTGCCACAATGAAACATGATACATTACGGCATTATGCAATGCTGATACCTAAAGAATCTATAATAAGATTTTTTCCCCCACTTGTTTTGGCTGCACTTCAGCCCGACTTTCTGCTGCTAGATTAAAAATCCAGAGGAATACTCCTACCAACTCTAAAAGCACAACATTATATCCCATTTCACTTATGCCCCATTTCAGGGAGTTCTGCGCTGTTGAATATTTCTGTATGCAAATTAATTAGCTTTTCTGCTCTTGTCTGTGTTATTACATTAGACCGTTGGGATCTCCCGATTCAACACAATAGCAATAATGAGAACCCAAATTGATAAAATCGAGAGCATCAATATACTAGCTACCTGATAGCCTATCTGTAAAATAAAATACATACAAAAAGAAAACATTACAAAAATAAATAAATAAGGGAGAGTAGGGGGAGAATCAGATGCCAGAAATAGCACTAGTGTCTCGATCAGGAAATGGCCACAAAGTCTTCAGGGATTATAACACCACATAAGCCACTTGAAAATCCACACCTGCATACATACACCTCTGTATGGTTACTTGGGCGTACCCCTTCCTTCTTTTGTTTCCCCTGAAAAAGCTTCCAGTTGATACTTGTAAATGGCGAAAGATGTTGTACCCATTCAGAGCTTCAGGAGCCAACAGAGTAACGACATGGGCAGAATGTGATTGCTGGAGGCCAGACAAGGAACAATGGATGGAAACTGATCAAGGAGAGAATCAGCCTAGAAATAAGGAGAAATTTTCTGACAGTGAGAACCATCAACCAATGGAACAGCTTGCCTTCAGAGGTTGTGGGTGCTTCATCACTGGAGGTGTTCAAGAAGATACTGGACAGTCACTTGTCAGAAAAGATATAGGGTCTCCTGTTTGCACAAGGGGTTGAACTAAAGCAGGACAAGAAGCAATGGATGGAAACTAGACAAGGAGAGAAGCAACCTAGAACTAAGGAGAAACTTCCTGACAGTTAGAACAATTAACCAGTGGAACAACCTGCGTTCAGAAGTGGTGAATGCTCCAACACTGGAAGTTTTTAAGAAGAGACTGGACAGCCATTTGTCTGAAATGGTATAGGGTTTCCTGCCTCAGCAGGGGATTGGACTACATGACCTCCAAGGTCCCTTCCAACATTATTATTATTATTATTATTATTATTATTATTATTATTATTATTATTATTATTATCATCATCATCATCATCATCATCATCATCATCATCATCATTCTTCGGAGAAGGGCGGGATATAAATGGAATTAAAATAAAATAAAATAAATGATCTACAAGGTCCCTTCTGTTATTCTGTTATTTTGTTAAACACAGAAGTAACATATCCCAGTTAATGGAACCACTTATATATCTGCACACCAAAGATAATTCCAGATTTCCATCTTTCTTTTGGCCTTTGCATCATACAGAGTCTGACTGCCACCCTTTTGAATCTGGATGAGCCTAAAGCCAGGTTAGGTGTAGATTTAAAATCTAGAATTTATTTTATAGAGAAGCATATAAAAGGAAGTTTTAACTTGTACTAACAACATCGAATTTATCTGCACGAAACAGGATCCCCTCATTACCCCTGAGGAAGTAATCTGTATCTCATCAAGATAGATACCAATAACCCTCTAATAAATCTCCTACATGCTTGGAAAAGCACACATAGAAACTGATCTCTCCTATGACATATATCTCCTCTTGTGAAGAGGGATAATTCACAAGTGTCGTAGCCACAAGTGAATTATTGTATCTCTTCTCACAAGTGAAGATAAATGTAATAATAGAGATAAGCAATCATGCTCACATAGTACTGTTTGTGTGTGCATTTTTCTGTCTGTTATATATAGCAAGATAAAATATATTAAATACCCAGTTAATGCAGGAAGTGTGCTGTTTTTGGATTCATACAAGCTTATTCCAAACTATATTTAGAGAAAAAAATACATTAAACACTTCTAAAATGTTTTTATCATATCATAACTATAACTGCAGTAATAATATTATAAAGATGATGGGCATACGATTACAGTCCAAGTGATGGTTATAAACCAACCTTCCTTCCTTCCTTCCTTCCTTCCTTCCTTCCTTCCTTCCTTCCTTCCTTCCTTCCTTCCTTCCTTCCTCCTCTACATCCATATACACATCCTAATCTTCATCCTCATCCTCTTCTTCACATACACACAAGGACAATGCTGGCAAAATGTCAACAAGCAAATCTTCTGCAGGTTAGTGTGCTATGCAAAACATTTGAATGTAGTTATGAAAATATCCTATGAATAAAAACATTTTTGAAATAAATCAATTCTTTTTAGCACCAAATAGAGGAAAATTGATAAATACATATAACAGTAGGAATAGGCCATTACCTAAAAATCTTACAAGTTTTTGCCGAAAACTGGATTGAAAAGTAACAATGTGAAGCCTATTAAATTCCAGATTTATCCACAACTGAACTCACCATGAGTGCAATGAGATGTAATACTTGTCCTGCTGGGAGCCTCTGTTCATCATGCCAGCATTTTATCCTCATTCTGAGATCAGGAAGAAGCGTACGCTCCATGCAGAGGCATCTAGATTTTTATCTTCAGTAGAAGGGCGGTTTCACATAGCCCGTAAAAATAGCAGAACATCAGGAAATTGGAGAGTTGAGTTGTGAGAAGTACATGCACTGTATCTCTTAGGATGGTTCAGCTTGTAAAGGAGCACCAACACTGCAAAGCAAAAAAAGATGCTTCCACACATTTTTAGAGGATTTTCAGAAAATAGTTTTCTTGCCAAAATAAAAAACAAAAAACAGAATTTGGGAGGGAGATTTCAGTGCTGTTTCAGATGATAGTAGAGATGCATTAACAGACTCCACTCATTCCCCACAATGCCAACACTCTTTATTTGCTCATTATTGCATGACTAAGGCTGAAAGAAGCAGTCACAGTTCATGTACTCTGTTATGGGACTGAGGAGACATGGAGAAAGGGTCATTTCCCTCTACTGATGAACTGGCATGCACATCAGTGTTTAGACGCCCCACATTCAAAGGATTGGGCAAAGAACTTGCACAAATTCTTCTCTAGCCCCATCTGCCTTCAGAATGAATGTTTATTGTGCTACCCTGAAGAAAGCCTTTTCAGAGAGCTTTAGATTCTGAGATCTACTTATTGGCATTTATTCTGTAATCTGTTCTGAGATTTACTCATCCAACATCTGGTTGACATAATAGAGGTATGCTTGCTTCAGACTGCAGAGAACAAATTCTCAAGTCATTCTGATGTGCATCACACATTTGGTAGCGAGACAGGGCTAATCTCCATTTTGAAAGCTGCAGCATGCTTGAAGATTTTCAGTTTTTATATAATTCCAGAAATAAAGCACCATAACATTAAGGTGTTAGTGGCAAGTATCAATCCTACAAAGTTTTTAATGTAAATTAAATGTCTGAATATGGATTATTAGGGACTTCTGTTGTAACCTAATGCTCATGGCTGACAATGCTTGGTTTGAGAGTCAGTTTGAAGATAGAAACATTGTCTATAATTTCATTGAAATTTTAATTGGTAAATAATGTAGTGGCTAGATTTTTTGCTGTAACAGACTACATATGCCAGTATAAAATAACTTTATTGGTTCTTAACAATTTTCAAAAAAGTATTTTTGATCTCAAATTCTGAGTTCTGGATTTCTTAAGGATCTGAAGCCTGGATTTCTTAAAGATGTATTGTATGAACATTTTACTGTATGAACCTGAAAATACTATTTGGAAACCTTAAATTTTAACTTTTGGTTTCCAAAATCAGGATTAAAATAAAGGATTTCCTAGGAGAAACACTGTCATGTCCATTTATGTCATGGTCATAAAAAGGGTTCCCTATGTGACTGACTCGATTTCCAGTGGTCATTAAGCAAACTGTGGTCATTAAGTGAATGTATTATTTATTATGGGGACTACCTGTAGCATATTGTGAAAACTGAGAATCATAAAGCTGGGGATCAGACTGAAAGGAATTTAACTGATGAATATGGGACCCCCAAAGGACAATTTCTACAACTCATCTATAAGCCAAAGCTCAGGAAAAGGTCAGAAAGACAACCATGGTCCTAAAAATGCAGTGCAGTAAATTGACTCCCTGGAGCCAGCATTGGGGCGGTCCCAAAACGGAACAACTAGCTCATGAATAAGCAACGGAACAAATTAATAGCCAGGAGATCTGCGTGAATAACATGTGCACAATTCATGCACAAAACATGAATGTTTCTTCAGGAAGGCTTTTGAAGAAAACAAACTGGAAGCCTATGGGGGAAAAAAACCTTGGAAGAACAAGAGAAGAAACTAACATCTTCACCCAGGGTAGACCAGCTTCCACTTGTCCAGAACTGAACAGAAACATATTTCAACACGTCAGCACCAAGCTATATCTTTCTTTCTTTCTTTCTTTCTTTCTTTCTTTCTTTCTTTCTTTCTTTCTTTCTTTCTTTCTTTCTTTCTTTCTTTCTTTCTTTCTTTCTTTCTTTCACAAATAACTCAAGGCAGTGAAACTTGTCCAACATACCTTGTTCCTCTTGTTGAGAGAGATGCATGTGTTCAAGGAAAGAACAGGAAGCTATTAAGGCAATGTGTAAATATACCTAATCCTTGAGGCTTAACTCCAAGAATCTTGTTCTCTGAGGACCGCTGCAAAATAAAGGAACAAGACTTACCAATGAAAATATTCTAAGCAGACTGGGAAATAGGTAGGCAACACTGGCTTGAAATATGACATACCCTATTTATAATACGGATTCAATAATTTTCCCTAATACTGTAAAATATTTTTTTTACCAAAGCAACTTCATCTTTTACTCAGGTTAACCTCATCTTTTTCGAAATTATCATAAAATGAAATGTACATTATACTCAGGGGTTTTTAAACATAATTTTTAATTAAAAGTTTGATAAAAACTAACAAACTAATACTGAGTAAAAGCAGTAAAGTAAGGATGACCATTGGCTAACCTGTCCATTACATCCCACTTCTTTGTCAGCTCTTGTCTCAAAAATATTACCCAGTCTTCCCTTGTGGAAGCTTTCAGGTAAGAGATGGCACAACATTAGCTTGACCATTGAATTGAATTGCCCCTAAGCCTCAAAGATCTAATCCCCATAAAGTGACATTTTTGGCTCTCTGTTGATTGAAAACTGTGGTTCCTCAAGCTTCAGTATTATTGTACAAGGTTGAATGCAAAACTCACCAGCTAGTACATTTTGTCCTTAGCTCAACCTGCACTTGGTTGATTAACTCTTGAACTAAACTTAAGATCTGTATGTCTCACACATCTCTGAGGTGAAATTTTCATTCTAAAATAAAGCATCAACTTAATAATTATAAAACAAAACCAAAAATATGACTTGTATTTTAGTAAGTTAAAAACATTCCAGCTGGATTTTGACTACATTCAGCTAATCTCCAGGTTACAGATGTTAACAGCATTTACCCCCCCCATGAATGGTTTTAGAGCTAATAGTTACATTTCCTCTTTTGCTTATCTTGCCCTTTACTCAATAAATCACATGCTTTTTGATGTTTCTTTTGTTTATTTTTTTATTATGGGGTTGAATTTTAGGTTTTTTTATATCTAAAGTTCAGGCCTACTTTTTTATACTCAAAGTTAAGGAACAAGTATTTTCACAAATTTAACAATAAACCATTCTGATATCTCAGCGCATAGTCCGACATAATATTTTCAGTCACTCATGCCATGGTGTCCTCAAGAATGAATTACTGTAATATGTTTGAAGAACATCTGGATGCAACAGGTGATGCAAATTGCAGCAGTGCAAGCAATTAAGGGATCTCATCATTCAGTGCATGTTACACCTCTGCTCCATTGATTGCCAGTTTGCTTCCAGGTTCTTCCAGGTTCAAGGTGCTGATTATGACTTATAAAGTCCTACAAGGGGGCTTGGTTAATTGAGGAACTGCCTCTAAGTATCCCATCAGGCCTGGGAGGAGAAGCATGGTAAAAGTCCCATTCATTTGAGAATGCCATCTGAAAAGATCTAGGTAGGGAGCCTTTTCTGCCAACACCTCCTGCCTTTTGGAGCATCATCCCCCACCATCAACAGTTGGCCTTCTGGAATGTTCTCAAGACATGGTTTTACCATTTTGACTGGGGACACACTGGTGGAATTGAGAGTTTTAGCTGGCTATATTGTTAGTTATCATATGGATTGTTGTTGTTGTTAGTTGCAAAGTCGTGTCCGACCCATCGCGACCCTATGGACAATGTTCCTCCAGGCCTTCCTGTCCTTGACCATCTTCTGGAGTCCATCTAAGCTCACGCCTACTGCTTCAATGACTCCATCCAGCCACCTCATTCTCTGTCGTCCCCTTCTTCTATTGCCCTCAATCTTTCCCAGCATTAGGCTCTTCTCCAGTGAGTCCTTCCTTCTCATTAGGTGGCCAAAGTATTTGAGTTTTAGCTTCAGGATCTGGCCTTCTAAAGAGCAGTCAGGGTTGATCTCCTCTAGGACTGACCGGTTTGATCGCCTTGCAGTCCAAGGGACTCGCAGGAGTCTTCTCCAGCACCATAGTTCAAAGGCTTCAATTCTTTGGCGCTCAGCCTTTCATATGGTCCAGCTTTCACAGCCATACATTGCAACTGGGAAGACCATAGCCTTGACTATACGCACTTTTGTTGACAGGGTGATGTCTCTGCTTTTTAGTGTGCTGTCTAGATTTGCCATGGCTTTCCTCCCAAGGAGCAAGCGTCTTTTAATTTCTTGGCTACAGTCCCCATCTGCAGTGATCTTGGAGCCCAGGAAAATAAAATCTGTCACTACCTCCATTTCCTCCCCATCTATTTGCCAGGAATTGAGAGGGCCGGATGCCATGATCTTGGTTTTCTTAATGTTTAGTTTCAACCCAAGTTTTGCACTCTCCTTCTTCACTCGCAACAAGAGGCTCTTTAGTTCCTCTTCACTTTCTGCCATTAGAGTGGTATCATCTGCATATCTTAGGTTGTTGATGTTTCTTCCGGCAATCTTAATTCCAACTTTTGATTCATCTAGCCCTGCATTTCTCATGATGTGCTCTGCATATAAGTTAAATAGGCAAGGCGACAGTATACAGCCTTGCCGGACTCCTTTCCCAATTTTGAACCAGTCAGTGGTTCCGTGTCCAGTTCTCACTGTTGCTTCTTGGCCCGCATATAGGTTTCTCAAGAGACAAATAAGATGGTCTGGTATGCCCATCTCTTTAAGGACTTGCCACAGTTTGTTATGATCCACACAATCAAAGGCTTTAGCATAGTCAATGAAGCAGAAGTAGATGTTTTTCTGGAACTCTCTAGCTTTCTCCATGATCCAGCGTATGTTAGTAATTTGATCTCTAGTTCCTCTGCCTCTTCGAAATCCTGCCTGTACTTCTGGTAGTTCTCGATCCACATACTGCTGGAGTCTAGCTTGTAGAATTTTAAGCATTACTTTACTAGCATGAGAAATGAGTGCAATGGTGCAATAGTTTTAACATTCTTTGGCACTGCCTTTCTTTGGAATTGGAATGTAAACTGATCTTTTCCAATCCTGTGGCCACTGTTGAGTTTTCCAAATTTGATGGCAAATTGAGTGTAGCACTTTTACTGCATCGTCTTTTAAGATTTTGAATAGGTCAGCTGGAATACTGTCACCTCCACTAGCTTTGTTGTTGCTCAGCTTTTCTAAGGCCCACTTCACTTCACATTCTAGGATGTCTGGCTCGAGGTCAGTGACCACCTCATTGTGATTATCAGGGACGTTAAGCTCATTCTTGTATAGTTCTTCTGTGTAATTTTGCCACCTGTTCTGAATCTCTTCTGCCTCTGTTAGGTCCCTGCCATTTTGGTCCTTTATCATGCCCATTTTTGCATGAAATGTTCCTTTCATCTCTCCAATTTTCTTGAAAAGATCTCTGGTCCTCCCTATTCTATTGTTTTCTTCTATTTCTTTGCATTGTTCATTTAAGAAGGCATTCTTATCTCTTCTAGCTATTCTTTGGAATTCTGCATTTAATTGGGCGTATCTTTCTTTTTCTCCCTTGCCTTTCGCTTCCCTCCTTTCCTCAGCTATTTGCAAAGCTTCCTCAGACAGCCATTTTGCTTTCTTGCATTTCTTTTTCTTTCGGATGGTTTTGGTTGCTACCTGTTGTACAATGTTGCGAACCTCTGTCCATAGTTCTTCAGGCACTCTGTCTATCAGATCTAATTCCTTAAATCTATTTGTCACCTCTACTGTATATTGAACAGGGATATGATTTAATTCATACCTGACTGGCCTAGCGCTTTTCCCTACTTTCTTTAATTTAAGCCTAAACTTTGCAACAAGAAGCTCATGGTCTCAGCCACAGTCAGCTCCTGGTCTTGTTTTTACTGACTGTATAGAGCTTCTCCATCTTTGGCTGCAGAGCATATAGTCAATCTGATTTCTGTGTTGACCGTCTGGTGATGTCCATGTGTAGAGCCGTCTCTTGGGTTGTTGGAAAAGAGTGTTTGCTATCACCATCGTATTCTCTTGACAAAATTCTATCAGCCTGTGCCCTGCTTCATTTTGTACTCCAAGGCCAAACTTGCCTGTTATTCCGGTTATCTTTTGGCTTCCTACTTTAGCATTCTAATCCCCCATGATGATAAGGACATCGTTTTTGGGTGTTAGTTCTATAAGGTGCTGTAGGGCATCATAGAACCGGTCAATTTCATCCTCTTCAGCACCGGTGGTTGGGGCATAGACTTGGACTACTGTGATATTGAATGGTTTGCCTTGGATTCGAACTGAGATCATTCTGTCATTTTGAGGGTTGTATCCCAGTATTGCTTTTCCTACTTTTTTATTGACTATGAAGGCTACTCCATTTCTTCTGAGGGATTCTTGCCCGCAGTAGTATACCTGATGGTCATCTGAATTAAATTCACCCATTCCTGTCCATTTTAGTTCGCTGATACCTAAGATGTCGATGTTCAGTCTTGTCATCTCTTGTTTGACCACGTCCAGCTTTCCTTGATTCATGGATCTTACATTCCAGGTTCCTATGGAGAAAAAATCTTTACAGCATCGGACTTTCCTTTCACCACCAGACATATCCACAGCTGAGCGTCCTTTTGGCTTTGGCCCAGTCGCTTCATTCTTTCTGGCGCTACTAGTACTAGCCCTCTGCTCTTCCCCAGTAGCATATTGGACGCCTTCCGACCTGAGGGGCTCATCTTCCAGCATCATATCGTTTTGCCTTTTGGTACAGTCCATAGGGTTTTCATGGCAAAGATACTGGAGTGGTTTGCCATTTCCTTCTCCAGTGGATCACGTTTTGTCAGAACTCTCTGCTATGACCTTTCCGTCTTGGGTGGCCCTGCACGGCATAGCTCATAGCTTCATTGAATTACGCAAGCCCCTTCGCCACGACAAGGCAGTAATCCATGAAGGATTGTACTATCCCATAAATTAAGTATTAAGTTTTAATTGTTTATGTAATGATTTTATTTTAAGTTGTTTGTTTATTGCTTGTGTTGTTTTAGTCTGTGAACCTCCTAAGGTCATGTATGTGATATAAGCAGCCCTATAAAGTGAATGGATAAACAGATAAATAAATAAAATAATAAAGCATTTGTTTTCAAAACATATAATGTATGTTCTCCAAGTACCTTATGAAACATTTAAAAGATACTGTGGGTGGCAAAACAAAAAGAAATAGGGTCAAGAATGAATGAATGCTGAATGAATATGGATTGATGAAAAAAAGTGAAGGACCTCTGCAAAAGAAATATCTTGAACTTGGTCCTCTAAAGAGAACAAATTGGGATCAAACTACAAAAGAGATATATGAAGAAAGAGTTAATGGGCTGAGAGGAAGAAGAAATCAGGGCAAGTTGTGAATGAATGGAATTGTGCTCCTGATCATAAATGAGATAAAAAGTCTGAAGAAGAATAGTAGTGTATGAATTCATACACTGAATTTACTATTTCTTATTTTCATTTTGTACTTTGCATATTATTTATCCAATAAAGTATTGTGTGTGGGATGTATCTGAATATAAAATGTATTTGCTTTTACAATTAATGAGATTGTAGATGGGATCCTATAGTTATATGTGAATATAATAACAATCTTAGACTTATCTTTAATTATGGATCCAATCTTAGCTGCAATGATTTCTTTCAGAGTTTCTGCTGCCCAAAAACATCTTTTCTAGCAGGAGAATTCCTGAACAAGTAAAGAAGGTTTTCTTCTAGTATCAAAGAACATATTCCTGTGTGAACATACAGAGACAGTTCATAAATTTATCACACAGATAAACATGCTTTGATTTTAAGTACATTATGCAATGCTATAATCCATTTATTTCAATGAAATCTATTGGGCTGCATCTATATTTAGGGTTTGGAAAGTTTCACCTAAAGAGTAACAAACGGAAACATCAACCCTCAGTTTCACAACTGTATCCCCATAGGAAATTAGATAATTTATTAGCTTGGGTATAATTAAAAAAACAAGAGTTTCTTTTAATAAGATTGTGCAGCTGATTCTAAATCTCCCTGCTGAGAAAAATATATTTAAATAATCAATATTGCTTTAATAAAATTGTAATTCAAGTTCCTGGTACACACACTCACACACACACACAAACAGAGTTGTGCATGTGTTTGTGTATTCTGTATGTGTGTGTGTGTGTGTATATATATATAACCTCAGAAAACATATATATATATATATATATATATACACATACAGTATATATATATATATATATATATATATATATATATATATATATATATATATATATATATATATATATATTCATTCATTCTAAGGGATGCGGTGGCTCAGTGGGTTAGGACGCTGAGCTTGTCGATCAGAAGGTCGGCAGTTTGGCGGGTCGAATCCCGAGTGCCGTGTAACAGAGTGAGCGCCTGTTACTCGTCCCAGCTTCTGCCAACCTAGCAGTTCGAAAGCATGTAAAAATGCAAGTAGAAAAATAGGGACCACCATGGTGAGAAGGTAACAGCGTTCCGTACTCCTTTGGCATCTAGTCATGCTGGCCACATGACCACGGAGACATCCTCGGACAAGTGCTGGCTCTTCGGCTTTGAAACGGAGATGAGCACCGGCCCCTAGAGTCGGAAACGACTAGCACACATGTGAGGGGGAACCTTTACCTTTACCTGTATTCATTCATTCATTCATTCCTCTAAGATTATCATCTGACTATACAAAAATTATTTGTATATTAATGGTGAGTGTGTATGTATGTGACTGTGTGTGTGTGTGTGTGTGTGTGAGGGAGAAAGAGAGAGTGATAAAATATCTGCATTTTCCAGTATCCTAGAAGGGGGAAATAGCTTTATATGAAGGAAGCTAAATGAGATTTATGGTTTCAGGCATGATCCAGTACTAGAAATACAGAATGCTTCTGCTTTCACTTAAAACCATGAGCAAGAAAACATTTCAGAACAATAATTTTCACTTAGCTCCCTTTCTTCAAATTTTGCCATTCACAAACGAATGTAGGCTTTCAAATAGTTAAAGGACAGAGTGCCCACTGTGCTGTTCCCTACTCTCTCCATGTTTCCTTAGCTGGAAAGTCTGAGCAATTCACAATTCTCCTTGATCAGGGATTCAGATCATATGGAGAGCTGTACTAGATAAGCCAAAATAGATAAACCAATTTTTCAGTCCTTTTGGCTTGGCAAAAGTTCCATTTGATAAAAGCTCAGAAAAGAAGAGACTCCTTTGGAAGCAGCATTCTAGGAGGTAGCAGATATGCTTTGGATGTGGGTTTATAATTTCATAATTTCAGTATGTTTATTAATAAAATATTGCATAATAGCAAGGGAGGATAAACAATAAGCATTGTTTAAGAAATTTAATTGCTTATTTCCATCAAGCTGGAACCAATTACCCTATTTTCCACAGAAATATCATTTGAAATAGTGCAAATTCGAATAGTGCAAATTTGAATCATGTGAATTCAATAATGTGAGCATTTCATGGGATTAATTAACCCCATTAATAGAGTCTTACCTGTGTGCAGTCTGAAGAAAGCTGGAAATGGCCATCAGAAATGCTATCTATATGATACAGATAGCAATAAATGTAATTATTTTGCCAATTAGTACAACAGAATATTATGTTACCCTGCTTATGCTTCTTATGAACAAAACAATCAAGCATAATATAAATCCAGATGACAGGTACTGTACAGCTAGTTCAACTGGCTGTATAAATTCAATCAAATAAATCCTTAAATAGTACATTTTCTTAGTTTCTTTCCAAACTAACTTTAGTCTGATAAGTCATCACTTTTTTGGTTTGTTTGTTTTGGTTTGTTTTGACAAATCAACCTGAATGCTAATAGCCTTCACAAAGCCTATTTAGAGATCTCTTTTCTTCTTGGGGCAAAAGAGCAAATGATGACCAAAGTCTGAATATGTAAAATATATATATATATATGAATCCGTGTAATTTTATTTGGGCTTCTAACATTTATACATAACAGTGAAACTTGCATGCTTCAAAAGCTCAGAGAACATTTTAATAAATTTGAATTCTTCTAATGAAAGATATTATCGTTCTCTCTGGTATGTCTCTCTCACATACTCAGTAATTCAGTCAGTCAATTAATCACTTTGATGCCACAAATAGGCAAGTTTATCTAACTAAAAGCTTATCTAGCTAAAAAATCTCGTTATGCCTTCAACTATATATGCAAAGTCAATGTATTCCCTCCATGACAAAAGATAATGGAGGGTCTCACTGATAACTAATATATATTTAAAGATTTCCTCAGCTTCTCATAGCAGCATTTCCTACAAAACAGAGCAGCCAACCTGGATATTTTTGTTGGACAGCTACTTTTCCAAATGCAATTAGAATCTGATATCAAATCGTTGGCTTTGTTATCCATTACTCCCCTTTGCAAATCAAGATTTCAATTATATGGAAAAAGATGGGCTGAAGATTTCCCACAGTGATAGAGTTGGGAGAGAATCTGCAGCTTTGAAACTGCTTGCCGCTGCTAGCCACAAGACCTGGAAACTCTGTTTTCAAGGACAACAAACCACCCTCCCTTTAAAAATAAAAAAAGGAAACAAGAAATCATAAGGAAGGGGGAGGGTTAATTATTTTCCTTCTGCTCCCAGACTTTTTTTTTGTTTTTCTCCCAAAGACATCAAAGGGAGAAAATGATAGCTTGAACTGTAGCTTCTAATCAGCCTCTAAGACAGTGCAAATCATTCTGCATTCAAGGCCAGATTGCTTAAAAAAAACTCCACCTGAATAGGAATAGGGTACCATAATTCCATTCACTTAGTTGTACAACTCATGACTGCATGCAAAAAGTCTCAGATCTGTGTCCTTGAATTGTGAAATAGTGCTAGAGAAAGACCACCCTATTATCAATCAATGTAAACAATCCAAAAGTACATTGGCTAATTTTAAATCAGCTTGCTAGGCTATACTGTAGATCCCCTGCCTTAACTACTAGAGCCCATATTCTTTGTCTAAAATAAAAGTGAGATTGTTGTTCAATTTATCCATACATGCATGGCTTGTCTTAGGTCTCCTGAATTGTGTGCACTCTTTCATATACACTACTAGTAGTAGTAAGGTCGCTTCTGTTTTTTAAGCCAGTGATGCAGCTTTGCTTCTTTAATTCTAATAAGTGTGAACATCTGAGGTGTTCTTTTTTCCTTCAGTTGAATACATGTATAGAAATTATGCTCAATGTTTACTTTAGTTCTGAGGAAATGTCTGATTTTATGAATTCTATCCTTTGTCTGACAGAAATAAATTCCGTTACAAAAGGTCTGTCTGCTCTGAGGATCAGGATTAAATTCGTCAGTTACTGTATATTCTTATATACCATAACCATTCTGAGCTCACAGCTTATGGAGTTGTGATATATTAGCTTTGTCTTTAAAGTATTTATAGTTTTACTAAGTTGTATATGAAGGACTGTTAGCTGAATAATAAATTATTCAATTACTCGCAAGGAATGGGATATGAATAAAATCTACCTCCATGAGAAATATCTCTTTGCCAATAGAAAATGAGGTTTGCTTTGTGCATTCTTACAGAATGGTAACAGTTCCATTTCTCGATCTGATCTGAAAAATTATCAGCACTGCATTCTTAATTTTATAATCTGTCAAACTGAATATCTGCCATTTCCCCATCCATTCATAAAGCAGCTGTTAGAAAACTCTCTGTTCTTAAAGCATTTAATAGGCCATTTAGATCATGGGTAGGCAATGTTTGGGGCTCAAGCACATTAGTATTTTGAAAGCATTTGATTATATAAATAAAGCAGCTGCCATAGGAAATTTGCCTATTGGATTCCATGGTTAGCATGACCAATCACAAAAGGCTAATTTATCCAAAGCTGAACTACGAAGGAATGCTGGAGGCCAAAAAACACACTGCAAACAATGTGATGGCATGGATTGATGCTGTGTTTTATAACATGTCTGCTACATATTTAATTATTTAATTAAATTTCTCCCTTTTTTGAGCTTGAACTAACTTTATCACAGTGCTCATGGTTACCATATTGTCTACCCTAGTGTAGATGTTTGTTCCCAGATAGTTATTGCCAGAAATTGGTGATCCATATGTGATATCACCTTGAGAAACCTATATGTGGGCCAAGAAGCAACAGTGAGAACTGGACACGGAACCACTGATTGGTTCAAAATTGGGAAAGGAGTCCGGCAAGGCTGCATACTGTCGCCTTGCCTATTTAAATTATATGCAGAGCACATCATGAGAAAGGCAGGGCTAGATGAATCAAAAGTTGGAATTAAGATTGCCGGAAGAAACATCAACAACCTAAGATATGCAGATGATACCACTCTAATGGCAGAAAGTGAAGAGGAACTAAAGAGCCTCTTGTTGCGAGTGAAGAAGGAGAGTGCAAAAGTTGGGTTGAAACTAAACATTAAGAAAACCAAGATCATGGCATCCGGCCTCTCAATTCCTGGCAAATAGATGGGGAAGAAATGGAGGTAGTGACAGATTTTATTTTCCTGGGCTCCAAGATCACTGCAGATGGGGACTGTAGTCAAGAAATTAAAAGACGCTTGCTCCTCGGGAAGAAAGCCATGGCAAATCTAGACAGCACACTAAAAAGCAGAGACATCACCCTGTCAACAAAAGTGCATATAGTCAAGGCTATGGTCTTCCCAGTTGCAATGTATGGCAGTGAAAGTTGGACCATAAGAAAGGCTGAGCGCCAAAGAATTGAGGCCTTTGAACTCTGGTGCTGGAGAAGACTCCTGCAAGTCCCTTGGACTGCAAGGCGATCAAACCAGTCAGTCCTAGAGGAGATCAACCGTGACTGCTCTTTAGAAGGCCAGATCCTGAAGCTAAAACTCAAATACTTTGGCCACCTAATGAGAAGGAAGGACTCACTGGAGAAGAGCCTAATGCTGGGAAAGATTGAGGGCAATAGAAGAAGGGGACGACAGAGAATGAGGTGGCTGGATGGAGTTACTGAAGCAGTAGGCGTGAGCTTAAATGGACTTCAGAAGATGGTAGAGGACAGGAAAGCCTGGAGGAACGTTGTCCATAGGGTCGCGATGGGTTGGACATGACTTTGCAACTAACAACAACATGTGATATCAGTCATTCACTAGATGCCTATAATACAGTTCTATTTTTGTGTCATATTTAGCACACTTCTGAATCTAGAAACTGTAGTTTTTCATTACTGTTTGTAGAGTCAAGAACCTTGCACAAATCATGTACTAGAACTTTCTTGAAGTGGTCCTTAATGCTCTCTTTAAACATGTAAAACTGTTAATAACAAAATGTTATTTTATAACCAAAAAACACTTTTTCTTGTTTTCAATAGTTTCTTTATGTTAAAATGCAATTTTTTTTATCATACTACCCACAAGCTTGAACAAAAATCATTTTTATAAAAGATGAGCATGGGTAGTAGTTCAGACTTACGAGTTGTACTTTGTTAGTTACAGTATGTTAAAGGGGAGTTAAAGCACATTATGAATTTGGTTAATTGTATATTATGCATAATTTTTATTTAGAATATGATTATTGTAACTATAATCCTGTATTTAGCTCTGGGAAGTGGGGGGGGAAGTGGGTGGGTTTGGGGCGGGGATTTGGGGATATATTGTAAAATTTTGTTTTTGTAAAACTCTTTAATAAAAAATAAATAAATAAAAAGACTTACGAGTTGCTTAGTAAAATATATGAAAAATAAACTGACACCCACATTCTGTCATGAATTTCCATGGCAAATTGCAGGCATATGTCTATAATGTCTAGGATGTGAATCGTGCAAGTTTAAATTATGTTTATGTTTAGAGATAGGTATATGTTTAAGGCAGGGTTTTATCAGGAACTGGTTGATATAGAGATAAAGATAAACATAGCTAGAAATATCAATGCATAGCGCATTTCCAAACTTACTACTTAAGGTTCTCCTCTCCTATAGTCATATGGTCTTAACTTTAGACCGGTTTAAGCAAAATATGTCTATGCTTAAATGGATTAGCAACATCTTTTTAAAAAATGCAGTCTGGATTACAGAAACTAACTGAACTGCTTCCTTGCTGCAGTTCCTTCACCTGCATATCAATCAGCTTATTGACCTTCTTGTGAGTATGAATATATGCTGCCATTTTGTTTTGTTTTAATTTAGTTTTAAGCCCCTCCCCCTGTTTTATTTGAATAGGCAACATTTGCAGAGGCTTTGTTTGTTTATTTGAAAAAAAATGTGACCAGAAGATTATAACATTTATTTTCATGTTGAAAATTTGAATATTAGCATTCCAACTTTTCAGGGATTTTTTAAAAATATATTTCTATTGAAACTTCTAAACAAAAAGATAAAAACGTATATGAAGTAAGGAAGAGAACAGAAAAAGAAAGAAACCAAGGAAAAACTAAAAGTGCAAGAAAAGGAGAAAAAAGTGAAAAAAAATAGAAAAGGAAGAAAAAAGATGTGAAGTGGTTTCCAACATTCTTCACAGCAGTTATAAATACACATATATCTTAACCTCTCTCTCTAAAGTTATATCACATTATTCTCCTTTTTATAACCTATCCTATCGAATCATCAAAATCATCATTTTTTTTTTCATTTTTATACAGAAAGTTCAAAGGAGGCTTTCCGCATCCAATAAATATAAGTAATGTCTTTTCTCTAACCAAAGAAATCAATTTATCCATTTCAGCAATATCTGGCAACTTTACCAACCATTCCTCAATAATCTTCTCTGGGATTGATTCTTAGCTGTTTCTCTATCTGTTACTTATTTCTGATTCCACTTCTTAAGCAATTCTTTAAGTTAGCTAAAACTGGCCTCATATTGGCCCTCTCATGATGCTGGCATTCTTTTCTAATATGAATCTGGATTGATTCATGAATTGTAATGATCTAAACTTCATCCTTACCTCACTTAAAACTTTTCAGATATTTTGGGCTTCAACTCTCATACCAACCTAGAATATCAAGGGATTTCAGTAGAACAGAATATCTGTAGCTCAAGGCTTAGGTGTTTGCTTGCAGACATTTTATCATGTGATAATATTGTCATCAACAGTGCCTAGCTGACAATGAAATGTCTATAAGTAAACAACCAAACTCAGGGTACCAAGAACTCATATATCAAGGAATGTTCACACTGGGACAGTTGATATAAATAAGGAATAAATAAGTAATGTGCTATATACTATTGTATAATACCTCAGTACATTTGCTTCATTGTTTAAGAATTACAGTTACAATTTGAAGCCAAGAATGTGCTTCAAATGGCTAAATATTCCATAGCTATCAACATCCCTTTAAAGGAACGGTGTCTTTTCTAAAGCCCACAGAATACCTGCACAATCTGAGGGGAAAAACCTGCACAATCTCAATCTTTCAGTCCCTAGTCATCTTTTGGCTGGATTATTGTAATGCGCTCTACATGGGGCTACCGTTGAAGAGCTTTTGGAAGCTGTAGCTGGTGCAGACTGCAGTAGCATGGGTAGTTGGGGGGGGCAAGAATGGCTCCTGTAACACCATTGCTCTCTCAGCTGCTTTGATTACCAATCTGCTTCTGGCTGCAGTTTAAGGTATTTTAAAGCCCTTCATGGCATGGGTCCAGGTTACTTGAGGGACCGTCTCACCCCACTGGGATTGACCCATACCACTCGTGCCAGCAGAGGAGGCATGCTGTGAGTCCCTCAGCCTGATTATTCCGGCTGGCAGGGTCCAAGAGGAGTACCTTCTCTGCTGTTGCTCCTGCTGTCTGAAACATCTTGCCCCTTCCCAAAGTGAGGTTGGCTCCAACCCTCCTATCTTTTTGTAAGGGCCTAAAGATGTGGTTTTGCCAGTCGGCTTCCCCCTAGTGAGGGAACAACACAGTGGAGGTGGTTGATTGAGAAATAACAGATCCCACCTCCCCCCACTCTGCCCCCACCCTCCCCACATGTCTTTGGTTTTAATGTTTGATTTTAACTTTTGATGTTTTAACTTAGATGTAACTGTAAGCTGCTCAGAGTTACTTTATGGTAAGATGGGCAGCCAATAAATTTTATAAATAAATACATAAGTAAGTAAGTAAGTAGATATAGATAGATAGATAGATAGATAGATAGATAGATAGATAGATAGATAGATAGATAGATAGATAATAGATAGATAGATAGATAGATAGATAGATAGATAGATAGATAGATAGATAGATAGATAGATAGATAGATTTCTTTTTAATAGAGGCAAATAACTTCACATTCCTAAATATTCACTTTTTATTAATTGATACTTTTGCTAAGCCATGGCACAAACAGAAATTTATTTTTTTAAAGTAAATATATTAATATTTAACACCATAACAGGAGATTATTGTGGAACACATTGACTTGCATGATTAAGATCCGAGTCTGGCTTGACAAAGAGCAAGTCTGTGTTCAAGATCCGAGTGTTGGCATTGGACAGGGTGAGCTCCTGTCCTTTGTTCCAGCTCCTGCCAGGGATATGAAAGGAGTCTCCAGCTGGGCATCCACTGGGCAATGGTGATGTCACTGCTAATCCTTTCAACCAAGAAGCACCTCAGTGCTTGCAATGCAATAACAGGAGATAGATTTATTTTGCAATTTTGGTACAAAAAAAGTTATTTAATATTTGTTTTAAGCTTTAATATTTGTTTTAAGCTTTTACAGTGTCTTTAAAAAGGACCCTACATTGCTGCAATAGTACTTTATTTTAAGCCAAAAGCCAGTTATATTTTCTTCTCACATATTTAAAAACCTAACATAACAGAAAGGCAATCTGATTTTTTTTTTCTATTAGGGATTCAGGGATTTCTGCACAGACTGCCCACAATTCCTTTTCTTCTGGAGATGCAACACTTCTGGAAGATTAACTCTCTAGAGTTCCATCTCACCTTTAGCCTTTTATGATTTTAGCTTTGGTATTCCTTCTCTTTCTTTGAACATTTTCTACAATGGGGAAATTTCATCCCTTAACTTCTTCTTCTGGCTCCAAGTTCTGAACTGACTGATTCTCAGCTGGAAATTTCCCTTGATAATTTCCTCTTCCGCCAGAACCCTACCCAGTGAAAAGTAACACACCATCAGTTGAATAGTTATGACTTTAAAAAATATATATATCAAGAACCAATTATTTCCAATAGCATGGTTACAATGCTCTTTATTACAGCCTGATTTATCTCCTCTGAAACAGTGTCTCTTGGTCAACTTGATGTATCTTTGTCTTCTGCTAATCAAGAATTCTAGGGCTCCATTCAGCTGAACATAAATCTTCACCCCTTTATGCTAAAAAAATAACATTCAATATTTTATATTGTACTTCAAAAGTTTTGATATGTCCATTATCACCCAGATAAGCATAACAGCTAGGAATGGAGACATAATGTGTCTATATTATATACATTATGGAGTGAGAGAAGTAGAGTGGTGGGTAGGGATAAAATAGAAGTTGTTGTTCCCCATCACAAGCATAGGACCAAGGATGGGTAAAAGTGAATTGACTTAACTGAGGATGATATTTGCTAACATTCATTAGTCAGGAATAGGATAAACAGTTTTGTGAACTTAATTTCAAATAGCGTATCTTGGTTTATGGCAGACAGAAAGTGTTATGACATCGAAAATATTAGCTAATGGTTTATTCACAATCTTAATACCCCTAGATAATTTAAGTGCAATTATAATGAAGTGAATTGTCAAAACTATTGTGAATTTCATTTTTAGCACATTCTCATATAGTATTCAAACGGAGTATTCTTTGACTTCTGGAATCCATTGAAATACTATACTGATTAAACTTGGGAGTATATGGGAAATATGGGAGTAACAAGTAAGGTATTGCGGTCATATTCCAGATATTTTGGATCTTCTGGCATCTTCCTGAAAGGAACTGATCCTTTTCTAGATGGGCTACTGGTCTGATTATTATTTTTTTCCTCTTAAGCAGCGCCATAGTTTTAAAAAACACACATTAACCATATTCTGAGGAAAATAGATACCTAACCACAATATAATGATATCGGATCAAAAGGTTAGTGAATTTCATTGTTCAACCCTTTTTCTGCAAACCTGATTCGGTATTGAAATTAATTAAGCAAAATAATCTATGTGCAAAACAAACCATTTTTCACTTCTAATTAGTTGATAGTAAGTACAAAACTAATGCACATCACCATCATTAAACAGAAACTAGAATTTTTTCCCCCAATAGGAATTACACAATAATGGTAACAATGAGCCATTGGTTAAATATATGATGCCTCTATTAACATTCTGCCTGCCAAAACATCAGATACTTTTCTTAGGAACAAACATTTTAAGCTTCAGGGAAGCAACAAATAGCTAACTTAATGAGAACTTGGATGAAGCTTAATCATTATTAAACTTATTCCATCATGGCAGTATTTCCTAACATTCTTCTTCTAAAGCAGCTGCATCATCAAAATATGCTGAATAAAATTGATAACCAACCTTATTAGGATGGAAGATTGGGTGTTATAATTAAGTATATCTTATCTTTACTCAACAATGAATTTATCAAGTGGCATATTAATCTGTATTTTCATAGCTCCTTCAGTATTTTAGTAGCTCCTTCAAGTTGCTCCTTCCAATATAATTTGAAGTCGGCTTTCATCAGTCTACCTTATTCTTTTACCATTTGCAAAATGCTAAATTTAATTAAATACTAAATTTAATTCTTAAGTATTTTTGTTTGAAGTTAGTCATTGGTCTTTGCCAATCATTCAATATCTTATCTTCAATTCCTAATGGAATAATATGATAGAAAGGTAATCCTTGGTAAAATATTCCTTTTTACTTTGATATTCACAAATGATATTTTGTGAAGAATTATTCCTAAACAGGTCTTTTTTTCTTGTTCAATGAATTCCAAATTATTTAATATGTTTAATAATAATATTGAACATTGCTGTTTGGTGCATATATTGCTTTTCCTTTTCAGGTAAATTCTATGTAATTATTTATTCTTATTAATCCAGTATCTTGATACCAATTTATGATGGTGTATTATTATACATTTTAAATAACCACTTGCATAAGTAATTATGGATATGACATCACCAGCATATAGTTTAGTAGTTTATGTCCTTAATTTGTCCTTTTGATTCCTGAAATTTTATTATCTTGCTGTATCTTTTTGCCAGCAGTTCTAATGTCAAGAAGAGAGTCTAGTCTGTTTACCAGTATCTGGGATTCTTGTTTATTACAAATATTCTGCATCAGTGTGAGAAAATTTAAGGCATAATTTATCTTCCAAAAAGCCATGAATAGAAAATTTAATTCCAAATGATCAAGAAGCTTTCCCCACATTAAGAAAAAAAATAACCTCTTCATTATTTTTCTGATTAATATTATCCATGTGATTCAAGATATACCAAGCATTAAGTTTCACCGATTCAAAATAAACTCAGTATTATGTTTTACATGCCTCTTTGGGGCAATTAACTCTGTCAAAGATGAATTATATACAGTAAAAGGCGATTTAATCTCTTTGTAGGTGTAAAATCTTATAATCTACATTTAGTAAAAACATGGACTTGCATGATTTTGAATGAATGGCATCATTTCCATCTTTTTCGACCAAAGATATAAAAGCCACTTTCCATGAAGATGATGTACTTGATATCATTGTACGGGTAATCCTTGATTTACAACTGTTCATTTAGTGACTGTTCAAAAGTTACAACGGCACTGAAAAAAGTGCCTTATGACTTATGACCATTTTCAGAGTTTTGAGCTTTGCAGGATCCCCATGATCATGCGATCAAAAGTCAGATGCTTGGCAACTGGCTCATATTTATGACAGTTGTAGTGTCCCAAGGTCATGTAAGCATCTTTTGCAAACTTGTGACAAGCAAAGCCCACTTCACTTAACAACTGGGTTTCCTAACTTATCAACTGCAGTGATTCACTTAACAACTGAGGAAAGAAAGGTCGTAAATGGGGCAAAACTTACTTAGCAAATGTCTCACTTAACAACAGAAATTTTGGGCTCAGTTGTGGTTGTAAGTTGAGGACTACCTGTACTTCATTCATTGTCTGAGGTAATGGCTTCATCAGAACTCCTTTAAAAGTCTTATACATAGATTTGAAGATTTGCTGAATTTAATTTCTATATTTCATCTTATGGAGAGCTTTCATCTGTTGACCTGTATATTTCATGACCTGTTTTTAAGATATTTAAAAACTCTGCAATCTTCTCTATACTTGGTATCTATTTTCCATATAATCAAGAATCATTTTTAACAAATTGGTTGATCATCTCTTCTGGAGTTGAGACATATCTCTTTTCATTCCAAAGTAATTCTTTTCTCTACTTCTTTCTCAGTAGATAAGCCAACAATTTGTCCATTTTCTATATTTCTCAAATTATATTACTGTTTGGTAAAATTAATATTATTGTAAGTCTCCTTTGCTTTCATTAAATCTGGCTCACCATGAATCACTTCAACCTTTTGTTCTAGATACAACATTAGTTAATGTTTGCATCATGATCCCAATTGCTTCAGTTCACTCAACAAGATCTGTTTTAATTTTTGTTTTTATGCAGCTTCCCATCTACCAAAAAGAATAATAGGCTATATTATATGCTTATATAAGTAATCAATACAGTAATCCTGACATAAAGCTTTACAAGAATCCCTTAATATGAATAATGAAGTATCAATAGTTAAATTAGTTTGGGAAAAGCTCTTTAATGCATTTCAATTTAATATTTTGTTCCAATAACATTGGGCTTTTCAGTGTCCACCTTTTCAAGTCAGAGGTTTCTCTGCACAATCTTGCATATTTTTTTTAATCCCATTTATATCCCGCCCTTCTCCGAAGACTCAGGGTGACTTACAATCTAAAGCACAAATCAATGTGCTTAGCAATAGCCTTCATTCTATGTATATGCCTGCTTATTAGGGCTTTCGCCTCCCCCCCCACAAGGGGCATTAATACAAAGTCAGCTTATTGCCCCCAACAATCTGGGTCCTCATTTTACCTACCTCGGAAGGATGGAAGGCTGAGTCTGGTGGGTTGACTCAGCCTTCCATCCTTCCGAGGATGGATTATTATCTGCATATGTAAATGCTGCAACTTCCACTTCTATAAATTACATTAATAATGAGTGAGACTACATGTCTTTCCTTGAGTAAGTATTGTTACAGAACAATAAGGTATTTTTTTTCCTAAAAGACAATTATGTCTGAATGCACGGGAAAAAGAAAAGAATAATATATTATAGGATACTAAAATTAGTAAACTAGGTTTATCAAGATAGCGGGGGAAACCAAAGGTGCTTTTTCAAGAGGCAACTGGATGTTTTGCTTCTCATCCAAGAAGCTTCTTCAGCTCTGAGAACTAAAGAAGCTTCTTGGATGAGAAGCAAAACGTCTTCAAAGAAAAACAAGAAAGTCTGCTTGTCTCTTGAAAAAGCACCTTTGGGACAACCATGACCTGGATGACTGAGAATCTCCATTGACATACAGTGGGGGGAAATCATTCATATAAAAATGATTCATATCTCCAACAATGAAAATGTTTCCTTCTTCAATTTTAAGTTGTGATTTTTTTAAAAAAAATCATAGTCTAGTTTTGCTATTGTTTCCAATGTAAATTAAAGCAATTGCAATTTTGCAATCGAAATAATAATAATAAATCTTTCAATATCACAAATTTGTTTCTCTAAGTTCCCCAAACATTTCTGATGTTCTAGTCCATTTTCTTCTTCTTTCCACAAGCCACATTTTTTTTCACCTAAATGGTTACATTCCAGCAGATTCACATTGTCTTTTGAAATATATTTCTCTTGAAATCATGTAACATCTGCATTTTCTTCTTTGCTTTTTTTAAAAAAAATATTTTCCCTTTTCCATGGGCTTTTAAATCCATTTGTTGAGAATATTTCAGTTTGATTCATAATGATAATTATCAGTGAAACATATGAAAGAAATGCTGCTGCTTGAATCAGTTTTTTGATGTGTCTATTTCTGACTTGTTCAGGCATTTTATAAGCATTCTCTCTTGAATATATAAACGCTCTAGGTCATATTTTTAAAGGCCCTTGAATAATTTATTTTAATAATTATATAAGTAATGTATCCATTAGTGAATGATGCCTACAAACATTTCAGTATTAGGAGAAGTAATATTTTCTATTGATGTTGTTTAATTGTTTTAAAACTTGTCAGATGTGAATATTTCCTTTTTAAATTGGACAGGAATCTGTGTACTCCTAATCTCTGGACATTGGAATGGGGAGTGGGATTATTCCCTGTTGTTGGTAGGATCCACAATAATCTTTCAGTTTTTCACAGGCCTTGCACAAGTATGGCAGGGGGGCATTTGCCCAGGTTCGCCTGGTGCGCCAGTTGCGCCCCTATCTGGACCGAGATGCCCTACGTACGGTCACTCATGCACTCGTTACCTCCAGGATAGATTACTGCAATGCTCTCTACATGGGGCTGCCCTTGAAGACCACCCGGAGGCTCCAGCTGGTGCAGAATGCGGCCATGCGGGTAGTGATGGAAGCATCCCAATACTCCCATATTACACCCCTCCTGCGTGAGCTGCATTGGTTACCGGTTGTCTTCTGGGTGAGATTTAAGGTGCTGGTACTTACCTTTAAAGCCCTACATAGCCTAGGCCCAGGATATTTGCAGGAATGTCTGCTGCCGGGAACGACTTCCCTTCGCCCAGTGCGCTCACACAGAGAGGGCCTCCTCAGGGTGCCGTCGGCTAGACAATGTCGGCTGGTGACCCCCAGGGGGAAGGCCTTCTCTGTGGGAGTGCCAGCCCTGTGGAACCAACTCCCCCTTGAGCTCCGGATGGTCCCAGATCTCCGGTCCTTTCACCGTGGCCTTAAAACTTTCCTTTTTCATCAGGCTGACCTGGACTGACAACAGGGTTTTTTCAAATGTTTTTTAATTTTAATTGTTTAGTTTAACTTATTTATTGGGGCTGTTTATTTAATTTCTTTTAACTTTTGTATTGTTGTTTTTATTGTTGTTAGCCGCCCTGAGTCCTTCGGGAGATAGGGCGGCATATAAGTCCCAAAAAAATAAAAAATAAATAAAGTATGCAATAATTATACATGTAGTCCTTATTTAGTCACTCCTCATTTAGCAAACATTCTAGTTATAATGGTGATGAAAAAAACCCTTTGCAATCAATTCTTTCATTTATGATTTAGTAGGTCTGTAAAGCAAAGGAAATCTGAAATAAACTCTTAAGCATAGTTGGGGGTTTACTTAGTGACTCCTTCATTTAATGATGAGTTGCCTGTCCCAGTTGACCTGGCTCAACAAGGACTATCTGTATAATGGTTGTACAATGTGTTTTACTACTACTTTTTAATTGTTTGATAAACAAAACGTGTTTCTATTACCATATTAGATTAAATTTATTTATTTATTTAACCTGCCTTTAGTTAAATGATCTGAGTCTTTTCCAGTAACTTAACCCTCAACCATTTCGATTTTATTCTAATATTTGTGCTATGACTTTGCGCTGGACTCAGGCTAAAAAGTCTCTGTTGTCCTTACCAAGTTCCTGTCTTTATTAATGTTTTTCTATGGTCAGTTAAGTTAGGATTTATTTTTTCTGTGTTCTACAGAATAAACATTCTTATTAGTTTTTACACAGACTTTCCACGCCTTTTTTTATTACCCTGTAATCCCTTTTATCAGGAGACTGAATGAAAGTGAGCGTTTTACTGACCAGATGTCCTTCCCGATGCTTACGTGGAATTCACAGCAGATATTTTCTCTCTTTGCACCCTGAGACAGAAATGTCACTGCCTAAGATTGAACTCTCAAGCTCCCAATTGGGGGGCAAGCATCTTCATCACTAGACCACCATGCCACTAGGTCCTACATAGACTAAAAGCTAAATAATAGTGATTAAGCATGTTTAAAATTCTTGTAAGGATACTACTTTTCTGGGATCACTAACACCACAAACATTGTTAAAACTTTTCCATCTTACCGATTAAGCCTAATGGATAAGAATTAACTGGATGGGTTCAAAAAGTAATTAATTGCTGTCTCTTTAAAAAGGGAATTTTCTATCACATTTTTCTACCTAGTTTTTATGAAATCCTTTTTGGATGTGAGAACACTTAGTAAATACTATCCTGTTAAGCAAATTCTCACAGAAGGAGCTTGTAGCTTAACGTAGGTCATTTTAAGATGATACATATTACTTGGATGCCTTTGAATTTGTCTTTAAGCCAGGTTTTGGTATTAAAGTGGCATTAGTCCCTGTGATAAATTGTGTCCATTTAGAACGGCTCTTATATCTGTCCCATCTGCAGACTACCTTTCAATAGAGGTGCAGTTGTCATTAGTAACTTTTCAGTATTAGATTAGAAGGTTGTGAACTGGGTTTGGAGTAATTATTCCTAACTGAAGCCTTGAGTTGTAATTTTATTAATAATTATTTTTATTTTTATTTAATTAATATGTTTTAATTTCAATGAATGTTTTTATTTTAAATAATAAAATAATTATTAATTTGTAAGACCACACCTGGAATACTGCATCCAGTTTTGGTCACCACATTACAAAAAAGATGTTGAAACTTTGGAAAAAGTGCAAAGAAGAGCAACT
This sequence comes from Vipera berus, assembly GCF_964194415.1. Taxonomy (NCBI): domain Eukaryota; kingdom Metazoa; phylum Chordata; class Lepidosauria; order Squamata; family Viperidae; genus Vipera; species Vipera berus. Next base: position 248,304,055 of record NC_138202.1, on the reverse strand, counting down.
AATACAATTAAAGGCCTGGAGACTAAACCAAAAAGAAGAACGGTTGCAGGATTTAGGTTTGGCTAAAGAAGGTCTAGGGTGGGGGGACATGATAACCGTATTCCAGTATTTGAGAGGCTGCCACAAAGAGAAGGGGGTCAATTTATTTCCCAAAGCACCAGAGGAAGGGACAAGAAACAATGGATGGAAATTAATCAAGGAGAGAAGAAACCTGGAATTAAGGAGAAACTTACTAACAGTGAGAACAATTAACCAGTGGAACAGCTTGCCTTCAGACAATGTGGGTACTTCATCACTGGAATTTTTTAAGAAGAGACTGGACAGTCACTTGTCTGGAATGGTATAGGATCTTCTGCTTGAGCAGGGGGTTTGACTAGAAGACCTCCAAGGTCCCTTCCAGCTCTATTCTGATTCATTATTCTTATCATGTTGTTTTGTAGATATATGATCATTTCCCCCATTTATTTTCTTTTGATTAACAACACTTTATGAATTCCCAAAATAATAATCAATCTTATTCTTATCAACATGTAAAACATTGAATTTGCTTATTGGTGAAGGACAGTTGCAAGTGCTACTACAATAACATCAACAATAACAACACGTAGGTCATCAGAAAATGTCTTTTATGATGCAGTTAACTCGACAGCAGATTGTTCGAAATTCTGTTTTGATGAAGATTCCTTGTCTGGGGAATCACAATATAGTGTTTCTGTTCTGATGTCAGAATTTGTCTTGATATAGAGATGAGGGGAAATATTTAGCAACAGATGCAAGGCTACTGAAACAGTAGGTTTGTATTTAATCCATGGAAGTACTGGTTTGATAGCATCATGTAAAACCAGTCAATAACTCCTTTTGGGATATAAAACACGCAGTGAGTTATGGTGGAGTTACATGATGCTGACAAGAGGTTATAGCAATGCTTAGCAATAATAGTACTGCTAATTACATTGCTATAATAAATAACACTATTCCTCTCTAGCATAACATATCCTTATGGCACTGTAAACACAGATATCACAGCCATTCAAATTTCTCTTCTCTTCTGACACATGATAATACAGTGAAAAACCAGCATCAGAAGCTGCAAAGATGTATGGTCTAAAATACTTTTTCAGCTGAATGGTCCTGAAGAAATTGGAGATGACATAATTTTATTCAAACTCTTGAAGTTATGCAAAATCGGGTTTTTTTAGATATCTGGAAGTTAAGTAATGGCAACTGAACTTTTTTTTTTTAGTATTTTAGACAGTTCTTGATGCTTCTCCCAGGCACTTCCTCAAACCTAGCCTATCTCTAGTGAAAACTGAAATTCATGAAGCTGTGATTTATTGCTATAAACATGTATCACTAAAATGTAGTGGTTGTGTTTTAACCAATGCTTTAAAGAGCTGAAACATTAGCTGGTGAACACATTGGATCTCAGATACCTGTTCCATTTTTATTCTCTTGGATAAACTTGTCCGCAATCACCTGGAGAGCTGAGAGATGGGATTGGAGGAAGGAATGGCATAAATTTATGTCTAATAGGCAAACCCCCACAATCTGCAGATTCAGTCAGTAGAATATAAGGCTTAAAATCTGCATATCTGCTTAAGAAAATTAATAGAGCTTCATAGCTCTAGATATTTCATAGTGGGCTAAAAGTAATCATTGATAGGCCACATCTTCAGATATTAGCAGCCCAAAGTTCTTATAGTGCCAGCATCATCATCCACAGTTTACTGAGGATAAAATGAAGTTTTTGATACTTTGATATTTTGCTAATATCAAAAATGAAGGTTTTTTTATATTATTGACATCTGCTAACATGGGTTTTGCAATTCTTGCTGTTGTTACAACAGTCTTATATTATCAACTTATAAAGGAGCATGGTGGCTTGCGTGCTTAGGACGCTGGGTTGACGGTTAGCCAGCCCACGTTTGAGACCTGAGTGCTGCTGTGGGACAAGGTGAGTTTCTATCCTTCACTCCAGCTCCTGCTGGGGACATGAAAGGAGCCCCCAGCTGGGCATCCCTTGGGCAACAGCGATGTCCCTGGCTAATCCTTTCAACCTGGAATTGCCTCAGTGCTTTGCATACATAGGTGCAATGCAATTATCAGCATAAATATTCACTATAAACCAAGCTGACAAAATGTACATCATAATATCATGATGCAAATCTTATATAGATATAAAATATCTCATTTCTATATCATCCATACACACACATATGTTTTCATTTGGCTTCAGATATAAGAATGAAAGCTTGCAGTTTGCACTGTGACATGCACTGTAACACATATTTTGTAACTCCTCTCCCAAACCCCCCTAGTTCTCCATTTACTAGTTAACTACTTGAATGCCTTCATTAAATATGATGAATACTGTTCAGTTATTAGATTTGGCATGGTGCTATGATTACGCTTTGTATAACAGCCTATGGTTATGTATTTAATAAACCTAGAGCTTGACGTTTCTGCCTTTGTATTTTATCATTAGACATAAGACTTCATATCATTAGCCTCATGCCACAAAGAATACAAATTAGCAAACTTGTAAGTAAAATTGCAGTTTTATTGCAAAGTAAGTTTTCACAGCAGTTGTCAGATATTTTATAATCTTCCATAGGACAATTCAGGGTTGTTGTTTTTAAAATCACCTCTTTCTGTCCATCTACTACTTTTGGCAATATTTAAAACATTCTATGTGCACTCTTTATACCAAAAGCAAATGACAACTTTCTTGCATTTTATGTTTTATAAGCCTTTAAAAAAATTCATCGAAGAATTATTTAAATGAATCAACATAGTGTAGTTGAAAAGCAGATTCCAAGTTCGTTCTGCTCTGGGTGTCCAATATTGATCTTTAGCTATCTCTTAGAGTCCTTTAACAAATGTTGCCTCATATCTTTAATTTAGATATCACATTTTTCATAACTCACTGCAATGCTTTTCCTAGTGTATAATATTGATCATTTCTTGTGTAATTAAATATCCTGTGATTAATCAATACTAAATGGTTTTGTTTATGGCTATGCCACTAGGAATCTGACCATATTGCCTGATTTTATTAAGCAACTTCACAACCGTGGCCCTAAATAAACATTTGTAATAGGACTATTTAAAGCAATTAGAATCCTTTTTCAATACTGTCCAAAAGTGTGCAGTGTAATACAACTGGGGGGAGTGATGGGAGAGAGAAGAAAGTGATGACAACAACACCTATGTATGCATTGCCAGAGAATGTCCAGAAAGGGTTAAAAAAATCAACCCTGACAATAGTTGAAACAGTTCTTTACTGTGTGTTGGTTGACTGCTCCACAGGGCATAGCAGATGTTGTGTCTGGTAGTAAGAAAGGCCCAGGAGGTGTGAGCTGTCAATCACTATTTCTCTAACTACAGACTGTGCTATGGATATGAAGCAGGACTAAAACAATCTGTCTCAGCTGGGATGTGTGTGGTATCAATAACCCTTGGCAGAGGTGTCAAGAGCCTTGCTGGAATCAAACTATCCTGCTGACCAGCTGCTTAGCAAGTTAACAAGCTACCATTCACCATTCACTGGCCTCCCAGTGCAACAATTAACACAACTGGAGAATGGCTCTGCTCAAATCCTTATGAATAAGCCTTGCCAAATCTTACTGTTATTACTGATGCATGGATATTCAAATAGAGAGATAGAAGACAGGGCAAACAGACCATTGAGCGGCTATTGTTGTAGAATTATATATATATATATATATATAATTAAAAGACGTGTGGAGTGAATCTGGCCACTGTAAGCATAACAGCAAATGTTTTCATAGCGAAGCACTGTGGAGATCTGAAACTGCCAAAGTGGCTGTCAGTAAGCATTCTATGCAGAAGTTAAATTGTCTGCATTATTAAGACAAATCATTAAATAGGCCAGCTGATCTGCTAAGCCTTGAGCAGCTTACACAACTACTTGTTACTAACAGCCGCACTGCAGTTTGGTATTGACAATGAAAAAGAGCACTCTGAACATGTAAAATGTATTTCACTTAATACCTATATATTTCAAAACTCACATAGACCTGCAGTACTTTTTTCCTGATTAAAATCACTGATGTCAAGCAAGGTATTGTCTAGTTTATTTCTATCTAAATCAGTTGCATTACATTTTGGGGGAAAAATCCTCTCTACTGTGCATCTGTGTCGGTCGAAAATGAAGCATTAAAAAAAGTTGCTAAATGGTAAACCTCAGGTCTGTAAATGGTTATTAGATCTTTTTTATTCTATAGACTCCTAATTTGCTAAACTGTAAAAGTGTGATATTTTCATGTATCTCTATAATGCTTCCATTAAAAAAAAACCAAATAAGATCCCTGAACTGTGTTTGGCATGTTAGCTGTTTAATTTATTAGTTCTGCTACTAATTCATTAATTTTTCTGGCTTCCTTAATTTTAAACAAACCTAACATTGTTTTGCCTTATTTTCAACACCACGAGGAGCAATAGCCCATAAGACCTCTTAGAGCTGAATCTTTCACACAGCAAAAGTTTTTTTTTCTACTATAAAAGCACAGCAGCTATGGCTCCTGCAGATACTCTTAAAGGACACTATAATAAAACCCTGGGAGGGAGTAGGTCAAGACAGGACCATGAAATGGACAAGATGAAGAGGCTTTGTCAGAGCCAAACAGGCTATAAAGTTACTATAGTAACACCCAGCCTTTAGTTCTAGGTGGACTGACTTAATGTTGCTTTCAAAAGGTAAAGATTAACATAAGCCAAACTAATAATTATTACACATCATCTACCAACATATAAGATGCTATTGAATGCTGAATGGTGGCAGGACTAAAACAAGTCTCCTTATTCCCATGATGGAAATACCATTTGGATGTGAGAATCCAGGCAGAACCTTATTTCTTTATTTGAACAGGAGGCCATCAAAGGAAGTTTGAGGTTCAGATACTTTTTCTTCCCCTTCTAGACTGAATGAAATATGAACATTATTTTGGAAATAACTTCCGAAATAATTCTATATTATATTGGCTAAGATTTTTGTCATCCCAAAGCACATTCTGGGTCTATGCCAAAGCACTGAAATGGGCAGTGCTCTATCAAGTGCAGACTAAATAGACACAATTTGTTTAATTAATAAGCGCAATGTAATTACCTGAGTATTCGACCAAGACTGGGCAGATCAAGGGCCCATTCAACCATTAAGCTCACCAGAGAGTTTGTGGCAAACATTACTGCCATGAATTCAGTCTGAAGAACAAACATCATTGGTACCTGCTTTACAAGGAAGAGTGGGAAAGCAAAGCAAAGATTTTTATAGTAGTTGGAGACTGAGAAATCCTAGAGTCTGATTTTCTGGCCAGTTGGGAGAAGTTGGCTGATCCTTGTCAGTGTACTTAGGGTTAATATATTGGTGTAAGTTTTCACAACCAGCATCTGTTGAGCTTCATGATTTAGTGACCATAATCCACATAGCCTTCACCAACCTGCACCAATCAGAAACCAGCTTAGTTAAAGACCCATCTGAAGTCAGGTTACCAAGCTATAAAAACAGAAGATCATCAGGCTGACTGGGATTTCTTACCTGGTTTCTTTCCTTGCCTTCTGAAAATTGGTGTACTGTGAGCTAGTAAAGCTTCTAGTCTTTGATATAGGTGGACTTGTGGGGAAGGGGGGAGACCGATAGGCAAAAGGATGATCTGGGTTTGTTCCTGGTCAGGTTTAAAAGATGGGGCAAGAGGGCCTTCTCTGTGGGAGCACCAGCCCTTTGGAACCAACTCCCCCTTGAGCTTCGGATGGCCCCGGACCTCCGGTCCTTTCGCCGCGACCTCAAAACTTTTTTCTTCCATCAGGATGACCTGGATTGATAATGGGTTTTTAAATATGTTTTAATTTTTCATTTTTTAACTGTGTAGTTAATTTATTTTGGGGCTGTTATTTAATTCTTTTTTTAATTTTTGTATTGTTGTTTTTTATTGTTGTTAGCCGCCCTGAGTCCTTCGGGAGATAGGGCGGCATATAAGTCCCAAAAATAAATAAATAAATAAATAAATAAATAAATAAATAAATAAATAAATAAATAAATAAATAAATAAATAAAATGTATCTTCAATTTTGTGAGATTGATTTTTTTTCTCCACTATGCTACTACTTGGTTAACCTTCACAAGAGAGGAACATTTGTTCCTGAGCTATCGTGGTGCTAAATTTGCAAGAATGAAAAGAGACAACCCATAGTCATCCACAGAGCATTCACAGACATAAACTATCTCCAAAATTGGGCATAAAATACATCCATTATAACAAGGGTGTCAAACTGCTGGCACGTGGGCTGGTTGCATCATGCGAAGGCCACACCCACCCCAGCAAAAAAGTTGTGATACGTTGCGACACATCACGTGATGTGGCAAGTTTGATGCCCGTGCATTATAATGATCAAGAATGTAGTCGGGGCAGAAAACATATTTATTTTATGTACATTAAGACCATCACTGGGCATGTCACTAGTTATGAACAGACTCTGAAAAGACGCCAAGGAGGGATAGATTTGCTTACTTGGCTTAATTGAAAAAACTGCCTAGTCAGAGACCTGCTTTAGAAATGAGAGAGTTCAAAATATTAAATCTAAAGAGAAGACACTAAACACAGATTACATCCCTAGTCTTCGCTCTGAAATTTTAAGTAGGTTCCATTACTCTCTTGGGCAGCCAGGCTAATTATTGGTCTCATTCTATAGAGACTGTAATATACTTTTTATATTTGCAACACAAGGTGCTTTTTTGCTGCATGATGGCATTTCATTTCTAAAATGTGTAAGTGCATATACTCTTAAATATATTACCTGCAAATACCTGGTGCAGACTCTGAGCTGCATATAGGTTTTAAAGCTCTCACTTCCATCCTTTACAACCTAGCCTACTTTGAAATGCACAGATAGCATCATTTAGCTCACTATGGTCAGATTTTCAACAACCTAAGTCAGCATTTCATACACATCCACTTTTTTTAAAAAAAGGTGTTTATAAATATTTGAGTGACTGTATTCTAGGCATTGCTTTATGATTCTTTTAATTTACACCAGTGGTTTCTTTCATTGAAACCAATAAGGCTGCAGTGTGCCCTCTAAGGGTGAATGGAAGGCACAGCTGGTGCATCGCTTCTGCGATGCCTTTTTTCAATATAACAGCATCTATGTTCATTTCTATATTCTCCAGGGGTGCAAGAAGCTTCTTTTAACACCCTGTGTAAGAGACACATGATGTCACACTGAGCTCCCTCCAGCAGGCACTTCCAAACCAGTCAAGACGGCTTACAATAAGGAGTTACAGTTAACATTATTCTTCTTGGAAAAGTATTTAAAAAGTGTGGCATATTTTCAGAAATGACATTTCTGCAATGATTACAGCTGTTTCTTTTACCCAATGCACCATGCTTATCTATCCTCCATATACAGCAGGATTTAATCACAGATAAAAATGCACAGGATTGTAAACAGGCCAATACGGTGCTTTGAGGTACATCCAAGTTTCCAGGTGTCTCTTCTTCAGAATCTAGAAGAATGCAGTACTGCAGGCTACTTCCGCTGACTGCCGACTGCCAGCAGTTTGGCACTTTGATTCCCACTGGCTCAAGGTTGACTCAGTCTTCCAACCCCTTCTGAGGTCGGTAAAATGAGGACCCAGTTTCGTGGGGGCAATATGCTGACATTTGTAAACCAGCTGTAAAGCACTATGAAGCGGCGTATAAGTCTAAGTGCTATTGCTATCCTAAGGTTGTTCTTGTTTCAGTAAATGTCTGTTGCTATCTGAAAGAAAGAAATTAAATTCAGGGCATTGTGAATCTTACTCACCTGTAAAGCAACTTGTCATTAATAATAGGGCAGTGCACATTTCAAAAATTATTCAGAAGAAGAGTTTGGGGCCTCAGGTGAGCTATTTATTAAAGAAGTTTGGCTTTTTTTCACATGGATCTGAAAAAAAGCTGCAGCTTTAAGGGATGTATTCATTAAACCTCTTGAAGTAGCAGCATTATTTTTATCAGGTTTGTGTGGAACCTAAAAAAAAAAAGGCAGACTCTTATGAATTGCAGAAAGGGTGTTATGTTTCAACAAGATTCAGATCCCTTCTGCCAAATCATTTGCAATGTCTATATTCAAATCTAACCCAATGTAATAGTTTCAATTAAAACAATCCAAAAATCAAACATCTTTTGCATGTTTTTTTTTTTACAAAACACAAAATGTGGGAAAGGCATATCTTTGGCTACTGTGTGGTATTTGCGCTCCTTTTGTGGAAATTACTATAATCATTACTGTTTAAATAAATTATGCCATTACAAAACATCAATATTACTTAAAATGTCCATCTAATCAGGCCAAAATGAAAATGACAAAATATTCTTAATGACAAACTTACAGTGTGTAAATAATATTTTTTTTACTAAGGAATTAATAAGGAAATAATTCTTATTAAGGAGGAACTGAACCTGAAAGAATAAATTGAAGCAATAAGGAATAGATTTCATCAGCCAGGCATATCTGGAAAAAGTAAATCTATACTAACAACTAGAGCAGGGTTCTTTAAACTTGGCCCTTTTATGACTTGTGGACTTCAACTCCCAGAATTCCTCAGCCAGTGTGTATGGCTGAGGAATTCTGGGAGTTGAAGTCCACAAGTCATAAAAGGGCCAAGTTTGAAGAACCCTGAACTCGAGTGAGAAATTTGACAGAATAAACTAGCCTCTAAATAAAATAGAGTTTAATATCTTGAGAATATCCTGAAAGAAGTATGTGGAGTAGAACTGATCTTAACTGAATAACAAAAGAGGACTCTGTATATCAATGGCTCTCTTTTTTTGGCACCCAAAGCTACTTATTGAATGAATGAACCTTTATTGTCAAAGTACAACCACGTATACATTGAGATTGGCTGAGCCTCCCTTCGTGCCCCCACCCCCAACTCACAGTGACAACAAACCCTCCATCTTATTACACCATGTGAGCCAATTGCACAACACACCGGCCTCACAAGTCAATCGTACATAAAGTTTATAAAATTATTTCCCGTTCAAGAGCCTAACAGCCCATGGATTAAAGCTGTTCTTCAGCCTCTTGGTACGGCTGGCTATAGTCCTATACAGTGCTTTTTTTCTTTTAAAAAAAGGTGCCGGAACTCTCAACTTGGCGGGCGCAGGAGGCGGGGGGGTGCTGCTGCAGTCACAGGTGCGAAGGGTATTGGCAGCGGGCTCCCCTCCCTGGGGCCAGAGCCGGCGCGGCTGGTGCTGTGGGAGCAGCAGAGCCCACTCTATATGGTGGGGCTGCACAATGCGGGCAGCGGAGGCGGTGCGGGCCAGGCAATGTATTAATCTTATGATTTTAAAAATATATTTTTTCTATTGTAACTTTCCCCAAACCTCGCCATGTGGATTGCATACAAATATTATATAATTGGTAAATAAAGGTAGAACATATGTTAAATATAAATCAAATGATAATATGCTTCCCTACAAAGTCAATTCTTGCTCAATGGCAGACCAAGGAGTTAACTCGGAAAGGCAAGAGGAAAATCTAGAAGAGGTCTGTGCAGCTGTTCAACATCTTCATCAACGATTTGGATGAGGGGATAGATGGGGAACTCATCAAATTTGCAGACAACACCAAGCAGGAATAGCCAATACACCAGAAGATAGGCTTAAGATACAGGAGGATTTGGACAGACTCGAACACTGGGCACTATCTAACAAAATGAAATTCAATTGTGAAAAAAGTAAGGTTCTACATTTAGGCAGGAAAAATCAAATGCACAGGTATAGTATAGGTGGTACCTTGCTCAATAGTAGTAACTGTGAGAGAGATCTCGGAGTCCTAGTGGACAATCACTTAAATATGAGCCAGCAGTGTGCTGCAGCTGCCAAAAAGGCCAACACAGTGCTAGGCTGCATTAACAGAGGGATAGAATCAAGATCACACGAAGTACTAATACAACTTTACAATGCCTTGGTAAGGCCACACCTGGAATACTGCATCCAGTTTTGGTCACCACGATGTAAAAAAGATGTTGAGACTCTAGAAAGAGTACAGAGAAGAGCAACAAAGATGATTGGGGGACTGGAGGCTAAAACATATAGGGAACGGTTGCTGGAATTGGGTATGTGTAGTTTAATGAAGAGAAGGGTGAGGGGTGACATGATAGCAGTGTTCCAATATCTCAGGGGCTGCCACAAAGAAGAGGGAGTCAAGGTATTCTCCAAAACACCTGAAAGCAGGACAAGAAGCAATGGATGGAAACTAGTCAAGGAGAGAAGCAACCTAGAACTAAGGAGAAATTTCCTGACAGTTAGAACAACTAACCAGTGGAACAGCCTGCCTCCAGAAGTGGTGAATGCTCCAACAGTGGAAGTTTTTAAGAAGAGACTGGCCAGCCATTTGTCTGAAATGGTATAGGGTTTCCTGCCTGAGCAGGGGGTTGGACTAGATGACCTCCAAGGTCCCTTCCAACTACTACTACTTCTTCTTCTTCTTCTTCTTCTTCTTCTTCTTCTTCTTCTTATTATTATTATTATTATTATTATTATTATTATTATTATTATTATTATTATTATTATTATTATTATTATTATTATTATTATCTTGTAGAAAGGAAAGGCCCACACTGATAAATTAAAAATCTTTGTGGTCTGCAAAGGAATGCTGGTGGGCTAATCAATGTTTTGGTGACTAGAGGAGCATCTACAGTGTTGGAGCTTGTGGTCATGGTAAGCCATGGAGGCACTAGGCAACATGACTTTCAGGGCAGTGGTGGTGATTTTATTAGTTTAAAAAAAAAGTCTGTGCTCTGTCCAAGGGTGCTTGGTAGGCTGCATGTACAGGCCTGTTCTAGAATTTATTTTGGAGCATTCAACTATCTAGAGCAGGCATGTCAAACTCATTTTGTTTGAGGCAACTTTTTATAAAAGAATTGCCATTAATTTGTTTTAATAAAATAATTTAAATCAATTTTTCACTTGATTTCAAATTAAATGAATGAGATTTTTTTTCAGTACAATTGCCAAATGCAATAAACTGGTTTTAGGTATATATTACTGGAAGGAAAAAGCAATCCCTGTTGCGTTACTGATCCCAGAGAAACATTTGCATGTATGCAGGTATCCTTAGGGTGCCATAGTTATGGATGAGAAATATTGGTTGCAAAGTTGGCATTTCTGGATGTAATACAGATATTTTGGACTTATTTTTGTTTCTTTGCATGTTTGATATTTTTAAAAAGGCATATGCTATTGACTACGCTTATGCACATATGTAACATGATCACTGCTTGTCCAAAATTTTACTATATAGATAATACCCCCAGAAATTATTTTAGCCTTTTTAATAAATGTTGTTATTGATGTCAAGCTCACCAGGGAAAACATCATATATTGTTATGTATATACTAGTTTAATTATTTAAAGACTGAAGTGCAACCTAACTAGATTCTAAATAATCTATTTTTCACAACACACAACAGTCCAAACAGTAAAAGTAAAGTCCAAATTAAGAATATTTCATTCTTAAGAATTGTTTAGATTCAAAATAGTTTTCAAGAGTGTACAAAAGATACTATTTTTTCTAGAATCAGCTAAATTAGACATATTACATTGAGAAAAATGTTTCTCATTTCTTTCCTGTTACCGTTGATTTCATTGCAGAGATGTTAACATAAGAAATAGATTATTTTGTTATCTAATTTTACCTTCCAAAAGACAGAAGCAGATGAAAAATGTGAGGTTCTTTCCTGTTGGCTTTTCTGAATTAGCTGTTTTAGATTCTAAAAGTTTAGTTCCTAAATAAGTAATCCTGTAAATAATTTTAATGTCCTCCTCTAGTGCAGGCTCTTTTATGACTCAAGGACTTCAACTCCCAGAATTCCTGAGCCATCATGGCTCAGCTTGGAAACCTCTCCCTTTCCCCTCAGCATGGCTAGCTCAGGATTTCTGGGAGTTGAAGTCCACGAGTCATAAAAAAGAGCCAAGATTGCTAGCCCTGCAATAGGCTTAGGAAAACCAATAAGGGAGCTAGGTTGTTTGTTTTTTGCAAAACAAGTTTCCGGAACGCCATTCTGAGCATTCTATGAGAAAAAAAAGCCCTGGTCCTATATATCCTACCCAATGGTAGGAGAGTAAAGAGATACTGACCAGTGTGTGAGTCCCTGAGAATTTTCCTCACTCTTCCAAGGCAGTGAGCCCTGGTGATGTCATCCAGTGGTGTCAGGGGACAGCCCACAATGTCTTGTGCTGTGCTCACCACCCTCTGTAGTACTTTCCTATCTGCGGCTGTCAGACCAGCATACCAAACCACAATACAGTACGAGAGGACGCTCTCTATAGTAGACCAGTAAAAGAGGGTTGTTAGCTGTTGTTCTACCCTGTTCTTCTGCAAGGCCCTGAGGAAGTGGAGTGTCTGATGGGCCTTTCTGGCCACCTGGGTTGTATTAACTTTCCAGGTAAAATCTTCACAGAGGTAGACTCCCAGAAATTTAAAGGAGGAAACTCTCTCCACACAGTCCCCCCCAATGTAAAGTGGGGCAGGTTCCTCTTTTTTCCTCCAGAAGTCTAGCATCATCTCTTTCATCTTGCCGATGTTCAGGTGCAAGTTGTTGTTGAAAGACCATATGGATAGTTTTTGTACCTCCCCCCTATATGCTGTCTCATCCCCACCTGTAATAAGTCCCACTACGGTGGTATCATCTGCGAACGTAATTATCATGGTAGATGGGTCAGATGATACACAATTATATGTGTACAATGAGTACAGGTAGGGGCTAAGCATGCAGCCCTGTGGCGAGCTGGTGCAAAGCTTCAGGGGGGTGGATAAAACAGACCCGACCCTCACTGTTTGTAACCGGTCCCTGAGAAAGTCTTGAATCCAATCACAGATGGAGGGGGAAAATTTCAAGTCAGTCAGCTTTTCAATGAGAGTGCTCGGCACAATGGTGTTGAAAACCATTTTGTGGCGATCCTCTTTGCCTTTGAAATGATGTTAAGCCTATAGTAAGATATGCACTTCAGTCTTCATGTGTTTTTCCTGTACCAAAATGATGAGAAAGCAGTCACCACTTCTAGTAATTTCCAAGGATACTTTAGCACGATTAAAGATATTATGTCCATAAGGAACGGAGCTATTATTGCAATATTTGGAAGATATTTGGGGAGCATTGATCTAGCAATACATACCAGAAAGGCAGACATTGGCAGACAGGATTCCGACAGGAAGTTCTCCTCTGCTCAGCTTTTGGTAAGAGGTAGCAAACGGCATTTTAGGAAAAACGAGGAGCAGCAAGGTAGCCCTACTGAAGGCTTGTGATTATGTTAGGGACTGAGCCTAGAAACTGAACAGTGGCAGCACAAATTAATCCCTTGCTGTGGGAAGCCCTGAACCCATTGGTTAACTTCCACCACTTATGTGCTCAGGAAACAAATGGTGCCTAATTTAGATACCTGAGCTACATGCAAAATATTGATCTGTCCATCAGTGGAGAAGTTCTGCATAGCTAATTTCTGTTCAGTCAATCCATCAAGTGGACTTTCTCAAACTACTTGATGACAAATTAATATTTTTCTTTGGGAAATAATGCTTTGGCAAGATTCTGAAAATACTAATAACTGAGCACTGCTTTGCAATCAAGATGAACGAGGCATGCAAGGGTACTCCCATAGCCCTTGTCTGTAGCTGCGTCTTTACGTGGGATTGCATGGCTGCCCTCTTTAAATGTATTTTGTTTATTTTATAGTAGAAACTGTAGATTTGGTACAGTATTAATTTAATGCACCCTGGAAGACTGTTCCTAGCATGACTCTTCCCTCATAATGACCTCATAATGTGGAAAAAAACCACAGAAGGGATATTTGATGAACTTCTCACAGGGTTATAAGAGCACTAGAATCTCCAAATACGTAGGTACAGTATACTAAATACTCAGTACTAAGTGCTAACCAGACTTTTAGTATAGGAGACGATCTTCTGGATCAGGTTAATATGATAAAGCAAGGAGAAGCCAAGGAGAAGTTTAGATTGCTTAAATAACACCCAAGTACATCAAATGGGATGGACTGGGGCAAAAAGCATGTTTCTGAATCTCTAATAAATAGTAACAATGGAAGCTATATTTTTCCCATAGTTATCACAAGCGTCATGATTTATCTTTGAGTGTGACACAGCTTATTTCTCCGTATTAATATTTTATGTTTAATCATAAGATATCTACCTTTTGGACAATGTCATCTGAAATATTTAAAAGAAATACCATGGCATACGCATTTCTTTGTCATTAGGAGGAGAATAAAAGAAATTATAGCAATTGGCAGCTTTTCCCAGATTGCAACCAACTCCCAGCCTAGCCCCAGTAGCAAAATGTACCTAGACTTTCAGCTAAAATCATTTCCTCCCAATCTCATTTCTTTGTATAAAAATGTGTGAAGAATTAATCGGGACATATGAATGATATCAGAAGCACAAAACGATTCTTACCATTCATTACACAACCGTACCTTACCACTGTAATAACTCCAAAAACAGCATGTTGACTGCAGTAATTGTTAGTGGGTGGATTTATACAACAGTTCCCTTGCACCTTGTGCATTCAGGGAGTCAAAGCCAAATATAAAAAGAACATCTGAACCCACACCTATTTCAAGCAGACCATGTCCTTTCTATTTAAACACAGCCACCATCGTGATTATTATTTTTCTGTTTTATTATTCTGTTTTCCTTTTTATTACATTCACTGTATGATTCATTTAAAAATGTATTTTGTTTTCAATTCGAACCAGCATGCAAGTTCTGTGACTGCATGAATAGTAAGCTAAATGATGAAAGAAAGTTAAAGAGTTTTATCTGAGCTCACGGGATGTCACATCCTCCATCACAGCTCCTATTCATAACATTAAGCTGACTTAGCTGTTATGTTACAAAATAACACTTTCTAGGGTTTAGACACAGTCAGTTTAGGTTGACGTTTGAGAAAGAACAAAAGCACTACTAATTGGAGGAAGATTTACAAGGGCTGGGACTGGAAATTTAGGGTTAAAGTTAGTGTCATGCCCCAGCATATAATTCTTACATATATATTGTTGTTGCTCTCTAGCCCCATCTAGTGGCCTGGGGAGAAAATACCAATTCTATTGTTTTGAAGCTAACCCAACCCCTTTACCCCTGAACCCTCATTCCCAGAATAAGAGCATGTTGGGAAGCCAGACTCAATTTCCTTTAGCATTTGGAGGGAAGCAGAAGCACCAGGAAAAATCCAGCCTAATCTGTGGCACATGGTCATCTGAGGACAAAACTCATATCGCATACACACAGCATTGCTGGTGAAATTTAGATTTATCTATATTTGTAATTGTTATGTCCACTCAATACTGCTTATTTTGTATTTGGATTTTTATTATATGTATTCCTATTTTTTCCCAATTTCACCCATCCTGTTCCTTTAATAAAGCATTCAAATCTATGCACACGGCCTGATTTATTGGAGCAGGGGTTTTCAAACTTGGCCCTTTTATGACTTGTGGATTTGAACTCCCAGAATTTCTCAGCCAGGCAGGCTGGCTGAGGAATTCTGGGAGTTGAAGTCCACAAGTCATAAAAGGGCCAAGTTTGAAGACCCCTGTATTGGAGGATAGGTAGGTTTAGCTGCATGTCAAGCTGCACACACAGTAACGTGTAGTTAGGACAAAACAGTTAGGATTGGGAAGGAAGGAATGAGGGATGGAAAATGCTTGGAATTCTTACCTATGTAAAAATATAATTCTATCTTTAATCTTGAATTCAAATTTTTAGTTAATGCCCTTTCCCAGTTTCGCAATCTAAGCTCACATTAATCGTAGTTGTAATCTTGGTGTGGATTATAAATTATTTTACTGATTACTTTAACTCTGCCCTTTGGTTATTGTTTTCAGCTCAGAGCTTTGGTAAACCTATTTTGTACTAGGTGAATAATTAAATTATAAACACTTTTGGTGCCCTCTGGATATTTGGGACATCAATTTCCACAGTTCTTTGGCAGAAGCTATGCCTGTGGTAATTGATGGAAATTGAAGTCCTAAATCTCTTTGGAGTATATCAGGTTGCTTATTCAGATTTAATGGCGCCTCTAATTTTTGGTTTTGTGGAATGTTGCAGATACTACTTACTATTATTGTTTTACAGAATGTTCAATTATTACAGCCAATCACTTTTTAAGAAGCATTCTCTTTGCAGGAACCCACATAATACAATGCAAATCATTGTCCATTAAAAAAAGTACAGCATTAAGACCAAAAACAGGAGCATGCATATGACTCAACGGTATTGTACAGTAGCAAAAGCTGCTAGAGTCCAGCATTACACAACTCTGCCTTGCTCTTTCATGTTTGTGCTCAGAAACACCCTGCATGTATAGGTATAAAGACTTTATAAAGAGAAATACAAAAATATGATAAAAAGTGCAAACATTAGATCAAAGAAAATATAATACTGCACAGAGGAAAGAAAATATTTAGAAGATAAATGGACATTTGCCAGAATTTTTGACCTAATTTAAAAATAAACTTTTCATATTTTCAAAAATGCCAGAAAGTAAGCAAGTTGAGAATAATCTTGCCTAACACATACACTTATGCTTGGAAATCATGTTCTGAAATGGAAAGTGAGATAATTTTTTCTACCACAACCTCTTCTAAGACAACAATCTTTTTCTTATTTCCATGGAATTTTATTTCACTCTTTCTGGCTTCACGTCCCATTGCATGAACAAAGAAAATACCAGACAGAAAGGGCTGCAGGCTAGCTCCTTCCAAACGGATTCGACCTTCGGAATACTATCAATATCAACCAGTACACCCACATGGTTAGCACTTTTTAATGCATTCACTGAAAGCCATTAATAAAGCAACAGTCATAGTTCTTAACCATGTGTCACACTGAAATAAGTTCATGTAAATCTGTGAACTGTACGACAATGATCAAATTAACAGTCATTTCAGGGGGGAAAATGCCCCTCGGGCTGAAAAATAATTAGTAGTCTCTCACTCTTTTCTTACCAATAAAATCACGATATTATTGTTGACTGCGCTAATAAAACACCTTCTGTGACCCTGATGTAGTGGTGCAAAATCATGAGCAACTCCATTGTGTAGATCTCACACCTATTTTACTTGACATTTTAAGGGTTTTTTTTATAGAAAAACTATCTTTGGTGACATTTGATTGTCAAACGCAACTTCTTTGCTTTTATTAAAGTGTATGTTGAAAGAAATATCAGTTTTTTGCCATATTCTCATTAGCTTATATTAATGTTTAAAGGGAGCTGGTTGGACTTTTTTGTGGGGGGGGGGATTTTTTTAAAATGAAGAATTACTAATTTTTTTAGTTTTCATTTTAGGGGAAAATACAATTCTATCATCTCTAGGAGGTGCGTTATATCATGTTTGTTAGTATTCATCAAATTCATACAGTGAACACAGCTCTGCTCACTACAAGAGAACTGAATAACATTGCTATTAAGGTTTATATTGAACAAATAAATGAGCTCACTTTCACAAATTATACAGAAAGAAATCTTATTTGAGTACATCAAGTTATACCTGTGTTAAACAGCAATCCCACATCCTTTGAGACAGAATTTTGATAGATCTATTTGTCACACTCACTTCTTAGGTTTTAGGGAGTGATGGTGAAACATCATAGACCTCCACCTGAAATAGCATAAATGTAAACTGAAAAATTCAGCAAGTGAACTGAATCAGGCAAAGAAGATTCTGAAAGAAGTTGACTAAGAAAATACTTCTGGCTTTTCCAGAAGATGGCAATACATAATAACTCTTGGACAAGATCAGATGCTTCCCAAAACAACTGTTTTCATTTGGAAGAGATTTGATTGATTGATTGATTGATTGATTGATATGAATATATATATCACTATAGCTCCCAGGACTCTGATTACAAACTTGAAATACAATAATTAAAAGAAAGACTCACCAGAAAAAAAAATAGTCTGAAGAAGCCTGCTAAATCAGAAGCATTTTAATGGTTTCTTGGTCCTGTGGATAGATATTAAAGAGAGTTATTAATGCATCTGCAGGAGGAAAGTCCATGCGCTTCTGATTTCTTGAGAGGGAGATCCTAAACAATCCCTGTCTGCTTGATCTCAAAGCAGAGGCGACTCTGCCTGTAGGAGATGATCCTTAATAGCCTAAGTATGTTGCTTGCAAATTTCTTAACGCCCACATCACTCATTCTAGCTACTAGGTAATTAATACTCTGAAACTCAACATCTGGCCAATGCAGAAGAGAATTGAATAGAAACTTCTCTTCATTTGGTCTTTCTGCCTCTCTGGATACAACTTGCAATTGTATTTGCTTTGGTTTGTTTTGCAATATTGCTTCGTGATCCACCAAGACAGCCAGATTCTTTTGTGTGTACTGCTGCCCAGTATCATCTCATCCACCCAATATATACGGCTTTGATTTTTTTAAACACACTTTGCATTCGTTCCTACTGGAATTCCTTTAACTGGTTTTGTTTGTTCTTTCAGTTTGCCAAGCACCATCTGAATCTTGATGCTGTCCTCTATATCCCCTTGTCTTTGGGTCACCTGTAAATTTGATAATCATATTTTTTAACATTTTAAATTACCCATCAAGGTTATTCATAATGAGCAGCATAAACAGGTAGACAGCATTGCCCTATGCAAATAATTCCTGATTCCTATTTAGGGTTCTCTAATAACCTTTAACCCCTTCACCTTCTCTTTAACCTCTTCACCTTCTCTTGCAAGAGAGCAATCAGCCTGCTCCTGCAGCAAGTGTAGTTCTTGCCATCTTCAGACAGGACAATAAATATGACATGTCATGACAGAGCTTAAGAACATTCTCTCAGATAAACACGGGTTGTTTTTATTTCCACTTTGAAGTCATACCCTGCAGATTTTGCTGAAAAAATAAAAAGGTAAAGGTTCCCCCGCACTTGCGTGCTAGTCGTTTCCAACTCTAGGGGCTGGTGGTCATCCCCGTTTCAAAGCCAAAGAGCCAGCGCTTGTCCGAGGATGTCTCCGTGGTCATGTGGCCGGCATGACTAGACGCCAAAGGCACACGGAACGCTGTTACCTTCCCACCGGAGTGGTCCCTATTTTTCTACTTGCATTTTTATGTGCTTTCGAACTGCTAGGTTGAGAAGCTGGGACAAGTAACAGGCGCTCACTCTGTTACACGGCACTCAGGCTTCGACCCACCAAACTGCTGACAAGCTCAGCATCCTAACCCACTGAGCCACCGCGTCCCTGCTGAAAAAATGCCTACCCACAATACCTGATTGGCTGTCCTTAGCTTGGTTTCCCAGATTCCTCCTTTACAGCCCTCGTTTTTTTTCTCCTGTTTTGCTCACTAACTGAATTTGCTCTCTGGAAACTGGCTTTCTGATGTGTCCTCTGAAGTTGCCTAAGCTAGTTCAGCAGGCAGGAAGGGCTCCAATCACATACAATGGTCATTCAGCAGTACTTAATAAACAACAACAATCATTCAGGAATCTCTTCTGATCTTCTCTCTTTTGTCTCTTCCTTTCCCTTGTCAAATTCCCCATCAAAGCCACATTTATTCTCCTTGTCCATTGTGAGCTGGAATCTGGCTGCCCTAGCTATGGATAGAGAGATGCATTACAAAAGATATGCAGTATGTAGATGATTAGTAAAAAAAACAAACCAATCCCAATCATTTGTCCTATCTTTATAATAAAGGGAAAGGGAAAGGTTCCCCCGCACATGTGTGCTAGTTGTTTCCAACTCTAGGGGCCGGTGCTCATGTCCGTTTAAAAGCCAAAGAGCCAGTGCTTGTCCGAGGACGTCTCCAGGGTCATGTGGCCGGCATGGCTAAACGCCAAAGGCGCACGGAACGCTGTTACCTTCCCACCGGAGTGGTCCCTATTTTTCTACTTGCATTTTTTACGTGCTTTCAAACTGCTAGGTTGGCAGAAGCTGGGATGAGTAACAGGCGCTCCACTCTGCTACGTGGCACTCAGGATTCGACCCATTTCTTTCCCACTCCAATTATTTAAACTATGAAGACAAGAAAACGCTAATAGAAATGCCATTCTACAGGCCTTCATTTTGTCACTCCTAATGAATAATGCACCTTATAGGAGTAAGAACTACAAAATTAAGAAGTTTGACCTTCGTCAAATCACCTGGCAGTTACTTAGCATAGCATCTGTTTGGGCTTATTCTAATAGCTCAGGATTAGGCCTCTGAAATAATAGGAAATTCAAATGTTTGCTTAGAACACTCCACAATGTTCTTTTCCACAGATAGGGTTTTAAAAGAAATTCTGTCCTTTAGGTATTATCAGAAAACAAATATTAATAAACAAGAGATATTAGGAAAATGGCTACAATAAAGCATGCCTATTAAGAAAAATCGTTGGGTAACTACTGTGTGCACAAAATGAAAAAAAAATATTTGACAGAAAGAAGAGCAAAAAAGTAATTGCTTTACTTAGTCGTCTAAACAATGGGAAAGAAAAAAAATCCGGTGGGAATTTTCTTAGATAACTTCTGCATCTTAAAAGATTAAAGCCGAAAATACCTAGAGGGAAAAGTTAGCAGTATTGTATTACTTAAAATGGGCACTTGGACTGCAAATCTAGTCTGAAAATATTGAGATTTTATATATATACATACATACATACATCTTGTTTGCGTGTGTCTTTTTCAGTTTCATTCAAAAGCTATTATTACAAAAGGGTTTTCTTCCCTTAAAATGTCTTCCCTCAAATTTAGAGTAAGAGAGGCTGCAGAGCAACATCTGCCATGCTAGGAGGATTGTATAAAAAGAAAGGGAGAATTTTTCTCCTATAGCTACTGCCCATTTCTTTATCTGCCTTTTTCTTTAGGGATTCAACAATCTATGCAGGACCAACTCTCTCTATGCAAGTAAAGTTCCTTCCTATGGGGTCACTGCGTAAAGTTAAGGGGGAAAGCATCCTCTCTGCCTACATAAATGGCCACTGAGAGGACAGGAGCTTTAATAGGAGAGAAGATGTTTGGTCTAATTGGATATCTCAGGGAGAGTGGGGAATAGAGCACAATCTGGGTATTAACAATGAGATAATAACTGGACAGGTGGTATGGTGAGAGACTGTGATATGGCCATTGCAAAGCAAGTTGAACAGGATGCTGGTTGACTTCCCTTGTAGTTTAACCAATGAAGTCAAAGTGGCAGTGCAAGTAGGCTCTATAATGCTAAATCAGTTCCTGGTAAAGCATGTATTATCTAGGATTTAATCCAGGATTAAGTGCTGACCTGGCTGAGAGAAGTTGGGGGGGGGGAAGGAATTGATCTCTCCCAGCATTGCCTGCCAGCTCTGTGATAAAATAAGTTGTAAGGCAGAGAGGTAGTATGACCATACTTTACAGGAATTCCAGATGCTCTAGCCCAGGGGTGTCAAACTCAATTTCACTGAGGGCCGCATCAGCATTGCAGTTGCCCTCAGGGGGCCAGGTGGGTGTGGCCAGGGTGGGCGTGGCCTAGTGGGTAGGCGTGGCTAGAGTGCGTGTGGCCTACTGGGTGGGCATGGCCAGCTCGACATCGTTTTCATCAAGGGTGCCTATGGGGGCCTGGGCAGGAGTGGGACAGATCTGAGGGTCTCTGGCAGAAGAAGATGTGACCGGGGCAAGTGCCAAGGCAGTGGGGGCCGTTCCCTCACTGTTTCCAGGATGGCTTTGCGGGCCACATGAAACCACTTCACGGGCCGGATCCGGGCCTTGTGTTTAACATGTCTGCTCTAGCCAACAGACTGCCAACTTTGAGCAGCTGGGACAATATACTGTACAAACATTGTATCCAACTTGGTGCTCTTCCTTTGCTCCTATAGTGATCTCTGGTGTGGTGGGGAACTATCCTAGACTTCAGTTACCCTGCTGCTGCCCACTTCCAATTAGGAACGGTTCGTATTCAGGATGGCAACTATGACTTGACCCAACTGGAATATGGTTCCAGAGATGTAGCAAAGCACACATAATAATGATAATCTATTTCTGCAGATGTGTTGATTTCAGGATGAGAAGCCCTCTGATAACTCTGTTGTCATGGACAGATCATTTTATGGTCAGTTTTAAATTGGGAGCTGTTAGAAACCTTTGCAATGATAGAGTCCTGGTTAAAATGTTCTGATCAAGGTGTCTGGTGGAACTGGATGGTTTCCTAGATGAGCTTGAGGAGCTTCCTATCATATCTGTTACTTACATGGCAGAACCACTGTCTAACCTATGGAACTCATAGATAGTGTAAGCCAGGGGTTTCCAAACTTGGCAGCTTTAGGACTTGTGGACTTCAGATTCCAGAATTCCTCACACTGACTGTGGAATTCTGGGAGTTGAAATCCACAGGTCTTAAAGTTGCCAAGTTTGGAGACCCCTGGTTTAAGCAGTTGACTCTGATGCTCCCATTTGCCCACTTCTCTTTGGCAGAGCTAAATTGATATTTTGGATTTGCCAGGATGCTGAGAGTAACAAAGCGTATAAATAGAGAGGTAGGGCAGTAATGGAGGTACTCTCAGGATTGATCAGATTGAATGGAGATCATCATCCTCATGGCCATTAAAAATCCTATTGTAGGGCAGTGGGTGGAACAAAGAATGCTCACTTGTCTACCCCCATTGTATTTATATAGCAAAGGCTAGCAATAGTTGTCTTAGTGTACAGTTTCTCCTCCATCAAGATGTTGGGGGAGAGCAGCTGGAACAGTCAAAGGCTCACTGTGAGCAATTGTTATTGATTTTTGCAGACAAAATTGATTGCATTACCTTGACTTGGACCCATGTTTGGAAGGTCACAGTAACCTTGGCAACTGCTTGTCCTGTTCAAATAAATTCTTTTTAGCTTGTAGATCTTGAGTGGGTAGACAGGGTATGTGGAGAGGTGAGGGTCAACACTTGCTTGCTCAATCCGTGCCCATTCTGGATAATTAAATCAGTGTGTACAGGACTGGTCGCGTTCTTAAGGGAAATGACAGATGCCACCTCAAGGATGGATTCTCTTATAAAGGAGGCAGCTCTATGACTTTTATTGGAAAAGCCCTCTTTGACCCAAGAGATATTTGTAACTATTTGTTAGTCTCAAATATTCCATGCTTGGGTGAGGTGATCAAGAAGATAATGGTCTCATAATTCCAGATGCATTAGAAAATAGTTATGCAGCTATATTGTAGTTGGAGTTTTGATCCTGGGGCTAAAGCTGCTTTGTTCTCCTTAGGGCAGACATGTCAAACTCACGACATCATGCAACATATCGGGACAGTTTTGCCATTGCCGGCAATGGGCTGGGCGCAGCTTCCACATGATGCATCCGGCCCGCGGACCGGCAGTTTGACACCCCTGAACTAGAGGAATCCTAAATGTAACCAAAACAGAGATGCCATTGATAAAGGGAAAAATGACATAAGATTGAGGAGAAATATATTTTGGGTGAATTTGCACTTTCCCTTTAATGGGAAGTTTGCAGTCTAAGAATACTTGTTGATTATTAGTTATGATTAGATACACAGGGATTGAAGTCCACCAACTATAATCGTTCTTCAGCTATTAGGATTTAGTGAAGGTAACTTATGCCTTGATTATATTTCATACTGTGGAGGAAAGATAGAATGGTCTTCAGGGACAGGAGGAAGAACCATTACCAAGACGATGGTCTGATAAACATGGTCTGAGTCTGAAGCAGATAGGTAGCCTGAGAAATCATCTCAGACAACACCTTGCTTAGTATTCACAAAGATTAAGGAAGAGAAAGGAAAGCACATTCAGATTTGCACAGTTCTATTAACTATTTCCTTAAAATGCCTATATGATTTTGGTTTCCTAGGTCTCTTTTGAAAGAATGACAAATAATAATAATAATAATAATAATAATAATAATAATAATTATTATTATTATTATTATTATTATTATTATTATTATTATTATTATTATTATTATTATTATTATTATTATTATTATTATTATTATTATTATTATTATTATTATTTGGAAGGGACCTTGGAGGTCATCTAGTCCAACCCCCTGCTAAGGCAGGAAACCCTATACCATTTCAGACAAATGTCTATCCAGTCTCTTCTTAAAAACTTCCAGTGTTGTAGCATTCACCACTTCTGGAGGCAGGTTGTTCCACTGGTTAATTGTTCTGACTGTCAGGAAATTTCTCCTTAGTTCTAGTTTGCTTCTCTCCTTGACTAGTTTCCATCCGTTGCTTCTTGTCCTGCCTTCGGGCACTTTGGAGAATAGCTTGACTCCCTCTTCTTTGTGGCAGCCCCTGAGATATTGGAACACTGCTATCATGTCACCCTCACCCTTCTCTTCATTAAATATATCTTTTTTAAAAATTCAAAGTTGTACCTGCAAAATTCTGTGACTTAGCAATAAGGCAATATAATGTACAGAGAATACATGATGCTCATACTGAAAGATCTGCTCTTTTTCCCAACTGCCTAACAGGTACTGTTTAAGATCTTGGTGTTGACCATTAAAGTCCTAAGCAGCTATTTAATGGATCACTTCTCTAACCATGAAGCAGCTCAGATACTTAGATCACAACAGAGACCCTTTTGAAGATAACCCCACTACCAGAGGATTGTTTCATTTGTCATTATTTGGAAAAATGGTAAAAAAAATGCCAAGTTTAGTCATTGATGGCTTTTTATTGATTATAATGCTCTGCTTTAAACTCTGCATTTTTGTTTTAAATGTTATCAGCCATTATGCATGCATGCAAATATAGTAGACAGGTAGGATATCAATCAATCAAAATCAATCATGTTTCTAAAGTTTCAGCTTCAATAAAAGTTTCCACTTATGCTTTTTATTACCATTAATCATTGTGAAATGAAATCCTAACCCTTTCATTCAGGGAGAAACTAGGCTATGTCATTCCAAATTCAAATCAGTTGTCAATCACAGATACAAGTCCAATAAGTCAATCATGACTACAACACGTACAATATATTTTACATTTTACATGTTGACATTTTATATTTAAGATAAAGCCTTAAAACATGTAAGCAATATAGTCCAAATAAACAGACCTTGCTCCCAGTCTTGTATAGAAGATAAGTAACGATTCAGATTCTCTCGATGGGACCATTAGCAAATAGCTTCTCCTAAATGTACTCTCTGCCACCTCATGTACCCTCTAGCAACATTCAGGCTCCAACACTAAGTATAGCATTCAGGTGTAACTACCTAGCCGAAGTGCTGATCAAAGCAGTAAGCCATGTTTGCTGGTTAGCTTTGCATCCCACTAAATCTGGCAGAAATTCCATGCAGTTTACAACAGGTCCAAAAGTATGAAAATATTCAGGGCAATGCATCAACAGTTAAAACAGCCACAGCAATAAATCAAGGTCCTAAATTAAGACACTAAAACATCACCACCATCACCATCAATAATAAAATTGACAGAGCCATCAACATCGAACTGAGTCATAAAATCATCATAATCATCACGACTGTTACCATCAATAGGGAACTAATTACCAAATGCCCTCTGGCAGAATTCTATTTTTACCATCTTCTAGAATGCATTTAAAGGAGGAGCAAATACAACTTCTGAAGGAAGGCTGGTCCATAAGACTGAAGCTAAAACTTAAAATGCTCACTTCCTGTCCTTTGCCGCCCCCCCCCTTACTTCACAGAAATAGGAAACTGCCAACAGCTTCTCCCTGAATGATCAGATTGGGCAGATTGATTCTGGTTGGAGAAGACAGCGAGCCATTTTTGATGGATTTACCTGTTTTGTGGCCATTTTAAATTTCCTCTTAATGTCCACGTTGCATACTCAGCAGGAGTATATCAATGTTGATAAGAGGTCTAGTTTATGTAGCTGGACTCCTAAACACAATTTTAACTATAATTTATTTATTTATTTTATTTATACAAATTATTGGCTGCTCATCTTACCATAGGGTAACTCTGGGTGTCTTACATTTACATATAAGTTAAAAACATAGAAAGTTAAACTCAAACATTAAAACCAAAGACACAAGGGGAGAGTGGGGGGAGGTGAGATCTGTTGTTACTTGATCAGCCACTGTGCTGTCCCCTCATTGGGGCCCTAAGCTGACTGGCAAAGCTATATCTTTAGGCACTTGTGAAAAGATAGGTTGGGGCCAACCTCACACTGGGGGGCAAGATGTTCTGGAGGGCAGGAACAACAATTGAGAAGGCCTTCCTCCTGGACCCTGCCAGCTGGAATAATTGGGCTGATGGGATGAGTGGTATGGGTCAATCCCAGTGGGGTGAGATGGTCCCTCTAGTAACCTGGACCCATGCCATGAAGGGCTTTAAAGGTGATCACCAACACCTTGAATTGCAGCCAGAGGCAGACTGTTAACCAAAGCAGCTCATGGAGAAGTAGTGTCACAGGTGCCATTCTTGGGGTCCCCAAAACTACCCATGATGCCAGACTCTGCACCAGCCAAAGCTTCTGAATGCTCTTCAAGGGTAGCCCCATGCAGAGTGCATTACAAGAGATGACTAGGAATTAGGGACTGAATGACTGAGCACAAGGAATTCTGGTCCCAGAAAGGCCACAACACAAAGTTGTACAAAGGCTCTTCTAGCCACAACTGCCACCTGTTCCTCAAATAGGATTTGTGAGTCCAGAAGAATCCCCAAGTTGTGGACTGGGTCTTTCTGGAGCAGTGCAATCCCATCCAGAGTCAAAGACTTTATTTTATTTTTTTAATTTTAATTCCATTTATATCCCGCCCTTCTCCGAAGACTCAGGGCGGCTTACAAGCTTAGCAGTAGCCTTCATTCTATGTATATGCCTGCTTATTAGATGACAAAGTCCTGGATCCCAGAGCTCTTCATACTCATATTTGGTCTTACCAGGGTTCAGTTGAAGCCTGTTGTCCCCATCCAGGCCTCTACGGCCTCCATGCACCATGAAAGAGTGGCCACATCACTTGGGTCATAAAGAGTAGAAATGTAGAGTTGGATGACATCAGCATACAATATATAGCTCAACCTGTGGTGATGGATGATCTCACCCAGCAGTTTCATATAGATGTTGAAAAGGAGTGGAGAAAATACCAAGCCCTGAGGGTTGGACCTCTCACTCCCTATCAGTGCTGATTAGGACCTACCACAGAGAAAGAAGCCGAACCAGCACAGAACTGTGGCACCCAGCCTGAGTCCCCTGAGCTAATCCAAAAGGATACCATGGTTGATGGTATCGAAAGTCACTGAGAGGTCAAGGAGATCAAGGATGGTTGCACTACCTTCATCTTGCTGTCGCCAGAGATCATCAACAAACGCGAGCAATGCCATTTCCATCCCAGAACCAGGCGTGAATCCTGACTGAAAGGGGTCCAGATAATCCATTTCATCCAGGACCCTCTGCAGCTGCCAGGCCACCACCTTTTCCACAAACCTCCCTAAGAATGGGAGGTTGGAAACTGGATGAAAATTGTCCAGGCAGGCGGGACCCAGTGATGGCTTTTTTAAAGGATGGGATGAACCAGGGCTTGCTTAAAAACATCCAGAAATGCCCCCTCCTCTAGTGATGCATTAATCACTGTCTTGACCCACCCGCTAGTCACCATCCTGGAGGCTTTCACCATACAGGAGGGGCAAGGCTCTAACTGGCAGGTGGTGGCACTGATAGGATCAAGGGCTCTGTCCACTACATCAGGGCCAAATGGATCAAACTTACCAGATAACAGGGCAAGATCTCTTCCTGGGCATCTCAAATGGACTATCTCCACACATGAGGTCCAACTGGGAATGAATCCGAGTGTCTTTGTCCATCAGGTGCTGAACAAACTGCTCTGCCTGGCCCTGCAAAAGATCGCCCGAGCCCCCCTAACCAAGGAGGGAACAGGCAATCCAAAACTGGACTTCTAGGTGGCACTCTGAGGATGCAATAAGAGAGGAGAAATACTCCTCTCCTACCGTCATGAGGTAGACCTTAATAGCATTTGGTACTATTCCTTGCCTTCCTCCAGTGGTGCTCTAGGCATCTCTTGGTCCTTTCCAGAACCCGTAACTCCTCCATAAATCATGGGGAAGCTCGGGAGCAATGAATCAAGAGAGGCCGCATGGGCACAATCCAGTCCAAAGCCACACCCACACTTAAATTCCCAGCCACTGCGACAGCTTCAGCAGGACCATGCAGAAAAACTATAATGCCTTGTTCATTCAGTCCTAGAGATTATATTTGGGGGGAAAAATGGGCAACATATTTATGAATCCAACGGCTTAGACCCCTATTGGCATTGACTCTCCTCCCCGAACAGTGGTGGCCTAGCAATAATTGTGGTGGGCTATCCCTGACTCTCCAGATTATCTCCAGAGTGTGCACTCCAATACCACCAGAAGTGAATCAGTGATCATTAAAGAGAGGAGGAGGAGATGGCGTGAAGCTCAGGCTGATGGTGGTGATCATTTAGATAATCTTCATTGACTCCTTCAGAGTGCTACTGCCAATTCTGAGCAAGGTTCATATATGCATAATAGATCTTTTTTCTATTAAGGGAAGAAAAACAGCCATAGAAGTAGTCATTCAGGTAAGGACTATTTTTTTTATTTTTTTTTACAAACTATAGAAATAGATTCAATGTGAAGACTGGCTTGTAATCTGGTTCACTTTATTAATTAAACTGCCCAGTGTATGTCTAGTTTCCTCATAATGCTTCCATCTGCAAAATGGAAAAAAAAAGTTTTTCAGATGCTTAATTCTAATTTTACATACAGTATGGATATGTGTGATTTGATAGGTAATCTTTAGCTCTCTCTTTTTTAAAAAAAGAAAAAAACCAACCCTGCTATTTTTGTGGATCCCTACCAATGCCATACCGTAGTGTTATGCGTACTTAAGATTCTGGAGTGATGTGTACGGAAGGCTTGATACAACTATGTAATTTTTTGGTGTCAAGCAAAATTATTATGCACCAGAATGTTGCTTGAAGACTAGGGAGTCATACATGTATTTGAGATAAAACTCAACCCTCATAAATCTTATGGGATTTGTGGTCAGTCTTCAAATTGTCAGTAAGAAGGTTCTGATATTAGAAGTTCAATCTGCTTTCTAAGAAAGGCAGGGAACTTGTGTGTGGGGGGGAAGCATTGAATTTTTTTTCTGGATCCCAAGTGCAAGCCATTTTCTCCCCCCATCCTCCTCCTCCTCCTCCTCCTCCTCCTCCCACATATGGGGGATATCAGATTGCCCAGAGAATAATTGGCTAGAAAAGCAAATATTATTAGATTGAAGATGGTTGACCACAAGGCAGTTCCTTTCCTTAATAACTAACACAGCATGTTCTTGGCAGAAGGATTCGTTCCAGGGAAGAGGAGCCAATGGGCTGGTTTTCTATTCCTCTCTGTGCACTTGGGAAAGCTTTCTTAAATATATATCCTGAAGGCTGGAGGAGATGGCATTGGCTGGTCATCCTAGGCCTCTTTAGAAACTCCCTTGGTTTCAGTCTCAACCTTTTCCACACTTAAAGGTAAAGGTAAAGGTTCCCCCGCACATGTGTGCTAGTCGTTTCCAACTCTAGGGGCCGGTGCTCATTTCCGTTTCAAAGCCGAAGAGCCAGCGCTTGTCCAAGGATGTCTCTGTGGTCATGTGGCCGGCATGACTGGATGCCAAAGGCACATGGAACGCTGTTACCTTCCCACCGTAGTGGTCCCTATTTTTCTACTTGCATTTTTTACGTGCTTTCGAACTGCTAGGTTGGCAGAAGCTGGGACGAGTAACAGGCACTCACTCTGTTACGCGGCACTCGGGATTCGACCCACCAAACTGCCGACCTTCTGATCAACAAACTCAGCGTCCTAACCCACTGAGCCACCGCGTCCCTACACACTTACTTCTCGAATAACGGATTTCAAAGGTAACAGAAGAAAACGCTTCAAGCCTTAAAAAGAAAAGAAAAGAAAAAAACATTACAAATTAGCTACTTTCTGACGATGACTATTTTTGTTCTGAGCAAAGCTGGAATAAGAGTAAGCCAGGCCTGTTTTTTCCTGTTAGGATAGAAAAAGAAAGAACATTCCAGGTGTGAAATATACACAAATGTTCTGCCATTATTAAAGTAATTGCTAGAGGATACTACTTCCTGCTATCTGTTTCTTTACCAACTGTCTTTTAAGCATGGTATATGGGTAAAGCATGCAAATGAATCATGATCTCGGATGAAATATGGCATGAATAGCTTGATGTTAATATCAGGTGAGTTTGATATAATTTGCTTGGTTATTGCTGGGAGGTAGTCCATAATTTTTAAATGACACTGGAATACATCTGTGTGCAAGTACTAGTGAAACAGTATAAAAATAAAAAAGAGATAATATTACATTTTGGTTCTCCATTTTTAGCTCCTCTTCCATTTTTAGTTGCTTCTCATTTATATCATCTGAAATCATTGTGCATAATCATTTTTATCCATTGTATGTCTTTTAACTGCAAAATTCACAATAGTATAACTCAGTCTGAAACAATTATAGAAAAGCACAACTCAATTGTCTCCCCCAAAGTTTTACTATACCCTAAGGATAGAGGGGAAAGGGGAGAAATACACGTGCCCAGCAGCAATATTATTCCATAGTGCACATTCATTCTTGCAAGCCCAGCCAAACTCAAATTAATTGTACTGACTAAACTTTTCTTGTTGGAGAAAATTAAAGATATGCTGTTGTCAACACTTGAGCATAACCTTGCCGACACTTAAATGCAGAGAAGGGTGTGACATCCTGCCCTCGCTGCCTTGTGTTAATTAATCACTCTGGTATTTAGGACCATTCAAGCAGACAAATTAATGGAGAATAATTAGTGTATCTTTGTTCCAGCTCAGCTCTACACACACCACACGCTCTCACAGAAAGAGAAGAGAAGCATGGAGAAAGTGAGCCATTAGCATGCGCATAGTTTCGCTTTTGTTCAGCCCGTTTTGCAGAGATTAAGAGAAAAGCCAAATTAGCAGGTCTGTTCCTGGGGTTAGGGCATCCCTGTACAAAGGAAGATCTCTGTTGGGTTCTGCTTTCAGAAGTAAGTTGTTGATCCTGCAGTTAGATTTCACAAAGCACTGTTAGAACTTTCTTTCTTTCTTTCTTTCTTTCTTTCTTTCTTTCTTTCTTTCTTTCTTTCTTTCTTTCTTTCTTTCTTTCTTTCTTTCTTTCTTTCTTTCTTTCTTCTTTCTTTCTTCTTTCTTTCTTTCTTTCTTTCTCTTTCTTCCTTCCTTATTTCTTTTCTTTTCTTTTCTTTCTTTGCTACTTTCTATCCATGTTTCTTCTTTTCTTCCTAATGGTCCAAAATTTAGCACATAGTGCAAAGTATCCATGGCTGGCCACGGTATCTTAATGCCTAAAACATATTTACCACTAGTGTCATTTCTTGAGTGTGTGTGTGTGTGTGTGTACATAAATACACACACACACACACACACACACACACACACACACACACACAATAATGAAGCCTTGGCTGCCTTTCCATATCAGTTGTGAGAGGTACCTACAAATTCACTCGGTATCCCACCTTAGTCACTTACAGCATCTTCTAAATCATCCAAGCCTTGCAGTGCTGATATAATCCTAACGATAAGCTTTAGATCATCTCAGAGATGGCTGGGTGGTGCTAAAAGAAAGGGTAAGTCAGAAATGATGAAATAAGCAGTAATACTAAAAGTTCTGGCAGAAACCAAAGTGAAGAAGGACCACCACCACCACATTTCCGTATCCCCATTTAGCGCAGATGGTACTTTGGAAACACACTTGGCATTAAAGCTCTTTTAAAACGTGCATACGGTCTTTCAGCAAAGACTGAAAGAAACAAGACAGAGTGGGGGGAAAAAGAGCAAATACACACATTACCCCCCCTTTTAAAACACTCGTAGCAATCCTTAAGCCACCCCCTCCTTCTCTTAGCACACTGAATGCCTACCTGCAATCAGACCTCTCAAAAGATCCCCATCCCACAAAAATTTCATCCAGCTCTCTGAAAGTGCAGCCTTCTCATTTAAAGACAGACCTTACCCATGGGAGGGGCTGTGCTGACATCAAGGCCACCTGGCCATGACTAAAAGAGCTGGCCCCATATGCAGCGGCAGCTGAGCAGCAGAATGTAATTTAGTTGCACCAGCAGGTGCAGAGGTCAATGATTTTATATTAATGGGGATCACTACAGTTCTAAGCTGTGGTGTGCTTTGAAATAAATGTTGTACACGGCAGCGGAGAGAGCTCAGCAGAGGAAATGAGCTGTTCCGCTTCTCTTCATGCCTAGCAGAAAACATCAGGACTTTGCCCCATCATCTTCGGTTAAAAACAACGCAAAAAACTAATACACCTCTTAGGAGAGGGGATGATAAAGCAACCTTTTGAATAATGATTGCTCTCGTTGTGATTTATCCCAGTTTGGGCTAGTGGCATTTCAGTATGTATAGCTCATCCAAAAACAGATTCCCCCCCCCCCGCCAAAAAAAGGGGGTGGAACAACATCTACAGGAATTTTCCAAGAAGGGGCCCAAATTGCATAGAGATTTCTGGTTTTTAATTAGTAAGTGCTGTCCAGGCCCCAACAACATAACCATTCCTATTGTCTCTGTTTATATGTGTGGCATTGCTTTACATTAGATGCCTTTAAGAATGCAAAATGTTTGTTGGTAATTGAAGGCCATGATCTCCAGCAGGAGTGGCATGCCCACCTATGGTGGGAAAGAGGTAGACCCCCAGAATACTTTACTAAACATTATTTACGTGGAGTTTTGATTGAGATCTGGGCCAGAATTAGGAAAATATATTATAATAAAGTGCCACCTTGGACCTCACCCCTGGAAGCTGTGATCTATCCGACTTTATACAATTTTGAGAAAAAGTTGACTTATAAAGAGTTATTAGATCTAAATGGGAACTTAAAAACAAAGTTATCACTTCAGGAACAGGGGTTAAATTTAGATTGGTGGACCTATCTGCAAATTAGTAGTAAATACAGGAAGGACAGGCAGAGGCCTGGAATTTGTCGAGAGCTCCATACCCTGGATAGGATTTTGTTGGGAGTGGATGATAAGATCTTATCTAAGTGTTTTTATTTTTTATGGCTCTGGAAGTAGCTGAGGAGGGTGTGAAGGCCTTGATCCATGACTGGGTGAGAGATTTAGGTTGCTCAGTAGATATTGAGAGGTGGAGCGAAATTTGGGTTAAGAACATTAAGTTAACACGGTCAATAGCATACAAAGAAAATATATATAAAATGGCATATCGTTGGCATTTACCACCAGCCAGGCTCACCAAAATGTTTCCGGGAACATCCCCAACTTGTTGGAAATGTGGTGTCAAAGAAGGCACATATTTCCACCAATGGTGGACCTTTTGAGAGGCTATGAATTTCTGGAAGAATATTCAGAAATGGCTAAGTGAGGTGTTGGGATACCATATACAATTGTGTCCTGAGGTATTTTTATTGGGGATGAGACCACAAAATATAAACAGAACTGCGTGGTACCATATGTAAATATGACCACTGCTGCAAGATTGGCGTGGGCCCAATATTGGAAGAGGGATGTTAGGCCACCCAACCAAATACTAATTCAGAAAATAATGAACTGTGCGGAATCAGATTGGCTCACTGTGACATTAAGGGGATGAGGGGACACAGATTATTATTTGTCTTGGAGTCAATGGTACAATTGGATGTCAAAAAGAGCTATTAATTGAACTTTATTACTAATAATTTTTCCTTTCTTTGTGGTTGCTTTCTTATATGTAACGGGACAACCTTATTTCCTCCTCGCAATGTGATGTAAACCGCTATTGACTTAATGTTTGCTTGATACACAAATAAACAACAAAAAAAAGAATGCAAAATGTGGCCTGATAACCTTAATTTTTTCCCCAAGACTGTAAAAGCAGAAATCCCTAACTTGGGGACCAGTATGTCCACTTAATATTTTTCCTACATATTGCAAAATGGTTCTCCTTTCTTCTGCATATCCTCTCTCTTTTTTTATGCCTGTACAGAGAGGTACTGTGTTAGACAAAGCATTGTTTGAGATTATCCTGCAATTGTATTTTTTAAATCAAGCTTAAGAAGTCATTGGAAACTCAGATACGTTCATAGAATGGCAGCTTCGAGTTTTTAAAAATTATTTTACTTCATGCAAAAATATAAAAAGTTAGGTGCAGATATGGTCAAAGCAGCTTTCATGGGTTCAATAGCCTCTCTGGACACTTTTTAAAAGATTTATTTAAACTTCCCCTTTATTATTTTTATAAATAACTCAGGGCAGTGAACATCCAATACTCCTTCCTATATTCTCCACAACAACCTTGTGAGGTGGGTTGGTCTGGGTGAGAATGAGTTGCCAAAAGTTACCCAGCTGGCTTTCACGCCTAAGGCAAGGCAGGACTAGAACTCACAGTCTCCTGCTATCTAGTGCCTTAATCACTACAACTGGCTCTTTTTTGTGTGGGATTTTCATGCCTTAAAAAAATAATGCATTGTCTGTTATCACAAAGCTAAACCTTCTTGAAAATGGTTAAGACATACCAGTGGGGTGCATCAAATTCAGCTGAACAAATGCAGACTAATAAGCCCAATCTATTTGTGAGTGTCAAAAACAAAGGAGAATTTATCTGAAGTTTATTGTTAGAAGTTCAGAAGTTTGAGAGTCACAAATGACTCCTACCTTGGGCAGGTGTTTGGACTAGAAGACCTTCAAGATCCCCTCCAACCTCATGATTTTATGAAATGTCCCACACTGTCTCTGTGTGGATGCCACTTCCGGAAGTCCATTCTGGGCCTGGGCAACAAAAAATTAGCTACCGGTTCTGCCAAAGTGGTGCGAACCAGCTGAATCCCACCACTGATTGTATTACAGGTGCTGGAGTGGTCAAAAAGAAGCAACGATATTAGAGGTATACCTGGAAGCATCTAGCATTGGATGGTTGCTTGTAAAGTAGCACATGTTCAAGTCCCTTTGCCTCTGTTGCTTTGTGTACCTATCCATTATCTATCTACATCCTATTTCTCCTTTTCCAGCTTTCTAGGCCAACTAAGCAGAACATAAAAAGCTTTCAATGTTTTTTTCCCCCAGTTCATCATAATAACATATTTTCTCCTACCTGTCTGAAATTTTGCAAATTTCTTTGCCTAGAAATGTTTCTGGGATATATATTTGCAAACAATTTTATAAATTAGATGTTATTTCCTTGGTGCTTCCTGAAATGAGTCATGTGATCTTGTAACATTGCACCATTGCATAGTCATTCCAGAAAAGGCAGAAATGATGTCACGAGGCCAATGCTACTCTAATCTTTTTAAAATGCAAGAAGCATTCAATCACCTTTTCACCTTTTTAAAAATAAGCACGCTCCCTTCTGTTTCCACTGTATATTGTGGAAAGGATAGATGCTAGCAGTTCTACATTCTTGCTAGCATTTGTTCTATTATGGATTCAGTGGGAGCAAAACATCCAAATTTGTTCCCAGGAGGATCCGTAGCAGAATTATTTTTAATTCCAACCCAGAGACTGAAAAAAAAAATATATATCTAAACATATCCATATGAAAATTGTCAGGTCTGATCTGATCCGTTGATAGAGATCAATACCACCTGTATTTTACAAACAGATACATTTTTCAAAAGTAAGTGATATTTGTTCTAAGATGAAAAGCTTGACTAATATCTGGTATGCATTATACTCTCACCTATCCCACCTAATATATCATACTTATTATCATAATACTAAGTAGATATTATTATATCTGTTTGAAAATATTAGTTCCCCCCATAACTTATTTTTAGAAAGGGAAATTGATTTAGATTCTTGGGAAATATGGCCATGAAGGTGATGGCCATTCCCTTTTTTGGTGGTAAAAGTCATCATAAATTCAGTCATCTTTCTTTCAGATAAATATGGGATTGTCCCTGGTTATCATATCCCATTTTGATAAACAGTAAGTTGTTGGCTTTCAAATAGCAGTGGAAGATGTAGAACAGTGATGGTGAAACTTTTAGAGACCGAGTGCCCAAACTGCAACCCAAAACCCACTTATATATCATCGGGTGTTGGGTGGGCATGGCCAATTGGGTGGGCATGGCTGCAGTGGTAATAGCAGACTGGGTGGGACTAAAAAGTTCAATTAATTCCAACTTTGCGAGAACTTTTTTTCCCCGCGAGAAGTTGAAATTGATTGATTGATCGATTGAACCTTTTTTTTTTGCACATGGCGGCGGAGGCCTAAAGCAAAAAGGTTTTATAAAACCCAGCTGAAGGCCTAGGACTGGGGCGATGCCGTGTATGCCCACAGAGAGGACTCTGCGTGCCACCTATGGCACCCATGCCATAGGTTCGCCACCATGGATGTAGAATTTCAGAATTCTGAACTGAAATAAAGACTCTCAATCTCTCTGATTGAGGTGGTAGAGTACTTTATCAATACTCAGACTACAAATGAAATATTATGCTAGGTCATCTCTGAGAATACACAAGCAGAGTTCATCAAGAGAAAAAGGCTAAGATGGCGGACATGCAGGCGGTTGTGCTAGGCTGAGTTCTGTAAGTCTGTAAAAGAGGCGTCCTAGGAGCCCGTCAGGGGGGTTTTACACCCTCTGGGTTGGGGTGAAGGGTTTTGGCAGTGATCTAGGCAGCCAGATAAGCTTTTTTGCTGCCTACTAACCTGGTCGGCGTTCCTGGTCGGCGTTCCTGGTCGGCGTTCCGCTGAGCTGTTGGCCTGCTGCTACCCGGGCTGGATTTTTGCGGTGTTTCTTCGCAGCGTCGGGGACCTCCGAGCTTTCTCCGGCGCTGTTTGGCGTTATTGGCGGCCGCCGGCAGGGTTCTTAACGGCGACGGAGCTGGCGTCTTTGGATGGCTCCGACTGTTGCTGACCTCGCCGGAGACATTTGTGAACTGTTTGGGCCATTTTTCGACCACTTCGGCTCTGCTCTTAATTTCGTCGGTGACGGTGCTTCGGCCCGTTTCAATGGCGGCGGCGACGTCGGTGGCGGCGGCATTGCTCTTGGGCCGTTCTGGGCCGCCTGGTCATCGACTGCTGCGGTCTCACTTGCTTTGCCTGGATTGCTTGTCCCGCGGCCGCCTGGACCTTCCCGGCCCGCTTTACATCGGCGGCGGCGATGGCCTCTTCGGGACCGTCTGTGGCTTCGGCGGTGCCCTGGTGGCAGCGGTGATGGCGGCGGCGGCGTCTGTAGCGGCGCCCCGGCAATGGCAGCGGCCCCGATGGCCCGGCGGGGGTGTTGCCCGACCTGTCTTCTCCTCTGGCTGTCCCGCATGCTCCAGATGGTCTGGCACCCCCACTGTTCCTGGTGGCCCCGAAGGTTCCTGGGTTAGCCGGTTAACCCCGGTGGAGCCCAGTGGAGCCCAGTGGATCCTGGTTATTCTGGAGGATCCTGGAAGATCTACGCCCTCCAATGCACCGGTTGTGACCTGGTTGGTGCTGCTGGATTTTGTGAGGACGCCGGGGAAATCAGTAGACTTGGGGGGATCAGACTTCATTGATCACACTCTGGAAGGCCCCAATGACTATAGAACTGAGGGCCCATGGAGTTGTGGTCAGGTACATCTTTCTGGAATGGCGGAGCAGCGGGGGACCTCGCCGTTAGCTGACCAGACTATGATAACTATGATGGCTTGCCTTTTACACATCATCCCCAAAGGACTCAGAGGTTCCTGGATATTAGCCACCGTGAGAGGGTGGCTTGAACTTACATCTGCTGCCCCTAGAGGTGAGAGCTCTAGGAGGCATGCCATATCCGGAGTGGTTGTTTCAGACCACCACCTCCTCCCCGGGAATTGGCTCGGCAGCCGTCGTGAGAGGACGGTGGTTGGCCTGCTCGGGGGGTTTACCCAGCTGAGTGGCAGCAGCTGGGCGGAGGTCTGGGACACCTATTTACCCTCTGTTAGATCCTCCTTACTGACTGATCATCAACTATGGACTGCCTTCTACTTGGACTACTCCTTATGCCTTTCCTTAAATATTCTTGCACGGACTTGCTCGCCCTCAGGGGTTCTCCCCCTTCCTGGGTGCGACCCGCCTTTCTAGCCGCTTACGATCTCGAGGAAGGGCCCATTTATTGGGACCCCGAGAGATGGCTGGGCACGGGTAGGGGCCTTCGACGGAAACCCAATAGGAGGCCCCTGATTAGTTTTCTTTCTAAATTTTTTAGGGGGCTAGGGAGGGGGGAGGGTACTCTTTTTGGTTGTTTGGACAAGGGGGGCAGTCCAACAACCTCTGTTCAGGCCAGTGCCAAGGTGGTTCGCGGGGGGGAGGAGCGGGGGCCGGTTGCCTCCGGGGCTCCAGGGCTGGTCGTGGGAATACCTATTCCCACGATGTTAGGGAATGGCAGCAGGTGCAGGAGCAGAGGGCCGTATCGTACTCAGGGAAGGCCTCTCCGCTGTTTAAAAGCGGTGGGGCACTCCGACCCTCTGGCTCTGCCCCGGGGCTCTGGGAGTGAGGATGTGCAGCCTCCTGAGCTCCAGCTGGTGTACTTGAATGCCAGGTCTGTCGCTAATAAATCTCCTTTCGTCCGTGACTTGGTCGAGGGTGAGCAGGCGGACCTGGCTTGCATCACGGAGACTTGGTTGGGCCCAGAGGGAGGGATTCCTCTGGTTGACCTTTGCCCACCAGGTTTCCGGGTGCTACACCAGCCTCGGGCTCAGGGTAGGGTTGGGGGTGTGGCTGTTGTTATGAGGGAGACCTTGTGTCCGCGGGAGGCCACCGTTCCCCAGATAGTCGGGTGTGAGTCTCTCTTCTTGAGATGCGGCCCTGGTGCGCAGTTGGGCTTGCTGCTGGTGTACCTTTCGCCTAGTCACATAGCAGCAGCCCTGCCTGAGCTTCTCGATGTCCTCTCTGGGTTGGTGATTGAGTTCCCGAAACTTATAGTTTTGGGGGACTTCAATCTACCATCGCTGGGAGGATCATCTGAGTTGGCTCGGGAGTTCATGGCTTCCATGACGGCCATGGACCTGACGCAAGTAATTTCGGGACCGACTCATGAGGGAGGCCACACTCTTGACTTAGTTTTCTTATCTGGACGGTGGTTGGATGATCTTGGTGGGGGCTCCCCAATTGTTATGCCCCTGTCATGGACCGATCATCATCTCCTGCGGCTGGTCTTCCATTTTGCCACCCCCCGCCGTGGGTGTGTGGAACCAATTAAATGGTACCGCCCCAGACGCTTAATGGATCCCCAGAGGTTCCAGGCGGCGCTGCGGTCCCCACCTGCCTCCCTTGCTCACAGTTCGGCAGACGCCTTAGTGGAAGCCTGGGAAAGGGCAGCCACTGAGGCTCTTGACCGAGTTGTACCCCTGCGGCCCCTGACCCGGTGCAGATCCCGTCGAGCTCCATGGTTCTCCGCGGAGCTCCGGGAGATGAAGCGTCGGAGACGGGGCCTAGAGAGCGGTTGGAGATCCAGCCGATCCGAATCCGACCGATTGCGACTAAGAACCTATACTAGGTCTTATCTCGCTGCGATAAGGGAGGCGAGGTCTAACCACTTCGCCACCCTTATTGCGTCCGCAGATAATCGCCCGGCCGCCCTGTTTAGGGTGACTCGCTCCCTCCTGAATCAGGAGGTGAGGGAGGAAACCTTGCAGGGTCGTGCCGAGGAGTTTAACCAGCATCTGTCGGACAAAATCGCTCGGATTCGGACCGGTCTGGACTCTGACAGAGTCTGTCGAGCAGGACGCAGGCGGTCTTGTCGATATCACCTGGGAGGAGTTTGATTCTGTGACTCCGGAGGAAGTGGACAGGATCATGGGGAGGCTGAGCACCACCACATGTTTATTGGACCCGTGCCCTTCCTGGCTGGTCTATGCAGCCCGGGAGAGGACACGCAGCTGGTTCCAGGCAGTTATATTGGCTTCTCTGAGCGAGGGTAGCTTCCCCGCCGTCTTGAAAGAGGCAGTGGTGAGGCCTCTCCTCAAGAAGCCTGCCTTGGACCCAGCTGTATTGAACAACTTTCGTCCTGTCTCCAACCTTCTCTTTCTTGCGAAGCTTGTTGAGAGTATCATCAGTATGCTGATGATACCCAGCTTTTCCTTTCGACCCCAAACCACCCCAGTGATGCCCTCAACGTGATGTCCCGTTGCCTGGAGGCGGTTCGGGTCTGGATGGGGAGGAACAGACTTCAACTCAACCCCGACAAGACCGAGTGGCTTTTCATACCTTCATCCCGGGTTTATTCGGACATTCTACCTCTCGCTATGGGGGGTGAACTATTACCCCCCGTAGATAGGGCTCGCAACTTGGGAGTCCTCCTAGATTCACGGCTGTGACTAGGGGGGTTTTCGCCCAGGTTCGCCTGGTGCGCCAGTTGCGGCCCTATCTAAGCCGGGATGATCTATGCACGGTCACTCATGCGCTCGTGACCTCTCGACTAGACTACTGCAATGCTCTCTACATGGGGCTGCCCTTGAGGACCACCCGGAAGCTCCAACTGGTACAGAATGCAGCCGCGAGAGTTGTGTTGGGAGTCTCCCGATACTCCCACGTTACACCTCTGCTCCGTGAGCTGCATTGGTTACCAGTTGCCTTCCGGGTGAGATTCAAGGTACTAGTAATAGTATTCAAAGCCCTACATGGCAGGGGTCCGGAGTACCTGAGGGAACACCTGCTGCCGGCATCGACTTCCCTCCGCCCTGTGCGTTCCCACAGAGAGGGCCTCCTCAGGGTGCCACCGGTCAGAGAATGTCGACTGGTGGCCCCCAGGGGGAGATCCTTCTCTGTGGGCGCCCCGGAGCTATGGAACCAGCTACCGGTTGAGCTCCGGACGGCGCCCGACCTTCGCTCCTTTCGCCGCGAGCTAAAAACATACTTTTTTGAACAAGCTGGCCTGGCCTGATGAGGGGATTGGGGGGGGTCTGCTATTGTTATTTTATTAGGTTTTAAAGATGTATCTTAGTATGTGGGCATTTATTTAATCTTGTTTTAACTTTTGTAATTTGTATTTTTATTCTTGCCCTGTTCACCGCCCTGAGTCCTTCGGGAGAAGGGCGGTATAGAAATAGTATTAAATAAAATAAATAAATAAATCTTTGTGCAAATATTCTAACTCTGCTTTTTTTTCTCAAAGTAGACATTTTCGAATTAAACAAAGCCATCTGTCTGGACCATAGAAGTGTGCCTTCTGTGTACCGGTGCCTGCCCTGTGGAATCAGCTTTCTTCTGAGATTTGAATGGCTACCACCCGACTGGTATTTTGAAGAGCCCTAACACCTAGCTTTTGCCTCAGGCCTTTGTCAAGAATGACTGACACCACTTTCTTTCATTTTTTGCCATTGTTGTGCTATCTTGTCCTGCTTCTTTTTGTGTGGTTTTTTTGGTAACAATTGTAAACCACCCAGAATTATATGGTGGCATATAAATTTAATAAATTATTGTGATTGGTTCCACATTCAACCAGATGTTTGTCTACCAATCGAGTCCTTCCCAAAATAGGCAGATATTGTTGTTTAATAATATTAAAGGTAATGTCACAGGATGTAAGCTGTTCAAAATAAGCTGCCTTCTGCAATTGTCTGATGGGAATTTTGCCAACACCAATGCTGCCCAACTGGTCCAGATGTTTTGGAATTGCAGCTAAGGTATCTAATACTATTGATACCATCTTCATTTTCTTCTGCCGTAAACATTCTACTTCCATTCACAGGTCTTTGTATTATGTGGATTTCTTCAGTTCTTTTTCCTACTTTATTATCTCCAGGTACTGCCATGACCACTACCTACACTTTTTTTTTGTCCTTCTTATTGCCAATTGTTAATAATGGGTTATGTGACAGGGGCTTGTCTATTTGAATTGTCCCAGAACACTTTAGCTTCTTCATTTTGTAATATTTTATCTATTTTATGGTTCTTGCTTTCAGGCAACTGGCATTTCTTGCAAATATTCCACTGCATCACTGTTGCTACTTGGTCATGCCATTGTTTGTGGTCAGTCTGTGCAATCTTCTTTCAGCAGCTAATCAGGTGGTCCATTGTTGTTGTTTTTTTAGCAGTGGACAATAAGAAAACTATATCTCAGTAATCTTTTGGCACAATGTTTCAGAATGGGACCCTGTTTGGGCAGCTATGTGATTAATGAGTTGCAAACTGCAGAAAGCTGGAACTGATAACATAAACTGATACTGGGAAATTTTGGAACACAGGACTGAAATATATGATGACTTAGCCAAAGAATAGCATCTCAGATGTACTGAACACCCACAGGTTTTCCTCAGTCCTGCTACAAGGAACTGCAATGTCATGCAGAACAGAACAGACCAGAACTGCAGAGTTCACTTCTGGTGCAAAGTTGGGATCTCATTCTTAGAAATATGAGCAAGAACATGTGATTCTCACACAGCAGTTGTAACCATTATGGGCCCTTTACTGCAATGTGCAAAATGTTTTCAGTGAAAATTGCAGAATGTCTTGACCCTTGGTGCCATATTATACAAACATTATACTGAGTCTTCGTTATATTGCAAGAGAGAAGTGAACATGTTCTACACAATCTTGGGCAATTTAATATATAAATTGTAGAGACTAACTACATCCTTTCAGGATTAAATCTACCTATTTAAAAAATATGACCAAATCCTGAGAGCAAAAGTGCAGAAACATTCTAGTGAAATAATCCTTTCTTTTATGCTATTTGACAAAGTAATTTAATGTCACTTCTGCACCCACAATTTATTGGGTGTATTTTTTTGTTTCTTTTTGTTTAGAAGGAATAGTAAAAACCTAAGTTTTAATCGTGTGTGATTCACTTTGAATAAAAGCTATTGTAAGCTATCTATTCACTATATCACAAAGCAATATCAGTTTCTTGCCTTTAATATCCACTTCTGAAATAAACATATTACTGAATTCTTTTCACAAAAGCAATCAATTTTTGAAACTGAGAAAAATGATCCTGTTGTAATAAAAATGTGCTAATGACTGTGCAGAGAGCAATATCTGAAGACTCTGCCCCTCATATACATGGCATTTAAATCATTTTTGTGTGTACGTATGTGTGTGCCATGTAGACATATTACATAATATGCATATTATAACTCTGCTGTTTGGTTATATGCCATAGACATGCAGTTGCTGTATTCAACCAGAAATGTCTTCTTAGAAATCGCCATAGACATTCTTCTTAGAAATAG
This sequence comes from Vipera berus, assembly GCF_964194415.1. Lineage (NCBI taxonomy): Eukaryota > Metazoa > Chordata > Lepidosauria > Squamata > Viperidae > Vipera > Vipera berus. Next base: position 248,260,942 of record NC_138202.1, on the reverse strand, counting down.
TGGGGAACAGTTTAGACTAGAGGTCCCCAAACTCTTCAGTTCATCTATTCCTATATGAAGTTTCAGATTGTTCATTGACCCTTAAACATTATATGAAAATAACTTATTAAATGTTATTTTAACTAAGAGCGCTATGAATAAAAAATAACTTCACTTGGAACAGCTTACATCCTGCGACGATAACCTTAAGTTCATCAAACTTCTACATCTGCCTATCTCAGGTCTTTGGGAAGGACTCGATAGGTAGAGAAAAATCCCAAATCCTATCTGAACATCTGGCTGCCTGTGTGATGAACATAATAGGAATAGGTAGCATCACTGACCCTTGCATAGTCCTCATTCAATGTAAACATACATTTATCATTATTTTTTGTCCGATTCTTGGAAATTGCCTGGACAAATGCCTCCAGTTTTCTTGACAAGGTTTTTCAGAAGTCCTTTCCTTCTTCCTAGGGAATGAGAGAAAATGTTCAACCCAAGGTCACCCAGTTGACTTTGTGCCTGAGGCAGAACTCAAACTCCCAGTCTCCCTGGTGTCTGTCCTGATGCTTTAACCACTACACCAAATTGGTTCTTTTAGCATCACCATACTCAGAGGAATATATATTTTTTTAACAAAAATATCATTTTCCCCTAATATCCTGCCAAATAAAAAAGGCATCAAGGTAGTCAAGAGAACGCCAGAACAAACGATGACAATTTTTTTTGTTACCAGAAATATTCTCTGTTGGCAGCCTCCATTATTTTTCAATGAGAGGAGTGTTCCAATGGAAGTGAAAAATCATTTTTATATAAATAATGATTGCAGTAAAAAAATAAATAAATAATCAAATGTGTAGAAAGTACCTCTTTTCAAGCTACTGTTACTGTTTCAGTAAATTGGAAGGCCGCTGGTCTTCATGGTCTTATTTAATGAAATCTTTAACAGTACAGTAAGTACTTGATGTCAGCCTTACCAGATAGACCAGACAGGAAACATGGGCGGTTAAGACAGTTCACTTTATTGTAAAACTATATTAACATAATCTTGCAAGTCTGAAAATATAATTGTCCTACTGTCACCTTTACCATCCAAGCTCTTAAGGTTGGTCCTTCCTGAGCTTCATGTTCTACGCACTATGTAGCTGTAGGTGATGCTGTCTCTTAGCTGATCAGTTCCCTAGGCAGAGTCTCTCCGTCAAGTGTTCCAAGGTAATTTCCCTACCAGTTGTAATGCTATGACTGAACCACAGCACATTTTATATTTTTGTTAGACATTTGATTAAATGATCATCATAAAAGTTAAATATCGATAAAATCCCTCATGAAAACTTCTTGCTTCACTAATATTAGATAAATGAGCACATGCCGAATTTCCTCCTCCTCTTATCCTGCAAACTAGACTCTTAATACAAAGAACACAGTTATCTCAATTAAGGTCGTGACCTACCTCTTATCCAAATCAATGAGAATCTTTTGGCTGTCTTCAGGGGAAGCCAACTGGAGATACTACAACCAAAAGTCTCACCTACTTAGCACTCGCTCATCTGCCCCAGCTCAGAATTTCACACTTAAAGTCACTTAACCACTTGGCACTGGCTGAATGCATTCCCATTAAGAGAGCATTTTACAAATGTTGTCCGATTAAGCAGTGGTGTTGCTATTCATTATCGTAAGGGATAAATCAGATTCCTGGGAAATGTGCCAATAAAACAGTTTGTATTGTACTTACATATTTGACTCTTGATAGATTTGGTGAAAATGTCCTCATGTTAGTGTAATAAAAGCCCATTATCAATTTAACAGCAGAAACCTGAATTCATTTGTCAGGAAGATAGCAGTTCAAACACCAGTTGCCTTTTCAAGAGGATGGCTAAAAGTCTGTCATGAAGAAATCCATTTGTGCCCATAACAGAAAAATGGTGCATTGAATCATGTATGTATGTATGTATGTATGTATGCATGTATGTATGTATGTGTATATGTATGTATATACTGTATGTTTGTGTGTGTGTGTGTGTGTGTGTATTAATTTTTGCTCCCAACTGAGATGACAGTTTTGCAACAATAAATCACCTTATTAATTATTAAGGATGTCAGCTGATTCTAACCAAGTTAAAAAATGAAAAGAAATTTAATGGAGCCATTTTGAATTTATTAAAAAGAAAAAGAAAAGTTCATTTTCTATCTGTAGTTTTTGATCATTAAAAGCAAAAGTTACTTTCTCTTCTGAATAAATAACATGTAAGTAATAAACTTTTCCCAAACAATTTGGAACTGTGATATCTCAATAAAACAGTATAGTCCTTTGACAGTTACGTACTATGTTAATATTCAGCAGAGTGACATTAAAAATTGCTGTTAGCATTGTATTAGATGTCAGCTATAATGACATCATCCAATTTTATTATTTCATATGCTATTTGTAGATGTACTAAATGTTAGGTTCTAATTTTCCAATTCTTCAGAAAGTAAAGATTTTTCTTTGATTATCCTAAATCTTAAACAAATGTGGCCATATTTCATTGTATTGGCTATTTTCCGAGACTATGGGTTGAAATTTTGACTCCACCCTGAAATGTCAACAAAAGTGCATATAGTCAAGGCTATGGTCTTCCCAGTTGCAATGTATGGCAGTGAAAGTTGGACCATAAGAAAGGCTGAGCGCCAAAGAATTGAGGCCTTTGAGCTATGGTGCTGGAGAAGACTCCTGCGAGTCCCTTGGACTGCAAGGTGATCAAACCGGTCAGTCCTAGAGGAGATCAACCCTGACTGCTCTTTAGAAGGCCAGATCCTGAAGCTAAAACTCAAATACTTTGGCCACCTAATGAGAAGGAAGGACTCACTGGAGAAGAGCCTAATGCTGGGAAAGATTGAGGGCAAGAGAAGAAGGGGACGACAGAGAACGAGGTGGCTGGATGGAGTCACTGAAGCAGTAGGCGTGAGCTTAAATGGACTCCAGAAGATGGTAGAGGACAGGAAGGCCTGGAGGAACGTTGTCCATGGGGTCGCGATGGGTTGGACATGACTTCGCAACTAACAACAACAACAACCCTGAAATGGGATTAAAGCAACTACCGGTATACAGTAATGCCAATGGTAAACATAAGGAAAGAGAACCTTTCTCTCCGATACTCCATTTTTCTCTTTCTAACAGACCCCCTCCCTCAAACAGCAAACTTCAGAAACTTTAGGCCCTTCCCGGGTGATCCCTTGTGTAATGGTTTTAAAATTAGCCCAAGAAGTACGGGCTCTATTTTAAACTAAGGGAAAAAAAGTGAATGCCAGGAAATCACCTTTAATAGATGATTTTTGCAAAACGGTCAACTCTTTTTTGATACAGATAACTTTTTTTTCCATAGCGCTTCTCCTTTTTCTAATCTATATGCTCTTGAAAAGTCAACTTTTGGGGGGTTAAGGGCCTCATATGAGTTTAGCAAAATGCATTGGTTAATTGTGCATGGACAATGAATACTCTGAAAAAGTAACCACAATGGAGGAAGCCGGATTCACTTCACAACCATAAGATTCACTTAACAAAAGCAGCAAAAAAGATCAGAAAATCAGGTGTTATTCATTTAATGACCACATCATTTAGCAATGTAAACTGCAGTCCCAATTGGGGTCATAAATCAAGGACTACATGTATATGCTATCATGCAGAGTTTAATACTTCTAAGTCCCATTCACTGAAACATCTCTTTGGTGACTATATAGTCACTCTATTTTAGCTGGATTGTGTGCTTTTTTCTTTGGGGTGGTGGGGACAGTGGGGGAGATAATCATGGCAAAACAACAGTCAAGGAGGAAAAAACCCCCATAAATTAATGAAATATTGGTTGCAGCTGTGGCAGAAGAAGGAAGCACTTCTCTTTCCTTTTTTTTTTTAGCATGGCAGGCAGTATTCAGAGCAGAAACAACAGCTGCCACAGGTCTGAAGAAAAATTACAGAGCACACAAAATGCAACACCAAAATGAGTAAGTAATTCTAGGCTATCCAAGCTAAATTGCTGTGGCTGGCACACTTGGTAATGCAAGGCTCTTGAGGGTTGCATTGCATCGAAATCTTTGATGCCAGGGAATGGGAGTCACCAAGGGAATTTGTATTACACATCCGTGTTTCCTGCAGGAACGAAGAGCCACAGAGCTTGTGGAAAAGAAAAACAAAATACTGTAGCAAAACGCACTTGCTTTGCCAATAGGGAAGCAAGTATTCACATAAACATTTCTTTGGGCTGCACAGAAAAATGGCTGAACAAGCCTCTTTAGTTGAGGGGATAGTCCAGTTGCCTTTATTAAAAACAGCAACAACAGATGCTAGACAATATATAGCTGGGCTCCATCAAACATGCACTCCACCTCCAGAAGCCTGGCTCATCTAGTGCCCTGCATCAACACCTGGAAAAAAATCCCCAATTTTTTAAAATTTCCCAGAGGCTGGTGGGAGGAGAGCCATCCAAAGTTCATAGGGGAAGGGAGATTGTTCTAAAGGGCAGGCACTTCCCAGAAAAGCCATGCCTCTTAGATCCAATCCAATCCATCACCTCAAGGAGGGGACATAGAGCATGCCCATCCTGCAAGTGGATGGGATGGGCTGACATGTTTGGAGAGACAATAACCTGACCTTGTGTCATATATACTGTTTTGTAGTCGAGGGAAGACCAGGAGACAGCAGGCACAGTTTAAAACGATTTATTTAGGGATCGTGTCCCGGGCGAGGCACCGCCGGGATTCCTTCTTATTTATACTCTTACTCGGTAAACGCTAAACCAATCAGCGGGTGGTGTTCTCCCGCCGCGTGGCGGCAGCCAATCAGGTGTGGTTCGGCTGCAGCAGCCGCAAGCTGTCAACAGGCTGTTGCTCCGGCCAGCTGGCAACTTTTGACAGTTCCGGTTGCTCTGCGCATGCGCGGCCCAGGCAACTTTGACAGCTGTCAGTGAGCTGCTCCTGCGTGGCAGCTTGACAGCTGTCAAAGTCAGCCGCTTCGCTGCGCCTGCGTGGATGAGAGGCGGCAGCCCTTTTGACAGCTGTCATCGGGCTGCCGTGTTTTTCCTCACGAACGTGTGAAGTGAATAAACAGTTTTAACAGTCAATATATAACATATACAGTGCAGTAGTCCAATTAGGAAGTGACTAAACCATAAGTAGGACTCCTGATCTAGGAGTCGGTGCTATTTAGAAGGGGGAAAAAAGGTGATATTGTGTAAAGTTTCTCTGGCCATAGCTGCTCCCTGTTTCTTAAACAGTAGCTGTGAGTCCCAAATTGTGCACTGATTGTGAACTTCAATTCCCAGCAGGAGCAAATGGTGGAAAACTCTGGATCCAGTTTCAAAGTGGCGCAAAAGACAATCTCTTGGTCTTGCTGGGCTGAAAGTGAATGTTGTTCCCTTCCAGACCTCCACAGCCTCCAGACACATAGGCAAAGAACCTTAACAGCATTAATTTGGTGGGCCACGAGCAGAGGTATACACTGAATATCAAGATGTTGATGAAGCTTCACTTTGTGCTGAGGAATGAGTTTATTCAGTGGTTTCAAGTAGAACTTAGATGGGAGAGAGTAATAAACTGAGGCAATCCACAAAAGAACCCTGTAAAGCACGGCTCTAGAGTTTTGTTTTGTTTTTGTTTTGTTTTTTTTATTACATTTATATCCCGCCCTTCTCCGAAGACTTAGGGCGGCTTACAAGCTTAGCAGTAGCCTTCATTCTATGTATATGCCTGCTTGTTAGGGCTTTCACACACACCCCAAGCGGCATTATTACAAAGTCAGCTTATTGCCCCCAACAATCTGGGTCCTCATTTTACCTACCTCGGAAGGATGGAAGGCTGAGTCAACCTTGAGCCTGGTGGGATGCGAACCTGCACTAATTGCAGGCAGCTGGTGTTACTTAAGGAGGCATTAGCCCTCTGCTCCACCAAGGCTCAATCTTTCTTCTCAAACCTTTCTCCATCTACCAGTGCTGATTTGAACTGATGCCAAAGGAAGGAGGAGAAATGCTGCACACCATACATCCCACTCCCAACTTCCTGATTCACTGAAGCATGATCAACGGGATTGAACGCCACTGAGAAATCAAGAAGTCCCACGATAGCTGTACTCCTCCTTTCTGAGGTCATCAACAAGTATGATCAATGCTCTCTGATATTTAAAACTGCTGTCAGGAGAATCTGAGACCACATTTCAAGTGACTCTTGAGTCCCAATGATGGCTTTCCAAAAGGCAATTGATTTTTTTGGGGGGCGGGGGGGGCTGGTTCCTTGAAAATGTTTTGCTTCAGGTCAGAAGAATTTTCTTGGATGAGAAACAAATATCGAAACAATGAAACAATGAAAAAAAAAACCAAGAAAGTCCAGTTGCCTTTTAGAACGCCACCTTTGGGACAATCATGATCTGAATGATTGAGAATCTCCATAGACAAGTGACTCCGAGGCAGTCATAGAAAAAGGGTAATTACTGTATGCAACCTTTCTATTTCCAAAGGGGGTCTTTTTTTTCAAAATTTTGTGTCCATTGTCCTTATCATTTCTGCTACTTTGTTTGTTCTGTACCAGCCTACTACCGGCCCTGCAGAAAAGGCAGGGACAACCCCTTTACAAAAAGGCAAGAGGCTGGAACTAAGCCTGCCAAATTTATTGACATAAAACAGAGCAAACAGAGCAAAACCAAACACGAACCATGAAACAGGAGCTATTCAAATGGTTGCCTTCAGCAAACCAGCCCTCCCACACATTCCCCTTTTAAACAGTTCAAGGCGTGGCTTCCCTCTGCCTCCTTCCGAGGTGCCCCATTGCCTTCCTCTGTTTACTCCTGATTGACTGCCTCCTGTGTCGGGCGTCCTTGAACAGGGCCAGCTGTGGGTCATCTTCATCCACGCTGTCAGGCTCACACAGCTGGGTCTGCATCGTAACCAGATGGGAGGGGCCTGGCTGAGGGCTCTGCGAAGCCTCAGGGCTGTTCTCTGCAGGCTCTCCAACACCCCCCTCCTCCTCCTCTGAATCGTCCGACCCAACTGCCGAACCCACAGGCTGACCCTGAATCACAACATTGCTAACCTCTGATATTCTTTTTGAGCCCTGCTATCTATCTTCTAATCCAGGGGTCTTCAAACTTGGCCCTTTTATGACTTGTGTACTTCAACTCCCAGAATTCCTCAGCCAGGCATGCCTGGCTGAGGAATTCTGGGAGCTGAAGTCCACAAGTCATAAAAGGGCCAAGTTTGAAGACCCCTGTCCTAATCTGTTGGTTTCTTTATTTTCAGGATAGCATTTCTTCCTCCCATTCATTCTTGCCAATAACCATTTTCTTGATCATAATATATGATTACTATACTCTTGGTAAACCTAAGCTGACCATTCGTTCAAATTTTTAAAAACTCTTATTTTTGGATAGAATAAAAACCATCAAATCTTAACTAGAGAGCTTGCAGTCTCTGCATGCAATCAGTTTAAACTAGAGTCCAAGTGCAAGCTTTTATTAAGAGAACAGTATTGTTGATGAAGGATGGTATATTTCATCATTACTTTAAAAATGAAACTTTGGGGTTAAAATACAAACACAAAACAAAAAACAAGGCACTACAGAATCTGGTCCTTCTTTTTCCTATATCCCTTGTGTGCATTTTGAAAACAAAACCAGCAATGTGTGAGCTCACGAATGGCACTATTTGTCTTCCAATGCAACAGAAACAGATGCGTGACACCTGAGGTAAGAAACTATATTGTATAATGCTTACTTCTTTTTCCTCTTCATAGCTTTTTCAATTTGTACAACATCAGATAAATTTAGTTTACTGCCCACCCCTGCTCCCTCACTTATTGTATTTGGATAGTAATTGTTTTTGCTTGACGTATAAGCATCCTCATCTCCATACAAGAGAAACTGAAGTTCCCTATTAAAAATATTCAGGGAAAACCTAAGGCATTTCCTTTGGATTTCTCTTGAACAACAAATAATTATTCTTCACACATTCCAGGACTGCTGCTGTCTCCTCCTATTACCACTCTACCACCCTTCCCCCACCCTGAACATTTTCTCTGATAAATCTGCCTGCAGCATTAAAATGTCTTCCCTGTCATAGTGGCCTGATTTCTAGCTTGAAATGTACTCGTGCTGTTTGGTGATAATCTGTTTTCAAAAATTAGGGCTGCTTCAGTTAGCCATATTTTTTTCCCCTTTTCATGCAGCACAAATGCAGCTGGTACTCATCTGATGTAGAATAGAATAGAGCTGGAAGGAACCTTGGAGGTCTTCTAGTCCATCCCCCTGCTCAAGCAGGATAACCTATACCATCTCAGACAAGTGACTGTCTAGCCCAGACATGTCAAACTCATGACATCACGTGATGTCACGAGATCACGTGATGTCACGAGATGTATCGGGACTGTTTCGCCATTGCCAGCAATGGGGTGGGCATGGCTTCTAGATGACACGTCTGGCCCGTGGGCCAGCAGTTTGACACCCCTGGTCTAGCCTCTTCTTAAAAATCTCCAGTGATGGAGCACCCATGATTTCTGGAGCAAGCTGTTCCACTGGTTAATTGTCCTCACTGTCAGGAAGTTTCTCCTTAATTCCAGGTTGTTTGTCTCTTTGATCAGTTTCCAACCATTGTTTCTTGTTCTGCCTTCTGGTGCTTTGGAGAATAGTTTGATGCCCTCTTTGTGGCAGCTCCTCAAATACTGGAACAGTGCTATCATGTCTCCCCTATTTCTTCTTTTCTTTAGACTAGCCAAACCCAAGACTCACAGCCGTTCTTTGTATGTTTTAGACTCCAGGCCTTTGATCATCTTAGTTGCTCTTCTCTGATTTTTTTTCCTGACTCTCAACATCTTTTTTATGATATGGTGATGAAAATTGGCTGCAGTATTCCAAGTGTGGTCTCACTAGGCTTTTATAAAGCAGTAGTAATACTTTACATGATCTTGATTCTATGCCTCTGTTTATACAACCCGGGATTGTTTTAGCTGTTTTGGTGGCAGCTGCACACTGCTAGCTAATGGTTAAGTGATCATCCACTAGGACTCCAAGTGTTCTGTTCCCCCCTCCGGAGTACAAACAAACAGACAAGCAGACACGACTAGCAAGAGTTAATTCTACAGGCTGTAATTAATTGCTATCAGATAAGGCCTTGGCAGCAAAATAGGCTCCTTACCTCAAGCATCCACTGGAACGAGATTTTTTTTAATCCCATTTATATCCTGCCCTTCTCCAAAGACTCAGGGCAGCTTACAATCTAAGCACAAATCAATGTGCTTAGCAATAGCCTTCATTCTATGTATATGCCTGCTTATTAGGGCTTTCGCCCCCCCCCCAAGCGGCATTATTACAAAGTCAGCTTATTGCCCCCAACAATCTGGGTCCTCATTTTACCTACCTCGGAAGGATGGAAGGCTGAGTCAACCATGAGCCTGGTGGGATGTGAACATGCACTAATTGCAGGCAGCTGGTGTTACTTAAGGAGGCATTAGCCTACTGCTCCACCAAGGCTCTTGGTCCAAACAAACTGTTCAGAAGCAGATGTACAGAAGCTGTTGCTAAGAATTCAGACCAGGGTTTCAAACAAGAAGCAGAGTTCCGAAGATGTGACCAGAAGTTGTTTAAACTATTGTTCATCACAAAGTTCTGAGAGCAGCCACACCCCCTTTTGTACCTAGTGGGGTGTGGCTCAATGACTGGCCCTCCTACTCTTCCTACACTGCTGTAAACGCTTGGCCCTGTGTCTTTCTTGAGGGTCTAGCCATGAGTCATCTTCGTTAGACTGTATCTGCTGCAGCTGCTCGAGCTCCGTCCCAGCCTGGCTCCCAGCCTGGCTACTCCCAGGCTGCTCCTGTTGGCCTTCAGATGGAGGCTTTGCCAGAGAGGAGGGCCCTGGAGAAGGAGGCCTTGCCAGATGGGAGGGTCCCAGAGAGGGAGGCCTTGCCAGTTCCTCCCCATCATCCTCAAAGTCCTCTTCCTCGGGTAGGACAGACTCGGGTCGGGGCCACAACACCAAGTTTTTAAGCTTGATGTCTGGAATCCTGATGTTTTGTCTAAAGACAGCTTGCTTGTAAGGAAAGTCAGATACATTTTTTGCAAGAACTTTTAATCATTTGCCCTCCAAGAGTTTTTGGGCAGGCTGGGAACTATGAACAAAGGGGAAAAAAAAGACACACATATAAACACATTCCCCCCTGCAATTTAGAAAAGCAACAGGACCCATTGAACCTGCTGGACCCATTGATCCTGCTGGACCCCTCTCCCTGTTGATAACAGGATGGAATTGGGATATAGCAACAGTGTATGACCTCTGCTTTATTGATAAAATTATTTCCAGGTGATTTTTTTTTTAGAAAGAAGGTTTTTTCCTCAGCACCACCTTTGTACCATTTTTTCCAGACATTTCATACAGGTCTGCTAATATGTCTGGCCCTAAAAAGAACCTGTTAGACCACGGGTGTCAAACTCACCATGTCACATGGCGTGTTGCAACGTATCGCAACTTTTTTTGCATTGCTGGAGCTGGGGTGGGCGCGGCCTCCATATGATGCAACCGGCCCATGGGCCAGCAGTTTGACACCCCTGTGTTAGACTATTGCAAACATTTTCATCTTTTCTCCAACAGTTGTGGTTAATTTCCAGAAGATTCAATATCAAGTATTGAGGATATAAATTGGGAATAAAATAACCCACTCAGAACATTATGCTGGAATGGTCAAGTAGATTTCTTCCAACCTCTAAAAATCATTTTTGAACACATGTGTTTTGTTTTGATTTGAATTTAGAATGTTCAAAGCGGCCATTTCAAGTTTGGAACATTTGTTTTCAGCTTGAAATGTATTGGACATAAAACATTTTGTGCACCTCCATTGCAGAGACCTATAGCCAGAGGATTAAGGTGAAGGCCATTTTCTTTCTTTCTCTCTCTCTGATTCCTTTCCCCACTATACACTTGCATATAAAATAGCACACCAGAAGAAGACTTCAGAGCCTCAATCTCAACTCCAAGCCAAGAGACCTAAATAGAAGTACATAATGCCTTTTCCAGGCTGACTGGGGATATGGATGAAGAATTTACAGCTATAATTTGTAGTGGATATGACTTTGGTAATATGATAACCAATGTTCAGTTGTAAAACATTTTTAATAAGATGATTTTAATTCAGAATGCACTGGTAAAATCAAACTATGTAAAGATAATTTTCAGGATCTGTATGTATATTTATATATTTGAGCATCCTAAGGATACAGTAATGAATATAATCAAAGTCAGTTTAAATAAGGGCATAAATAAACCGCCCAATCCAGTGTTGGGATCATTTTGAGAGCTTATTTAAATGAATGGTACTTAAACTATTAATCAGAAGTAAGTGCCTTAACTATTGTCTCTTTGGGAAAAAAATGAAAATGAAGAGGGAAATAACTCAACCTTATATGGGTCTAACCTTTATTACAAAATACCCTGGATGTCCTTGCAGAGAATATCATTGTTCACAAGGACTGTCAAAACTGTTAATGACTCAGGTGGAGTTAGCATGCAGCTCATTAAACCATGTCAAAACTTACAGTCCTACTGTACTGTATCATTCCCTTTAGGGGATCTCCTATCAGTATAATTTGATCGTTAAAAATACATCAATTCAGATCATATTTTATACATGGGCAAGGGGGGGATGAAAGCCAATTGTTACAAAATAGTTATAATCTTTATTCCAAGATACTGCTACAAGCGAAGTCAAGTACGTTTAATTAACATATGGGGCTGCAGTGGATATTTTTGTGAAAGAGGATGCTCAAAAGGGAGATTTACTACCTACCACAAGACTGCACAAGGCGAAACATTTTGCATTGTTCAAAATATTGAAAATTTCAAGGACTGCTTTTGAAAATTATCATTAACTTGGCCTTTCACAATGGCCAATTGTCTGTTTATGATCTGTGGCTATCATAACTTGGGTGCAAGTCCTTTTTGAAATCTTGATTAATATATATATAGAGAGAGAGAGAGGAATGGGCTGAAAATTTAGAAATCCACTGTACTGGAAGTATTTCCCTTTCCTTTTTCTTTTTCCTTTCCTTTCCTTTCCTTTCTAAAATAAAATTAAATATCTGCTTGTTAATGTCTGCTTTTGGGGTGCTTGACAACTGGCCCACATTTGTGGCCGCTTGCAGTGTCCCATAGTCATGTGACCATGATTTACTATGTCCCCCCCAACTTTCATTTACTTCCAGTTTCAAAAAAGACCCTGCCTCATAATGAACAATGGTTGGCATGATAACTGCTGCAAAAAAGTCATAAAATTAGGTTTAGTGACATGACCCATTTTACAGATGTCATGACTTATGATCATAATTGGCAGGCTCAATTACTGTTGTAAGTTAAAGACTATCTGTATTCCTCTCTGACATACTCTAATATGTACATCCACTGACAGTCCTTGTAAACTTGGTGAGTTAAAATAACTCATTTAATGGTCAGTACTCTGAATCTGAGAAACAATAGCTACTTAGTGCTATCTAAGAAAGCTGGGACAATGCAATAACAATTTTGGGGGAAAACGGGTTTTAGGCTTCAATCAGCATATAAACAATTAATTTAAAATATACAAAAAACAAAGGCTACATATATAATATGCTGTATCAAGTGTGCTTCACATTGCATTAAAACCATGAGATTAAGATGTGCAACTGATGAGCATTCACTAACTTCCGTTTTGGGAAGTTGCCTCCTTTGGCCAGTTCAGCATCATAGGGTCAAGTTTTTAGATTTTGGGTCTTAATATGATGATTCACAGGGTCATTTGAAATAATCTTGTGCACAGTTGTAATCTGTCAACATAACAGGAATTCAGGAAAAGATAAATGGTGATCAAACTTATTAGGCAAGAGTTTCCAGATTATTTTTTTTTAGGAAGATTCAGGGTCTTGACTAGCATAGTTGTTAGTTATCAAACTGGATCAAAAAAAAACACCTCAGTGTGCAAGATTTGTCTAAATGTTTTCAAGCACTACAGCTGAAAGTCACCATTTCACGTTTCAGAAGGTATACATGGTATGATCCTTACTCTGGAAAAGCCCTGCTTTTTTTTTCATCCTGCCTTCATTTCATTTATTTTTATGCTCTAGAGTCCAAAGTCAATTTCCTTCTCGCTCAGTGATTTTTTTTTCTCTCTTTTTGCTGCAGCTTTCTTTTTCTCCTGTTCCTAGAATACAAGTGTGCAAAATCCCCTCTCGTGTTTTTGTTTTGTTGTGCCTTCCAAGGACATGTAGTATAGCCACTTACAATTTCCTTACAGCTGACCTTCAAAAAAAATGAACTTGAGAGCTAAAATATTAAACATGCATGCCTCACCTATAGTTAGGATGAAGAGTCTTAGGCTACTGGGAAGAGTGACCCATAAGTATTTTCTCTCTCTCTCTCTCTCTTTTTCCACCTACAGGAACAGTTAGTGTGAAGTGCAGTGAACCAGATCAGCAATGTGATTCAGCTGTCTAGGCAGCTTTCATGGCGAAAGAAAAGATAAACCATAAAAACTACTCTCCTCCAGCATTTAGATCTTGCTTCCCACACTTTGGCATTCTCTGTCACCCCTGGCACTGTTACTGACCCATGTGAAACTAAACTAAAGGATGATAAGTTTGCTGTCTTTGCCCTTGTCCTAAGGGGACACATATTATCCTATCAACCATCAGAAGTCATTTGGGTGGGATATTTGTCAGCCTACTCTCTCCTTTTGAGTTCAAGTGAAATGGTCAATGATTTTTTTTTTAAAAAAATCATTCTCTAAAGGAAATAGATAAGGGCTTTTCTTCCAGCTCATGAATGGGTGTCATGGTTTGACAGAATACCAAAACAGTATTTTTTTTTGACAAAGTTATTTCTGGTTGATTTGGGAAATAAATGAATAAAGGGTTCATTTCCCTTTAAAATGATTCCATTTAGAAGCAATAAGAATAAGAGATGTGAAGAAAGTTCAGCTTTCTTGGTCGCTATGATTAATAATTGTAAAGCCACCAGCTTTTTAAAAAGAGTAACCATGCAACATGATATACTGTACATATAACCTTCCTTCCTTCCTTCTTCCCTCCCTCCCTTCCTTGGTTCCTTGCTTCATTTTCCAATACAAAAGGACTTTTCACAAATTACGATTACGCGTACCTTGAGATATGAACGTGCAAAGAAATCAACCTCTTTAAAGGACGGCTTCAAAGCAAATTTAATGTTTAATATCGGTTAAGCACAGATCAATGGATGACAGGCTTCAAGGTTTTAAAGTAGTTTTCAAAACTTCTGCAAGAGTTACAACTGAAGTAGTTCATTTTAAAAGAATAATAGGATAATGGAGCAGGAAAAAGACCTCGGAGGTCTTCTAGTTCAACCCCCTGCTCAAACAGGAGACCCTAATACCATTTCAGACAAATGGCTGTCCAGTCTCCTTAAAAAAAAACCTCTAGTGATGGTGCACCTATAACTTCTGAAGGCAAGCCATTCCATTGGTTAATTGTTCTCAGTTCTAGGTTGCTTCTCTCCTTGATTAGTTTCCATCCATTGTTTCTTGTCTTGTCTTCAGGTGCTTTGGAAAATAGGTTGTCCCCCTCTTCTTTGCGGCAGCCCTTCAAATATTGGAACACTGTTATCATGTCATCTCTAGTCCTTCTTTTCACTAGGCTAGACCTATCCAATTTCTGCAACCATTCTTTATATAGTTTATCCTCCAGCCCCTAATCATCTTTGTTGCTCTGCTCTGCTCTCTTTCCAAAGTCCCAACATTAAAATGTTAAATTTTATCATGTCCATGCATGTTTTTTTTTATTAAGCATACTCCACTGACATTAAATATTTAAGTATAGATATGTAATGGATATTCTTCTGTGCCAAGACTGGTCAATATGCATGCAGTTTCTGTCTCTAGTACTGTCTCTCTAGGCCCCTCAATGTCAAGCAATTGAACTTGGCTGACAAATTACAGATTTTCAGGTATAGTGGTTTGGTTGGTTTATTTGTATGAACCGGATGGGAGATCTACGGTTTTTTTAAAAAGTCAATCCTAAAATAGAGGTCAAAAGGAACGCGGTGGCTTAGTGGGTTAGGATGCTGAGCTTGTCGATCAGAAGGTTGGCAGTTTGGCGGGTCGAATCCCGAGCGCCGCGTAACAGAGTGAGCGCCTGTTACTCATCTCAGCTTCTGCCAACCTAGCAGTTCGAAAGCACGTAAAACTGCAAGTAGAAAAATAGGGACCACTACGGTGGGAAGGTAACAGTGTTCTGTGTGCCTTTGGCCTCTAGTCATGCCGGCCACATGACCACGGAGACATCCTCGGACAAGCGCTGGATCTTCGGCTTTGAAACGGAGATGAGCACCGGCCCCTAGAGTCGGAAACGACTAGCACACATGTGCGGGGGAACCTTTACCTTTACCTTTACCTTTACGTACAGGTTAGTCTGCTTCAGTTCTTATTGATGTTTTACTATGGATAAGAGTTTTTCTAGACTTTGGATTGCTATTGAATGTATTTTACTCTAAGATATTTTGATCCAGAGGGGGGGGAGTTAGAATTTATTAATAAATAGATATATGAAGGGTAGAAGCTTCTTGCTGAGCAGTGATCTAAATAGGCAAGGATAGCTGACATGACATTGCCACACAAACCCTGCCCCTTTTGTACATGTATTAATGTTTCACACATATGCAAAGGGGGTGGGGCTTGTCTAGCAATGCAGCACCTGCCATCATGCACGTTTTGACACACACCCTTCACTTTACCCTCTTCCTTAGATGAGGTCCCAAAGGGAAGTGAATGCTCTTATTTAGGGGAAGAAATGCAACTATGGGCAAAGGATAAAGTTTGAGGTCAGCTGCTGACTAGCAAGGGAAAACAGAGCTGAACAGTTTCTGCATTTAAGCAGAACAGAGAATAGTTGGGTGTTCCTATCACCATCCAAATGACCCAGTTACCATTTTATTTTGGGACTATCCTAATCTCCCCAAAGATTAACTATAGCACAGTTATGTTAAGTGATGATATCTACTTCCTGCCTCTTCCTTTCAACTTTTACTGGCTAGCAGCCAGATAGCTAAAAGTCTAGCTGAAAATCCCAACATGCACTTCACGAGTAGTTGACTCTGCAGAATCACTTATGTTAACAGAAGCTCTGAAGGGGGAGGGTTCTAATTACAACAAAGAGTGAATTTCATCTCCCACAATGACCCTTGGTATTTCCTTACTACCTTAAAGTCAAAAAGTCAAAACTAGTTTCACAAGAAAATAATGAATATATACTAGTAAGCTCTTTTCCTAGTTGAGCCTTCTTCTAGTGAACAAATATAATAGGGACTTGAAAGAAACGTTTGATTTTTGGTTACAGGTTTGAAAGAAATATTTATAGAAGAGCAAAAGCAAAGAGAAAATATGATCCTGAGTTGCTAGATAATTTTGTAGGAGAAAACAGGTGGACGTGTGAAATTGGGCATTGCCCTTAGACCAGGGGTCCCCAACCCCCAGTCCGTGGACCAGTACCAGGCTGTGGCATGCCAGCAACCAGTCCGCAGAAACAAGCAAAGCCCCATCCGTGGGATGCAGGCAGCACACAAAACTACGCACTCCCTGGTCTGTGGAAAACCTTTCTCCAGAGAACTGGTTCCTGGTGAAAGCATGAGTAAATTTCTGAATAAACAGATGCCTTTTGCAATGATGCTTTCTTTTCTAATCTAGAAATTTGCAATGCCTGTTCCTTCTACAATCACAGTATTGTTCCCTTGTATTAATGGGTCTCATCTCCTTTAATTATAATCTTTAGTTTTCTCTGGTTCCTTCTCGTCAACCTTCAAAGTCCTTTCTGATCATCTGTTTATTTTCCAGTCAGCAAAACTTTCCCATGGGGGGATTCCTTACAGTTATTTTCAAAATTTTCATAAATTCTTTTATAAATTTTTAAACATCCCACAGGAAATATTTTTTCAAGTCCATCTTGCCCCTTAACTTTCCAAAATCAACATTCTAGTCTGCCTTTTGCTGTATTCCAACAATTAAAGTATTTTTTTTTTCTTTTTAAACCTTAAATTTACATAAAACTTCTTTCATCCAGGGTATTGTCCTGGCATAATAAAACTTGACCTTTGGAAGGTTCTTAACTTCTAATAAATCAATAATAAGCAACGGATGGAAGCTAACCAAAGAGAGAAGCAACCTAGAACTAAGGAGAAACTTCCTGACAGAACAATTAACCAGTGAAACAACCTGCCTCCAGAAGCTGTGAATGCTCTAACACTGGAGGTTTTTAAGAAGAGACTGAACAGCCATTTGTCTGAAATGTTATAGGGTTTCCTGCCTGAGCAAGGGGTTGGACTAGATGACCTACAAGGTCCCTTCCATCATCATCATCATCATCATCATTATCTTTTATTCATTAGACATGAACCACAGTCAACTGAACATTCATATTGACTGGTGCTGGTGGTTGACATGGGTTGCTGCCAGCATCCTAGGTGTCAACCAGGTACCTCCTTAAAATGTAAGATGTTCCAAGTAGCGCAGTTTTTTGTAGCATTGCTGGAGTTATTGCAGGAAGCTGCAGTTTCTTGATGTATTTTGCAATGTTTTTGGACATAGTTCCCAGTGCCCCGATGACAATGGGTATCACTGTTACACGTTTCATCCATAATCGCGCAGTTTTGATGGCCAGGTCGTGATATTTCATTTTTTCCAGTTCTTTTTCTTCAACTCTGGCATGTCCTGGTACAGCGATATCAATCAGCTGTATGCTTTGGTTCTCTTCTTCTTCTTCTTCTTCTTCTTCTTCTTCTTCTTCTTCTTCTTCTTCTTCTTCTTCTTCTTCTTCTTCTTCTTCTTCTTCTTCTACTACTACTACTACTACTACTACTACTACTACTACTACTACTATTGATCATTGCACAGTCAGCCAGATGTTCAGACTGGATTTGGCATTTTTGTCTACCTATCGAGTCCTTACCAAGGACCTGAGATAGGCAGATGTGGATGTTTGATGGTATTACAGATATTGTCGCAGGATGGAAGCAGTTCCTAGTAAGGCCGCCTTTTGCAACTGACTAAAGGTGAATTTGTCAATGCCAATGGTGTTCAAGTGGTGCTCCAGTTGTTTTGGGATTGCACTCAAGGCACCTATTACTATTGGTACTACCCTTGCTTGCCTTTGCCACAGTCTTTCTATTTCTATTTGTAGGTCTTTGTATTTTGTTATCTTATCCAGTTCTTTCTCGTCTATTCTGCTGTCTCCAGGCACTGCCACATCCACTATCCAGACTTTTTTGTCTTTCTGGTCGACAATTGTTAAGTCTGGGGTGTTATGTTGCAGATGCTTGTCTGATTGAATTCTGAAGTCCCGGAGCAGTTTAACTTTATTATTTTCTATGACTTTCTCTATTTTATGATCCCACCAGTTATTGCTTACAGGCAAATGGTATTTCTTGCAGATCTTCCAATGCACCATTGTTGCTACTTTGTCATACCGCTGCTTGTAGTCAGTCTGCGCGATCTTCTTGCAGCAGCTTACCAGGTGGTCCACTGTTTCTTCAGCTTCTTTGCATAGGCGGCACTTACTGTCTGTTGCTGTCTTCTCATTTTTGACTTTGTATGCATTTGTCCTTAAGGCTTGATCTTGTGCAGCCAGAATTAGTCCCTCAGTCTCTTTTTTAACTTTCCTGCTCTTAGCCATTGCCAGATCTTGTTATTATCTGCTTTCCCAGCTATTTTTTTAAATGCACTGGCCATATAGTGCTTTGTCTTCCCATGCCTCTATTCTGTTCTTCATTTGGTCTTTCTTCTAGGCCAGTTTGGTGTCTCCAGTAGTCAGTAAGCCTTCCTGATATACTAATTTCAGTGTGTCTTCATCATTGTCCTTCAGATATTCTTCCAAAGCCATTTTTTCTTCTTCAACCATCTGATGTACTTGTAGCATTCCACGTCCACCTATTTCCCTTGGTAGATAGAGTCTGTCAATATCACTGCATGGATGAAGGGCATGATTCATTGTCATTATTTTTCTGGTCTTCCTATCCATTGCTTTTAATTCTGCTTGAGTCCAGTCCACTATTCCAGATGTGTATCTAATGACTGGAATTGCCCAGGTGTTGATTGCCTTCATGGTATTTCCTCCATTGAGTTTGGACTTTAAGATCTTCTTCACTCTCTTGATGTATTCACCTCTAATCTTTTTCTTGACTTCAGTGTGCTTGATGTTGTCAGCTTGAAGGATACCCAAGTATTTGTAGTAATTTTCCTTATCCAGACTTTTAATGTTATTTTCGTGTTTTCACTATTTTTCCTTGTTTGAGAGTAAGTGTGGCACATTTGTCCAAGCCAAACTCCATTGCAATATCTTGGCTATATATATGGACAATGTTCAGCAGTGATTCTATTTCAGATGATGTTTTTCCATACAGCTTCAGATCATCCATGGAAAGGAGGTGGGATAGTCTGGCAGATGTTTTTGATGTTTGATAGCCATGTCCTGAGTTATTCAGTATTGTTGACAGAGGAAACAGTACAATAACAAATAGTAGTGGTGATAATGAATCTCCTTGAAATATTCCTCTCTTGATATTAACCTCTCCCAGTCTTTCACCATTGACCTGCAACTGTGTCTTCCATTGTGCCATCAATCTTTGCACAAATTTTCTGATGTTTCTACTGTCTCCTGTTATTTCTAGGCACTTGATTACCCAGTCATGTGGCAGAGAGTCAAATGCCTTTTTGTAGTCAATCCATGCCACATTCAGGTTGGTCTTCCTTTTCTTGCAGTTTTCCAAGATCATTTTGTCTATTAGGAGTTGATCTTTTGTTCCTCTGCTATTGGGGTGGTTTCCTTTCTGTTTGGGTGGAAAGAGATTGTTTTCAACTAGATGCTGTTGTACTGCATCAGCTACCACACCAGTTAGCAATTTGAAAGTTGTTGGTAAGCAGGTAATTGGCCTGTAGTTGCCTGGTGTTTCCCCTTTTGCTGGATTTTTCATTATTAGGTAGGTTTTCCCAGTTGTTAGCCACTTTTCAATTTCTCCTCCTTGTAGTATATTATTGAACTGCTTGGCAATGAGTGAGTATATAACGGTTAGATGTTTCAACCAAAACTCATGCAGTTCATCTTCACCTGGTGCTGACCAATTTTTGATCTTCCTTGCTCTTTTTTCTACCATTTTTGTTGTAATTACTAGTTCATTCATTTCAACTTCTGTTTTATGTGCATCCACCTCTTTTAACCAAGCCGCATCCTTGTTGTGTTTCTTTGGGTTATCTCATAACTGCTTCCACAACTACACTGACTGATTCATTGCAGTTTTTCCATTGATGGATTGGTAGAAACATTTCTGATTGGATTGAAATTGGAGGTTCTGCCTATAATTTGCAATTCGAGCTTCGTATCTACTGATTTTCCTGGCTGTATCTGTTATTTGCTGCTTTATTATTTCCAGTGCTTCCTTGATCTTCCTTGTTTCTATGTGATATTTCTTGATCAGGTATTGTTTGGTCTTCTTGTTCTTCAGCTTTTTTTTTCATCTGTTGTAGCTTGCTTGCATGTGATCTTAACTTGCTTTTATTTTCTAGTCTAACTTTCCATTTTTGTAGTGCACTGTTTGTTTGTTTTTCTTCTTTATTGATTTTGCATCCCAGGTATTCAGTTATAACTGCAGCTGTGCTGTACATTAGTTGGTTTCTTTCTTGCAGTGAATTGGTGCTTATACTTGATATTGAAGTATTTGCATCTTTTAATGCTTGTGCTAGCTGTTTCTTTGGAACAAGCTTCAATGCAGGCAGCCTTATTCTGTTGTTTTTGTGCTGATCTAGATGCTCAGTTATTCTTTGTTTCAATTCTTTTATTTCTTTAGTTAGAGGGCTTTGTTCTTCCTGAGGAAGAGGTGCCTGGTTTCCAAATGAGAACAGTTGTATATCTCTACTGGATTCCTTCACTGCCAACTCCCCCTGGCTTGCCTCTACATTCTGAATTACTTCTGGCAAGGCTTTGATTTCTTTGCCCTGGGTAAACCTTTGCAGTTTGTCCAGTTCTGTTTCTG
Organism: Vipera berus; assembly: GCF_964194415.1. Lineage (NCBI taxonomy): Eukaryota > Metazoa > Chordata > Lepidosauria > Squamata > Viperidae > Vipera > Vipera berus. The sequence continues at coordinate 248,239,943 of NC_138202.1, read as the reverse complement.
TGGATACTTTATTTCATATTATAAATCAGTGTTGATCTGCTAGTCTCTGTTCTGTTATTTCTGATTCTGGATGTTGTTCTTTCCAGAACTGGTGAGTTTTAGATATCCTCTTCTTGTTGAACTTGATCTGTAATATTTTTATTTATTTTATTTTTATTTTATTACATTTATATACCGCCCTTTCCCGGAGGACTCAGGGCGGTTTACAGGGAATTAAAAACCAAAAATACAAAAGTTAAAAACCAGTTTAAAAAAGATTAAATTTATCCCTGTACAAATAAAACCCCAATTAAAATAAATTAATCCTCAGCCTGGGCCAGAGAGCTCGAAGAGCCAGGTCTTCAGGCCCCGGCGGAATGAACGGAGGTCGGGGGCAGTCCTCAGCTCCAACAGATAATTATTTCTTTGTTTTCAATCACTGTGTATTTGTGACGGGTAAACACCTTTTCTTCCAGTAGTTCTGCAGCTGATGGCCCTGGTTGCTCAGCCAACAGTTCTGAGTCATGTAACCCATTTTTCACCAGATATCCAGGAACTCCAACATCTAGCGCAGACCTTGTTAACCTGGGTGACATCCGAGCCGGTATGGCATTCTGAAGTTTACGTCTCACCATATTTTTTATGGGAGAGACACTCTTTGTCTGACTCCTCTGATGAGACCTGTCCAGTATGGTTTAACCTCTGGCGTAGCTCTCATTTTCCTCAGAGTACACAAGCCCCACAACCACGTCAAGGTAGTGCCTCACTGCGGATTATTGTTGTTGTTGTTATTTTGTTATTGTTATAAGCAACTTCCTGAAGTAGTTAAGAGAGGAAATGGGCAAATCCAGTGTCCAATCTGAAGATAATGGACTGTGACGTAGGCAAAATTATTGCTGCACACCCCTCCCCAGAACTCTCAAGCCTGCTGGAGATCTCTATTTTACTATCTTCATAGGGAGATTCTGAATTGAGCAAACTTGTGGGTGTTTCTTGTCCTGTCCTTGGTCCAGAGAAGAGTGTTGAGGAATCAGTCCATACACCTACTCTTTTGCTTGTTTATTTTTGCTGCAGTTATCAGTTTGCCATGTTTCCCCAAAAGTCCACCAAACCTTCTCTATAAGTCCTGTTTTCAGTCTGTGGTCTCCCTTTCCAAAATAATGTATATCCGCTTGTTGCTTCCAGCAACTGAACCTTCATTTACAAGCTTGGTCTCACAGAGTGCTGTGATGTCAATGCAATAATGGCGAAATTCAACAGCTATGAAGCTTGTTCATCTTTCAGGCCTTGACACCTTGTTTCCAGCTATCAACATGCAGATGTTCTGATGCTGAATGAATTTTCTTTGATTTGTTTTTCCTTGATACCTCTAAGGAGATAATCTGCCAGCTGGAGTTAGCTAGCCAGATGTTATAGGGCAGGCAATGTTCAGTGTACCTTTTCTAACCTCCTCCCCTATGTGAGGCAGTGGTATGCTACAAAGGGCTGCCCAGTTGCCCCTGATGGTTTTGGATATTTCCACTGTCCCCAGTAGTGAGATGAACAACCATTATTTCAAGGCTGCCCACAAGCAGGTTTGTGACTACAATTCCCAGTGGTCATCTCCACCTGTTGCTTTCCTATTCTCCCATTGCCGCAGGGCTCAACAAATTAGGATTGGAGCTGACACGAATTGCAGATGGATTATAGATAAAGGTGAATTGCACAACTGTGTCTGCATGTGTGTGTGTGTGTGTGTGTTTGCATGTATTGTTATGGGTGTGTATATACTGTACTGTATATATACATATTGCAGTGGTGGGATTCAGCCAGTTCGCACCACTTCAGCAGAACCAGTAGCTAATTTTTTGTTGCCCAGGCCCAGAATGGACTTCCAGAAGCGGCATCCACACATATTTGTTCACATATTTGAATCCCACCACTGGCATATTGTATATGTATATATGTTTATGTGCATAGAAACACACATACATAGTATGTACTATGGATATATCTGTCCATCAAGAGACTTTGGATGAGATTTTTTTTCTTCTCTGCTCCTAATTGCAGTGACCAAGATCCCAATGCTATGGGTTGTTGAGATGTGGTTTGCTTTCCACTGATGAATAGCTGGAGGATAGAACTCTACAAAACCATAGAAAGCAAAAATTACTTAAATCAGTAACTCTGACATTCCCACCCTACTGCTGCTAATAAATATATGTGCCCTTTGCTTTGTCTATAAAAGGTTTTCTTCTGCTACAATCTGAAATCTAATTTTACAGGTAAAGACTTTATCCAACTGCTTATCCAACTTCTTTTTGTTTCTTCTTGCCTCTCTCATATTTTTTTTTAAATACACTTTCTATTACGGAAAAAATCTTTTATTAGGCAAGAGCTTTAATGCTAAATATTGAAATAGTGAAGGAAATCATGTCTAAGTGCAGATAGTTCCCCCGCCCCAAGATGTCTTTTTCAAGGTTTCCATGGAAAATAGTAGAACTTGTTATGAAAAGGGAGAGGTGTGGAGGGAAAAACAGAGATTTTATTCTTTTCAAACAGTTAACTTATAGTTCATCCTATATAAGCTTCTAATTTACTATGATTTTATACTTCAAAGAGAAAAGAAACTTATAAACAAGAAGAAATGTGTCATGAGTAAAAAGAAAAAAGAAAAAGAAATTCTTGCATCCTTCTCAAACATTCAATATCAATCATCTTGTGTAAGTTCTATCAATCATCTGAATTGGCCAGTTGATCTTTCTGTCCAAGAAAATGGCATTTATGGTCTGACTGCAGATTTAGGGAACTTTTCCACAACCTCAGCTGAACTAGGTAACCCCATTTCTTGTGCAAAGTCCAAACAAGCAGCAAAGACTCCTTTTTTCACTCCAAAGTTAGGCAACCAAAAGTACGTATCACTTACAGAAAAATGCAACAATGCAATTCTCCTTTCTCTAACACCCTCTCCCCACCTCTGGGCTATTTTAAGGAGAGAGAGAGAGAGAGAGAGAAGGAGAGAGAGGCCTGAGAGATGGAAGAATGTGAAATTAAAGCCCAAGTCTATAAGGACAAAAGTTTCACGCTTGAGTTCCTGAAATGAACTGTGACCTGCGCTTTGACTGGGCACTAACCGCAGCCTGCTTGCCTCATCAGCCACCGTCATAGCTCCCTCCTCCACGGCCCCTGGGTATAAATTTCCAGCAGGGAGCCAACTCTGCTTCCTTCATTCTCTGCTACTCAGCAACCCACTGCCTCTTCCACGCTCGCTCGCTGCCGAGATCCTGCCGAGAAATCAGCATGCAACCCGAGGAAGCATCCTTTCCTCTGGAATAAAAATTAATATTACTTGTCATATTTCATGTCTGAGCTCTTTTCATGCTTTATCCTCTGGTAATGAGGGCTAAATTACCAATATTAGTAGATTTTCATGGCTAGCACAGAACGAGCTGTTCCCAGAATAAATGTTTGCATTGCTTCTCTTGGACACCGGCTTTGCTAATGCAGCTTTGCTAATTATTTCTAAATAGGCAATAATCTGCATCCCCTAGCGCTGGGTAGTGGATTGGCTATGTACCTGCTATTTCCCTTATTTACATGTTTTACAACTTTATCAACTACACTAATTACACTCTGAACACTGTTTAAAATTTTCTGTTAATAGAGATACAATGATGCACCAGAGGATGTGTATTTATGCCATAATTACGCCTCTGTTCCTGCGATGCAGTCTCCAATTAGCTGTCGACAGTGGCACAAGCAGCTGCCTGGTATTCTAAAGCAGTGAAACATCTGCACGAAGGATGATACGCTCACATGGATTTCTTTCTTTCTTTCTTTTTTTTTTAAAGCCTGGAAATTTACACCCAAGGGAGTGCAGATAAATAGGAGCCCGTCATGTGTAGGGATGATTAGAAATCCTCACCATGGCAACACTGGAGCAGCCATGTCACAGAGTGAGGGGACCCATGTTTAGAGGAAAACGCTAAAAACACATCCCTTGCCTTCCCTATCCTCCTCTTCCAAGCTTCAGGGTTCCCAATTTCCCCTCCCTGTTTTTCCTTTCCCCCCCCCCCGTCCTTCCTAAAGACAACCAACTCATCAGAAGGAAAGGCCAATATATTCAGCCCATATCATACACGGCATTTTGTGTTAGGAAAAACAAATGAGCAGTATGGCAGTCGACAGATGACTGAGGCAAGAGGAAAATGCTCAAGGATGAGCTGGAAGTTGGCTTGGCCCATGGATTCAGAATAACAGATTTGGAAGGGACCTTGAGGTCTTCTAGTCCAGCCCTCCTGCTCAGGCAGGAGACCTTATACTATTTCAGACAAATGGCTGTCTGGTCTCTTCTTAAAAGCCTGCAGTAATGGAGCACCTACAACTTCTGAAGGCAAGCCCTTCCACTGGTTGATTGTTCTCATTGTTAGGAAATTTTTCCTTAGTTCTAGGTTGCTTCTCTCCTTGATTAGTTTCTATCATTTCTTGTCTTGCCTTCTGGTGCTTTGTGGTATCCCTCAAATATTGGAATATTGCTATCATGTCACACTGCTATAGTGACAGAGATAAGATGTCATGAACAGAAAGTTGATGAGTTTAAGGAATAAATCAAATGTCTTTATCCTGCTGGGCATTTGAGACCTTTTGTCAAGTCTACAAATTATTCCAGGATTGGTAGAATGGAGGGAATCATGTAGTGGTCATAACTGATCTAGATGAGGGGATTGAAGAGGCATTCATCAAATTTGCAGATGACACCAAGTTGGGGGGAATTGCACACACTTTGGAAGATAGATTTAAGATTGGGCCCTATCCAGTTCAATGGTGAAAAAAGAAAGGTCCTGCACTTAAGCAGGAAAAAACCAAATGCATATATACAGAATAGGCAGTACATGGCTGAACAGTAGTTCCTGTGAGAGGGATCTAAGTGTTCTGGTGTGTTGGTAGGCCACTGCTTAGGTATGAATCAAGAGTGCTGCAGCTGCCAAAAAAGCCAATGCAGTCCTAGGATGTATCAAAAGAAGGACAGCATCAAGATCACATGAATTGTCAACACACTCTATATTACATTAGTAAGGCCACACTTGGTATACGATACAGAAAAGATGTTGATACCCTAGAAAGAGTGTTGAGAAAAATGATAAGGGATCTGGAGGCTAAATCATGCAATGAACACCTAAGGCAGACATGTCAAACACAAGGCCCGGGGTTTCATGCGGCCCGCGAAGCCATCCTGGAAACAGTGAGGGAACGGCCCCCACTGCCTTGGCCCTGGCCCAGAGACCCTCCTTCTGCCAGAGACCCTCAGATCTGTCCCACTCCTGCCCAGGCCCCTATAGGCACCCTTGAGGCGAACGATGTAGAGCTGGCCATGCCCACCCAGTAGGCCACGCCCACCCAGGCCATCCCCACCCGCCCCCCTGAGGGCAACTGCAATGCTGATGTGGCCCTCAATGAAATTGAGTTTGACACCCCTGAGCTAAGGGAACTAGGTATGTCTAGACCAGGGGTGTCAAACTGCAGGCCCGTGGGACGGTTGCATCATACAGAGACTGTGTCCACCCCAGCTCCGGCAATGCAAAAAAGTCACAATATGTCACGACACATCACGTGAGGTGGTGAGTTTGACACCTATGGTCTAGACCAGGGGTCAGCAACCTGAAACAGTGAAAGAGCCACTCGGAACCGGTTCCCTCACAAAAGGAAAAACTGGGAGCCACAAAAAATGTGTGCGCATGTGCATACATGCGCGCATGTGCAGAACAGGGTTTGACTGAAGAGTGGAGCCAAGGTGAGATATTATTATTATTATTAATGTGCACCTACCCTGCATATTTGAATTGATTGGTTGAACATTTTTAGTCCCACTTTTTTTTTTTGGACTGCACATGGCAGAGGACTGGGAGCCGCAGGAGACGGCTGAAAGAGCCGCATGCGGCTCCGGAGCCGTGGGTTGCAGACCTGTGGTCTAGACTAACAAAGAGAAGGATTTGGGGTGACATGATAACCAGTACAGAATAAGATTGGCTTATTCTCCAAAGCACCAGAGGCAAGACAAGAAGCAGTGGTTGGAAGCACACTAAAGAGATCCTACCTGGAACTAAGAGAACTTTTCTGACAGTGAGAGCAATTAAATAACGGAAAAGCTTGCTCCCTGGAGTTGTGGGTACTCCATTGCTGAAGTTTTTCAAGAAAACAAAAATGGACAACCATCTGTTTGGGATGGTATAAGGACTCCTACCGTGGGCAAGGAGTTGGACTAAAGAATGCCCAAGGTCCTTTCCAGCCCTATGATTCTATGATATTTTTAGTCAAATGACAATATTTGCCAGAACACTAGAGTGTCATAGCTGTCAACCATGTCATATTGGATATTTATTTGTTTGCAACCTTCTGTGTCTCTGAGCAAAGGGCAAAGTTTCCATATCCTTTCTTTAACCACATCACTTCCTTTTTAGTTTTTTTTTTCTTGCAGGTAGTTGCCTCTGCTTCTCTACTGTGCGGTGTTAGAAATCTCCACCCTTATGAAACAAGAAGAATTTTTCACTTTTTTTCCTGTAATGGAATATGAGGGTGACCTTGGGATATGGGAAGAGACACTGCCTAGCAAACAATCAGACAAGAAAGGAGACCACAGTGGCTTAAGGGTCAGAAATTTAGCAAGGACCTACCCTAATAGATTAAGCAGTAAAATTGTGTGTGTGTGTGGGGGTGGGATTTGTACTTTCATACTTGTAAGCTTGATGTCAGCTCTCCTAGTAAGCCAGACAGGAAACGTGACTATGTGGATTAATTCTATTTCATTGTAAGGTTACAGCAACAGAATCTTGAAATCTAGTTGCTTCTGTTGAATATCATTAACTTAAGGTTGGTATTGAAGAGGGAAGATGAGTAGATGCTTGCTATTTTTGTGGCATAGTGCAAGCAACATCCACTCTCTCTCAAAGAACTATATCATTCTTGAGGATTGGCCTTAGTGATGACAAGGAAGATGGTGACTGCAGCATCCAGGAAGAGTCTCTATGGCTCTTTTCATTGATGGCTATCATTGCGTGGATTCCAGCAGGTACTAAATTATATTAGTCCCTGATGTTAAGTTTCCTCCTGCAAGGTTAGAATTCTATTATATTGCCCTCAGTGTTTGGGTAATACTTTCTGTAGCTTTCTCTTTCTTTTAGTAAGAACTTGGGAAACACTAGATAGTAGTCTGGGTGCCATAAGAGGAAAGCAGAAAGGTAAAGATTTCTCTGTCAATCATGTCCAATTCTAGAGTGTGGTGCTCATCTCTGTTTCTTGGCCAAGGGAACCAGTATTGTCCAAAAACAATTTCCGTGGTCATGTAGCCAGCAGGGCTGTATACCAAAGGTGCACGTAATGCTGTTACCCTCCCATCAAAGTGGTATCTATTAATGTACTTGCATTTGAATGTTTTTGAACTGCACTGTCTAGTAAGTGCTGGAACAGACTCTAATTTGCTTTCACCATCAGTGAAATATTTGTTCCCTTTTTGGCCAGGAATTTTGCTGAAATTATGCTGCTGTCTCATTCAGAAGCTTTCTGCTATTGTTGTCATGCCATAATTTCTTGGTTCAAACTTTGGTCATTGGGGATGCTTTTATTGCTTTGCTTTATTGCATTTTGTCTTAAGGTTATTTTTTATGAAAAATACTTCCAAATAAATAATGTGCGCCAGTAGACAAGGCTCCTTTTTACCTCAAATGAGGTGAGATCAGGGTAAAGTTTTACCTAGAGCCTAAATAAGGTGGAAAATAGGAAAGACAAATGAAATCCAGGATTTTATCTCACACATTTCAGTAAATTCTTCCAAATTCTTTATATATAGCATTGTAAAAGCATCGTCTGCTATTAGGGGAACTGAAATAACATAGACACAGATAGATACCCACAGAGATAAACACACAAACACACATTACTTCTTACTCACAATGTGGGACCCAAGTTAGCACAGAGGTTCTTCTGAACTACAGACATTCATTTACAATCTAATGGCATTATCAATGGAAAGGTACTTGTTTCCCACTACTTCTACATAGGCTGTGCCCCAAATCAACCCTGGTATATCTGGTCCATTGTGTGGAGCAGGTCAATAGCTGAGAAAGCTCCAGGTGACAATTATGTACCTGGCAAAGGGAAAATAGTGGGGGTAGAGCATACATTATCTTCAAAAGTGGATGTGATGTACTTATAAATCATTTATTTACTATTGGCTGATTTTTATACCACCACATTCCACAAGGACTCGTGCTGATGCTCAAGAAAAGCTGAAACCATAACAACCAAAGCAGGGGAAACTCAACAGTACCAAAACAATAAATTCATTAAAGCCAATGGATCATTTAACTCTTGAAGCTTACATTAAGATGTTAGGCTCTTCTGAATAGCTCCAATTTAATGGCTTTCCTGAAGGTCAGGAATGATGGTGCTATTCTGATTGCCACATAATGGTCTGTGTTGTGGCATTTAGAAGAATTTGCACATATCTGGACTGCGAATTAATTGTAACCATAAAACGTAGGGCCATACTGGTTTCTTCTTTATCTATACAATTGTTCATTCTCTCTCATATATAGGTGTACATACTCCCCCCCCCACACAAACACATATACTCACCTGCACAAGCACACACTTATTTTAATGAAAAAGAAAACAATGGTTCCTGAGATCTTTAATTTTAGCAGAAAGACGGCTAAATTAATTTACCGAACAAACAAAAACATAGCAATGACGACGACTGTTTAGAAATATTAATTATTCAGCTACCTTTCACCCACGGTTGTTTCTACTTATTCTAGTGCCTTCAAATCACAGTGATCTTATCAGTATGCATGAAATTACTGCATGAATGTATTCACTATTATTCCTACATTTGTTTTTTAATCCCTTGCCTTATCTGTTAAGATCATACCCAACAGCAAGTGCTGAAGACACCTACTTGCCCTCACTTCTTGCTGCAGAAACATCTGCATTAAAGACATCTCTGTTTAAATCAGTGCAGCTCATCTGATCCAGTATATTTAGCATTTATGTTAAATTTGGTCTCTTTAAGAGCCCGTAAATGCTTAAGGTGGGACTGAATGAGTACGAAGTACTCTAACCTAAAGCTGCTAAAGTGGCATTAGCAGCATGAAATTCAAACGCCGTGGATAGGCAACTTCAATAAGATGCTTGATGATAAAGATGAAAATATCCCATCCCCCATGACACGTTGCTGGCAACTCAGAGTTTAGTGTTTTAAAAATGTGTTCCTTTTGTTTCCTGCTTTAAAAATACTCTGAGTGAGTCTTATTTCTACAACTCATTAAAATGCGTCCCCTGCTCTCTGTGAGCCCCTGTAACATTTAGGAAAAAGCAATCAAGATCATTTGGAATTATACCATTATACCAGCCCAACCCACCAATAGCCCTGAGCTGCTAATACCAGGTCTTTGTTTCTTTTTCTGGCCAGGAGTTTATGAAATGCACCCTCCCTTCTCTCCCCCCCCAAAAAAGGGAAAGAAAACCCATTCTTTTCCTTCGGGGGGGGGCCTTGGATCACATGACTTCCCCTTTTTTCCTCCAAAGTCATGGCGAGGGGTTGAATCAGAGGCTGATTCAGGGATCAGAAATCCTATTTTGACATTCCAAACAAATCTGGCTAAAAATGGCTGGTAATTGAATTCATAACACAGGATGCAAGACACTCGCCTACCTTAATGGAATTCCAAAAATCTCTTCCTTTTATTTTTCTTCACTAAATTTCTGGGCCACCCATCTCCCCTACCAGGTAACTCCTTCCTTTTGGAGATTGGTTTAGGAGTTGGAACATTAACTTTGCAAAGACTAGACTTGTCCTGTTGTTGCCACATTCAGGGACAAAAATCAGCAAGATTGTTCATTATGAAAATTATTTTTTTTCAAAATTTCATTAATTAATTTTAATTTCCTTTAATTTGATTAACTTTACTGCATTTTTTAAAAAACAATTTTCATTAATGTTTTTTTTTAATTTTGTAAATTGTTAATTTTGGTTTAGTGGTTAAGGCCCCAGGATAAAAGTAGGAGACTGTGAGTTCTAGTCCTGCCTTAGACATGAAAGCAGATAGATGACTTTGGGCCAATCTCTCTCTCCCTCTCTCCCTCTCTCCCTCTCTCCCTCCCTCCCTCTCTCTCTCTCTCTCTCTCTCTCTCTCTCTCTCTCTCTCTCTCTCTCTCTCTCTCTCTCCCCAACCTGAGGTGGTTGTTGTAGGGAAAATAGGATGAGGAAGGAGTATTAGGTATGTTCAGTGCACACACACACATACACACACATACACACAGAGAGAGAGAGAGAAAGAGACATTTCCCCCCATGCTGTCACTCTGCTTAACAACTAATTCCTACAATACTGTCAAACTACTTAGTAAAGCTGTATTACTATAATATTCCTCATTTTTCCTATTACCTATCCTTCTCTTCTTATGACTATAACTTTGTTGCTTGTATCTTACAATTTATATGCATTGGTCTTTTATGCCAACCCTCCCAATATTTGAAATGTACCAAAAAAAGAATGCAGGACTTTGTGGGCATAAAAACTAACTACAAGAGTTATAATGCAGCAAAACAGAGCTTCACAAACTGAAAGGTGCATTTACCTTAGGAAATAGGACAGAGTCCAGGGCACATATAAAGAATCTTTCAGTTGCATTGTTACAATAAATTCACCTTTCCCAAAGTTTCACTGTATTTCTTTTAATTGTTCATTTGTGTCCATTTTGTTGTTTGGGTTTTTAGAGGAGTTGTGTACATTAAAAATTTACTAAAGGGAGGTGTGATGGCAAAAACGTAGGAACCCCTGCAATAGAGGAAGATGAAATTTACAGCTGATCTGCAACATTATCAGTCTGCATTGTTACTTGATATTAGAATTAGGTAGATTTGTTAGATAGATAGATAGATAGATGATAGATAGATAGATAGATAGATAGATAGATAGATAGATAGATAGATAGATAGATAGATAGATAGATAGATAGACAGACAGACAGACAGACAGACAGACAGACAAGGAAGAGGACTTTAATCTCATTATTCTTCCCTTGGATTGTATTATAATTTGTAAAGTTTTGCCCCCTCTATTTTCCTTATGGTCATGATTATCCAATGTTGCATTGATGATATGTTTACATGCATATGTGTGTATATTTAAGATTACATCTATACATATGGATATATAAACTGTGTGTGTGTGTACACACACACATACATATACATATACACACAGAAACACAGACACAGACACACAGACACAGACACACAGGCACACACACACACACATATATATATACACACATACATACTACATATATATACATACATACACATACATATACATACATACATATATATATATTACATACATACATACATACATACATATATATATATATATATTAGAACTCTCAATGGAGTGCCTTGAATACAATAGAATTGAGAGTACAGCTTTTGGCTTAGGGTGGCTTTGAGGCACATACACATCAGTGATTACATTCAGAATTAATTTAAGCCAAGCAATGGTACTATTCACAGATGCTCTGGCAGAAAAAATAGTCTCTTTGCCCCATGCATCAGAGGTCACTGCATATACCAAAGCAACCCTGAAGACAATGCCTAATTCACTGTCTCAATTAATACACTTTCTCCTATGGTTTCCTTTGCATGAACAATTTTGCCTGGGTTCTGATTTATTCTTTTTATTTGCAGACCAACTTCTCTGCAACTTTTATCAGTACTGGACTGCCTGTTTTCTGAAAAAAAGGAGCAATTTTAACTTCAGTCAGACCTCACTGATTAATAGAACACACGATCTTCTAGAGAAAGCTCAAAAGTTTCTGGTGTTGTTTTTTTTGTGTGTGTGTGTATGTGTGTATGTATGCCTCTTCCCCTTCATTAAAGACCTTCCCGCATTCTGCTGTTTTATTATATTCTATCCCTGTCATCATATTACCAAGTGGCAGTGGGACCACATTGTGTGTCTTGACTTTGTTTATTATGCACTGCGCATATGCCTTGTTTTCCACTTCTTATACAGGCAAGCATATTGCTGAAGAGCCACTGTGTGTCAGTGCAAGGACAGAGTTTATCTGATAAACAAGTCATTTTTGGGGGGGAGGGGGAATGCCAAAGCTCCTACTGTGGAACATTAAATGTGGCCCCTCTTAAGATACACAGGATGAGGGTTCTGGTTGACTGAACACAGGCTGATAAGCTCCACACAGCTCTGAATGCTGTTTGCCCACATCACTAATGTTAAACAAAAGAACTGCACACTGCAGAGAAAGGATGCAGGTCAGACAACTAAATTGCTTCAACCCTTAGGCTGCCTTCTGAAAAGAAAAAGCATGAAAGGAAAACAATGGGGCTTTTATCCTGAATTGTTCTCTCCCTGTTTATTATCCTACTTAAGAAAATGATGGCAACCATCCCACTGGCCAATATATTCCCCAACTTAAGGCAAGAGAGATTGCACCTTTGCGACCAAAGGTGCAATTACCCAAATGATTTTATTTCTGTTTTGCCTGACTTCCAAATTATGAATACAATAATAACAATAAAACAACAATAAAACAACAACAATAACAAAAATAATATGTGGGACTTTTGAATACAGACAGATTGCCATTTGGAACACAAAACACCAGTTATCACAGTTGTAGAGAACCGAAGTGTACAGCTGATTGATATTGCTGTGCCAAGGGATGCCAGAGTTGAAGAAAAAGAACTGGAAAAAATGAAATATCGCGACCTGGCCATCGAAACTGTGCGATTATGGATGAAACGTGTAACAGTGATACCCATTGTCATCAGGGCACTGGGAACTATGTCCAAAAATTTTGCAAAATACATCAAGAAACTGTAGCTTCCTGCAATAACTCCAGCAATGTCATAAAAAACTGCACTACTCGGAACATCTTACATTTTAAGGAGGTACCTGGTTGATACCTAGGATGCTGGCAGCAACCCGTGTCAACCATCAGCGCCAGTCAGTTTGAATGTTCAGTTGACTGAGGTTCATGTCTAATGATAATAATAATAATAATAATAATAATAATAATAATAATAATAATAATAATAATAATAATAATAATAATAATGAGGAGGAGGAGGAGGAGGAGGAGGAGGAGGAGGAGGAGGAGGAGGAGGAGGAGGAGGAGGAGAGGACAGGAACAAGTGTATTTCTCCAAGACTGTTTTGCATAAAATCACCAAGCTCATTTTCTTAGGAGAGCTAGTTGGTAATAGCAATCTGCCATAGGAGCAATCCATTTAGCTCCATTAAAGGTTTGCTAGATTTGTAAAGTTGGAACTCTGTTTGAACGCATTACTCCAGTGGCTTAATAATACATCCATACCAGTGAATATCATTTGGACAATAGCTGAACTTGTCTGGAATGAAACTGATGCAATTTCATTGCGTATCTTCTATTACTAATGTAATAAAATATTGAACACAGGTTGCCTGGAAAAATGAATTTTAGACTACCTAAGCATTGCCCAAGACTGTGGCTTGCTCATTTCTTTATATCAATAAGTATTTTTAAAGGTTTTCAAATAAACTGAGCAAAGGCATTAATTTAGAAACATGCATCCCTCACAATCATGCTTCGGATCCCTGCCCACACTGAGAGAGGATAAAGAAGCGGGTGGGATCAATGATGACAAATCCTGGACTGGATTAGCTGCTATACTAATATGATCAGAATAAAAGTCGAGAAGAATTGGGTAGAAGACTTTGAAGATGGTGGTTTGTTTTGGTTTACTGAGCTCCTTCAAAATTCCTAGTACGATAATACAAATATTTCACTTTGTCCTTTCTATTTCTGCCCACTGTGTTCATTAATATGGAACTGGACCAGCTATGGGAGCTCTATTTATTATTGTCACGTTTTGAGTTTTCTTTGACTAAGAACTCATAGGAATTGTTTCTGAAGGGATAAGATATATCTTTGTAAAGAAAACACTTACCAATTCCAGCCATTATTTCCCAGGTTTTGGCAGATTCTGTGGATTATTGGGGATTGGAGGAAAACCTGTATGGAATAGGTTAGCCTCCGATGGCGTTACTGTGCTGTATAGTTTTAAAATACATTATTTTAAATACATACTTGATATACAGTAGTGGCCAAAATTGTGGAAACCTCTTGGGAAAGTGTACAGTAGAAATGCCACCTTTGGTTAGGTTTGCACCAATTTCTTTTCTAATTTCTTTATAACTGTAGCCTTTTTCACTCTTTGCACTATTACTTTAATTTTATTATGTTTTACAAGCTCACTAAATGAAAGGGGGGGAAAACCATCCAACTTGATAGCAATCACATAACACACTGACAAATGTCCTCCTCTCAGCTTCAATACATGACATCAGTAACTGAATCCTACCGTGATCTGATTGGCTCATTGCCAAAACAAGATGACACCCGATTGGCTCTCTAAACACTCATGCTCATTGGCTACAATCAGATGAAGGAAAGCTACCTGATATCAACCTAAGCAAGTCGTGCTTCCTTTTTCTAGTTATTTGGCTATAACATTTCATAGAATACAGTACAGATAAATTGAACAAATTATGTTGCATTACATTCTTGATTAAATTATTCTTCCATTGATATATAATTTTATGGTACTACTCCAAAAAACAAAAGTGGTGTTATTAGCTATCAAACCCCAAAAATACACTTTTCCCAAAAGGTTTCCACAATTTTGGCCACTAGATCTCACATAATAGTTTGGAGCACTGGTTCTCAATTTGTGGTCCACAGACCCCTGGGGGACTGCAACATTGTCACAGGGGGGCCATGAAGGCTTGAAAAAATGTTATGATGTTATGATCTTGAGTTAAGCCTTGGTGGTCTGTAGTCATGGTCCATAGCCACAAAAGGTATATAAAAGGAGGCCCGTGAAGAAACGATTGACGAATACTGGTCTGGAGTATTTCCCTCCAAAGATATCATCTGTAGCCACAAAATCATTACTTTTTGCAAGTATTTTGGCTGTTGGATGCCAATGTCTTATGCAAGAGCACCAAAATTTCATGCAAGACATTTTGATGATTGAGATTTAAATGCATGAAATCCCAGTGTTTATGAGCTCTCATTTCAGATACATTTAATAGGTTTAACACTGAACAAATACATTCTCACATGGTTTTTTTCCCCAGTCAATTTTCATAAAATTGGATGAAAGAGAATTTGCTTCAGAAATGCTCTCAAAGAAGATAATCTAGAGAAAATTCCATGGGTCCTGTGCTATGATATTGCATCTATGCAATTTTAGATATCCAAAGGGAGTGAATGCCTTAACCTTCATTGTACCATAACTTCTCCAATGATGTACAGCTTCTCTGGCTTCCCATACTTCAATTAAATCCCAAGCCAAAAAGTAATAACACATTTGCTCCCGTTGGGCTTTTCATAAGTAGCCCTATTGTTATTGCTAAATCTGCCTTTGAGAAAATGATAAAGAATTGCAGAGACCTGCCAGGAAAAAATCAGTGGAAATTACCCTATCAATTTTTCTGTCTATAAAAAGAGGAGGAAAAGTTTGAAAAGACACTTGCATCAAGCTCTAAAAAAACTGGCGCTCAAAGCTACTGTGAACTAGTCTTCAATACGGTCTTTGATACTATTTCTTATTATTGGTGATGATATAATTAGTTTTTGAACAAGTATGCAATATAGCTCATTATTCCAGAACAAACATTCTGGGTTTTTGTTTTGTTAAAGCAAAACATGCCATTTTTCTGGCAGCTTCAAAGATGTTTTCCACTCTGAATTTCATCCTGCTGCTTTGAGACAGGAAGTGTTCCCATGTCAGCCATACTGGGTTTATAAACTAAGCTCTTTCTTGTGACAATTTGAGAGGCCTTAACTTTCCTGGTGTTTTAATTCTTCTAGCTCACACATGATTTCCCAGTGCAGAGGGAAACTGTGAAATAACTGCCTCGGGTAGAGGCTGTGTGATCAATTTAGTTCACAGCATCTGCAGGACCAAAGTAAGAAAGGACAATATTATGTACTGGGCTCTTGTGAAACACCACGTGGGTTGCTGGAGCAGCTAACGGCTCTCCAGCAACCTACTTTAAGTCTCCTGTGCTGCAATTGGCTATCTCCAGGTGGCAATGGTTGATTCAAATCCTATTGGCTGCCACCTAGGGGCTAAACTATATATTGCAGCTAGTTTCAGACATTTCCCCAGTACAGTTCCAGCATGAAATAAACAATGAGTTATCCTGTACTCAGCTTTGCGTCTTCATTCCTGCACCAAAGAACCTGCTATTTAACAGTGGCGACGAGGATGGGATCCTGCTTCACCGATTAAAGAGCTGAAGTATTCGAGGGAAAGGCAGCACACGCCGGAGGGAAGAGGCATTTCCTCCCCCCCTCTCTCAAGGTCAGCTATTAACTATGATAGCGACCTCGTGCTCAGGGAACTCACTCCCTGAGTCTGAAGCAGGATCCAGAAGAATGCAGGAACCAGATAGAAAGAATACCGAAGGTTGGCAAATTGCGAGAATTCGACGTGAAACACCCGGAGGAATGGCCGTCATATCTATCGCAAGTAGAAAACTACTTCAGAGCCAATCAGATCACGGAAGAAGGACTGAAGGCCGCAACGCTACTCTGCGTGTGTAGCCCTGCTACCTTTGATTTAGCCGAGAACCTTTTCGCGCCAACACCAATTGAAGCGGTCTCTTACGCAGATCTCAAGAAGAGGCTAACTGGGCACTTCCAGCTCAAGATGACTGAGATGGCTTGGCAGTTCAAATTTGACCAAAGAGTGCAGCTTCCCGGGGAGTCAGCGTCGGAGTTCATAGCGAGCCTAAGGCAGGCTACACGCCTATGCAAGTTTTCAAATTTAGAGGAATGACTACAAGACCAGCTCATCTGCGGCCTATGGGACAGAACGCTTCAGCAGAGACTATTTGCTAGGCCAAATTTAACCTTGTCTGAAGCACAAGATGAGGTGATGGCCGACAAAGCTGCCGGGGGTGCCGTTCAAACTGTACAGCCCACCAAATCAACAAAGTTAGAAGAAACGGTCTACTGTGAGGATGCCAAATGCACCAAAGAACTCTCTGAGGAAGAAGAACCTGAAATCAACCGACTCCAAAAGCAACCCAACATGCCACACTGCAACGGCCAACCGAGAAAGGACAATTACAAGGCAGTTCTCTTACCAAGATGTAAGGGGTGCGGCGGCAACCATTTTCACACCAACTGCAGATTTCGTTCAGCCATGTGTAGAGCTTGCAGAAGAACAGGCCACATCGTGGTGGTTTGCAGAGCCCGACAAAGAGACCGGCCACCCAAACAACTGTCAGAAGAACCAACTAGGAGAGGTACTGGGGCCCAGGGTCCAGTTAACGTGGGATTCTTCAGAAGCCGTAGAAGTGTATGCCGCACCGGGGCTCGACGCCCCCTCAAACCCAAACTTAAGCTCATGGTAGAGCTACAAGGAGTTCCATGTAAGATGAAATTGGACTCTGGCTCTGCAGTCTGAATCATTTCTCAAGACACATTTAACTTCATGTGTAGACACAATAACAATTGGGCCAAACTAAGACCCTCAGATATAATCCTAACGGATTTTCAAAATGCGCATGTTAAAGTTAAGAGAGAAGCCACCTTATTGGTTAAGTTTAAAGGGTTTTTGGTGCACCTGGATGTAATATTAGTAGGGGGCCAGAGAACAAGTCTCATTGGACTCAATTGGTTTGATGCCTTAGGTATTCAGATTACTGGCATAAACCGGACACAAACTGCAGACCTCGTGTCTGTGTGCGAGGAATACACAGATGTTTTTGATTCAACCCTTGGAATATACACAGCCCCACCTATCTCATTTAAGCTTGATCCCAACGTAGTTCCAATCAGGGTTAAGCCTCATAGGGTCCCCTTTGCCTTAAAACATAAAATTGATTCCAAAATTGATAAGCTTGTAGAACAGGGTGTGTTACAGCCTGTTGATGGTGGGGAGTGGGAAACTCCTATAGTCACCCCACTTAAAGCAAACGGGGAAGTTTGCATTTGCGCTGACTATAAATGCACACTAAATAAAGCCCTCAAGCAACACGCTTACCCGGTCCCAGTGGTCAACCATATTTTAGCCTCTTTGCAAGGGGGCACTATTTTTGCTAAACTTGATTTAGCACAGGCCTTGGCGTCTAGTCATGCCGGCCACATGACCACGGAGACGTCCTCGGACAAACGCTGGCTCTTCGGCTTTGAAACGGAGATGAGCACCAGCCCCTAGAGTTGGAAACGACTAGCACGCACGCAGGGGCTAGACTATATATTGCGGGGGAACCTTTACCTTTACCTTTTATCAGCAATTGATGGTTGATGAGGCCACAGCCATGGCTCAAACAATTGTGACTCACAGGGGGGCTTTAAAAGTTAAACGCTTACAGTTTGGAGTCAGTGATGCACCGGGTGTTTTCAGGGAATCATGGAGTGTACACTCAAGAGTATTCAGGGCATCTGCCCTTATTTTGATGATGTTCTTATTGCAGGGGAATCCCCAGAAGTGTTGACCAGTAGGCTCAAGGCTGTTTTGCAGAGGCTTCGTGAAGCAGGCCTCAAATTAAAAAAGAACAAGTGTAGTATTGGGGTTTCTTCAATAGAATTCCTGGGTTTCCGAATTGATGCTAACGACATTCACCCTGCTGATTCTAAAGTGAAGGCCATTAAAATGGTTCCTAGGCCCAAATCAAAACAGACCTACAAGCATTCTTGGGTCTCCTAAACTTCTATCACAGATTTCTACCTCATAAGGCTGCAATAACAGAGCCCCTCCATAGACTGCTGGATAAGAAAGCTCCATGGAAATGGACTAACTTACATGAAAAAAGTTTCCTGGAATTAAAAGCACTATTGTCAGAAAAGTCCACTGTAACTCACTACAAAGAGTCTAAACCTGTATGTCTTGCATGTGATGCATCTCCCTATGGGGTGGGAGCAGTTTTAAGTCACATAGAAAAAAATGGGAAGCAGGTTCCAATAGCGTTTTACTCAAGGACATTGTCTTCTACTGAGAGCAACTATGCTCAGATTCACAAAGAGGCCCTAGCCATCATTGCTGACTATTTATATGGCAGGGATTTCATGGTCTACACTGACCACAAACCTCTGTTGGGACTTTTCACAATGGACAAACAAACCCCCCACATACTATCTCCAAGAATGTTGAGATGGTCTATCTTCATATCTGCATACAATTTTAAATTAATTCACAAACCAGGAAAGGAAATGGGCCATGCTGATGGCCTCAGCAGACCACCACTGCCACTAATGGATCCAGATCTGGCTCCTGCTGCTAGAATATTGTCAATACAGGACATACCTGAGTTTCCCCTCCATGCAGGGAACATTGCTTCTGAAATTGCCACAGATAAAATACTTAGTAGTGTTGTCTTGGGTATACACAGGCTGGTTGGAAAAAAGTCCAGGCTCAGAATTTCAAAGCTAATTTGTCAGGAGGCATGAGCTATCTACACATAAAGGATGCATATTATGGGGGAACAGAGTCATAATTCCCATTTCCCTAAGAGACAGGGTTTTACAATCATTACATGAAGGCCATTCAGGCATTGTCAGAATGAAAGCTTTAGCTAGAAGCTACCTCTGGTGGCCTGGCCTTGATAAGGACATTGAGGCTTAAGTCCATGGTTGTCATACATGCCAGAAATCTAGGCCTGAAATGCCACAGGCTCCAGTTCACAGGTGGGAGGAAACGCATACTCCCTGGTCTGGGGTTCACATAGATTATGCTGGGCCTTTTCAGGGGCAGCTCTTCCTGATAGTAGTGGATAGCCACTCAAAATGGCTGGAAGTAATACCAGTTCCTAACATGACTACTGCTAGGACCATCCAGGTGCTGAGAAAACTCTTTGCCATGCATGGGTTGCCAGATGTCTTAGTTTCAGGCAATGGGGCCCAATTCACTGCTGCTGAATTTCAGGACTTTCTTAGAGCTAATCTCATCAGACATGCAACATCTGTGCCTTTTCATCCATCTTCTAATGGTCAAGCTGAACGCATGGTGAGGACAACAAAGGAAGCACTCAAGCACATTGTTACAGGTGACTGGCATCACAGGTTGGCAGATTTTTTACTCTGCCACATTCTACACCCTGCACTGCTACAGGCAAAAGTCCTGCAGAACTACATTGGGGGGAGGCATTTGATTACTAAACTGGATATGTTGCATCCAGATAGAGTGGCAGCTAAAGCCTCTCGACCAAAAACCCCGAGGGGGCTTCACATAGGCGATTGGGTTTGGGCCAGGAACTCTGGTCATGGGAATCTGTGGGTTCATGGTCAAATCACCAAGGCATCAGGACCCCTATCTTATGAAGTGGGGGTGGAGGGAGGGCGAGTTGTCAGACTCAGGAAACGGTTTCCAGAATGGCCACCAAGCAAGGACTGCATCATAAGTCCCTCCCAAGATCCTCAAACTTGCGACCAAGCCAGCCCTCACATGGACTACCAGGACTTTTCCTTCTTAACTGAGGTGGAACCAGAGGGAGAACTGGGGAGCTCTGGAGTGCAAAATGGACCCCCTGAAGGAGCAAGCCAACAGAACTTCAGCAACCGCTTTGCCTACTCTGCCGATCAGTCTGACTCTGGGGTGAGCCAGCATAGTGAGGCCAGCCAGAGTGCATCGAATCCCCTTGACTCAGGAGCACAAAGGGACACAAGTCTACCCAGCTCACTGGGTAAGCTGGTAGACCACAAAGTGATGGGAACTCCGAGACATTCCTCTAGAGCACACAAGCCTATTTCATATCTTGCAGATTACCTTGTAAAATAAAGAGCTATATATTGTTGTAAAACCTGTTGCCACTAGACTACAGAAACTAGTGCTATTTTGTAACTGTCTATTACTGCAAATGGAAGCCTGATCATTGAGACGTTGTTTAATCTCATTGTAACCTACATTGTTTTTTTTTGTTTTTTTATTATCACTTTACTTTTGTGTGTTTGAATAATGAGTATTGACAATTGTTGAGACTAATTGGTGTTGTCATAGTCTGATCTAAGAGGGGAGGGGTGTTATGTACTGGGCTCTTGTGAAACACCACGTGGGTTGCTGGAGCAGCTAACGGCTCTCCAGCAACCCGGACTTTAAGTCTCCTGTGCTGCAATTGGCTATCTCCAGGTGGCAATGGTTGATTCAAATCCTATTGGCTGCCACCTAGGGGCTAGACTATATATTGCGGCTAGTTGCAGACATTTCCCCAGTACAGTTCCAGCACGAAATAAACAATGAGTTATCCTGTACTCAGCTTCGCGTCTTCATTCCTGCATCAAAGAACCCACTATTTAACAGGCAACACTACACTTTAGCCCTGTTAAGGCTCACTAAACTAGCCAAGATGAATACTTTTGGTTACAATTGTTTACCACACTTAATGATGCTCATGAAATCCAGCTGAAACCCAGCCTATAGTAACACATTTGCTAACATCACTGGACATGAAATTTAAATCGGCATGAACCTGCACTTTCCCATGGCCCCCATGAATTGCATTTATCACATGGTGCAGCCATCAACTTCAAATTAATTCAACACTATCATATCAAGATATTTCTGCTTCCATTAATTACAGATATGGTGAACGGGCTTATTTTGCAAAGGTTTAAGCTTCAATATAGTCTACACACATTTGGTAGGTTATGATCTTTAGATTCTCCATCAGTCTTTTAAAATTTTGTTTACATATTTAAATTTAAAGAAATCTTGTATTTTTCTCCATAAATGTACTTTATATATTCTTATGTTTGTTCCAGGCAATATTTCCCTCCACTTGAAGCCCTCTGTGAAAATATGATGGGGCAAGAAACCTGGTGTTTTATTTTCAGTTTAGGATTTTTTTTTCTTCCCAACAAAAATCTCTGAATAATAGCAGCTACCGGTATTTCAAGTTTTTTTTCCTTCTTTTCAAGAGTTTAATCCATACCAATTAATATAAGGATAAATATTAGAAAATTGCAGGTTTCTACTGGCTTAAGCATATAGTAATAAGGTAGCTAGATCTGGACATAATTTTATATCCATCAAATGAGGCTTTAAAACCTCAGCTATACCCAACATATGAGGTGAACTAAAACAGGGCTTTTCAACCAGTGGTACGGGTACCACCTGTGGTACATTGGCACCTAGCAGGTGGTACACGACCATCCCAGAAAAGTGGTAGCGGGGGAGGGGAATGAGCTGAACCGGTGGCAGCACCGCACAAGCCTGAGTAACAGACAGCTGCAGCTGCAGGGTTGTCAGGGCTCAGTGGAAGCGCCAGGATCAGCACCAGGCTCCAGCTGGAGCTCGGCACTGATCCTGGCACTTCTGCTGAGCCCAGAAGAAGCTCCAATCAGCTGGAATGTTGCAGCATCTCCAGGGTCTTGTGATTTACATTCAGATGCTTGGAAACTGATTCATATTTATGATGGTCACAGTGTCCCAGGGTCATGTGAAGTGACCAAAACCTGCTGCAACCACCCAGCAGGGGGGACAATAAAAACCAGACACCCACCCCCTTCCCCACCCCTACTGCCAATCCTCAACAGAAATGCTCACAACAATGAAAACCTCGGACAGGAGGAAGAGTGCCGCCGGGCAGGCAGGCAGGTGTCTTGCTCGACTGTGGCTTGGGGGACACTTTTTTCAGTGCCATTGTAACTTCGAACAGTCACTAAGCTAACTGTTGTAAGTCGAGGACTACACTTTTTTCCTTTTTTTTTTAGATCAAGCTTTTGACACCTTGCTAGGCAACTGGTGGTACTTGGATGTTGCCATATCCTAAAAGTGGTACAATGGGTGAAAAGGTTGAAAAGCCCTGAACTGAAGAAGACAGATTTTCAGTGACTGCATTAACAAATAGGCAGAAAATAATATTTAGCAGTTTTTGTATCAACGAAAAGATGAAACCAGAATCAACCATGGTCCTGGCATGTCTCTGACTCTCCAGATTCTGAAATGTACAGAGACTACAAATATATTAATCCTAAAACATAAGGAAATGTTATAAATTGACTCCCTCCTCATTCCTTCTGTTCTGAAGTTAAGACCAATGTTAGTGTGCAGTCGTGTGATCTTCTTAAACTCCACTATAAACATCTATTAACATGATAATACCTGTTAATATAAGCAAACACAACTCATTTGTCATCTTTCTCCTACAATCCATTTGGATGTGTTTGTGGAAAGAGAGAATTCTGAAAAATAGGGAGAAGATTCAGTGACTTCTTTATCAGGGGTTTTGTTTCAGAAGAAAGTCTGAATTTCAGCATTTCTTTGGTGAGTAAAAGAAAATTTGGTTCCATTTACTGGCATATCTATTTATTATTCCAATTGCATGGTATCATTTCGGTCTTCAGGAAAGGATTTGGAGTAAGAGCTTAAGGAATTCAAAGAAGAATTCAAAGAAGCAATAAAATACCTCATTGCAAACAATCGAGGCCAAATCTAAAATTAACTAAGTCTTTTCATTAATTCTTTCTCTCATATTGCTCTGATGTTTTGGTTTATGGAAGGAGCTGCTTATATTAGTGGATGACACAAGAAAGCTTTTTCGCATTCCTTCCTCACCTGAAAATGCCATTTTAGACTATATATTTCATTCATTTATTTATTTATTTTCAAAACATACCTCTACTGCGGGTTGAAAAAGCTGTATGTATAACACACTAATACTGCCTACACAGAAGCTCAGAAAAGGCCATAAATAGGAGCCACTGCTATTAACTGAAAAGGTACCATGTATAAATTTGCAAACAGTTCCGAAATGTTAGTTTCTATACACTGTATATGTAACTAGCACTGCATGAAGAATTTCCATATAGATAGTGATATCATGCCCACTGACTTGGAGGTATCAAATTGAAATCTAACTATGCAAACATACACATGTATTCTCAGAAATTTATGGAACTTGCCCATTGAGGTAAAAGAGTAAAGAATTGCATATCAGTCACATCCAGCACAAGGTGTAATCATGTTACAATCTTATACACAGTAAACTTTAGACATAACTTATAAAATTAACTCAGCTACCTTATTCAGTTTTTATGATACAATGAACCATTATAACTAACTAACCATATCCAACTGGATTTGCTTATCATATTAAACCAAACATTGCTGGTTAGGTGACTGTTTGGAAAGTCACACTGAACTACAGCCACAAATCCTGAAGATGCAAACTTGTAAGTAATGAAGGGTGCAGAGGAGAAGAAACAGAGCTTGCAATGGAATTATTAGAACTAAGAAAGGAGATAGAAATTGTGCATTCTCTCGCCTTTGCTATATATTTTTTCCATTTCTCTTCCTGGATACAAAATGGATCTATAAGGACCTCAAAAAGATATATTCCCTGTGCAATTATTATAAAGAACATACATACATGCATACATACATACATACATATCCGTCATATCATACCCTTTCTGGGTAAACAATTTTATGCAGAACTCAGAAATAGAGTAAAAAAAATAGCCTGCCAAAGAATCCAAAGACATGTGATTAAAAAAGAAAACCTAACTAAAATAATAATAATAATAATAATAATAATAATAATAATAATAATAATAATAATAATAATAATAATAATAATAATAATAATAATAATAATAATGTTGGAAGGGACCTTGGAGGTCATCTAATCCAACCCCCTGCTCAGGCAGGAAAACCTATACCCTTTAATATGGCTCCCTATGTACCACAACTCTGGGTGACTCACAACAATAATAGAGACAAAACAAAATAAAAAGAGTAAACCAGAAATTGGTGTCTCAACCAGCACTTTCCAATATGTCAACAGGAATAGTCCCTGGACTCCAACCTCACCTTTTCCCAACATTTGGGGAAAGAACTAACTTTTTATGATCTGAAAAATTAAAAGGGGTGGGAGAACCTGCCAGATCCCAGGGGGGAAGAGTGTTCCACATGTTATAGGTTGTTATGGGAAAAGGCATACACTCTAGATCTTACTAGATAATAACATTTGAGGGAAGGGACATGGAGTGCTCCTACCATGTTTGACCTGATGGCATAGGTAGATACCCTCAGGGAGAGGTAAATAAATAAATAAATTTACACAAAGTCATTCATTATACTTCTTCAGATCTTTCTATCATCATATTATCTTACATCCACAATGGATATAGACTCTGATTTATATACTACTTTTTGTACTTTACACTTGTATTTCTTATTTATTAGAACATCCACTCCATGGAGTCATGACTTGGTTGGCCTTGTCCTTTCTTCCAACTCATCCATTCTTCCTTCACATATTGAATTCATACATTAAGTAACCAAAGGGCATCACACATCCATGACTTACTCCCTGCTGAATTCTGACTGATTTGCTGCACATTCAACTAAATAAACAGATCATTTAGTTCTATTGCATACCTTCTTAACACATTTAGTAACTAACCTTCAACACAAAGACACTCTGTAATTAAATGAAACTCAATTTCTTACATATTTTCTCTAACAAATAGATGATAAATTTTCTCTTTCACATTCATGTATTTCTTAGGAAAATGTATTTATTTATTTATTTATTTATCACATGTTTTTAACCATCCATTTTCCTCAGAAAGGGACATTTCCTTTATGGCATAAATCGATATTGTGCTTCCCCAGTTTCATTCATTATCTCCTCTTGTAACATTTAAGGATTTAGCCAAACACCTTTGTGGGCAAAATTAACAAACTAATTCCCTTGTACTTTTTGAATTTACTTTCCATTTGTATAGGAGAACTATGACACAGTTCTTCAAATTGAGGTATTGATAGTATTAATCATAATAGTAGCAATTTTATGCGAAACAAGCCACATTCATATTTTAATTGTAAGCCAGTTACTCCAT
Source organism: Vipera berus (assembly GCF_964194415.1). Taxonomy (NCBI): domain Eukaryota; kingdom Metazoa; phylum Chordata; class Lepidosauria; order Squamata; family Viperidae; genus Vipera; species Vipera berus. The sequence goes on along the minus strand of NC_138202.1, from coordinate 248,214,070 downwards.
CTATACCTGCAACTTTGCCATTATTTAACATTCTCATAGTATTCATTCATTCATTCATTCATTCATTCATTCATTCATTCCTTTTATATTTTATACTTCTTAATTGCCTATCTCCCTCAGAGAAGGACTCTGGGTGGTGAGTTATGAGTTATCCACTTTTTGGGCCCCTCATTAACATTTACAGTATTAATTTTTAAATCAGTTTTCAACTTATCACTATTATTGCCATTCAACTCTTTGAAGTATTCCTTCCAGCATTGTCTCACTTCAGTTTCATCCCAGGTTATTTCACTGTGTTTATTTTTAATTCAATTCATAGGCTTAAAACCTTTCACTCCTTCCAAAGTAATATTTGTTTCTACATCTTCTCTGCTTTTTAATCTTAACAATTCCTTGCTCTCTTTGGCTATTTTATTTACCTTGCTTTTCTACAGACCTTACAAGATAAAAATAGATAATAACTTTATACCATAATTTTTATAAACTAAACTATTTTTATTGAGTTACTTAATTGCTTCATTAGCACTTATATGCCATTCTAATCCAAAATGCCTTTACATGACTTATATGCTTCTGATTAAATTAGATTAAAATGCAGCATGAAAATGAACAAAACCAAAAGCAGTAATACAATTCATAGTTCTTCACCTTATATCCATGGACGTCTACAGAAAAGTCTCAAACTCAAGAACCTGGGATTTGCAGCAAGCTTCCCATGATGGCTTTCACGCAATGGGCAGGTTCCACTTAGAAAAGGTGCTTGGAGAAGGTACCTGGAATTGTAACTAGAAGCCAACTAGTAAGCCTTAGAACACCTTGCTTTAGTATGGACATATTTGCTAAAACCTTTACTATTTCATCTTCCCTATTCTGGGCCGCAGCTTTCCAAGTTGTTTTCAAGCAAAGTAGAGCTCATCAGAATGGTCCAAACGTGAGGTGACAAAAGCATGAATTACTATCACTAAAAACTCCTGAACCAGGAATACCCATAATGAGCACATAAGATGGAGCTGTGCAAAGGATACCCCAGCTCCAACCTCCTCTTATCCTTTGAGCAGGAGTCATGTTCAATATCTATAGCAGGTATGGGAGCTTTGTTGATGGTTCATACATTTCAAGGGTGGATAATCACAAAATCAGTGGTGTGACTTGCCGCCCCTTTGGAATGGGAACTATGTGAATGTTTGATAAGCTGAAATTATTTTATTTTGAATATTTCCAAGTTAAATATCAGCAAACCTTATTTTCTTACACTGCAAAAACCACCCACCCCTTATTATAGAATCCTATTCATTTTATATGTTCCTTGTTTCTAAACAGAAAATATATTCTATTATATCAATCACATTTTGCCTCACATTTCCTCATTAATGGAATGAATAAAAGACATCTAAAACAACATGGCGCCACACAAATGCTGTTCCTGTACATAATTATTTTGGGGGTGGAACAGAAACATGTTATCATATTAAATCATGCTAGCTGTGTACCAACATGACTTCTCGTAGCAGAAAATACAGTATGCTCTCAAGGGAGCTTCATTACAGCAGGTCTAGGAATTGTAAATGAGCTTCTTAAGTCGTGTGCAAGGCCAATGATCCAGTGATCATTCATAGAATGAATGCAACCCATCACATGCAACCATCGCACCATTATCTTCTTGGCAATCATTCTAACTAGGTTATCTTTTTCCTCTTTCACTTTTTCTATGCTAGGAAAAGAATAGAAGACATAACACACAACACATAAGAAAGTTCTACATTAAAGATGGTATCTTTTTCTTATGACATTCGTGGACTACATAGGGAACTCCAACCTGGTGCTAGCCAGAACTATTGAATTATTACTACAATTGTTATTCCTAAGAAAGGTAGCAAATCTAAACTGTCAGCCCTTCAAGGTACACCAAGCTAGGAAAAAGATGCCACAAGGACTATTAGAATTCTCTTATTATAATAACAGAATCATGAAGGCCTGATAGAATTTCTGTCTGTTCTCTCTTTTACCATGCAGAATCAAGGTGAGCCTGTTTTGAGTCTATTTCTTAGACTTCCTGCTTTGTCATGGGAAATGAAGAGATGAAGATTCCAACCATTATTCATAGAAAGTTTTGTATGGCAATAAAATGAATTTAAACTACTGTAACAAATACTTTACTACAACACATATCCATTAATATGACTATAGAGAAAAGAGCTTCTACATTTAAAAATGCTTCTGGGGAATATTGATGGGATCCAAATTCATAATTAGGGCAGAAACAGACTATTTATGAGAAATCGCTGATGATACATCATCCAATCTAATGATACATTAGCAAAGGAATCTTGTACCACGTTTCCATTTTTTAAAATATTTTCCTTTAATGTTTAGTGGCAGTGTCAACCATTTTTGTTTCTAGTAAACCTAAGAGCAAGTTTTTCTATATCAATGCTATGGTATGCTTGGCAACTCACATCTTGACAGTATTGTAATTCTTTTTTAAGGCAGGGATCATGAATTGCCGCCTCAGGGGTATTATAAGGATGAATCAGTTTATATAACAAATATTTTATGTATACATCTCTCAGTCATAAAATACATTGCAAAGTTGAACTCTGCATGAATACATTTTTCTCTTTTTCTTTTCTCCAACTATATGGTGAGATAATACTTATTTTACAAATATAGTGGGCAGTTATGCATATTGGTAAGCAACAACAAACAGAAGAAAAAACATACTATTTTCTAATAGCCTGGTCTAGCAGACCTATGTAGCTTCTAAGAAGCTTCTTTTTTTTTTAGCTTCCTCTTCCCCTAACTCCACCAGAGGAAATCACATACAGTAGAAAGTCTAATATTGTTCAAACTAGTTTTATGAAGACATGGAGAAATCTTTGTCCACTGAAAAATACTGTTTGCAGATCAAACGTTATGTAGGGAGATGTCATCTCATTTTAAACATGTTCTGCTGGGGTTCAATCACTGCTTAGTCTAGATTGGGAATATTAAATCATTGCGCTGCTCTTCTAGATGATATGCATGAATACATATGATAAATTCTTAAACCTACTGATTACGCCTTAAATATCTTTGATGACTCTGTAAGTTTTTCTGTCTCCATTCCACAAATTACCTAATAACCGGCTATTGAAGATTGTAACTGTTGTGTAGTGGATTCTTGGAAAGCAGGAGGCAAGACGAGAGGGTTCAAACAGGAACATTGCTTTATTGAAGTAACAGGAACAGAACTGAGAACAGAGGCTTCTACACAGCTACTTATACGGTTGGCCACTAGGCAGCAGCCAATAGGTTTAAAGGAACCTATTCCCACCCCAGAGCCAACCAATGATGTTCCTGGAGACTGCATGTCTGGGCAGCCAGCGACCTTATACAGACACCCTAATTAAGCAATCTCAAGCAGCATTCAAAGACATGTGAAAACAGTTCAAGTAAAAGGCCCAATACATTATAGTTACCTCTCACTTAAACGTGACCAATTTGATGATCAACTGCAGAGGTTTACTTCCGTGTCCTTAGGTGCACATGTCTAGGACAAGGAAAGAGCCTGCTCAGTGGCCTCATCTAACATTTGATCTCCTGGTTTTGGAGATATAACTTTGCCTTCTTTTTAATGATACCCAAATAGCTATCGATGCTCAATCTGACTGCTCTTAATACAATATTTATCTGCGGTCCTCATCCCTTTTACACTGCCTATTTTTTATGGTCTGCTTTTTTAAAAAAAATGTATTTGAAAATTACTTTGAGCAACTTCTAAAACAGAATATTTGGACCAAAATCTTTCAAAGAACTTTCTTCCATCTTTTGTCCTCCAGTGTGGTTGGTCTATGCCTGGCTCCAATGTATTTGGAAGCTCCCAGACTCTAGAAGAAAGATATAAATGAGGAAAAAAATTTTGACCACAGTTCACTCTTATTTTATTACATCATTTTTTTTCTTCTTTGTTTTTATACTTCCTCCTTTCTGGTAATACCTTCTGTTCTTCTACCAGATCTACTATATACATTTGTTTTGGAATCTTTCTGTATATTCACGGTGAACATTTTATTCTTGGTGTATTCAAAATGTGGACATATTTTCTACATTTCTCCATGTTCTCCTGTATCACAATCCTACTTCTTATTCCTATCATTCAAAATCTTTCCCTGCCAGCCTTGCACTCTGCTTTGAAGACAGAAAGTCTTCAGTCAAATAAGCATAAATAATAGTGCATAAATTGTAAATAATACGTAAGTAATTGGGGGTGACATTGCAGGTGCCAGTGAAATAGAAGGCATTCCATCAGTGGAATGGAGACAGAGCAGTTTCCAGTTCTAGCCCATGTTCATGCTGCCCGTCCTTGCAACCCATATTCCTATCAATATGATCTGCAAGATTGGATGTCAGTTCAGGATATATTTAGGAGAAATGGCAGACCGCTGATTATGACTTCCCAAAATGTTGGGGAAAAGTATGCCTTCTACTCATAAAAGGATACTGCTTACATAAATCTTTCATTGAACAATATTATTGTTCAAACGAATTTCAAAATTGTGTCATTACATATACAGCAAAAAGGCAGATGTGTAAAACTGTCAGGGGCCATACAGAGTTCTGGGGGTAGCTCCGTGAAATAGCATAAAGCTTCCTATCATAAGGATCCATCTTTCCAATTCTACTACTTTCATTTCCTATATATAAAAAAATGCCAATGTGGTCCTTTGTTTAGTTATTTTCATAGCAAGGAACTACTACTTCTCCCTAGGCTGCATAAATATAGGAAAGGCATTTGTATAATGATAGCCCATAAATGAACGTAATGTAGGTGTAAGAAAGAAAAATTGTGGAAAAACTACAAGAAAAAAAAAGGATGGTGGGAAAGACCCAAGGAAGTGACAGTCTGAAGTGTAAGTTCTTTAAAGTATGGTGGAAATCCAGTTCCTTATTAATAGAATTTGTGCCTGTAGCTGTCACATTTGTTTTTAAAACATGTGATATTGCTTCTTTTTATTATTTTAATTGAAGAGGTGAATGTATTTTTTAACAATGATGCTTTTAGGAATTTGAGAAATTATCTCTCTCTCTCTTTCCCTCCCTCCCTCCCCCCTTGCTTTACCTGCATGCATTGTGCATGCAAATGCACAATAAACATTTCAGTTTATTGTAAGCAAAGGGCTGTACAGTTATAAAATATGTCCATGTATGCCGATATTTCTCCTTTTGGATCTGTACAATATTGCATGGGGAGACCAAGATGAAAATTAAAGGAATCAAAATGAATGATGAGTGAAAGGTAACATTTCCATTTTTGGAAAAGCAATTTATTTGGAAGTACATGTCATTACTGATTTTTAGTCTAGGATTATCTTATTATCTAAAAACATCTACCCAGGACCCTGAATTGTTATCTTGGGTTATTTGGTCCTTTTCTCTGTATAAGCAATTTCCAATAGTCCCTGTAAGTTAAAAGAAAAGGCCCAGGAATGCATAAAGCTGAGAATAGAAAGACTGAAAAAAAGGCAATGAGGAAAGTAATGGTGCAAGCTATTTGTTGGAATGAAGAAAAATAACTTTGCTATATGACATTAAATGGTCTCTTTTTTGTGCATGCGAGATTTATTATTCCATTTATTCTTAAAACAAACCAACCATAGGCATTTACGTTTGGAATTTAAAGTTGCTTATTGCTATACTATAGAGTTTAACAGAAGTCTGGCTGGCTGGTTTCACAAGGCATCAGTCACACTTTCCCAACATTTGCGGATATAAATATAAAAGCTTCAATTTTAAAGGATAAATAAAGCAACACTATTATCTAAACAGGGTAAAATACAACATCCTTGTGGTTTGTGGAAATTTTTGATGTGCCTGCTGGCTTTTCAATAAAAATCAATTATGCCTTAAATGTGAGCGGTAGTCAACATACTACAGACTATAAATTCAATTTCATACTCAGAAATATGGATTAGCTGAACTAGATGCCCTTCCATTGATTTCAGAAAGCAAAAGCTGATAAGGTAAATAATAGTAAGAAGCTCTCTGACACTCCACATCAAGTTTCGGATTTCCATATTATTTTTGTAAGAACTTTCCGGTCACTATAATATCCTCCTTGTGAAATATGTATGATGAATGGATATTATACGGATTGCTGATTCATCTCTATTTACAGAATGGATATTTAGTTTTTATAATGCAAGGTGAGAATGGGATCAGAAATGAATATTCTTATTTCCTCTCACATGGTGGAAGGCTTGTTTCATCCTATCTAAATAAAGCCATGGGTAATTACAGAACATTCTGATTAAGCTCGTGTTATTTAGACTACACTCTCCTATAAATAAAGGCTCTGGAGAATAGCACAGCAAAACAGCCCCACTCGCTACAATATAAATTAGAGGGAAAAGAGCGTAGTGTGCAGTAAATTCAACACACAATCACCTCTGCACTTTGTACTGAACGTCTTAAGAAGGAAAGAAGAGAAATGTTGTGGTTTCAACAAGAACAACTATAACATAAAGCCACTTAGAAAGAGGTTTTTCTACATCCAGAAAGCATTTCACATAGAGAGATGGGAAAAAGAGAAATGGAAGCTCTGTAGGAAGGAAAACTAAGAATCGTGAGATCCCAAGGTTACCAAAACAATTGCTTTAAAGAAGATCACATCAATAAAAAATGTTTATCCAAAGAGCTCCTAAGTAGCTTGCATTATCCTCAGAAAGACCTGTGAGTTTGCTTGCTTCTTTATTTATTTATTTAACACATTTGTACCCTACCACAATCAAAATTACTCTCAGTGCCCTTAAAAGGAATATAAAAAGAAACAATTGAAGACATCCATGGTCACAGTTGCCATTTGGTGCCATAGTTAAGGCATCAGGCTAGAAAGCAGTAGACCATGAATTCTAGTCCAGCCTTAGCCATTGACACTCTCTCAGCCCTAAGAAGCAGGCAATAGCAAACCACTTTCAAAATCTTGCCAAGAAAATTGGCAGAACTTGTCTAAGCAGTCACCAGGAGTCAACTGACACAAATAGTGACGTTTAAAACATAGAGGAACAGAACAGAAAAATAGCCACAAAGACTGCAGTGAGTCAAAAACAGCAATAAAAATAAAGGATGCACCATATATAAGGCAGGGGAAAGGATGCACCATATATAAGGCATTTCCCAAACTATTCTATTTTCAACAGTTTATTTTTAAAAAAAATCAGTAAGGGGAGGGCTAGACTGATCTACTCCAAGAAGTTTTTTTTCCACTGCATTGGTGTTGCACTCTCTCACTCCAGCTCTCCTCCTCCCCCCCCCAAAAAAAAGTCCCAAGCTCCTCAAATATATAGGATTACAGAAGTTTATCGCTACTTTTTGTAATGTTTGGGATGATATTGGTGGGAGTATGTGGTCCCTCAGATGCCAAGCCGTGGAGGGCTTTCTTTATATGTTAAAATCAGTATGTTAAATCGTATTTGGAAACCAATTGGCAAAAATGTTCAGGGTTCAGAAAACTGGACTGCAGATTGAACATATTTAGAAGTACTGCTTACCATTACCAAGACAGTAATTATGAATTTCTTGAGCCATTGCATAAATCCCAGAGATCCCTAATAATGTATGTACCGTAGGTGGAGATTATGCAAGTGCAACTAACACAGAGCATAATACAGTAAGCAGAAACTGCACGGGGATCACTTGGGATACATGAGCCAAGTACAAATTCTTATTCAGGTAAGAAGGCATAATGAGAATAATAGTGATTAGATTTTAGGATTACTCTGCAAACAAGTGGTGTAAGGATCAGAAACTATTGTACATTGTTAAAGCATTATATGAGTGATTAATAATTGTTTAAATTCTGGTTCAGATGATAATGTGATACTTATAATATGTCATTAATTTGTTGCTAAATATGAAGCTATGTTAGACAGATGGCTTTCATTAATTAATTTTTCCTTGTAAATTAATGTCTAGAATGCTCTATGCGGAATTAAGAGACCTTTAGTGCACTTAATGAATAAACCAAGCAAAAGCCTTTCACATTGTGTGTTACACTGTAACTAATTCATTTTGCAGAAAACTACATTTTGCATTGTTTGTAGAAAAATCATTCATATAGGCTACACTTAGAAATTTGCAAACATTTGAAAACAGCTCTCACTCTCAAGGAAAGAGGAAAAGTGCTATTAAGCAGGTGTTAGAATTTAAATGACATCTCATTAGTGTTTCTTTCTATGCACAGAGGCAAAAAACAAAGCATAAATGCAATTCCCAATCCTTTATCTAAAAGCTATCCATGTGATATCATTTTTTTTTGCTCTCTCTCTAGGTGTGTGTATACATACACAGAGATAGAGAGCATTTAGTACATTAGTACCTTTCCAATATTTAATTTTTAAAAAAAAAAATAATTCAACAATTAAGCAATTCAAAAGTAGCCTGAAATTAAAGTTCCACAGCTGAGTAGTTGGTTGCTGCTTCCTATATATGAATCAGGAAACAGATTCTAAAGCAAATATTGGCAAAATGCCCAATAGATTTTTTCAGACTAGAGTTCAGAAAATCATCTAACTGATTTTCAAGTTGTTTTATATATTAAAGATACATATTTATACAAAGTACAGTATTCATCAAGTTTAAGCGTTTAAGAGTATTTATAAATTAATGTACGAGGTTCTAACTATTCAATTTAGGAATCCATGTCCCCTCTTTTAGATAACTTGAAAACTGGGATTTGTAATTCTAGGTTCTACCTACTTTGCTGATGTTCTGGCACTGCTTCCTATTATCTCAATTATTGTCATTTTCTCCACCTATCATGTATCTGGGCATGAAAAAGTTGGCTGTGGTGGACAACACAAGTGGCATACAAAATCCAACTGAATACAACATTGCTTATAGAAATGAGCACACTTAGAATATTGTTGCAATTAGCTTGTTTGGAAGGCTGCATTACATGGCAATAATTAAGCAGATTGTGATATTTAGGATTAAATACACAGGAAACTTGTAGTATCTGAATGATGGAAACCTATTGACTTAAAACATGTATGGATTATCCCTTGGTTTTTTTAGAAGGTATATGAAACATTAGCTTCATAAATCTCAATTTTATCCTTTAATGAATATTGTTGAATGTATGTGCATGTTTGTGTACAAGACTTATGGCTTGCATCCTTTTTATTATATCATAACCTTTTTATTTCAAACATTGAAATACCAAAGAATATATTGGCTTTATGAAGGGGGATTATTATTTGTTGTACCCATAGTTTATAAACATCCCACTTTGAAGTTTGTAGTTCAGTTTCAGACAATCACTCTATCACTGAACAGTCTTGTTTAATTGCCTGCTGTAGTGTTATAGTGTTATATAGTTATAAACCAGTTATATAGAGAAGATATTCAAGAAAGGCACATTATCAAGATCTCTCTCTCTCTCTCTCTCTCTCTCTCTCTCTCTCTCTCTCTCTCTCTCTCTCTCTCTCTCTCTCTCTCTCTCTCTCTCTCTCTCTCTCTCTCCCCCTTCAAGATAGTCGAGATAAGAAACGTGCCCAGGAATTCTAGTGCTATGCCCATATTGTAAGGTTACATTAATAGAATCTTGCAAACCTGAAACTACATCTCTCCCCACTTGCCTTCTCAGTCCAAAAAACTAGCTAGAGTCCTGCGTGAGATGATTGCCACACCCCTATTCCTTCTGTGGTTCTCAGCTGCCTCTTATTTGACCACTGTGTAGTCTTCAGCTCTTCTTCCTGTCTCCGAAGATCATTCTCATATTCTATTATAACTCTAGAACCTGGAACTCTAGTGAATTAACTTGCAAAAGTTCTCATGAGAAAGGTTTGATCAGTTCTTTATGCTTGGTTGTGCATAGAGCAATGTCTGATGTGTATGGAAAGAATCTGCCAGTAAAGCTCTATACATGTAGGTACTTTGGACTGATGTAGGGAAAATATGGAAAAAGAAATCCTAACTCTTACAGGATGTCATAAAGAATCAGTCTAGACGTGGTTTGTAACATGAACCAGTTACTATGGTGATGAGTCCATTAAGCAATGTTAAAAAAACACTTTTAGATCTTGAAAGAAAACAAACGGGCATTAAATTTTAAGCCTTGTGAATTATCCCCTCCAGGATTGAACCACTAGAACAGGGGTGTCAAACTCAATTTCATTGAGGGCCGCATCAGCAGTGCGGTTGCCCTCAGGGGGCCGGGTAGGTATGGCCAGGGTGGGCGTGGCCTACTGGGTGGGCGTGGCTAGAGTGCTTATGGCCTACTGGGTGGGCGTGGCCAGCTCTACATCATACGCATCAAGGATGCCTATGGGGGCCTGGGCAGGAGTGGGACAGATCTGAGGGTCTCTGGCAGAAGGAGGGTCTCTGGGCCAGGGCCAAGGCAGTGGGTGGGGGCTGTTCCCTCACTGTTTCCAGGATGGCTTTGTGGGCCGCATGAAACCACTTCGCGGGCCGGATCCGGCCCCCGGGCCTTGTGTTTGACATGTCTGCACTAGAAAAACAGCAGCACCAGGGAAGAATGATACAGAAATTAGTAGTGGGAGATGACCATAGCAAGCATATCTGGGATTCTTTAGCTTGGTTGCTCTCCTTGTCCTTGTGAATGTATTGACTCATGGGTCATGTTCTCCAGCACTGCTAATTTAAGATAGATACATAAGAAAAATTGTCACTATGAAATAATGTAGTCCCTGAGCAATTAGGAAATGTATATGTACGTCTTCACTTAAAACAAAAACAAAACAAAAACCATAGCAAAGTTATTTTAGTCCCTGAACCTGGCAATTCCTCTGCAAAAACATAAGCCCATTCAGAATTGAATTCCAGCTTCCCATATTTGGGGATTTTGTCTTCCTGCTGCCTCCTTATCAGATTCAGTTCCTCCAATCCATTAAAGTTCAGTACCAGCTCAGCTTTTCCTGATTTGAGGAACACAGTGAAAAGCAGCATCTTCATGACGGTATGATACTGAAATTTCTGGGAAAGCTTCACATGTTGTGATAAGTGTTAATAGTATTTCTTGATGAAAGTGTACATTGTGTCAGTATCCTGTTAATCTACATACACCAATTGCAGTGTAGTTTATTCGTAACATTGATTTGTCCCTATACACTAAATTTCAATAGCATACACACAGTTACGTATGTGTGCTGTCCATATTTGTTTTAAGTTTCTTAAAGAAGGAAAGAGTGGGGGAGAAAAAGACCTGGCCCAAAATGCAACGTGATCAAGTGCCTTTAGGACAGAAGAGGCTATCAATAGAGTATGAAATTTCTTGCTAGTTTGGGATACCCTAATGTTAATCACAAGGTTCACCTTGTTGGCAGTGCTTCTAACAAGATTTGCAAAGAGCCCTGAGGGTGAATCCATTTTTAACTTTCACCTTAAGGAAAGGGGTTAATTCCCTTTGTCCATTAGAACTGTGATTGTTTCTTTAAAACAGGATATGATGGAAAAGTGTTCTTGGTAAATTTATGTTTACTTGAAAAACAAGGACATATCAAAACCAAATCAAAGGGAAGGGCTCAAAGCAGAGATTCATCTCAGAGTCCCTGATGGCACTGAATCAGTCCAGACACATGAAGTGAAAGAAGAAAAACATCATACCAAAAAAAAGAAAGAAAGAAAAAAAGACACTCGTTTTTCAAGAGTTCTACATCTCTCTCAGGCTGTCACAGTCCTTGTCTGACCCTCAGCATTACAATGTCTCAAAGTTCCCATGTGTCACTGAGCTCTGCCTCTTGATGTTGGATGGATATCTGTCAATTATACTCTTCAGAATACTTTGATGTGGCCAGCTGTGACCTAGCTCATTACCATACCAGGCATGAAAGCATCCTTTGTATTAAAATTTTGATAATAAGGTGTATTCTTATCACATGCACTCTTGCTTTTGCTGGGCTCCTGCATGCTCCATGCTTAATTTAATTCCATACTGCATTGCCTACATTTTATTTTGAATTCTGTGCAGCTGCTGTTAGCAATTATCCTTTCCATATACCTCAGAGAGCATTAAGTTCAATTTTTTTGCAGGGGGTAGCTTTTCTTAGCCCCCAGCATAAATTATCTTTCACATTCTAGGATTCTTTCCTAAAATGGTGTCGAAAGCATATAAAAGATACTTTCACTAATTCAGCAGTGTGGCTACATTTTGTAAGTATCACACATACAAACCCTCCCACGCATGCAGAAAAACCTACGCCAAGGGCCCCAAGCTTTTGGCACAGAAAGGTACTAAGTTTTTTTTTTCTTCACAAGTGACCCAGAAGCTCATTTCCACTAAATGTAATCCCATAACAGTAATAAACTTACTCAAAGCAGAACACAGGAAAATATAAGGCTTAGAAGTCATCTAAAACATCCTTCTCTCGGTTTTGAATAAATGTAATGTGCTTCACAGTGCTACTCACAGGTTCTGAGTCCAAATGTCACAAGATTAAAGGCAGTTTCTAACAACTCTCTAAAGCCTGTCTCGTTCGGGTGGCATTTTCTTCAAAGCAGCTTGCTAAAGTGTCTTCAGTGACAAAGTAGCCCGCTCTGAACTTTCTACTGAGAATTCAGCATCTGTTACCACCTGTCTGAAAACAACAACACTATCCATGACAAAAAGTGCCAGATTTTATTGTTGCTGCTCTTTCTTATACACCTGCTAACTATCCAAGGATCATGCCTAATCTCTGTTGTATCCTTGAACCCCTGCCCTACTTAGAATCTGAAGAGAAAGTTTGAGTACTCTAGTTTCAAGTTCCAGACCAGGGCCAGAAGCAGTCAGATTTAAACCCTTAGCCCCATTACCTGTAGCCAGAATTTTTCAGGGGACAAAAGCTGAATGAACTTGCCAATTTTGTCATGGGAAAAACTCAAATGAGATAAGGATGACAGAGCATGCTCCATGACAAAACTATCTTAAATGATGAATCATTGCTCTATGCATGGTTTGCCAGAAACAACAGTTTCTGATAAACAGTGTGCATAGATGATGATAGATAGATAGATAGATAGATAGATAGATAGATAGATAGATAGATAGATAGATAGATAGATAGACAGATAGACGATAGATAGACAGACAGACAGACAGAGACTATCCTCAAAATTCATCTGAAAAGGTTGCCTACATTATACTAATATGAAGTTCAAGAGAGTCAGAATTAAAAGGTCTATCTTGAGTCACTACTATCCATGGCATATGGAGACCAAACTTATCTTGGGTAACTTAATTCATTCATTATTATTATTATTATTATTATTATTATTATTATTATTATTATTATTATTGATATTAGATTACTTGTTCTTTACTACTATACCAACCAACAATATTTAATGACAAATAACTCCAAAGGTTATTTCAGAGCATTCACTGCTGGTGCTCAAGTAGTAGAAAGTGCTCATCATTAGCAGTGCCTGAGCCATAATGCCATAATGGTTAAAGATGAATGTATATTTAGTCAAGACCTCAATATTAACAATTTTACTATTACCTTGCTCTTTCCTTCCTTCCTTCCTTCCTTCCTTCCTTCCTTCCTTCCTTCCTTCCTTCCTTCCTTCCTTCCTATTTTATTTTATAATGTAAAGCCAAGTGGGGGGGGTTTCCCTGATTAGGCAGTATGGATATTAGGCATAAAATGTGACATTCATAATATAGTTGCAGTGCCTAAGTGCTAAGGCTGGGTGAACTATACCTATTTTTAAAGGTGAGTTCCATCTGCTCCAACTTTGGCACATAAAGAGAGATTCTGGTCCTCAAATAATATTTTAATGAATGAGTGATAGGCATTATATTAATGATGGTATGTTTGTCAGCACCTAGAATCTTAATGGACTCAGGAAATATATAAATTTAAATAAATAAATAAATAAATCTCCATGAGGAAACAACATTTTGGCCAGGGTGTTGAAATGAGCCAAGATACATCAACCTTAAAATAAGTTGCAATCTAAGATCACTAGACTAATAGAGTTATGGATGCCAAACTGTGACATATTGTTTGGCAGCAAAGGGTTGGCCATTCTCCCATACCTTAACATTATCCTAGATTCCAGAAAATGCATTGCTTTTGTATGGCTGGGGAACTATATTTCAATTACAATGATGCTTTCAGCTAGCATCTGATAAAGCAAGAATCCTGATGTCAAGGACAGATGTGACATTTCATTTTCTCAGCCTTTGAAGCCCACTGGTCAAGGAATGCCGTTATGGGGGCTTGGTAAGCTACACTGAAGGCAAAAACCTGTTAATGATATACTCCAGCCTGAATATTTTGTAAATGGGCCATATTTGTCAAGATGGGATACAAATATAGTTTCATTAATATATAGCTAGCTGGGAAAGATTGAGGGCAATAGAAGAAGGGGACGACAGAGAATGAGGTGGCTGGATGGAGTCACTGAAGCAGTAGATGTGAGCTTAAATGGACTCCAGAAGATGGTAGAGGACAGGAAGGCCTGGAGGAATGTTGTCCATAGGGTCGCGATGGGTCGGACACGACTTCGCAGCTAACAACAACAACAACAACATAGCTAGTTAACTGGATCACACATTCTGCTGTTAATCTGTGAGGTATGGGGTCTTGGCACCTATGAACAATCATAACCCATAAATTCAAAGTCATCAGTAAACCCACTGAGTACACTTACACAGATGAGTAGTTTAACCATATGGTAAACTCCTCTAAAAGAATATTCATTCCATTTTTAATTGCTTGCAAACCATGGATTTTGTGAGCAATCCTTTTAATATTTTTGCTGAAATCAGACTTTCCCTCTGCACCTAGCATTCCAATTCATGCTTAAATCTGAAGATGATGTGACATGTTATTTGTTCAGAAAGGGGAAAAAAATCTTTAAAGAGTAGTAAATGAGATCAAATCTCACTCTAGGGTTGACTCCTATCAGACAATTGGAATTGTAAGGAGCCAATAGGAACTGTAATACAATACAGTAATACACTAGACAGGGATCCCCAAACCCCAGTATTTTTTTTAATTTTAATTCCATTTATATCCCGCCTTTCTCCGAAGACTCAGGGCAGCTTACAAGCTTAGCAATAGCCTTCATTCTATGTATATGCCTGCTTATTAGGGCTTTCACACACACCCCAAGCGGCATTATTACAAAGTCAGCTTAATTGCCCCCAACAATCTGGGTCCTCATTTTACCTACCTCGGAAGGATGGAAGGCTGAGTCAACCTTGAGCCTGGTGGGACTCGAACCTGCACTAATTGCAGGCAGCTGGTGTTACTTAAGGAGGCATTAGCCCACTGCTCCACCAAGGCTCTTTGCGGACTGGCACCAGTATGCAGCCTGCCAGGAACCTGTCCACACAAGCCAGCAAAGCCCCATCCACGCACATGCAAGATGCATTCAGTGCGCAGAACTATGCTCACCCCCAGTCCATGGAGAAACCATAGTGTCCAAAAAGGTGGGGGCTTCTGGACTAGAAGACACATTATGAATAGATTAAAAGAGCCACAGTATAAAATGGAAGAATAGAAACATAGATATAGGAGGGGTCCTTGGTGCTCTTTGAGCTTGGTTGTTTTCTTGCAGACTCTTCATTAACCTAACTGGTGACATCATCAGTGCTAGTGGCAGATACAGGACCTTCACCAGGAACAAAATAGGCTTAGAAGAGTCTGGCAAACAGAACAAGATATTTCACTGCAACATTGATTTCCACTGTGTGTGGAGGGGGGGAGAAGAACTCAACTTCAACTGGTTCTTCCCAGAGCATTGGGCGTGAGACTGCAGCACGATATGTTTGCGGACGGCAAACTCTGTGATTGTTCCAAGTTATAACCTACCTAAAAAAGGGGACTTACAATCCAGAGCTAAAGTTCTGATGGGTCAACCTCCCCTACTGCAGTCATGTGTCCCCACTTTGGGTGCTCAACCACATGGCCACATTTACGACGGTTTGTTTCCCATGGTCACAGGACCATATTTTATGACAATTTTTTGCTGAACCCCATTAACTTCCAGTTGAGGACTAACTACAGAATACACAAACGTACTGGGGAAATACCCAGAGAGAAGCAGCTTATAAAATCTCAGGAAAGTATGATTCCAAGAAGAATTCTAAGAATCAGCAAATGAGTATTACTTTCATGCAGCTGCTAAGAGAGGCTCTACTGCCACTGTCTTCTCCAGCAGCATACAAATTATTAAACACAGAGAAACACACAGAGAGATACACAAGAAGCACAATTAATAAACCTTTTAAAAATGTTCTTTGCAATCCAGCATAATGTCTCGTGCCCTCATGAGACTGGCAGTGAAAATGGCAGATGAGAGATTTTAAGCTAGAGAATGAGTAACTGTGATTACTGCCTCTCAAAAGAAAAGAGCAGGCCTTAGGTATACAGATCAAATTGAAGTAGTTTGCTTAATAAATAGTATTCACTTATTTATTATATGTCATGGTTATAGACTGTATATGATGTATGTCCCATCAAGGTTGTTAAAGGAATAGCAATAATTAATGATGCAGGTTTAGAAAACAGTAACAGTCCATCTTCCCCCTCCTACACAACCTTATTTTGAGATGTTACAGTACTTTCAATTATTTAAAGGTAAGATAATTGAGAATGTGGATACTGCATACAGGTTACTAAAGATCTGCTTGGAATTCACGATTTCACATTTTAAAGTTTCAATTTCATTTTGAGACAAGATACAGAAGCAATGAAAATTTTTATTCAGGTTCATTCAAGATTCTGCCTGGTAAAAGATCTGAGTATAAGCTATAATGAACTAGTATTAAAATGCCTATAGCTACTTAAATTGTTGGCTAAATGAGATGAAAATAGTTGGCTTGGTAGCCATTTTAGAAGTCATTAACTCTACAAAGTTTCAGTTGAGCAGCTTCAAGGATTTCACCACATTTTTTTACTTATGAAGAACAATGCACAAAGAGTTCCTCTCCAGCTTAAAAACTTTCAAGAACAGTTTAAAGTTGACTATAGCAAATGGGATGAAATCTCATTCTAAGGGATTCAGACACTGAACGGCTTAAAGAAAATCTCATCTGTCATCAGAGCTGGCAATTGGGAAAAGAGGTGCTAAGCCTGTGAAAATCAAATGTTAAAGAGCCGAACAGATAGAAGATTCCCTTCTCAGGTGACTCATAAACAGAGGAAAGGGCAGCTCTGGCCCCTGTCTTCTGCTTTCTTTCACAGGAACAGTGGGGGATGATCTCTTTCTGGGCTGTCTCAAATCCAAATAGCAAATAGCATCACAATCAGAGGCTGAGTTGGAGATAAAGCAATCTGGGCCATTTCAGAGCTAGATGTAGATTAGAACTGGGGGTTTCTTTTCTGGAAAATGGCTTGAGCTGTTGTACACAACTCACACTTTTTCAGTATTATGGAGGGCTCATTTATCAAGTCTCACTCATTCAATATTAAAAGAGAAAGCAAGTGGTGGAAAGGAAAAAAAATAGGGGAGGAAGGAATGAAATGTCTGAATGGAAGAAATGCAAGCTACCTGGACACAAACTACCAGGGGCTGTATTACAAGTTTAAGGGTAAAAAGGTGTGAACTGAAGGAAAAGTTGAGAAAAGTACAAAAACCTGATCAGAGTGTCTTCATTTTCTTCCATATGAATCTGCTTATAAATAAGCAGAAAATGAGACAAATTCCAAAGCAAAACTCCCTCAAATATCCTGATAGGTTGAAAGAACATCATTCATTGACTTGGTATTCATAATATCAGACAGCATATTATATCACTCAGAGTCCCCCGGCCCCATTCCTTTGTCTGTACAGCATATGGAGAGTTGTGCCAGCATTTTGAGGCTCTGCAAAACTATAAAGTCCATTGATGGTCCTAATCGCCTTTGAGTTTGTCTGAAGTGATTCATAGATCCATAGTATTAGAAAAGGCCCTTTAGAATTAACCCAACCTATTGGTCATGGAGTAATCCAGATTAAAGCAAAATTACTTCCCCGCCTCCTTTTGAAAACATCAAGTAAAGAAGAGCTCATCAACTCCCTGGTAATTAATGCCTCTGTTCAACTGCTGTTATTGTTAGGATTTTTTTTCCTTAACCTTCAAATAGAAATTGTTGTCCAAGGACATAAATCCAGTATTTCATACTTATATTTTGGGATAGAGAGGAATTTTTGGCCTTCTTCTGTGTAACATCCTTTCACATTGATGAATGCTATCATATTGTCCTACTCATCTTTCTTCTAAGGCTAAACATCCTTATTTCTTTTAGCCTTTCTTTGTAAATCTTAGTTTCTATCCCCTAAGCATCTTTATTGCCATTTTCAGTTGGCCCAAAACTTTGGGTCCAGTATTCAAGATTTCTTTCTTCTTCCCCCTCCCCCCTTTATTGAAATTGTTTGCAATTATGAACAAGCACTTCTATAAAAGACTGGAAATCCCTTATGGACTCTTTGTTGTAAATGGAGAAAAAATGATTTAGTGATTTATGGATTTGCCGATTACAAAGGGTTGAATATGGGAAGAATCATATTCTAACTTTAAAGAGGGAGGAGAGAATGAAGTAAAGAAGAGTGGAAGTGTGCACCCTGTTTTATATATCTTTACTTTTTTTACATGCACTGTCTCTTCTATTTCTTTAAATTTCACTCTATATAGCTTCATGCTTCTCTTATGTGAAAATCTTTAATAAAAATATTTTCAAAAATGAATTGTTTGCAATGATGCTTTTAATGTTTTCTTTTTTATGAACACCCCCTCATCTTAGATTTCTTTTCCCTATTAATGCCTCTTGAGTGTCATTATTATTCCTAAGTTCATTAAAATCACGTTCTTCCACTACAGCTATGCTTAGCTTTAGTGTCCCCTGCATTATTTTTCACTCATCAAGTAAATCTTCCCTACCGGTTAGCATCAACTCAAGATAACTGATCCTCTCTTGTCTCTCTCCATTTTCTCAAAGAGAAAGCTATGAAGAATTTATTAGGAGGACCACACATAGTAGAATTTCTCAGATACTGGGATAAACTGCTCCATCATTGCTGCTTAATGGATGTTTAAGAGAACTGCAATTTTCTTTTGGAAAAATGATCCATGTTTTCTCCATAGCATCTAATTTGATTGAGAGACACCTGATTCAATTCAATGTAAGGAATTAATCTGGAGATCTAATTCAAAGGACTGATTTAAATATATTTCAAATTTGTTCAACTTTTAATACCTCTTACAACACTAATAAATAATTTCCAAACTTACTTTCAATTTTTTAAAACTCAAATGTTGATATAGGATATATTAAAATATGGGGACTGGTGCAAATCTCTACTATGTTAATTTTATGACTAGCAGAGTTTAAGATTGTTAGACCCATATCACAGAAGTGTTTGCCTCAGATCCTGTGATGTGTAACCTTTATACTAGCTGCATGGACCTCATAGATTCAAGTTTTCCTAATGGCTTCCATTTTGGTCCCTGTCCTGTCATCTCATATAGATCAACCTTCAGAATGGAAAATTACAGCTATTCTATCTACTGCTGAATGTTATAATTCTTTGTCTCACATTATACAGTACAAGAGATGGAAAAATGGAAAGAGGGAGAAAGGAAGAGAAGATGAGATGAAAAAGAGGGAGGGATTGGAAACAGTGAATGGATAGCTGAGGAATGTATTTGTGAGGAAGAACAGATAATAATAATAATAATAATAATAATAATAATAATAATAATAATAATAATAATAATAATAATAATAATAATAATAATAATAGGAAGAAGAAGAAGAAGAAGAAGAAGAAGAAGAAGAAGAAGAAGAAGAAGAAGAAGAAGAAGAAGAAGAAGAAGAAGAAGTTGGAAGGGACCTTGGAGGTCATCTAGTCCAACCCCCTGCTCAGGCAGGAAACCCTATACCATTTCAGACAAATGGCTGGCCAGTCTCCTCTTAAAAACTTCCAGTGTTGGAGCATTCACCACTTCTGGAGGCAGGTTGTTCCACGGGTTAATTGTTCTAACTGTCAGGAAGAATAGGAGGGAAAGGATGAAATAATATAATCAAATAAAAAAATAATGTCATTGTCAGCCATTCAGTCGTGTCTGACCCTCAGCCACTCTAGGGATCAGCACTCTCCATGCCCCTCTGTCTCACATCACGTCCTTCAGATCCACCATGGTCATCGCAGAACAAACAAAAAAGAACAGTAAGACAGAAACGGAAGATGATAATTAATATGGTGAAGATGATAAAGACATCGAAGAGAAAAAGTTGCATGATAAAGGTGGTTAACACTAGCTCCGATTCCAACACCACTATTAAGACTGAAAAATTACACATCCTGACACAAGTGAATATATGCATGAAAAAAGCAAGAAAAAAGAAAGTAATGTCAGTATCTTTCTATCACACATTTAAGGAAATGAGAAAAGTAATTTAGTAGCATCTGTTTGGTATAAACTGTTAACGCACAAACTTCCTATTTACTGGACAGAACCATCAGCCTTCCAATATCTGCAATAGTTTGGATTTCTAAGCAAAACCTTTTGCAAATTCAAGTTAAAGCTAATTAAGTTCTCTCTAATTTCCAGCACAAAAGATATCGCCCTAACTATTTACAATGAAATTATACTAGAATGTCTGTCTGATAGTCATGTGACGATTTAGCAGCATAGTTTGGTGGAGGAGGCGTTTTGATAGCTTTTGCTATAAATGAAATAGCCTTTTACACAGGCTAACATTGTTTTCTATCACATAAGCTGGCTCTGTTTTCCATCTTCAAGGATATTTCCAATGAAAATTCTGCCATCACTGCAGAACACTGCAAGGGTAACTTTCCCCATGCCAGAACAGTAGGAGCATCTTTCTGAGCAAGACCTTCAGCGCTTCACCTCTGGGGTTATTCTCACTAACATTTGGGTTGGTGTTTTTTTTAAAAAAAACAGCTTAGCATGCAATTCCAGCTTCTCGTTCCCATCCCAACTCTTGGTTCACCTTTCAGCCCCGGTCGCTGCTGTGATCAGACTAATAGAAATATTGTCACTCACTGCCATTCAAATCAGGAGAGACGTCTCCCCTGCCACCCCTCCCCTCCTATTATTTTTAAGAAAGGGCAAACTGGTTTATATCGAGAACCATCTGGGAGGCTGTCTCTCAGGCCATCAAACTCTCCCATCCATTACAGAGAGCCTCTCCTTACCTCCTCTGCATGACAGCACAATAAAGATGACATACTAATTCAATGACTTGTAATTTCACTTGAGCAAAGACAAGTGCTGTAGCTTTTTCTTTTGTGTTTTGGTACCATATCAGCGAAGCCAGCTATGCAAACACAGCACTGGGAAGGTTTTATGACAACTACTGAATGAGAGGGGGGCGGGGAGAGGGTAGCTGGCTCCTGATTGTTGTTGGTTTTTGTTTTTTTGTTTCAAGAGTTCTTGGCTCTGTCATTTTTGGCTCTGCGCTACTAGCCATCACCACTGTGACTGGATTCTATGTCGGTAGCAGCTAATTGTTCCAAATAATCTTTATCATGGGGATACACCAGGGAGCTGTATGTGTGGAGATAAGCTACAGAGTGATAATACACCCTATCTTACTGATCTCTAGACCAAGTGTTTTTGCTTCTTGCCAAAGACCTCTTTAGGTTTTCCTAAAAGAATTAAAAAAATAAATAAAAAATAACAGCTTAATCATTGTGCCAACAATAGCGTCTAAGGAGTTGTAATCAGCTTTCTACGATAATCTTAGCAACACTTGAAAGACATGCCACAAAAAAAAGCAGTAATTGAAGCAGTCGGTTCATTCTACCACCTGCTGTCAAAGTCACAGATTAATCTAAATGAGGTTCCCCCCTTCCTAGGAAGAAGGATGCTGAGTACTTTGCAAACTACAAAGAAGGTATATTTATACAAGTGTGTACAAAATAATAAAAGAAACAGTTCATTAAATGGCGGAGCGAATGTTTTGGTCTCTAGGGCTTATTCAGCATTTTTTTTTAAGCATGACCACACTAAGAGTACCATTCTCAATGCCTCTGCCCAAGCTTTCTTTCTGATTTAAACATACCTGAGAAAGAAGGGACAGCTCTTAGATAGATGGTCTCGAAAAATTTTAATATGAAAAACTAACAGAATTAGTACTTTGATGGACTCTCTCCCTCCCTCCCTCCCTCCCTCCCTTTCCCACCCACCCACCCACCCCCATTCACTGGCATCCCAGTCATGTACCACGGATCCTGTTCATTCCGTCTGACTCTAAGAGGGGTGTACGTAAGTATTGAATTCCGTTTCTGGGACATAAAATGAGATGTCATGTGACCGCATCTCTTAGTGACTGCAATCCAGCACTCCCAGTTTCTGCAGTTAAATGAGAATCATGGGCCATTGAACAGAGGGAGTCACAGGCAAGGACTGCGTTGTGTGTGAATGTGCTGCATGGGAGTGAAGGGAGAACTGGAAGACCCAGCACACGGAGTGCATGAGTTGGGGAGCTTCAGTATGCTGCATAGCTGCAGCTGCCCCTGAAACTCTCAGCTTTTCCATCTGACCCAATAGCACTTATAACCACTTACTGTATAACTGTAACTCCCCCCCACTTGCCTACTTCCATCCTTTTGGCCAACCTTCACTCAATAGTTCTGCTTCATCAAGATGACCTTGTTTTACTCCTACTGCTGATGAAGCATGCCTGGCTTGACTCTACTGTATACCATTCATCTGCTGGCTGCCTATGCCTTCTTCACAAGGTGACTCATACCATTCCTATCCCAAACCATCTACCCCATTCTCAAAATCTTTCAGAAACCTTCTGATTTTCCCCAGATCTTGCAAGAATGGGCACACTACTTGAAGAAGCTATCACTTGGAGAATTGGATTAAATTGTTTGCATTGGGTGGAGGAGGAGTAATTTGGTGCATTAGTAGGTCTTAGGATTAATAAACAGAAGACCAAACTGTTGACAAATATGAAAACAGAAGATCAAACAGAACTAATGAATAAAATGGGTTTTAAGATTGAGAAGAAGGTAAAATATTTGTGTATGTTGTGACAAATATGAATTGTGTGTTGCTTCAAAATAACTAATTTAAGATATAGAATGAATTTTAAAAAGATATGTTAAGATGGGAGAAATTACAACTGTCATGGTCGGGGAGAATATCTGTGATAAAAATGAATGTCTTATCTCGAATGATGTTTTTGTTTCAGACAATTTTTGTTTTGACAACTGATGAACCATTTAAACAAAGGCAAAAAGGATAGATCTAAATTTCTGTGGCAGGGGAAAAACATAAGTTAAATATAATTTGCTACAAGGTGCAAAGGAAAAAGGTGGATTGGCTTTACCTGATGCAAAATAGTATTTCGCAGCTTGTTCTTTGGCTTAGTTGAAAGAATTGGAGCTGCTGAGAAATAGATGACTTTCAGAGTTAGAAGGACGTGACTTGAGGACTGGGTGACATAGATATTTGTGCTATGATGAAATCAAGACCAGTGTGAATTTTCATCATGTTTGATGTGTCATACTGAAAATACGGAATGGATACAAATCCTGTTTGTGCCTGAAAACTACTCTCAGAACAAGAATCATTTTACAGATGAGAAATAATAAGTAAACACTAACTTCTTCTGAGATATCAGAATTTTGTCAAGGGGAATCTAAAATAAAATCAAGAGAAGAACAAAGTGACATAGCTGTCAATGGTCCCCTTAATTACAGTTATTGAAAACATTTAAAGGAGACAACAACATTTGTGGTTTTGATTATTCTAAGAGACTGGATCTGAAATAGAATTGTGTACAAATGAGGAATGTGTAATGGCTAAAATGTGTACATTTTTATTGAAATCTGAAACAGAAAAACACATGAAAGAAGGTATGAGAAAGTGGGCTAAAATTTGGGTTGCAATATAGAGATGGAACAATGGGAAAATATGTGGCTGAAAGGATTGAAACTTACAATATGTTACAATCTAAAAGAGAAACAGAAAAAAATGAACTCGTGATTATGCAGAGTAGACCAAGGAAAGAAGAGAGCTGTTTTGTAACCATAGCATAAGAGGTAAACTTATAATTGTACTTATAATTACTGTAAGAAAAAACAGAAGCTACTTTTTTGTATCTTTATTTCTTTTCTATTTTCCCTTATTTTTCTTGCCTTTTTAGCTTGCTCTTTGATTCCTTTCATTTTCTTTTCTTTCTCTTGGTTTGTGTTAGTTTTTTTTAAATTTCTTTATACATGAAAAATTCAAGCAGGCTCAAGAAGAAACTTTAACTTAGTGCAGTGGTTAAAAATGTGTATGGTACAGTGGAAAGTTACTAGTTACCTGAGTACTTCTTGTAACATTCTATAGATTTTCAACTTCTTGGATCACTTGATGATTGGGGGCAGAAATACAGAAGCCTAAGAGAAAGGTAAATCATAAAAGTAATGTTATTTTTTTAAACAAACAAACAAACCTAACACTCAGTTTGTGGAAACATGATACATTTTCTGAAATTAGAATGACATTTACTGATACTATACTAGAATATGCACCCGAGGCCAAGCTGTAAGCTATGAGGAACATCCATCAAGTTGCCACTGTATTCCATTTAATGGAATAACCATTAGATAATCAAAGCAGCCTTAAAGGGAATTGGAAGTTGGAGCTAGGCTGTACCCAATACTTTCTTTAGGGACGGACAGTTGTTACAGACTTTTTAAAAAATCCTACAGAGACCAGGTTTGGATTCACCAATGTTAGACAACCACTGCCCTATCTCTAATGCTGCAGTTGCAAAAGATTCTGGAAGATACATAGTATCTCAACCATGGCACTCTGGGTGCAAACCTAGGCATGGAATGGAAATGACATTGTTTATTTTCATGAATGGACCATGGAAAAACTTAGTTGGAAGGGGCCTGACCATCCTTGTCCTTCAAGACTTTTCAGTTTTCAACACTATAGCATCTTTAAACACTATACCAGCGCTGGACCGCTGTGAAGGTTGGGAATTGAGAGTTGATGTAAGAGTGGTTCTATTCCCATGTGAGTGGAAATGCTGAGATAGTGATTGAGGGAGTGGGGGGAAAGGTCAGAGAAAGGTTAGATGTGTTATTGCTTAGCCATTTCCCCATCCCATTCAAGTTTTTTGTGTAACCATGAGAAGAAGTCATCTGTAGGTTTATGCAGAGGATATCCATGCCCCATTGGTCAACAGTGTCATTCTAAACAAATTTTGAACTCATTAATTTCAATATAAAAATTGGGGAATTGGATTTTGAATTGTACTATTCCAATTAATTTAATTAATTAATTTTAATTAATAAATTTTGGATTGTATTTTTAAAATAATTATATTGATATTATACTGTGTTTTTATGTGTGTTATTTGTAAATTATCTGTAAGTTTTGTAAGCTACCTAGAATCTGTCAGATTTCAAGCAATAGACAAATCTCATACATAATAGACAACGGCCAGCTGTGATATAAGCTCAGTCAAATAAATGGAAAATTAGCAGCAAAACTATTAGATTGCAGTAATAGTAATATGTGAGAAATGCTACTGACTTAATAAAAATATTACATGTTTCCAAGGTCAGTGTAGGGCCTGGTGAATAATGCTGTCAATGAATTACATATTTTCTTAAAGGGCAGCTGTTTTATCAAAATCAACTACAGGCGGTTGTGGTATAGCCCGGAACACTTGTAGTGGCATTTGGATGCAGAAATAAAATGCATTCATTCATATGGCAATTGAATAAGAGAGCAGAATGCAACATAAGGCTAACAATGACTAAAAAGTAAAAATCAAAAGAAGAAATAGTACTAATATTATCAACGTCTAGTATAGGATGGCAAAAAAAGAGAAGGATTAGTATCCAATGTTAAATATCATGCATAGCGATCGGTTACCATACTCTGCCCATGGCGGAATTTGCAATTTGTGGTGTTATTAGTTGCAGTGAACAAATAATAGCTTTTGTCTATTAAAGCCCTGTAACATGCTATTCTTCTTAGAATGTGAATCGTTTGCTTTATAATGTATTATTGATTAATACATTTATTATTATAAAATATAAAGGAACCAAGTACTTTAATATTATGCATTATTATTAAATGCACACTTTTTAAAATTATCTGTAAATAAAGGTAGCAGGATACATTTATGTTATTTCCAACCTTCAGATGGTCTCGGTTTAAATATTTTGTATTGATGGGGTCCTGACTGGAACTGTGATGAGCAACAATATCCCTACATGATATTCTGTTTGTAATATCAGTTGAAGGCACATAAATAGCCCAGTTGTCTGTAGTATGGAGCTCTTCACCGACACAGCTGTGTGCTCATTGGCTTCCAAATGCAAGGTCTGAGATTATAAGGAAGCTAATGCATGTACATGCAATTGTACCTGCAAAACTCCACAGTGAAAACTTTGGCTTTGTACTTGCAAATGTCTGCCTTACATATCACAAACAAAATGTAAGATAGAACAATTAACCAGCGGAACAACCTGCCTCCAGAAGCGGTGAATGCTCAAACACTACAAGTTTTCAAGAAGAGATTGGACAGCCATTTGTCCAAAATGGTATAGAGTTTGCTGCCTGAGCAGGGGGTTGGACTAGATGACCTCCAAGATCCCTTCCAACTTTTATTATTATTATTATTATTATTATTATTATTATTATTATTATTATTATTATTATTATTATTATTATTATTATTATTATTATTATTATTATTATATTTGTGTTGAGTTGTATTAGGTTTAATAATATCCTAGCAGAGCATGATTTAATTTTTAATGCAGATTTGAAGATAGATATCTCTATAACCTCGATGTGCTGTATTACTTGTCTTTGAACATTGTTTTACAACATAACATGGCCTGCAGCCTTGTTAAATTCAAGTGATAGCTATTAAACAATCTAATATGCAAACAATCATTTACTTCCACTGCAATCCTATTCATGTCTACTCTCAGGTAATATTTGTAGTGTTCAACAGGACTTAAACACTACAGGATATCTACATTATATGACTCTAAAGGACATATGCCTGATACATCTTTTAAGGTGAGAAAGATGATGGATTCATAAAATAATAGACAAGACCATATATCTTGAGACTCTTGGCTATTCCCTTACATCTGCCCCACATAACTTCTGAATCATACCAAACAACCTGTGGTTGCATAAAAGTTCAAGAAAATCCTGTCCTCTTTTTACTTGTAGTCATTCACAAAAGAGAAGTTCAGTGACCATGTTCAGGATTGTCTACATTAATCACTATCATCTCTAGGCTGACAGCTGTTTAAGAACAACTAAGATTCTTACTGTTCAAAAACAGGAGCTTGGATTGATTTCTAGCACCAACTCATTGAAACTACTTCTCCATTACATCAGGCTATAGATTCAGGCACTTTATTTTTGTGCAATTTTTATTTCTTGTGGGTTTTAAATTGTCTTAGTGTTGTATTCAAATATATTTTGAGTTCTCTATATCATTCAGAGATGCCTTGCACGACAGGCAGTGCCTAAATATGTTAAATTAAGAAAATAAATATGAAAACAAATTTAAAAAGTATATGTCACATCTCCGTTCCAAAATGAGTCCCTAAATGCAGCAATAATCAATATACTGATAACAAAAGAAATATAACAGCAGCAAAAATGTTTGTTTTCCAAAAAAGCAGATTCACCAAGAAAATGTTACGACTGTGTAATTAAATCACGTTTATGGAATATAATAACCACAAGCAGATCAAAAGCTAAGCTTGTAAGCCGCCCTGAGTCTTCGGAGAAGGGTGGGATATAAATGGAATTAAAATAAAATAAATAAAATTAAAATAAATAAAAGCATTAAAAGTTTGGTCCAATGGTTAAGGCATCAGGCTACAAACTGATTTTGTCCTGCTTTAGGGATGGAAGCCAGCTGGGTGACTTTGGCCCAGTCACTTTCTCACCCCAATTCACCTCACAATGTTGGGGAGAAAAAAGGAAGGGAAAGGAGAATTAGGTATGTTTGCTGCCTTGAGTTACAGTATTTATAAAAATAAAGGTGATATAATAAAATAATAAATAACTAGCCATCTCTGCCAAGGCAGACTGTTCAGTAACCTAAATGATATCCTCCAGAAGCCTTTCAAGCCTGATACAATTGGTCAAGATCAAATTCTATAGGCATCCAAGACAAAACTTTGGGAATTATCACAGGAGTTTTGTACCCTCATTTATTCATGTGTTCAATGCAGTGAAATCTCTTAGAATAGTTTGAAGAATTTTTTCCTGAGTTATCTGCCATCCGGACTTATTACTTGCCATTTATTAAATTAGCTACCAAAAGACCTCATTTCCTATCTTTTGGTTGTTAACATGTAACATTGCTCTCCCAGACTCTACAACCTCTCACAAAGCCTTTTCATGTATGCCTGCCAGTCATAGCTCAGATTGGACAGAAGTATGGAGCAAAATCTTAATAAATTCTAAGAAGATATGAATATGATTGTCATAAAGGTCACACCAGCCCTTTTTTCTTCATAAATGAAGAAAAAGCCTATGGCGTTTGCAGGCACAGTCTCTGAAGATCGCAGTGTAGGTACTGCATTTTGCACAGACTGGTGGATCGTACACTTTTCCAAGGCTGGTCTGAGAAGAGGAATTATAGAAATCGGTTTTGTAATGTAAGTCAGTGGCAAATGTTCCTTACTATTTCATAGTATTTACACTGTTTAAAATGGGATAGATTTTAATCTAGAGGTGGAATCCCTCTAAATATTTGGTGTTAAGATTAAAGTATTGCTGTCCAGACCAGTCTCAATATGACTCAATACATCTTCTTAGGGTACTTGATCCAAAGAAAGAAATATCTTTTTGGAATAAAAACTAAATGTGCAATTCTTGCAGAAAAAAAGCATGAATGGATGCAAAAATAATATGTATGGTTTATGATAACATTTTTTTAAAAAATAGTTTTGAGTATTTCATAATTTATTCATTATTGTCAATTAAGCTGTTCAATAATGCAAACTCACTGGAGTTAACAACTTTACAGGTTTAAACCTATTTCTCTGAAATTACTTTTCAGCATAAGTTGCTGGAAAGTAAGGCATTTGATCCTTCCACCCCAAGGCGCTCCATTCATGCAGGAAAACCAGTTGAACTACATATGGGATTATTATCCAAAGAGCTTATGCTTCCTTTTTTGTTGGTTTTTTTTTTGTTTTTACACCTTGCCATAAAATTATCTTTTTGTCTGTAGATTACCACTAACTGGGGCCAAGCCAGGATTCACGTAGAGAAACAATCCACTTGGCATCATGTTAACATGTATAAACAACATTCTGGCGACAGGCCACACATTAGTGGCTGAATATTTTTGGCAAAAAGGAAACTCCCTCTTGGGCAGTATGGCAGTAACAGCCAGCAGTATTCATTCTTGCCTTTACTCTAACTGCACAATAGTAATTAAAAGATTATTGCAATGACATACATCCAACAAATACAAAACACACACACACACACACACAAAACAGTGGCATGCATTGGAATGATTTTGTTTTTAATGAATGAAAAGAACACTCTGCTAATTTAACCATTCAAGATTCTGTGTTGTAAGCAATCATCGTATGCATCTTTGTCCCCACCCAACCCTTCTCTGCTGAGGTTTAATAGGACATTTTATGTTAATATTTGTATTAGGAGCTGCCAGCACACTGAGCTGCGGAAAAGAGTCCCTATCATAATGCTTTTACCGATAGGAGTGCAATGTATGTATGAAGCTGCTGGGAGCCAGAAGGCTCCAGCAGAGGGCACTGGCATTCTCAGTCTGCTCAGGCTGGGCTCTGCTTGATTTGTTTATCTGTAGAATGGTTATGGCTCATCTAAGAAAGCCAATGGGCAAGAAATTCTGGACAAGAAAAAAGAACAATTTATTGCTACCTACCTGTTTCATTTCTGGGTCCTACTGCCCCAAGATGGGTTCATGTCCTGGAGCTTAGGTGTCTAATCTATTAAGGGAAGATCAAATGAATTCATAGGTGATTTGTTTATTAATATCTATGGGTTACAGTGTCTCCCTCTGCCCCAATGGAACAAGAACGTAGAGCTTTTTAGCTGCCGTACTATGCTGTACTATGCAAATGGGGTGAACATCTTCCTAAATTGAGCTTCAGTCTCTCTTTAGAATTCTTATAGGGCATTGTTAGAGTTCTTCCCAATTTCAATTTCCTTAAGATCTTCTTGATGATAATGATGTTATCCTTTCAGTAAAGTCCGACTCCTGGCAATTCTGTGGGCCAGGTCTCTCCACATCTTCTGATCTTGCACCATTTCTTCGAGTTTTTCTATGCTCTGGCTGGCATCAGCTTTGATAGTGTCCAGCCACCATGTTCTTTGATTGCCTGATTTCCTTTTACCGCTAACTCTTCCCAACCTAATTGCTTTCTCCACTGAATTCCCCCGCGTGATATGACCAGTGAGACGCAGTTTTGTGATTTTGAAGGTTTCATAGAGAACCAGTTTTGTGCAGTGGTTAAGGCATCAGGCTAGAAAGCAGGAGACTGGGAGTTCTAGTCCTGCTAGCTGGTGATCTTTGGGCCTGTCACTCTTTCTCAGCCTTAGGAAGGAGGCAGGGCAAATCACTTCTGAAAAATGTTTAGCATGTAGAGACAATTCAAAAGATGCATTTGGTTCTCAAAGAAACATTTTGCAGAAGGAAAGGAAAGGAAAGGAAAGGAAAGGAAAGGAAAGGAAAGGAAAGGAAAGGAAAGGAAAGGAAAGGAAAGGAAAGGAAAGGAAAGGAAAGGAAAGGAAGGAAAGGAAAGGAAAGGAAAGGAAAGGAAAGGAAAGGAAAGGAAAGGAAAGGAAAGGAAAGGAAAGGAAAGGAAAGGAAGGAAAGGAAAGGAAAGGAAAGGAAAGGAAAGGAAAGGAAAGGAAAGGAAAGGAAAGGAAAATAAGGGAAAGGAAAGGAAAGGAAAGGAAAGGAAAGGAAAGGAAAGGAAAGGAAAGGAAAGGAAAGGAAAGGAAAGGAAAGGAAAGGAAAGGAAAAAAGAACTCTCATCAAGACAGTCCCAAATACATATCAATGAAAGTATCTTCATATGTAAGCATAGATATACCCACCTTGTTTCCTCCTTATTTTAAGGAGGATAATATGCTTAGGCCTTTGCCTTTCCAGTTTACTCTGTCTGTCTTGTCTCAAAGGGGAAAAAAACAAGAAAAGGAAAGGCTTGAAATTTCTCTTCAGGGCTCAGAGATACTTAAAGGGAAGCATCTTCAAAGGGTGCAGCATATTATAATTGTTTCTCCCTATTTGTCAGAGATATATTGAAAATTAATAAGTCCCCCTTTTTCAGTGTCATGGTAGTGTTTTAATCTTTTTGGTGCTGATAAAAATATTTGTATTGCAGCTGAGAAAACTTGTAAGACAAGGCATTAAAATGATTGGTGACTAAAATAAGTCAAATATAATATGAATATACACCAAGAGATTAAATGTTACCCTGAATATCCATGTCTATCACTAGCATTCTTATATTTGCAGAAGTGAGTGACTGAGTCAGAATTAATGGTGATGGTAATAGTAAGGATATAATGCTTTAAATACTTTTAGTTGTAGTAATTGCCATAGCAAATAGCCCATGTTCTGTAAAGGTAAAGGTAAAGGTTCCCCCGCACATGCATGCTAGTCGTTTCCAACTCTAGGGGCCGGTGCTCATCACTGTTTCAAAGCCGAAGAGCCAGCATTTGTCTGAGGACGTCTCCATGGTCATGTGGCTGGCATGACTAGACGCCAAAGGCGCACGGAACACTGTTACCTTCCCACCGTAGTGGTCCCTATTTTTCTACTTGCATTTTTGCGTGCTTTCGAACTGCTAGGTTGGCAGAAGCTGGGATGAGTAACAGGCGCTCACTCTGTTACGCGGCACTTGAGATTCGACCCACCAAACTGCCAACCTTCTGATCGACAAGCTCAGCGTTCTAACCCACTGAGCCACCGCGTAGGACTATCTAAATGAAAGATATTATGCTACAGTTTTGCTAATTGTTCTTCAAATTTATATTTAAAAGCAGTTGTCTCCATACTGGCCAGTCATGAACAGTTTCCTTTTGTTGTTGTTGTTGTTGTTGTTAGCTGCGAAGTCATGTCCGACCCATCGCGACCCTATGGACAACATTCCTCCAGGCCTTCCTGTCCTCTACCATCTTCTGGAGACCATTTAAGCTCACGCCTACTGCTTCAGTGACTCCATCCAGCCACCTCATTCTCTGTCGTCCCCTTCTTCTATTGCCCTCAATCTTTCCCAGCATTAGGCTCTTCTCCAGTGAGTCCTTCCTTCTCATTAGGTGGCCAAAGTAATAAGGAGTTGCTGTTTTCCTTTTATCCATTGGTATCCCTGACAGAAGTCACTTCGCCCTGAAAAAGGGCAAATGAATGCTAGTGCAATGTAGTGTTATTATGGATCCCCTGGGATCTCCTAAATCAATTGCCAGCAAATCTGATGTTTATACTGGGCAAGGTCTTCAGCCAGATTATGAAGCAGCATGTACTTGGCTAGCACAATTAATAGGAGCCAGCATGAGTTTAACACAAACAAATCATACCGAACTCCTTCTTTGATATAGTTCTGACTTAATAGCTCAGGGTAATACCATAAACATTGTGTCTATGATCATCTCTTTAATAGAACTACATTCATGATAATCTCCTTAATAAAATGATAAAAAATAGGTTATTTAAACTGACAAATAGCTGAATGACCACACCCAAAAAATGCTCATTAATGGCTGCACTTCTGCTCATGTCATATGGAGTGCCACAGAGCTATACCCTGGGCCAAAGAGTGTCCAACCTGTTTATCAATACCTTGGAAGGAGTTGAGGAGTTCATTTTAAGTTTATGGATGACAAGTGAGATATTTTTGGCGAATTTGAGAGCCATGGCCTGAGATATTTGGTTAATAGTTTACAGGAAAGTGAGAAGATTTAAAAAAGAATTAGACAAGTTTGATTAATGGATGGAAATGAAGGGGATGTAATTTAATAGGGACAACATTCACCTAACATGCACCTAAAAAGATAAAGGTTTCCCTGTCGATCATGTCCAAATCTAGGGCATGGTGCTCATCTCCATTTCTTGGCTGAGGAAGCCAGTATTGTCCGAAGATAATTTCCATGATTATGTGGCCAGGATGACGATACACCAAAGGCAAACAGAACGCTGTTACTTTCCACCAAAGTGGTACCTATTAATCTACTTCCATTTGCATCATTTCAAACTGCTAGGTAGTGTGCAGGAGCTGAGGCAAGTAACAAGAACTCACCCCATTGCACAGAGCTCAGGTCTCAAACCGCTGAGCCATTGCACCCCCAAAAGGCACCTAAGTAGAAATATGGACCTAGGTGCAAAAAAAATGTAGGGTATAAGTTTTAGGTGGCTGAGGACTGGTTTGGCAATAACGGATGTGAAGGGGATCTTAGCTTGTTTAGCTTGTGTTTGGCTGTAATGTAGCTGCCTGGACCACAGGAATATACTGTTCTGATCTAGTTTGCCCTGATCAGTCTCCATTTGGAGAACTGTGTCCAGTTCTAGAAATCACAATTCAAAAAGGATTGAATTGGAGCACATTTAGAGAACTAGTAAGGTGGAGGGTCTGAAAACTAAGTTGCAAGGGGAATGGTTAAAGACTCTTAGTAAGCTTGAGAGGAAATATTACAGCCGTCTTCAAATATCAGAAGAGTTGCCACACAGATAGCGGAGTGAATTTATTCTCCTTAGTCCAGAGAGTACAATCAGAACAATGGGTTGAAAGTATAAATAGTAAGGTTCAGACTAGACATCAGGAGACTGCCAGCCAGTGAATGAAGCTGTAGTGTTCTACTTCATGAGTAGCTGGATAATCATCCTTTTGAGAAGCTCTCGTAGATGCTACACTGAACCTGGGATTGGACTAGATGGCCTCCAACTTCTAAACTCCATCATTCTATCTTTGGTGACATTGTTCTATATTTCTACCCACATGGTTCTTCCCTTCAATTAGAAAGCTTTCATTATCAGAAAGAATCCTGCTTATTTCCAACTTTGGATCCAATTTGCCCGAGATGTGAAAGAACAGTTATCCACTGTAATATGTTAGATTTTGCTGGAGAAGACTCCTGCGAGTCCCTTGGACTGCAAGGCGATCAAACCGGTCAGTCCTAGAGGAGATCAATCCTGACTGTTCTTTAGAAGGCCAGATCCTGAAGCTAAAACTCAAATACTTTGGCCACCTAATGAGAAGGAAGGACTCACTGGAGAAGAGCCTAATGCTGGGAAAGATCGAGGGCAATAGAAGAAGGGGACGACAGAGAATGAGGTGGCTGGATGGAGTCACTGAAGCAGTAGGCGTGAGCTTAAATGGTCTCCAGAAGATGGTAGAGGACAGGAAGGCCTGGAGGAATGTTGTCCATAGGGTCGCGATGGGTCGGACACGACTTCGCAGCTAACAACAACATGTTAGATTTTGTATATGTTTAAATTAGGTCAAATTTAAACAGCGATATAGGAAAGTATTCACTGGGGGGGGGGGAACATCCATAAAAGTACACCAGACTATGCTCAGTTGTGAGATGTGTAACTAAGATGGTTAAGTATTTCAGAATTTGGAACAAAAGGAAAGCATTTCTATGTTAGTTCTGCATACAGAGGCGTCTCTTTTCTTTTAGCAGTGAAGTTTATCTCTATATCTTCAGAATATATGCAGTATGCTCAGGGACTGAGCATTTAAGAGATTAATTAAAACCTTCTGATTTTAATTATCTGTTTTAAATCTTTGCATCAACAGTTCCTCAAAATATTCAATTATTTTCTCTTTGCTCTTCATTCCACACACACTAGGACAATGTATGCTAAGCTACATTAGAAGACTAAAAGAAGTAATCACCTATTATAAAAATGGACACTGCTCCAGCACTTCAGATAAATGAAAACAATTTGCTTGTCAAGATTCAGAATCTGGGGGTGGGGAAAATCTGTTTGTGAATTTTAACCCTTTACTGAACTTTAAACAAAACTGCTATGAGATTTTTTTTTCCCTTAACAAGCTAATTCATAGCTGCATCAACAACAAAAAAAAGGAGAAAGAAAGAAATCGTTACATGCAAAATTCTTTCTCCAGTAATTATTTGGAAATGGCAAAGAAACTTTAATATCTGGGTTTTTTCCCCCCTTCTATTGATGCATCATCTTTTCCCCATGGAAAATATTTTAACATAGATTCTACTTTCCTTTAATATTCTGAAATCCTCCACATCTGAAGTTCTCACTAGATCAAGATATTGATATCCAGCATGAGGAATACAGCTCAAAAAAAGTTATTAATGTGGCATTTAGGTACATTAATATTTTTTCCTGATTTTTCTCACAAAGATACATTTCGTCCTCACCACAATTTTGCCCCCATTCAATTGTGTCCAGTTCTTGGAGACTGCCTGGACAAGTCCCTGCAGTTTCCTTGGCATTTTCCTTTTCCTTTTTTTTTTTGGTTTGCATTGTCTTCTTCCTAGGACTGAGAGTGTGTGACCGACCCAAGGTCACCCAGCTGGCTTTGTGGCTATGGTGGGACTAGAACTCCCAGTCTTCTGGGTTTTTGCCTGGTATTTTAATCACTACACCAAATCTGCTTTTATGCTAGGGTTGTACAATGGGCTTTATAACACTGAGATCCAGCACAATGTCAGTGAGACACAGAGTTTCTCAAAGGACCCAGATTGTTGGGGGCAATTAAGCTGACTTTGTAATAATGCCGCTTGGGGGGTGTATGAAAGCCCTAATAAGCAGGCATATACATAGAATGAAGGCTACTGCTAAGCTTGTAAGCCGCCCTGAGTCTTCGGAGAAGGGCGGGATATAAATGGAATTAAAATAAATAAATAAAAAATAAATAAAATAAGCATATTATTACAGACAAGCTTATGAATGAGCATGTAAAGGAACACTGTCCCACCCTTCATAAGGGCCTGAAAACCTGGCTTTGCCAGTTGGCTTGGGGCCCCAGTGGGGAAGTGCCACACTAGGGGTGATTGATGGACTAATCGCAAATCTCACCTCAACCTCTTCCTCCCCATCTTTTTATTATAACTTGTAATTTTATTGATGTACACACACGTACACACACACACACACAAAGGGCAATTTGGAAATAAACCTCCATTTGGTTATCAATGACAGACACTCGCAGATACAGAACTTTTATTATACACATTAGAAAACTACATTACATTACTTTTTGACATAATCGCTGTTCAAATTGAGACAATTGTCATAACGTCTTACTAGGGTTGAAATTCCTTAGTAGTAGTCGCCAAATCTGGGCTATGGGGGTGTATGTGATCAAAAACATCCCAACGGAACTGCTTCAAAGGTTCTTGGGTGCGTCTAGTGGTGTGTGGGCAAGCATTATCATGAACCAACACCACACCGAAAGTGGTACCAAAGAAAATCCCGCCAAATGTGAAAATGGCAAAGGAGTGCAGCTAGTGAAGTTTTGGGAGCATGGTTCGACCATCAATTCAGAAGTCTACTGTGAAAAGTTACAAAAACTCAGATGAGCCATCCATAACATGCGTTGGGGCATGCTGACTTCCAGTGTGGTGTTAGTGCTTGGCCCACGCCATCTAATTTCATCTTCCAGTAAGCTTGCCACTTGCTTCCCTGCCTGTGATGGGCCCAGCAAACAGGAAGGTTGGGGAGCCCAATCCCCAAGAGGCAGCCAGGACTCTCCTCCCCATTTTTACCCACCCGAGCCAAGCCCTGGAGCCACCTCACATGGCCTGAGAGGATCCGCGAGGCTCCTCCAGTGGATCAGGCCCTGGCACCCACCCTGGCCTCACTCCCCTTTACTGGAGATTCCAGCCCTGCCCAGGCCCCCAGAGGCACCCTCCAATGCGAGCAATATCTAGCTGGCCACGCCCATCCACCCACCCACCCCCAGGGCAACCACAATGCTGGGGCTTATTTTTGGGATAGGGCTTATATTACAAGCATCCTGAAAAATCATGCTAGGGCTTATTTTCTTATTTAATCTTATTTGGGGGAAAACATGATATATATTCATATTGTTTAGTGTTTTTAACTTTGTAAACTGCCTGGAGTTGCCTTGTGGAAAGACGAGTGGAATTAAAATAAAATAAATAAATAAATAAATCTGCACATTGAGAAGATGGTCATTGTACTGCTAAAATATTGCTGGTGTTTTCTGACCAACCATCAGATGTCATTTTGCTCATGTTGGTATCAAGCTCATTAAAAATGTCTCACTTACCGGCTGAACAATGCCACGCATTAATTTGGGTACTGAAGCATCCTGGCTTTACCTAACCATTCCAGTTGTATTTCCTCTGAAGCTTGAGCAACGTGGGTTGCACACTGTTAGTAGTGCCATGGCGAGTTTGAAGGGGGTGCTTTGTTTCAGCTAAGCTTTGTTTGAAGGGCCCCTGAGGTGCATTGTTGTGGCAGAATAGCTCTCCACTGTGAAGAATCAGACCAAAGTGGCTGCATTGCTTTAGTTCGATGAACAAAACATGGCCAATCAAGTGAGATCAACTTTGTCAGACTAAGGTGGCTTACATCATCAAGATGGAGTGACACTGCTCTGTCAGGCAAGATATTTCATCAAGGTGGGTCATTGCCAATCCAGACACTCCTGATTTTTGCCAATATTTTGAAGTATATTAACTGCTGGTATCAAGGAGTAAACCCTAAGGATCCTATATCTTATTTAAATCAAAAGGCAATTTTTAATTATCTGGCCCAGATAAATGTGTACTAATTGCCCAATAACGATATAATTCATAGAAAATTATCATGTTAGATAAGCACTCCTCATGATGGTGGTGGTGGGGTGCTCCTGGGAAAGGGAAGAAACCCAGGAGTGTGTGATGTAAGGTATGAAGGTCATCCTAGCTGCCCAGTTAAAGCAGTCATCTCGAGCAGTGATATAGGAAGATGCTGAAGCAGATAATCACTTTCATGATAATGGCAAAGGCGTTATTTCAGGAGACAGCAGTGATAAACTACTCCTGCATTTTACCAAGAAAAACACATGGATAAACAAATGAAAGCACCCAAAGTTAATCTAAATTTTCCTTTGAGTTGTGGGATAGTGGGGCAATGGGGGCAAAGGGGGAGATTGAAACCTTGATAGGATGGAAATGAGCCAAATATCCCCCTTTAGGAAGGTATCTTAGGACTGTATCATACCTCAGCCATTTTGAGAAATACTGACAAATCTCTATCAATTCAAAAACCCTAGCAATTATTTTATACTTCCTTTTTACCATGATTGCTTTGTAGTGGTTAAGATGCTTGATTAGAAACCAGGAGATCATGAGTTCTAGTCCCACCTTGGGCCTGAAAAACAGCTGGCTGACTTTGGGCCAGTCACACTCTCTCAGCCCACTCATCCAACAGGATTGTGGATGTGGGGAAAATAGACAGGCAAAAGCGTTATACAAAGGCAGGGTATAAAATAAAAAATAGATTCTTTTTCTACCATTCATCCTCTTGAAAGACTCCTTAAACTAGAACACAAATTAACTAGTCAGAGACATATGCAAATATTTATGTTTCTCCCCCTTTTGATCTTTTCTAACTAAAAATATTAGAAATAATTTCTGAAATCCAGGAAAATGATCTATTTCTTTTACTCTATATTTTCAATACGAATTTACATCATGCCTTGGATTGGCAGTGTTAAGAGAAATCAGGTGACAACAATGTTACATTTAGTAGAAATAAAATCACAAATTTAAAGAGCACTCCTCTTATTTAGTGCATTATCTAATTTCCATAGATTAAAATAATTAGCAGCAGCTAAAAGCAAACATCTTTTATGCAGAGTATTTCAACTTCTCCATTTCAGCGTTTCTTTGTTCTTCTCAAATAGATGGCACTATTAAAAGTGCCATGCTTAACAAGGTTGAAAAATGCAAGCTCAAGACTTCTTTTTATTAATTTCTATAAAGTAATTGATGCAAATGCTGTTTTTAACAAAGTGGATAATAGTTTGATATATCTGTACACTATAATGAACTCCTAGTTTCTATGAAATGGCATTTCAAGGCATGTGCACTTAGCCACAATCGCAGGTATTTGCCTGAGAAAAAGTCAATGAAAACACAGACTGATTTTTACCTTTTACCAAAATACTTTAAAAGACCTCCAGAAAATGAAGTCATGACATAAGCCTAAGATTGAAAATCAGGCTTATCAGATGTGATATTTTTTCTATCCTGCTCTATGGAGTAGAGAGTTGGTCTCTGACAAAAGGCCACCTGAAGAGACTAGAAGCATTTGAAATGTGGATTTACAGGTGTCTGTTACGTATAAGCTGGGTTGACAAGATCAGAAATGAGGAAGTGAAAAGCCACCTGGGAAAGCCAAGGGAAATCATCAAAACAATTAAAAAATGAAAGTTAGAATATTTCGGACATGTGATGAGATACCCAGAAAAATATGGCATACTCCATTTAATCCTCCAGGGAAAGATTGAAGGCAAATGAGGTCCAGGCAGAAGAAGAACATCATGGCTTCAAAATCTAAGGGACTGGTATGGACAAAACTCAGCAGCACTTTTTCATCCGGCTGCTGATAAAAACAGGATTGCCAACATGATCGCCAACGTCCGATAATGGATATGGCACAAGAAGAAGAAAATGAAGTACTGGTAAATCCAAGTGTGGGTGGTTTGCTACCTTCTATTTATTAACAGAAATCAAAACAAGTATTATTAATAAATTTACCCATTGAGCAAACTATACCACAAGCTACATAAAAAGTCTACACTACTAACCTGCTGTCTATGTTACAAAGGAGATAGGAAGTGGATTTTCAAAAGGAAAAGTCAGGTGAATGGCCGAAGCATTACCTGCACTGCCAAATTTTATATAATCATAAACCAGGAGAGAATGATAAAGAAAACCCAAACCTACAAGTATATATTTATTAAGACGACTGGCATGTAAATAGTATCAGTTTGGATCCAGGGAAGTTGATACATAGCCAGTTATATGTGGTCTTCTCTGCATCCTTCTCTGTGCATTTATAAACTTGCACCCATGTGCCCCAGCAATAGCTATAAAAACAATTCTTGGAACTGAATTGAGCAAGAATCCAAAAGAAAAGCCAAAATTTAGAGTAATAAACTATAGTATATTATTAGATTTTTTAAAAAGGGTATGGAAACAATAAGTACTTAGTTTAATTCTGTTGAGATGATTAGGAAGAAGATGGAAAACTTTAAGAAAAATGTAAACGTGTTAGACATCAGCTGTCCACATTTTTGGGGGGGGGGGGAAGGAGAGCCATTGGAGTGATAGAATTCAGATAGAAGCATGTGAACCCAAATTGAGCCATAGACTAGAATGTAAATAACGACCTTGGAGTCATTATTTACTATTTGAAAAAGGAAGAGAGAAAAGTGAGGAAAGAAAAACCACAAAGAAAAGTGCAGATATTGCTGTTTCAAAATTAGATGAAGCAAGCCTGCCATAGTCAAATATTTCTTCTTGAGCTAGCAATGGTCAGTGCTAAAAATTATGATCAGGAAGAAATCAACATTCTGATAACTAGGTAATCTTACTCATTGGGCATATCCAACATGGGCTGAGAAATCAGTGGAGAACAGAACAGAACAGAACAGAATAGAATAGAATAGAATAGAATAGAATAGAACCTTGGAGGTCGTTTAGTCCAGCCCCCTCCTAAAGCAGAAGAACCTGTACCATTTCAGACAAGTGACTGTCTAGTCTCTTCTTAAAAAACCTGCAGTGAAGGAGGGCCCACGATTTCTGAAGGAAAGCCGTTCCACTGGTTAATTGTCCTCACTGTTAGGAAGTTTCTCCTTAATTCCAAGTTGCTTCTCTCTTTGGTCAGTTTCCAACCATTGTTTCTTGTCCTGCCCTGTGGTGCTTTGGAGAATAGTTTGATGCCCTCCTCTTTGTGGCAGCCCCTCAAATACTGGAATACTGCTATCATGTTACCCCTGTTTCTTCTTTTCTTTAGAGTAGCCAAACCCAGGTCCTGCAGATGTTCTTCATATGTTTTAGACTCCAGGCCTTTGATCATTTTAGTTGCTCTTCTCTGAACTTTTTCCAAAGTCTCAAAATTGGTTGCAGTATTCCAGGTGTGGTCTTACTAGGGTTTTATAAAGTGGTACTAATACTTCGCGTGATCTTTATTCTGTGCCAGACATAGGGTCCCATATACTATGAAATGAAACAAGAACCTGGATTCTTCTTCAAATCCCAAATTACAAACTAATGAAAATAGAGATTATGAGAAAAGGAGAGGCACAGGCCATTTCCAGCTTTTGAGAACATCTAGGCAATTTTAAAAAGTACGGCATAAAATGGTGTCCCCTCACCCATTGAGCTTAAGGTCCATTATCTGATTGGTTCTAGGTAAGAGTCATTTCCTTTTCAAAATAGGACAAATTTGCTGTGAATTCTGAGTGATAAATTGAGTGAAGCCCCAGCTACAATTGCAGGAGAAGGGTTAATAACTTTTAGAAGAAGGAAGCTTTTCTTAACATCATCATCCACCCACATTTTTGTTTCTAAGCAAGCATGCAGTGTAAATACAATTATTACAGACTCTGAGCAGTGAAACAGAAGAATATAAAGCAACAGTCCTGTGAGTAATTGTGAACATATCCCTGTGAACATGAAGAATAATTTACAACTTCTTGACTGACAGACTTAGCCATTATGATTCCCAGGAGCGGGAAAATATATTATTTAAAGATGCAGAGAATCCATATCTACGAAATAACTAAAATAGTTACAAATAATTAGAATTTCAGTTAAAAGTCTGTCCAGCAAAATGGTTTTAAAGCTTTCTTAAAGGCCACTAAAAACATTAAGTCCTCTTATCTCAGTAGGGAGTATAATTACTCACGTTCATTTTTATATATATCACTGTTGTGACTACTGCCTGTCGATGGCCTTCGGTTAGGCCGAAACAGGAAATAAAGATTTGTCCCATGTTTGGGGCCTAGCAAGGTAATCTAAATAGTTAACAAGCATTTTATATATATATATATATATATATATATATATATATATATATATATATATATATATATATATATATATATATATATATATATATATATATATATATATATATATATATATATATATATATATATATATAAAGGTAAAGGTTCCCCCGCACATGCGTGCTAGTCGTTTCCGACTCTAGGGGCCGGTGCTCATCTCCGTTTCAAAGCCGAAGAGCCAGCGCTTGTCCGAGGACGTCTCCGTGGTCATGTGGCCGGTATGACTAGACGCCAAAGGCGCACGGAACGCTGTTACCTTCCCACCGGAGTGGTCCCTATTTTTCTACTTGCATTTTTATGTGCTTTTGAACTGCTAGGTTGGCAGAAGCTGGGACGAGTAACAGGCGCTCACTCTGCTACGCGGTACTCGGGATTCGACCCGCCAAACTGCCGACCTTCTGATCGACAAGCTCAGCGTCCTAACCCACTGAGCCACCGCGTCCCTTTATATATATATATATATATATATATATATATATATATATATATATATATATATATATATATATATATATTAAAGGTAAAGGTTCCTCCGCACATGTGTGCTAGTCATTTCCAACTCTAGGGGCCAGTGCTCATCTCCGTGCTCAGCATGCTTCTCCAAGAAGAAGGAAGCTGAAGACACCAGCCTGAGGATGACGGATGGGATTCCATCGAAACGTTGCTCCTACACCTTCAATTCTACGCGGGGAAAAACCCGAATGACCAAAGATCCATATATATATATATATATATATATATATATATATATATATATATATATATATATATACAGTTACAAGCCAAGTTTAGTTTTTTGTTTTTAAAATAATTTTTAAAATGCATGATTCATTGTA
The DNA here is from genome assembly GCF_964194415.1 of Vipera berus. NCBI lineage: Eukaryota > Metazoa > Chordata > Lepidosauria > Squamata > Viperidae > Vipera > Vipera berus. The sequence continues at coordinate 248,171,219 of NC_138202.1, read as the reverse complement.
ACTTCATATTAATTTACCATCTAGATTAAAGGTCATAAAAATATTGCATCCCCAAAGTAGATTTCTACAAATAAAAATAAGGGTTTATTTCATCTCTATATGAGCATATTAATCCATTATTCAGATGGAAAGCATACTTGTCCTTTGTAATACATTTTACTACCAAGTAACCATATCATTTTCAGCTAAGAACACAAAAAAGCAAGGTAAGAAAAATAGAAAAGAAAACAAGAATAATTTGAATGAATGAATAAAAATCTATTATTCACTCATTCATTCAAACTTATTAACTTCCCAACTCCAGAGGATTCATATATACGCTGATATGCTCATCTTTTATATGTACAAAGTGGTCTGTCATTCAAAGTAGTATAATATTTGGAAAAGATAATATTGCTTTCTAAATTGTGATTTCATAAAAAAACAAGAAATTAATTTTTTAAGTCCAGTTTGATGGAATAGAAATTATGTAACTAAAACTGAACTATGAGTACTTGTAGCTGGAGGAAGAGGAGGAGGAGGAGGAGGAGGAGGAGGAGGAGGAGGAGGAGGAGGAGGAGGAAGAGGAGATTTTCAAATTACAAATTCTAGTGAAATAAGAATTGTTGTAGTATAATTTCCAGTGTAGATATTGGAGACATCTTTTGGTTAGAGAAAAATTATATTACTGATTCAATTGTCATGGCTTTTGTAACAGTTATTACATTTGTTTTCCCACAATGTATTTTTTTAAAAAATTTCAAAGTTTATGATCCTCACTCAGTTTTGGGCATAGTCATTAAATACTCCTCAGCCCTCATTGATTTCACTGGGAAAAGAATTGAGCAAATATTTAATAGCTACAAAATTCAGTCTTACTTTGCCAGAAATATGCCATTAGTTGTTTGCCTATAGTATAGTACAGTTCTTGATTGATTACAAGAAAGGATTCCTGCAGGCAGCATTATATACCTTTGCACTGATCTGTACATGGAAACAGATTTAATTACAAATATCAGTATTGGCTGTATTGCAATATGTTTCCATATGATCTAGATTTAATAACAAATTTAAGGATTGAATTAATGTGATATGTATATTATATAGATACTTTTCCCCCTTAATTTTTTTCTAATTTTGTTTGTTTTCATCACTGCAATGTATGTACTTTTTATAATAATATTAGCGACTTTTCATTGTTTGTTACATCTCACTAATAAAAAAAAAAGTTTAAAAACCAGGATGCCATCAAAGGAAGCTGCATGCAAGGGATGGGCGGAAATTTCACTGATCGTTCATACATGTATGCGATGTTTTACCGGAACTAATCTCAGGCACGCCTGTTAAACAAATAGTTCATCAGAAATATCAATATCAAACCTATATGAAAATAATGGAGAGTCATCCAAGGGACCTCAGCAACATAAGCCATCTTTCAATAAGATCAGACCATTAACTTCATTCTCTCCTGGACTGGAATACATGGGCAACAATTAATGACACCATATCATATTACAATTATGTATAGGGTTGACTACATCTGTTGTTTTAAAATGCAATAGCTCAACATCTTGCTGTTGAGATGTATCCAGACAGGTTTAAAACATGCAGAATAGAAAGTGCTGGTTGAAACCAACCAATATGGAGATGTTTAGGAGAGAAGCAGAAAACTCAATGGGGAGCTTCACTGTCACTAGGAGAGCTATAGGAAATGTGAAAAGTTATGGAATGGTTATGGAATGGAAAAGTTACATAATATCATAGTTAACCTTTTAATAGAAATTTTAATTGTAATTCAAAATAAATTTAGGGGAAAAAATTGTGCAGTTTTTCCTCTCTTTTTAAACCCTAGGAACTCTGGGTAGTTCACAGGTATTAAAAAAAAGATAATGAATCAACAAGAATAAATAGGAACAAACATATATACATTCGTTATTATACTAATTCATTAACTAATATAGTCACTGATCATTTTACAACTAATTCTTAAAGACCCTCCAGATAACCAAGATTTTAACCTGCGTCTGAAAGGCCAGGAGAAGAGGCGAGCATTCCACCTATGGGGGATGGGAACTTGCACGATACGTATGTTAAATTCTCACACTGAAGAACAAATGTACTGTTGAAAACTAGATTTGGTTCTTCTGTCTTTGACTTGTAAAAGTCCTGGCTCAACAAATCAAAGAAAAACAACACAATAGAAACAAAATGAAAAACTTTATTTGTGATTCTTTCTTTCTTTCTTCCTCTCTACAAGGCAGCACTTACAGTATATTAAAAATGTTCGAATCATGGTTGTTGTTGTTTTTAATTTGAACAAACATTGCTCATCTTGAAGTTGCTCTTAACAAAGAAATGGGTTCAGAAACCTACGAACAGAAGCTGTAGCAGACAAAAAAGTTATATCTTGAATGGCACGCTTTCCAGCAAAGCAAGCAATTTATTGCAACACCCCACCTCCACCCCAGTTCTCAGAATTAGTGACTCATACATTTGATCAACTACATTAAAGGTCACCCCTAAGTAACTCCAATAAAGAATTACCTGGCATTTTTCCATATGGTGACTCTTACTCCATTTATAGAGCTTGGCAATTATCCTGTGTCAAGATCTTCTTTTCTTGAAAAGCCGTCTAGCCCAACCAAGTCCATTTTGACTATAAAGATGAAAAAGAACTGTCAGAAGGTAGACATGGGGCGGGGGGTGGGGGGGGTGGGGGGGTGGAGGAAGCTTGAAGGGGCCCGTCAACACTTAAGCACCCAGAGGAGAGCTTATGGAGCTCCCTCTTGCTGGAAGGTGGCTAAGAAGTTCATGAGTTTCTTGATAAATGATATTCAAAAGGAGCAGAATGGAATGGGTTTTTCTTCACACCTATCTCTTTAAGTCTTAGAGGTCCCTTTTAAGACAGGCACAACTAGCTCCTAGAAGCTTCAGTCTTTCAAATTAAACTGTAACCCCTCCAAAGGGAGAGAACAGAAGTCAGAAAAATATCAACATAAGGTTTAGAAGTCTGCTTGCATAAAATACAATCAGTAATTAGGAAACAGAGTCTGTAAGAGCCAGGTATAGAATTCCAAACAAGCCAACTTTCTTCTCCAATAGGAGCTGTCTGGAGATTTTGAACAATCGTATCTGCAAGCCAGTGTTTCTTGGAAAGGCCTGGTGATACTGAATCTTTTGCAGGCCTTGAACAGCAATGCCAAATATAATAGGGTTCTCCCAGGAACTACTAGCTCTCCAGCTTCTCTCCAAATGTCTTCCTCTCTGAGGACTTTTTGACTCTCTTGACTTCCACTTCCACTCTTGTACTGAGAAACTCAGCTGCTTTCAAAATGCTCAGTAAATCTACTAATTCTTTCTCCTCAAATGCTTGGAAACACCTGAGACATCTTCAGAGGAGACTGGTGTTTCCTCTCACCACGCACAAAAGGCAACCTAGGCATCATATTCTTCATATAATGCATTTAATTTCTATTCCAGTTCTGTACTTACTGTATTTCTACTTGGCTATTAACCAGCAGAATTTCATTTTATCTCTACCTGTGAGTTGATCCCCATGGCCATTTCGCCCTAGCACAAGAATGGGCCACTGAAAATGTTTCGAAGACAGAAATGCACCGTGTCATCCTGTACTTACACTGAGCCCACCAACAAGATAATTTTTTTTTTTACTTGTAATGCTCAAGCTCTGCTGTCCAATTCATCTGTGATTGTATGTTGTGCAGGAACACCTTCTTCTCTATTATTGGATGCTCCCCTCCACAATCATTTTTTTACATGTTTACCAGTTCAACCCTCTCTTTTTAAAAAAAGTTCATTAATGGAACAATAAAATGATATTTATTTATTTATTTATTTATTTATTTATTTATTTATTTATTTATTTATTTATTTATTTATTTGTTTGTTTGTTTGTTTGTTTGTTTGTTTGTTTATTAATGGGACTTATATCCCGCCCTATCTCCCGAAGGACTCAGGGTGGCTAACAACAATAACATATAACAGAAATTAAGATAAAATTAAAATTAAAGTTAAGATAAAATTAAAATTACATATGTCTGTATGTGTGCACTCTGTCGCTTTCTTCTAAACCTATGAGGTCCATTCTTTTTGATGTTGCCCAAAAGTCTCCCCTAAATATGCTGCAATTGTGAGGAAATACTTTCTTTGGTCATGGACATTAAAATTCACATTTGAAGAATGGACTCCATCACTTTGGCAGATCACATGGGCACAGAGCAGTTGGAATCCAAGCCAAGAAAAGGTAGATGGCACTACTGTTTTACTATTTACTATTTTAATTAGAATACTACAGAAACTGCAGTTGTTGTTTTGTAACTAGTGGCTGCTAATGAACAGACCCTGATCTAGTGCTTCCAAATCCTTTTCCCTGGGGTTGAAGGACTAGGTCTTTCTGTCCCATGGAGAAGCCTCAACATGAATAGTAAAGTCAACACTGACTAGGCAGCAAGTTGGCACCTTGCTAAAACTTCACTGTTTATGGTTGCATATGCATATCTTTGGATCAGAGCCACTGGTTCTCATAATTAAAAAGTGTTTGTTTGTGTGACTTAAATAGCATCTTGCTATACTTTATTCCCCTTGAAGAATTATTGTCATGCCACTTACTATTTAGACATTTCAATTGCATCTGTTTGTTTAGGTGGGAGAGAAGGCTGTGAAAGAAGGCATAGTATGTCAGTGCTTTTTCTAATTGAAAATATCAACACAGTTAACACGTTTCCTTTCTCCTTGTCCACTCTAATCTTATTTATTGTGCCTCTGACACCTTCCGTTGCTTTTCTCATGGCTCATTATTTTAGCTAACATGATTCTAGTAGTTTTTTTTTAAAAAGCAACAACTGAAAGCAGTATGGTTCCTATATCATCAGACATAAATCTCATCTGCTGTTCTGTAGTCCACATTAAAGAGTGGGTCATCACTAATTATGGATTACACATTTTCATAGCAACCACCTGAAGGTGACAAAACATTTGCTTTTGTCATGGTTCTGTTGAGAAACCCTGAGTTGCTAGTTGTATGACAGTTTCTAAGGGAAGGTCAGGTATATGAAAACAACTTGATTTTATTTCACACCTTATTTCCTGTTACCAGGGTAAGTTGTTAATTAAATTGTTTGAACTAAACTGTTTTATCACCCCAGCAGCCTATATTTATTTCACATTGCAAAGACAATTCTGGTTAGTATTATCTAGCCTGCTGATCCTGCATTTAACCTTCCCTCTCACTCACAAACTAGGAGATGTCCATAGATATCATAATAGCATAATTAGTAGATCGCATGGTTTGGTGTGTATGTTTTCACATAGTTTAAGTAGATCTGTAAAATCAGTTCTTCCTACTCCCCATTTTTCCAATACTATCCTCCTGTAACACTCCTGTAGTGCACTCCTTACCAGGTATATGACAGCCGGAAATTGTCCTCTGTGATTTCCATCTTTTGAAAGGGACAGCTGATTTTTCTTCCTACTGTATGCTGTGCAGACCTTGGTAGGAATTAGAATGAATGTCTCATTTCTGAATCAGACTGAAAGTAGACCAGAATTATTCTAAATTTGCTTGATATGTGCTGATATCCTATTTAAGGTAAAACTTAATGACGCATGCACGAGTCTCTTACTATAGCCCATCTCAATAAAACTTTTTAATCTACCAACTGAGTTGGTCTGCAGATCTGCAGTATCTTATAGAGTTGACATCAATCTTGCAAGTCTCATTGTGATTTACCTCCCCTCTCTCTTTAACTCTGGTGAATCCAAGGAATCTTCTTTATTTTTTTTAATTTATTTTTTTATAACAAGTTTTATTAGTTTTTCAAATTACAACCTATATATTTAGAAAGCATCATGATACCTGGGTAGTCATCAATTGAGTAACAGAGTTTTCAATACATTGTTCAGGTTACATTATCATAGCATCCTTCTCAATTTCCCTCAACATTCAATACAACGTATTTAAACTAAAAATTTCTAGGAATAGCATAGTCAATTAAAGAAGATTTTTTTCAATCCAATTACGATAAGGTATATCTATATCCTGTTATTAAATTTTATCTAATTTTGATGTTAATTATAGTATCCAAGTTTAACCTTTAACATCCCAAATAGTATTCACAACCCAAAGTTCCCTTATTTTATTACACCAAAAATTGTATCATCTAATATACACCCAATATTTAAATAGCTAGCTTCTACCTAATAAACATTGTTTATTTCATATCCTAATACATCACAAGTTACCAGGGAGAGTCTATATTTATCAATCTACTTCTACTTATACATAACCAAAATTTTAACATCAAACATAGGTTCCATAAGCCAAATTTCCATATATATCAATATATAAATTTATGATATTTGACATAAGCTTAAGGTAAAGGTAAAGGTAAAGGTTCCCCCGCACATGCGTGCTAGTCGTTTCCGACTCTAGGGGCCGGTGCTCATCTCCATTTCAAAGCCGAAGAGCCAGCGCTTGTCCGAGGACGTCTCCGTGGTCATGTGGCCGGCATGACTAGACGCCAAAGGCGCACGGAACGCTGTTACCTTCCCACCGTGGTGGTCCCTATTTTTCTACTTGCATTTTTACGTGCTTTCAAACTGCTAGGTTGGCAGAAGCTGGGACGAGTAACAGGTGCTCACTCTGTTACGCGGCACTCGGGATTCGACCCGCCAAACTGCCGACCATCTGATCGACAAGCTCAGCATCCTAACCCACTGAGCCACCGCATCCCTTGACATAAGCTTAGTAAATACTTAAACACATTTTAATTCTATCTCATGAATATTTTCGATTTCAGATCCTAATAAGTCACTAATCACTAACAAAATGACCTACAATAATTCTCTAGGAATTCATATTTTAAATCTAACTCTAGATTTCTTTTTTTGCCAGGTGGGTTTCCAGACCCAGGGCTTTAAATTGCCGAGTAGGTCTTCATTTGTTTGCATGTATATTATTTGCACCACAGGAGGCCATCCAACCATCAGCAATATACAAAGGTTGAACCATTTATAGTCATTATATTGTTGCCATGTTAATTCCACTCTCTTTATTTGCTCTGACAACTCTGTCTGCGGTTCAGTCTGGATTCTTCTTCCATCTGGGTTGATCTGTTTTGAGTAGAAAATCTTATCCAGTTTTATAGTTAGTGACTGACTGTCCAAGCTTTCCACAGGTTGTCTTTGTTGGTCTTTGGCTTCCTCTATATTGGCATCACTATCTTGCATGTAGTGTACATCTGAAATTGTAGGCTCCTTACAGAGGGACAGAAGTTGAGTATTAAGTTTTTCCCTAGTTTGTTGTTGGTCTTTAAGATTGTCTGTCATAGTAGTGATTCCTTGTACTTTAAAAATTGTAGGTTCTTTGAGTAAAGTCAGGTTTTGGATATTAGTTTTTTTCAGTACTTTGTTGTTGTTGCTTATATTCCTCTGTCTCAATAGTAATATCTTCCAATTTTGTTATGTTCTGAAGTGTAAATTCTTTAGTTGCAGTCTGGGTTTCAGTTTGTGACTTAAGGTTGGCATGTAAATTATTAAATTTGGAAATAGACATCTCAGTGACTCTGTAAATTGTTTCAAGTATAAGGTTATAGTCAAGTGAGGTTTGTGGCTGATCCTTCTCTATTTTGTAATAATTATAAATAGTCCTTGGTGGAGGCTATTTTTCAAACAAAAATCAGTAAGTGTCCACCTCCACAAGTCTAAGCCAAATTCATCTCCAGCTGTTTCAGGTTTTTATCTTAATGCCAAGGTCAGTCCAAAATGTAAGCAAGCTTGTTTGCCAGTAGTAACAGACTTGACCAAATCCTTTTCAGACGGAGTCTTTTTATTTATTTCTTTTTTTGTCCATTTTTTAGACTAATAGGTAGAATAGTCCATTTCTGTAAATACAGGAACTTTGGGCCAAAAGTAAAAAGGCAGTAAGTCCAATTAATCAGTATAATTTAGTACAAGGCTTTTTCTTTTCTCTCCCAATGTAGACAAAGGCTGCTATTAAGGAGAGTGGGGAAAAAATCACTTCCCTCTCTCTTCACAAGGGGAAGCAAATTCGGAAAGCTTTTGACAGGCAAAGTAGATGATTAGGGAAAGAACAAGGCAATTCTCACCCAGTTTTCAAGTACTTTCAAGTGTTTTGTTGTGCTTTTGGCTTCGGCAGGAAATGGCTAAACGATGGGCCATGGGAGTGGCCAATCCTTTCTTCTTTGGTTCAGAGAGTAGCTACAAGCTGATGGGACGGCCGCCGCCCTTCTATCCCCGACTGGAGAGACCTCTCCCCCACTCATTGCCCCTCCAGGGTGACTTTTGACCCCTTTACAGGGGCCCCCCGATGAAGAAATCCAGGCAACATGAGGAGTGATTCCCTAATGCATCTGCTTCCCATGATATAAGGAAAGTTTTAGCCCTCTTTGTTCATGAAAGGGTTTTTGCTTATCTCCGTCAAGGTTGCCTTCATGACTCTCTACAGTAGATGAGTCCACACTATTTCTAAAGGTTTCTATTTCCTTAATCTTTCTGTTTTATTATGGGATTGATAAGAATAGAATAGAATAGAATAGAATAGAATAGAATAGAATAGAATAGAATAGAATAGAATAGAATAGAATAGAATAGAATAGAATAGAATAGAATAGAATAGAATAGAATAGAATAGAATAGAATAGAATAGAATAGAAGAATAGAATAGAATAGAATAGAATAGAATAGAATAGAATAGAATAGAATAGAATAGAATAGAATAGAATAGAATAGAATAGAATAGAATAGAATAGAATAGAATAGAATAGAATAGAATAGAATAGAATAGAATAGAATAGAGCTGGAAGGGACATTGGAGGTCTAGTCCAGCCCCCTGCTCAAGCAGGAGATCTTACATCATTTCAGACAAGTGACTGTCTAGTCTCTTCTTAAAAACCTCCAGTGATGTAGAGTTTATATTTTTGAAAAGGTCTCTGAAAGCTGGAAGTAGATTCCTCTTTTAGTAACTGAATTGGGCTTATCAACATGTTTTAATATTATGGTTCATCTTTCTGGGACTTCCTCTATCTCATCTGATAGGACACAGCCACTCAGATGCAAAGTATAAATGATCAGAATCTTTAAACATAGGAAACTGTACCTGTGACAACATTAGATTTTGTGGATTTACAGCTCTATATATGTCCAACAAAGATTATGGATTGCTGTCACTTTTCTGGACCAATGTGGTCAAAATTAGGTTAAAATTGAATCTCACAAAGATTGAAGGACAATAGTACTGAATGGCTAAAAATCTGAAGAAGATTATCTTGTGACTGATGAGGACTTTGTGCCTGTATTTCATGTGAACGTTTTTATTGCAGTGTATTTTACCTTAGACTGTTATCCCTAGCCTCCCTTATAGGGAATTGCTACTCTATATTTTACATGGGAATGAGTTTTGAAGATAGAAGAAAAAGCTGCAGCCTGGATAACTGGTATGTAAAGGATATCCCAGGTCATCCCAAAGGTGCTTTTTCAAGAGGCAACTGGACATTCTTGTTTTTCTTTGAAGATGTTTTGCTTCTCATCCAAGTAGCTTCTTCAGCTCTTCTTGGGTGAGAAGCAAAATGTCTTCAAAGAAAAATAATAAAGTCCAGTTGCCTTTGAAAAAGCACCATTGGGACAACTATGACCTGGATGACTGATAATCTCCATAGTCAGATATCCCAGGTGCATAGAAGGAGAGGGGTCATGGGAACCATTTTAGAAGGGATTGACCCTTATTTTCCAGTAAAAGGAGAAGATGTTGTTAATGTAACTTTACAATAAGGGTAGAACTAGTATTTATTATTGTGCTTTTTGTCTAAACCACCTTGAAGATCTACTACCAGGATGTTTAAATGTTTCCTGAATAAGAGCTTGTAGTTAAAAATCATGGCAACAGTGGAAGATGAGATGAAGAGAAAGACCCTGGAAGAGAAAACGAGAGTCCTGAATCTATGGGTAGGAGAATCTAAAATCATAGTAGACTATTGGTGGATGGAGCTACCCATGCCAAATGTGAATGAAAAATGAAAATTTCCAGAAGGCTTCCTCTGGTTCTATGAGTTGCATTTATATGCCTAAACAACATTCTGTCAGCTAGCAGAGCTATTAGACAAGGTTCCACAGAAATGGGTATAGGTGTTGTTAGTAGGCAAGAGAATGAAGAGCACTACAAAAATTAAAAAGCACTACAAAATTAAAAAGTACATTCTAATAATAGGCATAAATTTAACCAAATAAATGTCCTCACATCTCAGTTCTAATAAGATGTTTAAGATCATTAAGTACTGTGAATCTCCTAGACTTGGATCCCATTCCTGACTATATTTCCTGTAAAAAAAATCTTCCTGCTCCTTAACAAAAATAATGCTACCATTTGACAGAAGCTGACCAATTTTTATAGTCAAGTGGAACATTTCCTCTGTCACCACCATCACCTCCCCTGTTGTGCTCACACACTTCCTATTACTTTTGAGTGATTTTTGTCATGAAGGAGGCTGACCCACAGAAGGCATTCACTGACATGGAAAAATGCATGTGAAAATAGTCATGAGGATTTCATGAGGTGGTCAGGCACTAGATGACCAAATTTATCACTACACATTCCCTTTTTCCCCATAATAAAATACAGACGTACCAAATACTGTTTTCTGTTTTTCTCCCTCACCACTACAGCAGTAATTTTACTTTGCTTTTATATGGATTGTAGTACTGAATACAAGCATACTCATAGGCAAGGCACAATGGAGGCAGGCAACGTCTGTTATTTTCAGCAGAAGGTCATAACCCAGGCTTTATATTTTAAATAACTATTACAATGAAGATGAGGGTATAGCTACAAAAGGAATAGTTATAATTTATGCCTGACTTACTTCAGCAGAATATAGTTTATTTATAAACTGCTTATGGCAAACTCTGTATGCCCCTGTTCAATGTGCATGCTGAACTGTCTTCTGGTAAATTATTTAAATTACACCTAGCAGTAATTCCTGAGGACTTTCATACTTCATTTTCTCTATTAGTATAACAGGGGAAAGCTGCTATGCAAGGATTGCTCTAAATTCCCAGAGTGTGAGTTCCAAACTCTGTATGTGTTGCATTATGCCTGTCAAAAAACTTGTCTTCTCCTGAAATTTATTACTGAAGTCTCTCCACTAGAACTATTCATTGAAGCCTTACGGAAAGCTCATACATGATTTAAGAAGCTAACAGCACTGAAAGAAATAGGTCAGGTTAAAAAAAAATCTGAATTTAAGCTACCTTCACTTATTACTTATGCAAGATTATGCATAATTTAGCACGCTGCTGAATATGCAAGGGCAGAATAATTGTTTACAAAATATTTACTCTGCATTTGTACCTGTGTTTTAGTGAGATAAGGTGATTTCTCAGTATTTGCTAATCACATTAGGAAAAAAAGGGATTAAATACATTTTTGATTGTGCTGATAACTGCATGACATTATATATAAACAAAGATCATGTTCAACATTCTTAAATAAGATATTTAGTTCTTTATTCACATTGTATAGCTAAATGCAGGAAGGTGAAAACAACTCAGGGTAGATTTTTTTTCCTCTGCCTTATATCATGATCCAGTCATTACCAGCTGCATATGCTTGAATCACATGCATTTAAAGTCAGATGCTCTGAGATAATAGAGCTCTTTAAGCACCTTTCGTGTGTATGATAAACTATTCTATTCACACTCATCCTTCATAAGAACAATGTAAACACCAATATATTAAATTCAGCACTACTAATCAACATGCATAGTGTGGGTACACATTTTAAAGAATAGACACATTATGCCCTTCTGTACCCAAGTTCTAATCATGTCAACCCTCATAGGTCAGCTAGGACCATGACTGATGCTATCACATGCGTGCACAGTGTCCATTTGAAAGCAACTCTTGGGTTTTCAAGAACTGAGCCAATTTCTTTTTAGCTCAGCTGGAAGCTGCAGTACAGATCATCTCTATTGTTTAATGCTGCAGCTCTATAGACCTGATCAGAGGACCATCTCTCCATTTGCATGGTGAGATGCCTTACCATGTTTCAAGTCTTTCTAGGGGAGAAGTAGCTTGGTGCCATTTCATCTCTTTCTTATACAGACTGCTGGGATTCTATGGGACATACAATTAAATAAATGCACACAACATGAATGCACACAACAGGACCTGAAGGGGAAAGGCATAAGCAATGAATTGTACTTTTTTCCTCTTCAAATATGTACTGTATAAGAGGATTTTTTACTACTGCAAGACCTGTACCAACTTCCTGACCTTACTTGACAACAAAGATTTCTTGCTAATGAGAAATTTTCAGGACCATTGTTTATTAAGAAAAGTAAAGATACTTGTAGGGTCTTTAAAATCTTGGAATAAAGTAAGACAAAATCGAAATGCTATTACTGACTTCAAATGAGGTATATTCTGCTCCCCACGATCCCATTCAGGATTGGACAAAACTATACAGTGAGGAAGCAGTTTAAATCCAAAGCAGGCCAGGTTTAATCCAAAGCTTTCCATATTTGAAGGAACCTCAGTTGCCCCTGAATCAAAAGTTGGAATTAAGATTGCCGGAAGAAATATCAACAACCTAAGATACGCAGATGATACCACTCTAATGGCAGAAAGTGAAGAAGAACTAAAGAGCCTCTTGTTGCGGGTGAAGAAGGAGAGTGCAAAACTTGGGTTGAAACTTAACATTAAGAAAACCAAGATCATGGCATCTGGCCCTCTTAATTCTTGGCAAATAGATGGGGAAGAAATGGAGGTAGTGACAGATTTTGTTTTCCTGGGCTCCAAGATCACTGCAGATGGGGACTGTAGCCAAGAAATTAAAAGACGCTTGCTCCTGGGGAGGAAAGCCATGGCAAATCTAGACAGCACACTAAAAAGCAGAGACATCACCCTGTCAACAAAAGTGCGTATAGTCAAGGCTATGATCTTCCCAGTTGCAATGTATGGCAGTGAAAGTTGGACCATAAGAAAGGCTGAGCGCCAAAGAATTGAGGCCTTTGAACTATGGTGCTGGAGAAGACTCCTGCGAGTCCCTTGGACTGCAAGGAGATCAAACCGGTCAGTCCTAGAGGAGATCAACCCTGACTGCTCTTTAGAAGGCCAGATCCTGAAGCTAAAACTCAAATACTTTGGCCACCTAATGAGAAGGAAGGACTCACTGGAGAAGAGCCTAATGCTGGGAAAGATCGAGGGCAATAGAAGAAGGGGACGACAGAGAATGAGGTGGCTGGATGGAGTCACTGAAGCAGTAGGCGTGAGCTTAAATGGACTCCAGAAGATGGTAGAAGACAGGAAGGCCTGGAGGAATGTTGTCCATAGGGTCGCGATGGGTCGGACACGACTTCGCAGCTAACAACAACAACAGTTGCCCTCCAGACCAAAAGGTGGGGTATAAATAGTAAGATTTAAACCAAGATAGAGGGAATCTTCTGCATGATTTCCAGTGTTCTGAGAGAATGGTACCCAAGAAACTACCTGTACGTTTCACCTGGACAACATCTCAAGGCCTTTGGGAAATAAAAAGAATAGAAAGAAAAACAAAAGGACAATAGTGATGGATTGTCAGCCCTTCAACAGGACAGCTAGAGCTGTACTTTGTTGGAAGAGGCTATACTTACAAATCTTATAAGTCTGCTGTCTTCTCTCTTTTATACCCTAAGGATTCTGATTGTGGGGGGTTAGTCTGAGTCTCTTTGTAATACTGTCTCACCTCTCTGTATTTAAAACATGTTTCTTCAGCATCTGGTGTTTCCCTAGTGACTTGTAGATTCCTTCTCCAAGTTCATCTCCCTGGCTCCCTACAAGGATAAATGTGAGTACAAATTATATTACTAAGGAGGAAAAAAAGTTATTCAGAAGTCATATAGAACACAAATACAGCCAATCATTAGAAAAGTGATGTCTCATTAAAGGCTTATTCATACTGTTCTTTATAAGCAGATACTATCAGATAATATAGCATCACATGTGAACATAATTATTTTATGGATTACATACAGCCCCAATTTAATAGCTTTCTTGCACTTTCAAAGCTGAAGAAACATTCTATTAATCTATTTCACACATGGAATGCCTCATGCTTTTTAGTACAATCACCTTTAAATTTCAAGAGGGTTATTATAACTCTGATTCAATACATTAAACAAATATATTTACAAAAAGAATTGCTCTATAGAGAAACTAGTTCCAGACCCTAATATTAATAATATAACAGTTTAGAACAAATTAGACTAGACTAGACTAGACAGAAGATTCAGTGAAATCTAGAACATAAAGCAAGATATTCTTGAAAGTCACTAAATAGTCCTACGTTAACGGAATCTCTTCAGATCTTATTGAACCGCAACAACCTTCACTATGTTTCCCAATGACAGTTCATGGTGGACAATTTAGAGAAGTCACATGTGCCATGGCCAAGGCTTTGGAAGACCCAGGAGACTATAGTGGTAGTCTGTTCAGACTATCAATCATATATACCAATTATATCAGAAGCACCTCATAACATAAATTAACACCAGAACCTTATTCAACTATTTTAAAAATAGTTTTGGAAAAGTTTTAAAAATGATAATAGAAGTTTGAATTACTATATCCTATCCATGGAGGCCCCTTCATGGATTACTGCCTTGTCGTGGCGAAGGGGCTTGCGTAATTCAATGAAGCTATGAGCTATGCCGTGCAGGGCCACCCAAGACGGACAGGTCATAGCAGAGAGTTCTGACAAAATGTGATCCACTGGAGAAGGAAATGGCAAACCACTCCAGTATCTTTGCCATGAAAACCCTATGGACAGTACCAAAAGGCAAAACGATATGACGCTGGAAGATGAGCCCCTCAGGTCGGAAGGTGTCCAATATGCTACTGGGGAAGAGCAGAGGGCTAGTACTAGTAGCGCCAGAAAGAATGAAGCGACTGGGCCAAAGCCGAAAGGACGCTCAGCTGTGGATATGTCTGGTGGTGAAAGGAAAGTCCGATGCTGTAAAGATTTTTTCTCCATAGGAACCTGGAATGTAAGATCCATGAATCAAGGAAAACTGGACGTGGTCAAACAAGAGATGACAAGACTGAACATTGACATCTTAGGTATCAGCGAACTAAAATGGACAGGAATGGGTGAATTTAATTCAGATGACCATCAGGTATACTACTGTGGGCAAGAATCCTTCAGAAGAAATGGAGTAGCCTTCATAGTCAATAAAAGAGTAGGAAAAGCAATACTGGGATACAATCCTCAAAATGACAGAATGATCTCAGTTCGAATCCAAGGCAAACCATTCAATATCACAGTAGTCCAGGTCTATGCCCCAACCACCAGTGCTGAAGAGGATGAAATTGACCAGTTCTATGAAGCACTACAGCACCTTATAGAACTAACACCAAAAAATGATGTTCTTATCATCATGGGGGATTGGAATGCTAAAGTAGGAAGCCAAAAGATAACTGGAATAACAGGCAAGTTTGGCCTTGGAGTGCAAAATGAAGCAGGGCACAGGCTGATAGAATTCTGTCAAGAGAATACAATGGTCATAGCAAACACTCTTTTCCAACAACCCAAGAGACGGCTCTACACATGGACATCACCAGATGGTCAACACAGAAATCAGATTGACTATATGCTCTGCAGCCAAAGATGGAGAAGCTCTATACAGTCAGTAAAAACAAGACCAGGAGCTGACTGTGGCTCAGACCATGAGCTTCTCCTTGCAAAGTTTAGGCTTAAACTGAAGAAAGTAGGGAAAAGCACTAGGCCAGTCAGGTATGAATTAAATCATATCCCTGTTGAATATACAGTAGAGGTGACAAATAGATTTAAGGAATTAGATCTGATAGACAGAGTGCCTGAAGAACTATGGACGGAGGTTGGCGACATTGTACAACAGGTAGCAACCAAAACCATCCCAAAGAAAAAGAAATGCAAGAAAGCAAAATGGCTGTCTGAGGAAGCTTTGCAAATAGCTGAGGAAAGGAGGGAAGCGAAAGGCAAGGGAGAAAAAGAAAGATACACCCAATTGAATGCAGAATTCCAGAGAATAGCTAGAAGAGATAAGAATGCCTTCTTAAATGAACAGTGCAAAGAAATAGAAGAAAATAATAGAATAGGGAGGACCAGAGATCTTTTCAAGAAAATTGGAGAAATGAAGGGAACGTTTAATGCAAAAATGGGCATGATAAAGGACCAAAATGGCAGGGACCTAACAGAGGCAGAAGAGATTAAGAAGAGGTGGCAAAATTACACAGAAGAACTATACAAGAATGAGCTTAACGTCCCTGATAATCACAATGAGGTGGTCACTGACCTCGAGCCAGACATCCTAGAATGTGAAGTGAAGTGGGCCTTAGAAAAGCTGAGCAACAACAAAGCTAGTGGAAGTGACAGTATTCCAGCTGAGCTATTCAAAATCTTAAAAGACAATGCAGTAAAAGTGCTACACTCAATTTGCCAGCAAATTTGGAAAACTCAACAATGGCCACAGGATTGGAAAAGATCAGTTTACATTCCAATTCCAAAGAAAGGCAGTGCCAAAGAATGTTCAAACTATCGCACCATTGCACTCATTTCTCATGCTAGTAAAGTCATGCTTAAAATCCTACAAGCTAGACTTCAGCAGTATGTGGATCGAGAACTACCAGAAGTGCAGGCAGGATTTCGAAGAGGCAGAGGAACTAGAGATCAAATTGCCAACATACGCTGGATCATGGAGAAAGCTAGGGAGTTCCAGAAAAACATCTACTTCTGCTTCATTGACTATGCTAAAGCCTTTGATTGTGTGGATCATAACAAACTGTGGCAAGTTCTTAAAGAGATGGGAATACCAGACCATCTTATTTGTCTCTTGAGAAACCTATATGCGGGTCAAGAAGCAACAGTGAGAACTGGACACGGAACCACTGATTGGTTCAAAATTGGGAAAGGAGTCCGGCAAGGCTGTATACTGTCGCCCTGCCTATTTAACTTATATGCAGAGCACATCATGAGAAAGGCAGGGCTAGATGAATCAAAAGTTGGAATTAAGATTGCCGGAAGAAATATCAACAACCTAAGATACGCAGATGATACCACTCTAATGGCAGAAAGTGAAGAAGAACTAAAGAGCCTCTTGTTGCAGGTGAAGAAGGAGAGTGCAAAACTTGGGTTGAAACTTAACATTAAGAAAACCAAGATCATGGCATCTGGCCCTCTCAATTCCTGGCAAATAGATGGGGAAGAAATGGAGGTAGTGACAGATTTTATTTTCCTGGGCTCCAAGATCACTGCAGATGGGGACTGTAGCCAAGAAATTAAAAGACGCTTGCTCCTGGGGAGGAAAGCCATGGCAAATCTAGACAGCACACTAAAAAGCAGAGACATCACCCTGTCAACAAAAGTGCGTATAGTCAAGGCTATGGTCTTCCCAGTTGCAACGTATGGCAGTGAAAGTTGGACCATAAGAAAGGCTGAGCGCCAAAGAATTGAGGCCTTTGAACTGTGGTGCTGGAGAAGACTCCTGCGAGTCCCTTGGACCACAAGGCGATCAAACCGGTCAGTCCTAGAGGAGATCAATCCTGACTGCTCTTTAGAAGGCCAGATCCTGAAGCTAAAACTCAAGTACTTTGGCCACCTAATGAGAAGGAAGGACTCACTGGAGAAGAGCCTAATGCTGGGAAAGATCGAGGGCAATAGAAGAAGGGGACGACAGAGAATGAGGTGGCTGGATGGAGTCACTGAAGCAGTAGGCGTGAGCTTAAATGGACTCCAGAAGATGGTAGAGGACAGGAAGGCCTGGAGGAATGTTGTCCATAGGGTCGCGATGGGTCGGACACGACTTCGCAGCTAACAACAACAACAACAATCCATGGAGGAGAAAGGAGAAGAGAAAGAGAAGGAGATGAATCAAATGAAAACATATACAAATCAAAATTTTGTATTGAGTTTTCATCTGAACTTGCCAATAATGATTTAAAATGAAATAAAAGATATAAGTGATTACAACTATAGGAAGGAATGTTTTGGCTAAGAATTACAGCAAGGAAATCAGGAAACTATAATAGATATAGTTTCATAAGAGATGTTTAATTTCAACTCTTCTACTACACAAAGAGCTAGACATCTGTTTGCTCTCATCAGTGACAAGAGTTGTCTCCTTTGGCTGAATAAAATCACACTCATACTTAGTGTCACATAACTACTGTAACAGAATGAAGTTCACCCTATATCTAGCAAAATGGACGTCTGTTCTGTACCAGCCTGCTACCGGCCCTGCAGAAAAGGCAGGGACAACCCCTTTACAAACAGCAAGAGGCTGGAACTAAGCCTGCCAAATTTATTAACATAAAACAGAGCAAAACAAGACACCAACCATGAAACAGGAGCTATTCAAGCGGTTGCCTTCAGCAAACCAGCCCTCCCACGCATTCCCCTTTTATACAGTTCAGGGCGTGGCTTCTCTCTGCCTCCTTCCAAGGTGCCCCATTGCCTTCCTCTGTTTACTCCTGATTGACTGCCTCCTGCGTCGGGCGTCCTTGAACAGGGCCAGCTGTGGGTCATCTTCATCCACGCTGTCAGGCTCACACAGCTGGGTCTCCGTCGTGACCAGGTGGGGGGGCCTGGCTGAGGGCTCTCATCAGCAAGCTCTCCAACCCCTCAGCAAGCTCTTCAACACCCCCCTCCTCCTCTGAGTCGTCCGACCCAACTGCCGAACCCACAGGCTGACCCTGAATCACAACAACGTCTCTGCACAAAAGCCTGACCCCCTCAGATGAATGTGTTGAAAAATGCCATGAAATACTTAAGTTTTCTGCTACAAAAAATAATAAACCCATTACATTAGTCTTTATCAATCACTATCATAGTAACAGCATAAAGCCTCAGGGAAAAAACCATAACATATATAGTTCATATAGAACCAGTTTTGTCTAGTGGTTAAGGCACCATGTTGGAAGCCAGAAGACTGAATTCTAGTCCCACCTTAGACATGAAAGCTAGCTGGGTAAGTCATTTTCTCTCAGTTCAACCCACCTCACATGACTGTTGTAGAGAAAATTGGAGGAAGAAGGAGTATTGCCACCTTGAGTTATTTGTAAAAATAACAAAGGCAGGATAAAAGATATATCTATATCTCCATCATCTATACTTTTCCTCCCCTCTTTCTCTCTCAGTTCAATTGTCCAGGACCACCAGATCCAGAAAAGGCCTCTTCAGAAGACAAGTATCATTGTCTCTTTCATGTTCCCATAAGAAGGAGTTTGTAATCTACTGGATCCAAATATCACTATTCTGCCTGTTTCCCTTAATATCCAGGATGGTCAAGGATATAAATAATTATGTAATGCATCAAAAAAGCAAATATCAAGCTGCATCAATGACCACAGATACCTTGATTTCTAAATTGAAAATATTGGATACATCATACATCATATTGGATACATTGTAAGAATGAACAGTGTTCAAGTAGTACTGGAGAAATCCAGTTGTCTATCTTTTACAGCAGTTCCTCTCTCTCATCTCACTTTGTTGTTCTTATAGGAATAACACAAAGGGTGAATCCCATGGAAGCCACCTTGAATGCCTGGAGACAAGACAAACTAGCAAAGGCAAGCTTATGAAAATGAGATTTATGTGTAAGTATTGCAAATTTATAAAGAAAACATCAATCAATTAAAAAAAATCCCTGCAATTTTCATTTCACAGTTTACAACTGATATTCTGTTCACTGATCCCTGCTAAAACAAACACTAATTACAGCATGTGTTGGCTTCAAAAATATTGCAGTTTTGACATTTTTTTTAAAAAAAAATGCCTCCAATATTTTCTTATTTTTCAAACCAATTGCATGAGCACTGCATTGTGCTGTAGAGAAGGAAGAGCTCTTACCACACAGGGTGACTAAAGAGCATATGAATTAGATTCCATATAAGCAAATTTCTCTCTAAGTAATTTATATTGTATGGTAAACTTGTAGCCAGCAAGAACAGCAAATTAAAGCATTAATCACATCTGTAAAATTTAAGGCCTTCTGCAAACAGTGGAAAAAAAATAAGGAAATACATTTTCTTGTATTGTGAAAATAAATATTCCACATATGGATGCTGGTCTAATTCTTCTCATTACACTGGCAATGAAGATGTACGTTAAGCCCATATAACATTTCTTTCAGAATTAGTCGATAGCTCATTTTAGTTGGTAGCACATATTTTTCCAAACCTGAAATACACAAACACACTAGCTGCCACTTCTCCTTCCCCCTTCCACACTTTCCATTGCTTACAGCTGAATCCACCCCTATTCCACTTGAGTGTCAACTCTGTGCTGAAAAATTCTAGACAACCTCTAGAGGGCAGCAATCAGAGGAGCTCTTTACTACTTTCTAGAGCAGCAGCTCCCAACCTTTTCTATACCTTGCACCCCTAGAATGCTTCTGATATATTCTTGCACCCCTTACAAAATTTCAAAATAACAGCAACGAATTATGCATATACACTATAATTTTGAAAAGCCAAGTTTTCACACCCCCTGGAATATCGTCTCACACCCCCAGGGGGTGCAAGCACCCCCGGTTGGGAACCCTAGTTCTAGAGCAAGGGGTCCTAATTATTTGGCTGTCACACCTCCCTTTAGAATAATCTTCATTTATGTACAACCCCTGAAAATCCAAGCACCAACATGAACACACATGAACAATGAAAACAATAGGAAACTTTGGGAAAGGTGGATTTATTGTAACAAGGCAACTAAAGGGTTCTTTCTTCACACTTACTTTACAGTCTGCTGAATCTTTGCAAGGGAAGTATACCTCACGGTCTGGGAAACACTGCTCTAGTGATTATCTGGATATTTGTAGGCCTAATTCCACATTATGTGGAGGTGATGGGGAAATAATAATCACACCCTCGTCCAGCTTTAATTGGTAAAAGGACTGATAAAGAAGCATAGGGTAAAATGATCACCAATGTAGCATGCTCATTCTTTTGAGTTTTGTATGCACTGCAGCAAAGAAACTGATTCACACATTGAGTTAAACCATAATATTGTTAGTTTAATTCTATGAATGAACTCAGGCATTAAGCTTGTGAAACAAAGCAAGTGATGACCTTTAAGCAATGACTTATAAGAAAAAAACACTGTGTAAGAGTATTGGACAACATGGAAACATGTGTGTGTGTGTGTGTGTGTGTGTGAGTGAGTGTGTGTGTGTAAATTTAATTCATTCATCACACATTACTATTCAGTCAAATACCTTGGCAACTAATACAGGAATGCTATACTTTTTGAGAATATAGTGAAATTTTGATTTAACAGATCTTCATTTAACGGACTTTGGATGAACCAAATTTGTATTTGGACTTCACAAACAAATCCATGACATCTACTGTTCAATTGTTGCAATAATTACCAATTTTACATCATATGCAATAATTTACCTTTTTCTAGTAATGACGTAATTAACATTTTACATCATCCACACAAATGTAGGACAAATTGCACATGACATATATTTCCAGAAATGACATATATACATCAATTAAATAATTACACAAATAAGGTAAATTGATCCAAATGACATAAAACTCTCAATTACTTTATTACATGACTGACACAAATTACATAAATTGCATCAATTACTTAAATTCTGATTTAATGGACATTTAAATACTGTATTATTTGTACTTGACAGACACTCCTTAAATGGCTCATTAAATTAAGCTTTTTCTGCATTTATTTTTGATATTGTCTCAACCAAAGCCTTTTGGCATATGCTAACAAATATAAAAAGCAAGCTTAGATATTTCTAATATAATTTGAACAAATCATGGGGATTCGAAGCCATTTCCCATTTTCCTTTGGTCATGGTTTAAACTTAAACTCTATAAAATACAATATTCAAGTTCTTTGTACCAGATACATAATCATCAAGTTGCCTCATTATTAGACATGCAAAGAACTTGGCTAGTAGCAAAACTTTGAATTCCATTTTGAATCCTCTGCAAATGTCTTTCTATCCTTATGTTGTGCACACAAGCTGAAGGTCATACAACTATTCAATCATCACATAACACTTGGTAATTTGTTCCTTAAAGGGAGCCTGTTTTACATGTGCAGGTCACAGTAAGGAAAAGGTCCTGCTGACCTTAATGATAACTTTCCCTAATATACAAATACTGTATTTTTGGTAGTTTCCTCAAGGTTTTTACTTGCACTTCCAAGCACCATGTTAACTTTGACATCATATAAACTTGAAGGGGTAAGAAAGGAGTAAAATTGGGGAGGGCAGAGAGAATGTTAATGCAGCAAAGATTTGAAAAGAATCCCTTTCTCAAACAGTCTGGATTTTTTTTTAATCGGATCACGCTGTTGTGTAAGGAAAAGAAGAAGAGTTGCCACTAAAGAGTGAACTTAAATTCATAGGGTATAACAGCAGCTCTGGATATCCTGCTTCTGAAATACTGTGAAGATATGGGAGCCATGAATAGTATATTATTTAAATGTCTGTATTAAGCAGAACCCTCTCTCTGCTAAAAATGGAGAAAAAACAAACAAGTCATATTCATCAAAGTAATTGTGTAGGTACTTTCAGTACCAAAATGCCTAGAATGAAAGATTGAACTGCTAACGGCAGCGGTGACAGCCATGAATCATGGAAGGCTACTTCGGGGCCTTTACCACCATAAAACAAAAGATGTAGATGAAAAATGCTGCAATTAAGTGATTTGATTTCTGCCCCCTTTTTCCTCCTGCATTCGTGCATGGCTGCACAGCAAAGATTGATGGGAAAAATTACTCTACGTGATCTCTGACAGAGCCTTGGAACAATTCTATAAGGGGGAAACATACAAATCAAACCCGCTTTCATGTATTCAAACAAAATAATACATATAAAGCAAATACTCTACCCTATATCCAAAGCACCAAAGATTTGCATGCACACATAAATTGTGGCAAAATGCTTCTGCTATCAAGATCTAACTCGTGGATTTTCCACCTAGTTGGGTAATAGTAGTATTTGCTTTAAATAAATATTCTCTCAGTGCCACTGAGTGGCATCCTAAATATGTTTGTTCAGTGAAAAAGAACAAATTGCAGAGACAAAAAATTACAGAGAGGAAATGGCATTATTCCATCAATATATTAATAAAAGTGTAGAAAATAAGATTACCACAACAAAACTTCCCTTGCAGATTACCTGGTGCCATCGTTATTGTCACTTAAACAGGCATTTTCATAGTTTGCCAGTGACTGTATAAAGAGTGATAGAATGGAAGATTTGGCCCTTATCATACGGCAAAGCTATAATACCTTTAGTAGTGTATACTTTAAAAATAAAATCAGGGCAATGCAGAAAAAAGCCCTTCTGTAAAATAAGCAAGCCCTGGAAATGCTAACAGAGAGCAATAGTAAGGCACCACCTGCTTGTCGAAAGTTATGGGACTTTTATTTCAGAGAGAGAAGAAAAACTCACATATTCAAAAGGTGGTGGTGATGGTGGTAGTGCAGAAGAAGAATGAAAGGTGAAGAAGGTGAACAGGTGAGAATTTGCTGATTTTGCTTTGAATGCCTACAATGGAGTCATTCTATTAAAGAAAACAATGTTTATTGCGTTATGCAAACAACAAAGTTGTGCCAGACTAGATATGTTAAGGTATTGGTAATTAGGGGAGCCTTTTTGCAAAATTATTGGCTTGCACTATAGTAAAAGAAATTATCCTTTGTTTATATTTCCATATTGTTACCTTCTAAAATTTTAAACAGCATATATCAATCACTTCACATCTTCTATGACAAGTAGAAAAAAAAACATTTTCAAAATATTCTTGTTTATGAGTGAATTTAGGTTTATGATCCTGCTATTATGCTTTTATTTAAATATTGTATCAGATTTTAAAGTGTATACTATTTTAGCACTTTAGCGTATGTTCATTTGTGCAGAATTTCTCTTACATGTATTAAAATATTTAAGTTAACTTTTTTCTGTACGTCTTAATCATAATAATTATTGCATTTTAGGTAGCATGTTCTCGTTCACGAAGATGTTTATTTATTATCTGTCATATAGCAAGCATGTTCTCTCTCACACACAAAAATGCTGAAATATAACTGATAAATAGCATAAACACATTTTTAGCAAAAGCCATAATCCCATTACAGTATAAGGTTTTAAAATTTCAAATTAATATTATGGAGACTCAAATAGTTAGGAAAAACAGAAATATTCTAATACAAGTAATCCTCATTTAATAACTACATTGGATAGCAACAGTTCACAAAGACAACAGAAATAAACAGTAGTAAATAATTTTCTGATCAATGTATGCATTTACACCCAAATTCTGGGACTGACAACAACATGGTAGAGGGAGAGCAATGTTAGAATTGTTATATGAGAAAACTTTACATAAATGAGATAGCAGCAACCAGTGATCTTCACAATATCTTTCTCTCTTTCTCTCATCAAGTGATCATTTAGCGACCATGTTGCTTAGCAACCATTTCACTGGAGCCAACTACAACTGCTAAATTAGGCCTACTTGTATGGTGCTAAACAGAGAGCAGTGTAGACATTGGGCAGTCTGATTTAGAAAAAAATTTAGTCAAATATTTAAATTCATTTGACAAGAGTACTTAAGGAAGCTCTCAAAATAACAACGACATGTTTGCCTAGGTGCCCCTAGGAGTTCTTATTAATACCATGATCTAAGTTTATTTGGCTTTTATATGCAAGCATTATTCTTTTGGATTAGATCCCAAAAGACCTGAAAGGCAATACAGCTGATAAAGCATAGGCAACATTTAATCAGTTCCACTTAATAACTGAAAAGGCTTAATGGTTGGTCTGAGAGACAGTGACTGACCTAAGGCAGGACTAGAACTCACAGTCTCCTAGATATGCTTTGCAGCAAATGTTAGACTGCATGAGCATTAATCTACCAAACACCAAACTATAGGTAATTCTCATTATCCTTGGGCCTCCATTCTTATCTTTGAACCATTAAAAACAAAATCCTGGATATGACATTTTTAAAGAATGATTTTAAGCATGCCTATCAACCAGTCCATGTAAAAGTAATGATTGCTAAAAGAAGTAAATATGGTTGCATTCTGTTTTTTTGATGGAAATGAGAGTTGGGCATCTCAGAAGAAGCATATGACTTAAATGAATTTCAGCAGGAATGGGGTACTTGAAAAACATGTGTGATAAAGCAAGAAGAGATAGGATTAAAAGTGAATAAATGCTGAAAGAAAATGGATTGAATACTAAAGTCAGTGACCTGATTGAAAGTATATTGAGGTGTTTATCTTGGAGGAAAAAAAAACAAATGAAGATGGAAGGTTGAAACAAATTTATGAAATAAGAGTGAATAGATCAAGAGGAAGGTGAAGACTAAGAAAGCTGTGACAGGATGGAGTTGATGAGATTCTGAGAAAAAGGTGAGAAATTTAAAGAAGAAAAGGAAATGAATAGTGCAATGTACGGAGGTGATGGAAGCAGCAATCATTTTCAAGAATAGAAAGAAATAAATCATAGTAAACTAGAGTAGTAATAGTGTATACCTTTTTTTAATGAAAATTATCAGCACTTGTGATCACTGACGTCCAGTGCTTTTTTTGTAAAAGAAAAAGGTGCCGGAACTCACACATGTCATACAACCCACCTTGCCTACTATACAAGGTTCCATCCAAAAAAGGTGCCGGAACTCCGTTCTGAGCATTCTATGAGAAAAAAAAGCCCTGGTGACGTCATCAAAGTAAACAAACCCACGTGGTGGCAATTACGTCATGGCCCTATGTGGAAGTAACCGCCCTATTTTCAGATAAGGCGAGCAGAAGTGACGTCTTGGCCTAAGCCCATCAAGATAAGCAAGAGTAACCCTAGCAGCCTTGGTGGAGCAGTGGGCTAATGCCTCCTTAAGTAACACCAGCTGCCTGCAATGAGTGCAGGTTCACGTCCCACCAGGCTCAAGGTTGACTCAGCCTTCCATCCTTCCGAGGTAGGTAAAATGAGGACCCAGATTGTTGGGGGCAATTAAGCTGACTTTGTAATAATGCCGCTTGGGGTGTGTGTGAAAGCCCTAATAAGCAGGCATATACATAGAATGAAGGCTACTGCTAAGCTTGTAAGCCGCCCTGAGTCTTCGGAGAAGGGCGGGATATAAATGGAATTAAAATAAATAAATAAATAAATAAATAAATTTTCAGATTAAGGCGTGTTGAACCTAACCCCCATCAATAAGTCAAGGCAGTCAAGCCTCTGGGTACATGATTAGCTTAACCCTAGACTAATTCTATGGACATTCAAAACAAACAGAATAAGCTAAATAAAGTAAATAATTAACAGAGGCCTGTGTTTTTGGGAAACAAGCCCTACTTTGGGGAGCTGTGAAATAAAAAAAATGCTTTTTATTTCTAATCATTCTAGCCTAATGATTCTAGCTTTTAATTTTTGTGGAGTTTTAAAAATCAGTGCCTCAAAAGCTGGGGAAAAATGAGCCCCTAAAAGGCAGCCAGGGCTTGCATTTAACCCCCTTTTTTTGTACTGTAAAAGAGAGAGAGAGAATGTTCTACAGGAGAAAAAATGCTCCTTAAATTTCCCCTTTGCTAACCTGTAGAGTAAGTTCAAATCTGGGAAAAAATGACTACCATTTTTCTCTAAAGAAAGCATGTCTTAACTCAGCAGGAAAACCCATGACCAATTTTTAGATGCCAGCTTAGTTTTTTCTCCTATTGACCAAACTTGGTCTGGTCTTTTTAAACAGAGTATGCTTTGAAATGATTCATCTTTTGACTGCATTTTGACTGCATTTGAAGAATGAAACACAAAAGTTTATTTGGGATCTGTTTAGAGTTAGAGCAAACACTGTAATGAAACAGACTCATTCAATTTGTGAGAAACCTATGCTGAATATAATTTTCCAGTACTAAAAAGATATCAAACCACGCCTCCTTGTAGATTAAGAACACAGCATTCAGAGGTTTGTACCACTCTTTCCCCATTTTCGTCTGTTTGTAGACTTGAAAGCAAGTTAGCTCTCAGAACAAAATGTTAATCTACCAAACTGTGATTATTGCAGATATAATGGGTTTGCAATGTTCAACATGGATGACTTAAAAGCAAGATTGAGAGATAAGAAGTTAATCCCAATATTATATATCATATTAGAAATGGCATTTTATCTATTTTTATGGTCCCACAGCAGAGCTAAGCCCAAATGTAAAACAGCCCTATCGAAACCAGATAAATTATTAGGTAAGTGTCCACTAAGTTCTTAATTAACACAAAATGTTATCTGCAGCTGGAACAGAATTACATTGCTTTTTTAAAAAAAACAGTGCATACAGATAGAACAGTGATAGGTGCTATGGAAATTAATATTTAACAGTAACTTTTAAAAGAATGTATATGTTTATTTTTTCCCACTTTCCTAAGCATTACTTTTCATTAAAATTTAATTAGAAATTAAAAAGGCAACTTATATTACAGTCTTTAATAATTTTCCTTTTGTAGAGTATTTTCTTCATACTTCTGGAAGAATGATCCTCAGCAAATACCTTGAGATCACAGAACATGAGTTATGGTGTGGTTTTGTTTTTTTTAATTCCTTTTTAAAATAAAATAAAACTAATTTTGAGTGGTAGAATTAAAATTAGAAGTAACTAGTCAAATCAAAGGTGAAGAGTGAGATACCAAATACTAGGTAGACCCAAGGAAGGATAGTGAATAACTGAAAACCCTCATGTTTCTATATCTTTTCTTTTTAATAACTGCAATTAGTAGCTCCCTGGATTAGTAACACTAGGGCTTGCCTTTAAAAAAACCTGATGTGTGATTACAGATAATAGCAAGTTGAATATCTTTGGAAGGTTCCAGTCTTTTCAATCTGAGTCGAAGAGAAAGAAAGATATTTACTTCATGGCTTATCTTATTTTAATGTACAGCACATGGGAGGCAATCCTTATTGGAACACTGCATAGAAAGACAAATTTATTTTTCCTTTCCCTACAAAGCCAGAAACTGAAGGAAAATTTCTCATTGGCAGCAAAGGAACATTTTCCTAAGGCTCCGCGCCATGACTATGTCTGTGCATAAAATTTTTATTCCACTCATGAAAGGAAGGGGAACAGAACAACTCACCACTTTCTATTCTGCATTCCCAACAAGAGTCTCTCCCCCTTCATCCCAGGAAGGATCCTGTTCTAAAATTAAAAAATAAAAAGAGATGTAGCATTTGAAAAACAATGAACTTTGGCACTAAGCCACATTCAGAGAAACATTTGGGGGTACTAAATATTTTGTCCTAGAGAAGAAACCCTCAGAACAGAGACACTGGATTCACATATTGTGTGTAAATACAGTAGGAATACTGGTAGACAGAAGTTCCCTGAGGAAGGGGTCCAGCACAAATCCGAAAGCTCAGAAGACTAAACTTCTGGTCTGAGCGACCAACCCAGATTGGATCTTACAAATACAGTAGGTTTCTTAATTTAATTCTCACTTAGAATTTTATGAGGTTATCTGCAGTGGTGGGATTCAAATATTTGAAACCCGGTTCTCTGTGTGGATGCCGCTTCCAGAAGTCCATTCTGGGCCTAGGCAACAAAAAATTAGCTACCGGTTCTGCTGAACGGGTGCAAACTGGCTGAATCCCACCACTGGTTATCTGTTATATTTTAGTATTATGCACAAATTAGAACATTACAATTTGCTTTACCAACCCATGATTTTTTTAAAAAAAATTATATTACAGATAGTCCTTGACTTATGACCACAACGGAACCCAAAATATCTGTTGTTAAGTGAGTCATTTGTTAAGTGAATGTTGCCCCATTTTATGATCTTTCTTTCCACAGTTGTTAAGTGAATCACTGCAGTTGATAAGATGGTAACCCGGCCATTAAGGGAATCTGGATCCCCCGTTGACTTTGCTTGTCTGAACACAGCAACGGTCATAATTATGAGCCAGTTGCCAAGCATCTGAATTTTGATCACATGATCGTGGGGTAGCTACAAAGGTAATAAGTGTGAAAAATGGTCATAAGTCACTTTTTTAAGTGCTGTTGTAACTTTGAACTGTCACTAAATGAGCTGTTGTAAGTCAAGGACTACCTGTAATGTGAATTCAGCTGGAGTCAGTCCTGAAGGTGCAATTATTGTCTAGAAATTTAGTCAGATTTGTAACTGTAACTCTTTGTTTAAAAGACTGTTATATCGCAAAATACTCAAATGATCAAAATATTTCAGATGATCCCCTCATCTGAAAAAAAGTAAACATGGATTTCTACTCATTTATTAATTGACTAATTCCATTTTTTCCCATTTCATCCCAATTTTATTTTTTTAAGAAAATTTTATTGATTTTCTAGTTTTACATTTAAATATTTGAAAAGCAACATGGCGGCTGGGTTGGTCAATAATTCAATAACATGCAAATATCTTTAGTACAGATCTCAAACTATTACATTAAATATTTCCTCTCTTTTCCCCTTGGTATTTACTGTCCCATATTTAAATTAATACAATTCTTATTATATCACTTAAATAAAAAATAACTTTCTTACATTTATCAATAATTTTAGTTTATACACATCCTAGTTATTTTAACATTCAATCTTTTTAGACAATCAATGTCCTGATTAGTTTTCCCCATTTTTTTAATTTCCCATTAATATTTAAATTTAACATTTAATATTGATAATTTCCAAATTTTAAATGACCCCAATTCCCTTTATCACAATTCATCACAAGTTCTAATGTTCAGGATACACATCTTATCTATTTGAATTCTCACCATCTACATCAACTAATTAATAATGCAATATAATATTCTTATTTTCTTGTAATTTCCAAATACCTTAAATTTAGTAACCCAAATTTCTCTTATTTCAACATTTAATACTTCCTCTCTTTTTCTCTTTATTTTTTATACACGTTTTATTGATTTTTTAATATTTACATATACATGTATTTGTGAAGCAATATGGTGGTTGAGTAGTCAAAATAACAAATAACAAGTTGTAAATAGTTCTGGTTTCATCAACAGGGATTCCCTCTCTGATTCCCTTAGTTATCACATAGTCAAACTAGTCAAGTTAATACACTTCTAGCTGTAACCTAATCAATTAACAATATTTTCAATATATTTTCACTAATACATATCAATATCCTGTTTTTAAATTTTATCTAATTGCAATAGAATATTCTAGAATAGCTTATAGTATACAAAAGAAAGCTTAATTTTTGGGTAACCCACAATTCCCTATTTCAATAAAGAATAATTCTGTTGTCTACAAAACTTACATTGTTCATTACAAAACATTCTTATGTTTTACCATTAAAGTCTAGTTTTCATCTTAACAAATCATCAATTATTAGAAAGATATTTTTGTCTTAACCGTTCAACAATTATTAAAATACTATCTTTTATGTTTAAAATTCTAGATTCTATAATAAAGTTCAAAAGTAACAACTAATATATTCTATAAGTCGTCTTAACCGTACATCAATTGTTAAAATACTATCAGCGAACACCTTGATGCGAACAAAGTTATCACTAAAAGCCAACATGGGTTTGTCAAAAACAGATCATGCCAGACAAATCTTATTGCATTCTTTGACCAAGTGACAAAACTAGTGGACCAGAGGAATGCTGTAGATATAATTTACTTGGACTTCAGTAAGGCATTTGATAAAGTACGTAGATCACAACCTACTACTTGATAAGATAGAAAAATGTGGGTTAGATAGCATCACCACCAGATGGATTCGTAGCTGGCTGACAGGCCATACTCAGCATGTGGTCCTCAATGGAACTGCATCTACATGGAAGGAAGTGTGTAGTGGGGTGCCCCAGGGCTCTGTTCTGGGCCCAGTGCTCTTCAACATCTTCATCAACGATTTGGATGAGGGGATAGATGGGGAACTCATCAAATTTGCAGACGACACCAAGCTGGCAGGAATAGCCAGTACTCCAGAAGATAGGCTTAAAATACAGGAGGATCTGGACAGACTCGAACACTGGGCACTATCTAACAAAATGAAATTCAATTGTGAAAAAAGTAAGGTTCTACATTTAGGCAGGAAAAATCAAATGCACAGGTATAGTATAGGTGGTACCTTGCTCAATAGTAGTAACTGTGAGAGAGATCTCAGAGTCCTAGTGGACAATCACTTAAATATGAGCCAGCAGTGTGCTGCAGCTGCCAAAAAAGCCAACACAGTGCTAAGCTGCATTAACAGAGGGATAGAATCAAGATCAAGTGAAGTACTAATACCACTTTACAATGACTTGGTAAGGTCACAGCTGGAATACTGCATCCAGTTTTGGTCACCACGATGTAAAAAAGATGTCGAGACTCTAGAAAGAGTACAGAGAAGAGCAACAAAGATGATTGGGGGACTGGAGGCTAAAACATATAGGGAACGGTTGCTGGAATTGGGTATGTGTAGTTTAATGAAGAGAAGGGTGAGGGGTGACATGATAGCAGTGTTCCAATATCTCAGGGGCTACCACAAAGAAGAGGGAGTCAAGCTATTCTCCAAAGCACCTGAAAGCAGAACAAGAAGCAACGGATGGAAACTAGTCAAGGAGAGAAGCAACCTAGAACTAAGGAGAAACTTCCTGACAGTTAGAACAACTAACCAGTGGAACAACCTGCCTCCAGAAGTGGTGAATGCTCCAACACTGGAAGTTTTTAAGAAGAGACTGGCCAGCCATTTGTCTGAAATGGTATAGGGTTTCCTGCCTGACCAGGAAGTTGGACTATTATTATTATTATTATTATTATTATTATTATTATTATTATTATTATTATTATTATTATTATTATTATTATTATTATTATTATTTTAGATATATCCTTCCAAATTCTATAATATAGTTCAGGATTATATTCTAAAAGCTTACTTTTGTTTTCCCTTACAGATCTAAAACCTAAATATGAAATCAGTTATATTTTTTAGAGATTCCCCTTAATCCATTGAAAGGTATTTTTATACTCTATCTTTAGGAACCCCAAAAAAGAAACAAGTTCAGTTTTTTAAATCTAACTCTTGCCTTCCTTTTGTGCCAATCAGGCTTTCCTTTTGGCATCTTTAAATTCTCAAATGTATCTCCCTTTCTTCCTATACCCCTTATTTGAATCCAGGGAGCATATCCAAATATCAATTTTGGAAGGAAAGTGTCCCCTTTGTAACCATTGTAGTTTTACTTTTATAATTCAGTTTTTGATGATTAATGTAATATAGTTGTCATTAGATCAGTCAAGTCTTTTTCTTCTTCCAATTCTATCTGGGTTAGATAGAAAGTAGTAGCTGGTGTTATGGTTGTCATTTGATTAGTTGAATTCTCAATATAGTGTATTTGAAGGCCTTCAGTGTCTTCACTTTTAGTATTGCTTTCTTCAGGTGCTGTTGCTTTTTGAGTTATAAATTTTGTAGTTGCCATTGAAATTTGGACTTTAAGGTTTTCTGTAGGTTGCATTTGTTGTTCTTTGAAATCTCCCATTTTAGTATTAGTTTCCACTTCTTCTATTTGGTTTTGCATTATCTTTTCCTCATTTAAAGTCAAATTTGATTTGGTGGCTTTAAGTTGTCAGATTTTTTTTGCAGTTTGGCTTTAATTTGCTCTGTCATTGCCAAAATCGTGTCCAGTATCAGTTTATAGTCAAGCGGTGGGATATATCCATCGATTTCGTTATTGTTTGCAGCTAAATCTTCCATGGAGGCTATTTTAATAAGAATCAAAGATTATCCACCTCTGAAAGAGTTGTTTTCAGTGCCAGGTGTACCCACACTTACCTTTAAAAATAATGTCAAGGACAGCTCTGTTATTCAGTCAGCTCTCGCAACAGAAAAAGAAATTTACTTGCTGTACCACATTTCGCCACATGATGTCATCAATAGCATATAAAATGCAATGTAAAAACTTTCTCTTTTTTTCCAAATTAATATGGAACTTTTGTAGCATTAGTCCATTTTTTTTCCTTAATTCACAGCATAGAGAAAAAATAAGATAGTGGATCCCCAGCAAAAAATAGGAGCTTTTTAGTAAATACAGATGAAATTGTTTAATTTATTTGCTGAATTACTTGAGTTTCTTTTAAAGCTTTAAGGCTTTAAGATTTGTTCCCAGAGTAAATATTTGCTGTTTTTAAAAAAAATGGGGAAAGAGATTTTCAGGAAAGTCCCACAGGAAGATGGTTAAGGGAATAGGAAAGGTAAAGGCTCACCCAGGTCCTCCAGATTGCTTCTTAGTGCTAGGTAGTGCTTTTGGCTTTCGGCAGGGAGCAGCTTAGTGAATGGCAATCTTTATGGCCGGTCTCTTCTTCTTCGGGGCAAAGGAGATTGTCCCAGATTCAAGCAGAGGGCTACCGCCCTTCTGCAATCACACAGATGGCCTCCTCATGGTAATTGCCCTTCCAGGGCGATTTTTGACCCTTTTCAGCATCCTCCAAAAAAGAAAGAAATGGACGGCAGGAAGCAGACTGTTCCTGCGCGTTGGAAGCACCGCGCACACAAACCGGAAGCCCATATCTCTTTTTCTCTTTATATCTACTATCTCATATTTAAGCTAATAATTTTATTATTACCGCTAAGTGAAAACCTATTTATTATATTCATCGATAGGTTTTTAGCTTTTATATATCTTAATTATCTTTACATTTGACCTTTATAAGCAAATCAATGTTCAAATTTAACTGTTAATATTTATACATCTAAGTTTAAAATGACCAAAGTTTTCTTTATCTCAACTCATAACAATATCTAATATTCAGAGTACACATCTTATCTATTTGAGTATATTCTATTTTATTGTCATGAGTAAGTCAAAACCCTGATTTTCTTCAGTCTTATTCTAGCTTTCTTTCTTTGCCAAATCGTCTTCCACATCCGTGCTTTTGAGTCATCAAACAAATCTCCCTGTATTGTTATATATATTGTTTGACCTAGAAAAAAGCATCCAGTTGCCATTTTTTTGAGAGGACTAACAAATTGTCTCTATATTTCCATCTCAACGTAGTTGTCCTGAACTGTTTATCTTCTCTTCAGTCTGTTCTTCTTCTTGATCCTCAGGTTCCTTCTGATTTATGTAGAAAGTCTTTTCCTTTTTCCATATTGTCAGTCCCTTTTCTTGGTTTTCCATTGACTGTGTTTGTTGATCAGTTGAATCTTCTGTCATGATATTTAATTGTTCCATTTTTCTGTTATATTCTGTGTAGTTGTTTTTTTAATTGTAATCAAAGCTTAAGTTCGTGTATCTGGGCTGACTTCTTGTTCTTTTCTATAACCTCTTATTTCATCAGTGGTATAGTTTGGTGGATTGCTTTCAGCATAGAGAGAATCTGTTCCTGATCTTCATCCATATTCTCTTAGTAGTATATTAGGCTAAAAGCTTTACAATCAGAGAATGCAAAAAAAATGTCACTGAATATGAAACACAGCTGAGCTTCTCACAGCTGATATTTCAAGGTTACATAAACCTTATCTATTGTCTGGGCTACTGGCCAAGTCTCTTTTAAGCAATAACTAGTTGAAGTATCAGGTTTAGCCACAAGATGTTGCCCCTACCATTTAAAGTTTACTTTTAAGTCCAAAGTTTTTTAGAATCTTTTCAGTTTTGCTTCTTTTTTATAAGTAAAAACCCAAATCTTCAGTAAGAATAGAAAATATTTTAGTCCACAAACTTTGAAAAATAAAATTCCAATTTGGATCAAGTTATTCTTTCAACGTTTTAAACTCCCCTGGATAGTCAGTCACCACTGTTTCTAGAGGGAGGGATAAAATCTCCCTTCCCTCTCCACAGGGCAGAAAGTACTTTAAGCAGCTTATGCAGGTAAAAAAGATAGTTAGGATTTAAGAGAGGTAGATCTCACCCAGTCTCATCCACACTGCTTTATAAATTGCCTGGTGGTAAATATTATTATTATTATTATTATTATTATTATTATTATTATTATTATTATTATTATTATTATTATTATTTACATTTATATCCCGCCCTTCTCCGAAGACTCAGGGCAGCTTACAAGCTTAGCAGTAGCCTTCATTCTATGTATATGCCTGCTTGTTAGGGCTTTCACACACACACACCCAAGCGGCATTATTACAAAGTCAGCTTATTGCCCCCAACAATCTGGGTCCTCATTTTACCTACCTGGGAAGGATGGAAGGCTGAGTCAACCTTGAGCCTGGTGGGACGCGAACCTGCACTAATTGCAGGCAGCTGGTGTTACTTAAGGAGGCATTAGCCCACTGCTCCACCAAGGCTATGACTTTGGCTGTCTGCAGCCTAGTGATGAGCCATATTGCTATGGCCGGTTACTACTCTCCTGCGATCAAGCAGGGATCCCCTCCTTGCTGGTTGCCTCTACAGGGTGACTTTCGACCCTTTCCAGGGTCCCCCAACGAAGCAAAACCAGATGCAGAAAACAGAGCTTGCCTTCCAGACGTCCATGGTGGCCACATCGGCAAACCGGAAGTCCCCATTTCATCCCAATTTTAATAAGCTTTGAACAGGTAAGCACTAAATAGAACACATGAGAACACATGAGCAAATGAAAAGATACGTAACTTAACCTGCCAACGGCAACCAGAGACCAAGACAAGGTCAGTCAATAAGGTTTATATTTATTTGCAAAATGCAAGCAGGGTTGCACCCATCCTTACTTCGGTGGAAAGAGTATTTCAAAGGGTGGGGCTACTACTGGTATATTTCCTATACCTAATGAATTTTCTCATATCTTTCAATGGTGTAACCATCACCATTGTAGCTGAGTCTGTCCCCTTTGCTGCTGGTTATCCTCTTATCTTTCTATCTTTCCCAGCATTAGCACCTTCTCCAGGGAGCTAGATCTTCAAATAATGTGTCCAATATAGGACAATTTGAGCCTGATCATTTGTTCCTTGAGTAAGAAATTGGGATTGATTTGTTGGATGGTCCATTGATTTGTTTTCTTGGCTGTCCACCGTATTCTCAGGATTCTTATCCACCACCTACGTTTTTCCTATACTGTAAGTGTCATGGTTCCAATGAATGAGACAAATCAAACAAATTGCAGGGATATTATTTATCTAAAAAGTCTTAGATAAAAGTCTAATATTGTTGTTGTTGTTGTTAGCTGCAAAGTCGTGTCCGACCCATCGTGACCCTATGGACAATGTTCCTCCAGGCCTTCCTGTCCTCTACCATCTTCTGGAGTCCATTTAAGCTCATGCCTACTGCTTCAGTGACTCCATCCAGCCACCTCATTCTCTGTCGTCCCCTTCTTCTCTTGCCCTCAACCTTTTCCAGCATTAGGCTCTTCTCCAGTGAGTCCTTCCTTCTCATTAGGTGGCCAAAGTATTTGAGTTTTCGCTTCAGGATCTGGCCTTCTAAAGAGCAGTCAGGGTTGATCTCCTCCAGGACTGACCGGTTTGATCGCCTTGCAGTCCAAGGGACTCTCAGTCTAATATTATCTGTCAAGAATCTCTCAGTTTCATCTAGCATGTGTTTAAGGTTTTTGTCCTGCTTATCCTCTCCTTTCAAGTTACTTTGAAACAAGGCACTTGGGTGGGAACCTGCAAATGCATGCTGCTGCTCTTATCACCACTCTTATCAATGTCCAGACAGAAGTCTCACTTATCCAACTCTCTAGTCCCTTTTGTGTTCCGCAAATTGTCCACCCGAGAGGCAGAACTGCCTTCCAAACCATAAAGTCCCAAGCATCCTCAGGAAACCACTCAAATGTACTGGATACTTAGTGGAGGATTCCCACAGTTTTGTAATGAGTTAATAAGTTTCCTTTAGCAGAGGGAAAAATCAGATTTTAATAATACATTCCATAATACCTTCCATATCAACATGTGTTGTCTGTTCTGGAATAAAGATCACAATTACTGATGACAACACTATGAGGATGAGAAGCCTGTGACTCCTTTTATAAAAAATATTGCATAACCTAAATAAATTGTGGTTCTCTGTTTGAGATCAGATTTCGTTGCCCTATTTCAAGGGTGTCAAACTCGTAATGTCACGTGATATGTCGTGACGTATCATGACTTTTTTTTTCCATTGCCGGCAATGGGGTGGGCACAACTTCCATATGATGAAACCGGCCTGCGGGCCGGCAGTTTGATACTCCTGCTCTATTTGAATGAGAAGTTATGGAATAATAGGCCACAGAAAACTTTTAAATAAAGATTGGCCTCAAACTTGATTGTATTTCTATTCTTTCCTTACAAGGACTTTCAAAATGCAAAATACAGTAAAAACATCCACTTTGTGTGTGAGAACTTGGAGGGAAATTGGCAAAGGAATGAGAGAAATAGCAGATTGGGTGAATCAGCAGACAGATGATTCTAATAAAAGGCAGCTCATCCCTGATTTGGAGAAATCTGGATTCAAGGTACTCAAAGGTACTCATGGTATGCATTATGATTTTACTAACTCACTATAAGCAAGGCTGGGACATTCCTATCAAAATTTCCAAGGTTCTAAATTTACCCCA
Source organism: Vipera berus (assembly GCF_964194415.1). Classification (NCBI taxonomy): domain Eukaryota; kingdom Metazoa; phylum Chordata; class Lepidosauria; order Squamata; family Viperidae; genus Vipera; species Vipera berus. Next base: position 248,133,741 of record NC_138202.1, on the reverse strand, counting down.
GGTAAGCATTACTGAAATCTGTATTTTATTTTATTTTTTTGCTTCCTTGGCCTTGTCCAACTGGACAAGGCTTGACCATAAAAAAAACAAACAGTAAATTAGTAAAGTCTCCATAATAAGAAAAAGAGAAGGAAAGAGATTGTAAGCAAATAGAATTTCTACTAATCTTACTTGCACCTTCCTTGCAGAAGAAAAATGCCTTCCAACCAACCAAGAACATAGGCATTGTTAAAGACAATTGTAAAATGGTATTTAAATCCTAAATCAGGTTATTTTTTGCAAAGCTTTAATTTCTTTTCTGGTTCCTCTAATTTAAAAGAGAGAGATTGGTGATGGTGACAGCCACTCTGTTTATACCACATGGCACCACAGTGAGATGATCACTTAGCTTTTGTTTTGGTTCCAATTCATTTTTTTCAAGAATTGTAATTAAAAATTGCATTAATGCCACCAATTATGGCCTCCAAGGGACCAGAAATCTCATGTTACTATGTGATGGAACACAAGTGAGCTGCAAACATCCATTTACTATTATAATACTCATTAATCCTGCCAAAAACAACTCATTATGAGGCTTCAAGGAAATCATCTCATAGGCAAACAGAGCACAGGATCTATCTGTCACTGTGTTCCTCACAGCATAAGTTGCAGAGGTGGAAATTGTACTATGTAACTAATTTATGAAGCTGCAAACTATACATTCATTTCTGAACCAAGAAAGAAAAACAGAGGAAGGATTCTCAGAATAAGGACATTGCTTTAACAACAACATTTTGAAAAGACAATGAGAAACATGTATCAATAAAAGATGAAATTATTTGAGATTATTGCAGCATTCACAAGCAAGACATATGGACTCTGTACAGTACAGTTTGAAGATGGCCAGTGTGAGTTGGTGGGGTGTATTTTAATTGTTTCAATTTGCATTATCTTTTGCACCAGAGGATTTACCTTGATAAACACATATCTGCAATTTGTAAACATATCTTTTCTGCGAGATAGATAGTCAGATATAAAAATGAGGGGGACACAAAGATTTAGGTGGCTTCTTTCTATTCCTCTGATAAGTCTTCTACTTCAGATTTTAACTAGTCTGCTGAATAATATTCCTTAAACATCATGTGATTGCTTATAATTCCTCTCTAAAGCATTGGCCCAATATGGAATTTAAATACGATGCACCAGTTACAATCATAATGCATTTCAATTCCTATAATATTCAGACTATGATATAGACCAGGGGTGTCAAACTCAATTTCATTGAGGGCCGCATCAGCACTGCAGTTGCCCTCAGGGGGCCGGGTGGGTATGGCCAGGGTGGGTGTGGCCTACTGGGTGGGCGTGGCCAGCTCTACATCGTTCCCATCAAGGGTGCCTATGGGGGCCCGGGCAGGAGTGGGACAGATCTGAGGGTCTCTGACAGAAGGAGGGTCTCTGGGCCAGGGCCAAGGCAGTGGGGGCCGTTCCCTCACTGTTTCCAAGATGGCTTCGCGGGCCGCATGAAACCACTTCGCAGGCCGGATCCGGCCCCTGGGCCTTGTGTTTGACATGTCTGACATAGACAAAGATGAAAAATGCCTTTTATATAAGTATTTCTGTGGAAAGTAAGGGTAATGTTCCTATGTATATATTTAATCTGGATGTTTTAGTGTTTTATTGTTTTAAAATGTTTTTAGTATTTCTAACTGTAATATAGTTTTTCAAATTGTAAGCTGCCCCAAGTCATTGTCTGAGATGGATGGCTATAGAAATTCAATAAACAAGCAAACAAACAAACAATCCTTTTAGATAAGTGTAGTAGTTCTTTCCTACTCAACCAAGGGTTTTATTGCTTACCTATATAGAGAGATTCTGATGCTGGGGCATGCTTTAGACGTACTCAATTATTATCAAAATAGAAGTGCTCATCATACTTGGTGACATTATTTGGTTACTGCTAATGTCTGCAAAAGAAAAGCCTTAACATACACAGCTGTATGCAAGTTGGTTTCCATATGAGCTAGGACTTTGCATTATCAATACCTTGATTCCCATAAAGCCAACAAATACTGTACACGCAAAGACTTTTCTTCCTGTAGTCATGCATGCTGAGTATGTGAAATAGACACCATTTATCTATAGATAAGAAAAAGGCAGCATTTAAATCACCTTGGCCATGGAATAGGGTATATTGCAAACCACATCTGTACTACTAGTTTCTAGTACTACTGCACAAAGCAGCAGCAGTTACGGTGATGGACAGTAACATTAAGATGAATAGAATTGACATCTTCTGAGCTTCATTGCAACAAATGTAAACTTGGCAGGAGAAATGATTAAAAGTTCATAGGGCTGAAGGTGTTAACAGTGGCACTCTGGTTTTTGTTGCCAGAATGCTTAGTTTAAGGAATTCTTGAGGAAATGCACTTAATAAAATTGAATGTTGCTTGCTGACAAGGCTTCATATCTGCAGGCAGTTTTTTGTCTGCCTGATACAGTATCACTCCCCTTAAAATTAGCTGCTATCGTTCATGCATCTTCCACTCAGTCCTCTTCATTTTTCAGGTACAGCATAAAGTGCAATAAGCTCAGTGGCGCCAGACTCTGCAGTTGGACACATGCCAAACACCATGTAGCCCCTTCTCTCCATTGGCCTTCTGCCTACCCAGCCACGAAAGTGCTTCCACCTCTCATAAACACTGATTGGTCCTCCATCATTCTCTGTGTGCACTGCTCACAAGGAGGGCCGGCCTCGTCCATCCATCTCTTGAAACTTGATGTTGACAAAAGTTGAGAAAGAGCCTTTACACAGTTGAGGGGTAAATGTAGATTTAGAGCTAGGCTGGGAATTTAAATATCTCTGTACAATGCAGACTTTAAAATTTTAACATTATAATCTGCTTTCTCTTGACTGTAACATGGCATATATTATAATATCTGTAGTAAAAATGGTGTTATTGAATGTGTATGATCTTGCTTTTCTTTTTCTAATTTAACTTTGCTGTTAGCTTCCTCATGTGCCATTCATGGATGGAAAGGTGGCATAGCAAAATGAACTGAACAGCAGAGAACTCTGAAGACAAGAGGACATAAATATGCAGAATAAAGAGACCTGAATACAACTGAGCCAAATTTAAACACATTCAAGTCATACTGATTTTAATGGGAAATATTTAGACCCATAATTAATTTTTTATTGAAGTTAGTCAATAAAACTTAACAATTTAGTCACTGTCATGCCATGGTATCTTTAGGGATCTATCCCTTCTACATACACATTATTTTTATTAAAAAGCTGAGGCCCTCCATTTTTTTTAAAACTTCCCTACAGCAAGAAAGCCTGACACAAACGTTACAGATTAAATGCCTATGGGAAGAGGAAGGCCGCTCTCTTTGAAACTAATAAAAAGAAAAGAAAGAGTAAAAAACATGCTGTAATTAAATACATATATGTATTTATATTTTAAAAATATGATTTGTTTACCTGCTTTCTGGTAGTCTCTTCATATCCGATATACTGTGTACATACATACACACACACAATGTTTGGAACTGGATGTGTCTCATTTATATATTTATTTGAGTGGTTTTGGTGTCACGATCAGCTGTTCTGCTTGCTACTGAAAGATTCTGGGACCTCTACCTCTAGCTGTTGCATTGATCCCAGATTACAACTGACCCCATCTGATCCTGTGCCATCCTTCTATGACAAAGGTAATTTATTTCTGGCTCAGCCAAACTGACAGAGAATCCTGTTTTTCATTAGAAACACAGGGGCACCATAATGCTGGGGATAAGTTTCTCATTGGTGAGAAGCCTTTTTTTTTTCTCTCTCTCTCTTTCCTCAGCTGGATTCCCTACCAAACATTCCTTAAACTCAAATCAGAATGTAAACAATCAGAGAATTCTGTCCTAATCTCCTTTGAACAAATCCCACAACTCATCTCCGGATGTGTTTTCAGCTAGGCGGCATGTCCTATTTATTTCATATATTTTGTCCTCTCCCATTATATTTTAGACCATAATCCTAAAGTGCCAAACACAGAAACTGGGGGCAGTTTCAGCTGCCACTATTCCAGCTCTGTCCAGGATGCTCTCCAAAGGGAGCATCAGAGAATATCATGATCTTAAGCCGTCTGATACTCTGAATAACTCCCTCCCCCAACCTTTAAATTATGTCAGCTTTGAAACTGATGAAGTTAATCCCCTCCTATTAATTGCACTGAGGAGAGAAGAGATTAGATAAGCAAAAACTGGCCTCTCTCCTACCGTCCATCTTCCCCACAACATCTCATCAAAGTAAATGAGTAGAGCTTGAAATCTGATGTCAGATCTGCCACTGAATCTTCCTTGGCCACTCTATTATTTTGATTGGATCATGTCAGTGCAGCAGAACTGTATGCCTGTTTACTTAGAAGTAAATCTCATTATATTAAGATAATTTATATCTACCCTTTCCTCTATAAAAATAAGCCCCCAGAGCAGCTTATAACATCCAAATAGAACATTGTCATGAACACAATGAAAACAATAGGTGTGCATAGGATTACATCCTGCTATTTTCCCTCCACGCTGATGAATTCATCTCTTGGGAAACAGGGTGGAGGCTAATGAAATGAATAAAAGATTCCCTTCTGGATTTTATCAGAAAGATGTGCTAGAAAGAATCTCATGGGCTCTTGCACATAGATTTTACCTGTAAAATGAAAAGAGTTCTTTTTCTTGGCATTTTTTTTCCATGTGTATTCATCCACATGTATTGTTGCATGAAAGAATAATGGAGGGAAATGCTACATGAAGCCCTAGGAGATGTGTTCCTTTGGGAGAGACAGGCATGTTGTAGAGAACAAAACTATTTTTAAAAAAGGACAAATTGTAACAGCGCACAAACATTCTGTCCTTATTGTTCTTCAGATTGCTTAAGATCCTCTTGAGATTGGTGGTTACCAAGAACAAACTTTTTTGGTCATTATCATGATCAAGCTTTAAAGAGACTGCAGGGATTACCATGTACTGTATAGAGAAAAGGTACAGTTGTGTTAGTCTATCGCTTCAAATCAGAGAAAGTCATCTGTTTCTATTTCAGTGACTCAAATCTCCACGGGGATCACAAGCCTATCCTCCAAAACCTTGTTTTCATTAGAATGAATGTATGAACAAATAGACACACATGAACCCCAACATACCTCTTACAGATAATTAAGCTTATTCATAATTACTTTCATTGGTCTCCAAGGAACTTGCTTGCAAGTAATGACATTTCAGTTTGAAATTTTCCAAAAATTAAATTAGGACCAAAGGGAGTCAAGAATACCCTTGACCTTTGATGTTTGAAGTGAGGATTAGTGAAATCCACATGCTAGTAACTTCAGAGGCAGAAAAATAAAGCATCTCCTCCCTGTTATGTAGCTCTTTACAAGTCAAGTCAAAAGGAGTAAGGGGTTGCAGTCTGGCTAATCAATTTCAGAGTAAGCTGGCAACTTGCAGGTTAAACTTCAAAGAATGCAAGTCTGCATTTAAAAATAAGAGACTATGGATGCAATGATGAAACACAGTTAGACATTAATGACTAAAGTTAGGACTTACCCAAGTGTAATATGTAAGTGGACTTGGGCAAGCTATAAACATTCCTGTTGCATAGAATAATTCTAATATAATTTTAGCTTGAGTGCTGATGTTGTTTGTGTCAGTGCTGCATTACAGCAGTGGTTTTACAAAATCATAATTACATGTTTAGACTAATTTATGACTCTGTGATCTATACATACATTTCTGAACCAAGAAAAAAAAACAGATAGAGGATTCTGTGTATGTATATGCTGCAATAGTCTCAAAATAATTTCATATTTTATTGATAGATGTTTCTCATTGTTTTTTCAGAATGTGGTCTTTAAAGCTATGTCCTTCTTCTGAACAAATGTTAGAGAGGATGTTTGGCTGATCAGAAGTGTAAATTTCACTGGTGGTAGAAGAAAAATCTTGACAACTCCAAGAGTACATGTGGAACTGTATACCGATAGCCTTCACTTAGCAATGGCAATTGCAATATAATATCACATGACTGTGTCACTTAGTGACAGGAGTTCCAGCATATCCTAGTTGTAGTCATTAAGTGCATCCTGTGCCATTGTTAACTTTTTAATTTATTTTTTGAAGAAACAGCAAAAGATTCAAAAGATTTTGAATAAACAACAAAATTAAAATTTTGGTTTTACAAATGGATTCCAGGTGAATGTGAAGATTTTGGAATTAATTATGAATACTTTTCCATGGGAAAATGCTTTTGTTTTTAAACATAAGATTTTAAAATTGGACACTAGAGGGAACTAGAAGGAATTCAAGATTACAATTAAAGGAGAAGGATATTTAAGCTCAATTTACAATTACAAAATGAAACAACATATTTTAACATTGGACAGATTGAAGGACATTTTTGAACAAAGGACCCTGAAGTTAATTTTAAAAGTGTCTGTGTCTACAAGATATTATGGAAGCGGAGCAAGTTCTACCTGACAGAAGAGAGATTAAGTGGAAAGTGGATTTTTGCAAGAATGACATGAAAAACATGTTACACTGGACATACAAAAGAACCAGCTGATTTCTTAATAATTAAAAAGCATATCTAAACAACAAACCAAGAGACTAGCCTGAATAAATTTCCTGTATTGGGTTTACAAAAAAGGCTTGTTAAAATTTTGAAGAATTTTTAGAAAGGACAAAGAAAAAATGAAAAGAAATCAAGTTCCACATCATTATTTGAATGGATTAAAGATTAAGGTTATTAGACGTAAAAGGAAGGAATACAAAATTGATTTCTTTAATCAAGGTTAAAAAAGATTGCTATCTCTGGTAACTCTTAATGGACTTGGATTGACCCTTAATGGCAGATCAGGATTGAAGTGGCAATGCTTTAAGAATTTGTTCATAGATAGCAGTGGGATGTGGAAAGAACCAATCATTTGTTGTATTTCAAGAGGAGGTTATAAGTTACTAACATTGTTTATACTTGTGATTTAGGTGAGGTCACTTATTTATGCCGTATATTTCTTTTCTTTTTTATTTACTGTATTCTTTTTCCCCTTTTTTCTGTTCCTTTTCCTTTTTACTTCAATTTTTTCTGTTTATATTATTTATTGTAATTATAACCTTTTAAACAATCACTGTTAAAAAGAGAGAGAATATTGAAAAACCTGGAAGTTTGCATGCTGTTTTTCAACATCTTGATCAATGTAGTATGCAACTATAGGTTTTAGAGTGCTCAGATGTCGTGATATTCTACTATCCCATACAGGCATTACAAAAAAGTCTACAATTCACCATGACAGTAGCAGTGAGCAGCTCCTTCCCAGGTTAAAGTTATGCAGTGTCATTGGTCCTCTGCAAGCACAGCACTAAATTATCTGCAGCTGGAATGATTTGTATCTATAACACTAAGGCTCTGTGCTGTAGCTGAAAATTGCATTGAACTGATAGAGAGTGGCTGTTCACTGACAGCCCAGATTGTTGAGCATCTTTGGAAAACCTGAACAGGGCTTTCAAGATCCTCCATTCTGACTTCATGCCAGATCAGTGGTGGAATTCAAATAGCTGAACAACCGGTTCTGTTATTCAATGCAGGCATGGGCTCTGAGGCCTAAAACAGGCTTCCAGAAGTGGCATCCATGCACTTCCGGTGGGCCGTTCTAAGCCTGGGAGTCCTCCTCCAGGCCTCCGAGGCCTAGACTGGACTTCTGGAAGCCAGCCGGTTCTCCGAATGCAGCAAAATTTAGCTACCAGTTTTGCCGAACCAGTGCTAACCGGCTGAATCGCACCACTGTGCCAGATCTTTTTGTGTGTCTCTGTGTGTGTATTTATATTCATTTTTGTTTTTCCATTTCTTCCACAAACAAATCAACAAATATACCACAATACATAGATACATACACGTACGTTTGGGTGCTGCTCGTCCATTTCCCCTTTCACTGTGTCCACCCTCCTTCTCTCTCTTTCCTCTTCTCTACTTTCTTTCTCCCTTTCTCCTTTCTTTCCTACTTCCCTCTTCTTCCTCTCCTCTTTCCCTCACCACTCCCCTCCCGTTTCTCCTCACTTCTCCTCTTTCCCTCCAACCTTCCTACTTCCTTCCCCCTCCTCTGCTCTCTTCCCTCTCTCCTCTCCTTTCTTCCCTCCCATTCCTCTTCCAATACAATTCAGAGGTAATATCCGAGCAGCTCCTCACCTTAGATTTTCAATATCTATATTAAGTATGATAACATTAATTTTCTATTACATCAACATTTCTATAAATCTGACCTTCTCGGTATATACTTCTATAAATTTTTATACTACCTCCAATTATGCAATACTGTGTCGCCTGGGTCTCCCTCCTTATCTCCTCATTTTTCTTCCATCTAAATTAGTGTTAGCCGTCTTTTAAGCATATTCTCTTTTTCACCCACTCGTAAAATTTTCCCAAAATTTCATAATACTCTGACTCTGTCTTATCTTTAATTATCATTGTTAATCTATTCATTTCCACACATTCCATTATTTTCCTGATCACCTCTTCTTCTGGAGGAGCTTTCAGCACCTTCCAGTTTTGTGCAAACACAATCCTAGCTGCAGTGGTTATATGAATAATCAAATATGTGTTCTCTTTGCTATATTTCTCTGGTAAAATACCCAACAGGAATATTTCTGGTCTTAGTTCTATACGTTGTTGTATCATCTTTTCTATCCATAATCTGATTATGTTCCAATAGGTTTTAGCCTCTGCACACATCCACCACATATGATAGAAAGAGCCTGGTATTTGATGGCATTTCCAACATTTCATAGATCTGTCCTTAAACATTTTAGCTAGTTTTTCTGGAGACATATGCCATCTGTAGAACATCTTGTACATATTTTCTTTATACGCTGTCGCCATTATCAGTTTGTAGTTTCTTTCCCATAATTGCTGCCATCTTTGTTTGTGCTACAGTACATGCTGCATTGCACAGTGCAGTGTCCTTCAGGGTTAGAATTGTTGCTAAAGCCACTGTTTATCAGATCAGGTGTAATGCAAAATCATAGCTAAATTTCCATAATTAACATGTCAATACTGGATGAATCACTGAGATGCATGGTTTTTAATTGCTAAGAAGTTGTCACAAGGCACACTAGACTGTCTGTCCAGCTGGCAAATTAGTGTTTCCTTTGGATGGTAATGGCTGTCTGCCCCCCCACACACACACACACACTTTATTTTTATTCCACCTTAATTATTTTTATAAATAACTCAAGACAATGAACATACCTAATATTTCTTCTTCCTCCTATTTTCCTTCCCACAACAACTCTTTGAGGTGAGTTGGGTTGAGAGAGAATGACTGGCCCAAGATCACCCAGCTTATTTGTCCTCTTGACAAGAACATCTGAGAAGCAGATATTGTCACAACATACATAATGAAGAGGAAAAATTGCAAAACCAGTCCTACGTCTTCTGGAGGCAGAATAAAATTATGTTTGCTGGTGGTACACCTGAAACTTTCATGTCACCTTTATGAGGAGCTTTTGGGCTTTCTGTCCCACCTGTCTTTTTAAAGTGAGTATTTTAATTTGAAAAATGGAAAGCTGATTTGCTCTTTTATATACATTATACACATGCATATAATTCTTTCCACATTTCCTTTCCTTGGGACTCCATGCTTACTTTCTCCTTCTCCTCATACAACTGTTCCCATGTGAATACAGTAAAAAGTGGTATCATTATCATTATTGTTGTCTGCTGCTTTTAGTGTCAGTACATATTGTGTGTTGTACATGTATCTCAAGGATATTTGGTGGGAAACCTTAATTTGAGATCCATATGGCTAGAGAAATCATTGTGGTTTTTAAGATGACAAGAGACTTCTATTTTCGCAGCAACAGACAATTTGTGTTGCATTTGATGGGATTATCGAAAGCTTAAATCTTTCATGCCCTCAGTATTATTGGCCAGGACTAAAGACTATGTAACTAAATCCCTATGGTAACTTGTATGTATGTATCCTTTGAAGCAGCACCATTATAAATGTCTTCTCTTCAAAGATAACTTTAAAAAGTGGGGAAGAAAGGAGAACGCATGGAAATAAATCTCTAGAAATGTCTAAATCTTGAATATATGTATAGTAGCATTTTGGATCCTGATTGTCATGCTTGTGTGTTACAGGATATATTCTGCAGTCCTGTATCTTATGTTTTATACAGATAAACAAGAGACCATAAACTGCATTTGAAATACCCTTAGGACAATGAGTCATTTTAATTCAGAGAGGTTTAATCCCAGTTTAATTCTGAACACTTTATTCCTAATGCACCTAAAGTTCATCAACTTGGGGAAGTAAGTTTCTGTTAGCCCTGTGTGGCAGTCCAGAAAAAAAGCGCATCAATAAGTACTAGCTCTGTCTTTATTGTAAAGTTACATAAACAGAATCTTGCAAAGCTGAAAGTATGTCTCTGTCATTTCCTTTTACTCTTCAGAAAACTAGGGAGTGTCCCTTCTAAATGTTTCCCATATCATTGGGCTGAGTCATCTTTTACATGTCAAGTTGTTCCATCTGCAGCTCTCCCTCCTGTCCTCCAATAAGGTCAATAAGAATAAAGCTGGAAGGGACCTTGGGGATCTTCTAGTCCAAACCCCTTTGTTATGTACTGAGTTTTGGTGATACACCCACGTGGGTTGCTGGAGCAGCTAACGGCTCTCCAGCAACCCAGACTAACTGTCTCTTGTCCTGTAATTGGCTAGCCCCAGGTGGCAAGTGTTGGTTCAAACCTATTGGCTGCTGCCTAGGGGCTAGACTATATATTGTGGCTGGTTGCAGCCCATGCTTCAGTACAGTTCTAGCAAGAAATAAAGTATGAGTTATCCTGTACTCAGCCTCGTGTTGTCATTCCTGCACCGAAGAGCCCACTATTTAACTGCGGCGCCGACCAGCTGTTTGTCGGCTTTTCGGAGGGCCCCGGCTGCTCGGAGGAAGTTTGGGAGAGCCGGGCAGGACCGAGGAACTGGCTAGCCCCGTGTTGTACTTTTCGGCGCCGACCAGCTGACTGTACTCCGCGGCGCCATTCAGATATTTGTCGGCTTTTTGGAGAGCCCCGGCTGTTTGGTGGACTTTGGGAGAGCCGTGTAGGCCCGGAAGAACTGGCAGAGCCCTGTGCTGTGTTTTTTGGTGCCGACCAGCTAACTATGCTTTGCGGTGCCGATCAGCTGTTTGTCGGAGCCCGGAACAACTTGACGGAGCCGGCGACTTCGAGGAGAACTTTCCAGTTGCTCAGGAGCCGGATGCTGGTTGAGTTACAACTACTATTATGAACTATGGCTTGGAGCAGTGTCAGCGTTTTAAGCTGGAGTGGTGGAGACGGCCCTAGTTGCCGTCTGAGACGGCTGGCGGTGAAGGAGTTGGAGTGCCGCGACCGCCCTGGTACGGTGACTATGGCTGGGTGGAGTATGGACTTTTATGCCTGGACATCTGGAGGCATGGACTATTATAGTTCACTGGACCATATCCTTGAGCCCCACTCTGTGACTTTATGGGTTTTTACCTAATCCATCTCGCTGACTGGTTTCCCCCTATTGTCCTCCCTTTCTCCCTTCCCCCTGGGCTGTGGAAGGCGCCGGGTGTATAATCACTGTGAGAGAGTGATTAAGAGTTAGGAGTTTCTATCTGTTCCGTCTTAGAGGTGAGAGCTCTAGGCGGTATCTCTTTCCCCGGCTGCATATTTCAGGCTGCTCCCCGGGTTCTGACCGTTGTGAGAGAACGGGGATTGTCCTGGGGTTACCCAGCTCTAGTGGCAGAAGAGCTGGGTTTGCAGTCTGGATGCTTTCCTTCCATTTTTAAGATCCTCCCATTTTATTTATTCGATCTGGGTCTGTTTTGCTGTACTATCCAATTTTACTATGGTCTTGAGATACTCCAGCACGGTTTTACTCGCTCTCAGGGGTGCCCCCCCATCCTGGGAGCGACCCGCCTTATCTTTTAATTCACCTCTTGATGACGGGTCTGACTGTTGGGACCCTGAGAGATGGCCGGGCAGAAACAGGGGCCTAAGATATAAATTTAACAAGAGGCCCCTGATTACTTTTTTAGCTAAATTTTTTGTAGGGTTAGGGAGGGGGGAGGGTTGTGGTTGGTTGGAGAGGGGGGGCAATCCGCCAACTGCTGTTCAGACCAGGCCTAGGAGAGATCGCGTTGAGAGGGAGCCGGGGTCGGTCATCTCTGGAGCTCTGGAGCGGGTCGTGGGATTGCCAATTCCCACGACGATAGGGAATGGCTGCAGGTGTAAGATCAGAGGGCCGTATCGACCTCCTGGAGGGCCTCTCCGCTATCTTCAAGCGGTGAGGCGCTCCGACCCTCTGCTTTCGACCCAAGGCTCTGGGAGCGGGGATGTGCAGCCACCTGAGCTCCGACTGGTGTACCTAAATGCCAGGTCCGTTGCTAATAAGGCTCCCCTCGTCCGGGATCTAGTTGAGGGTGAGCAAACGGACCTGGCTTGCATTACGGAAACCTGGTTGGGCCCAGAGGGTGGTATCCCCCTGGTGGATCTCTGCCCACCAGGCTTCCGGGTGCTACGCCGGCCTCGGACTCAGGGTAGGGGTGGGGGAGTGGCTGTGGTTATGAGGGAGACCTTATGCCCGCAGGAGGCCACCGTTCCTCAGATAGTCGGGTGTGAATCTCTCTTATTGAGGTTTGGTCCTAGGGCGCAGTTGGGCTTGCTTCTCGCGTACCTTTCGCCTAGTCGCGTAGCAGCAGCCCTGCCCGAGCTTCTCGATATCCTCTCAGGGCTGGTGATTGAGTTTCCTAAACTTATGGTTTTGGGAGACTTCAATCTACCATCCCTGGGAGGAGCATCTGAGTTAGCTCGGGAGTTCATGGCTTCCATGACGGCCATGGACCTGACGCAGGTAATTCATGGACCGACCCATGAGGGAGGCCACACCCTTGACTTGGTTTTCTTATCTGGTCGGTGGTTAGATGATCTTGGTGGGGGCTCCCCAATTGTTATGCCCCTGTCATGGACCGATCATCATCTCCTGCGGCTGGTCTTCCGTTTTGCCACTCCCCACCGTGGGGTTGTTGAGCCAACTAGATGGTTCCGCCCCAGGCGCTTAATGGACCCTGAGAGGTTTCAGGCAGCGCTGGGGGCCCCACCTGCCTCCCCAGCTCACAGCTCGGCGGATGCCTTAGTGGAGGCCTGGGAAAGGACGGCCACGGAGGCACTTGACCGAGTTGTACCCTTGCGGCCCCTGACCCGGCGCAGATCCCAATGGGCTCCATGGTTCTCCGCGGAGCTCCGGGAGATGAAGCGTCGGAGACGGGGCCCAGAGAGCGTATGGAGGTCCAGCCGATCTGAATCCGACCGATTGCGACTAAGAACCCATATTAGGTCTTATCTCGCTGCGATGAGGGTAGCGAGATCTAACTACTTCGCTGCCCTCATCACGTCCGCAGATAATCGCCCAGCCGCCCTGTTTAGGGTGACCCGCTCCCTCCTTAACCAGGAGGTTAGTGGGGATCCCTTGCAGGGGCGTGCCGAGGAATTTAGTCAACATCTGTCGGACAAAATCGCTCGGATTCGGACCGGTTTGGACTCCGACTGGGCAGTATCGGACGATCAGGACACGAGCGATCTTGTCGATGTCACCTGGGAGGAGTTCGATCCTGTGACTCCGGAGGAAGTGGACAGGATCATGGGGAGGCTGAGCTCCACCACATGTTTATTGGACCCGTGCCCTTCCTGGCTGGTTTATGCAGCCCGGGGGGTGACACGAGGCTGGTTCCAGGCGGTTATAGCTGCTTCCTTGAGTGAGGGTAGTTTTCCCGCCGCCTTGAAAGAGGCGGTGGTGAGACCTCTCCTCAAGAAGCCTGCCTTGGATCCGGCTGTTTTGAATAACTTTCGTCCAGTCTCCAACCTTCGCTTCCTTGCGAAGGTTGTTGAGAGTGTGGTGGCGCACCAGCTCCCTCTGGTCCTGGATGAAGCGGATTATCTAGACCCGTACCAATCGGGCTTCAGGCCTGGGTACAGCACGGAGACGGCATTGGTCGCGCTGGTGAATGATCTCTGGAGGGCTCGGGACAGAGGATACTCCTCTGTTCTAGTCCTATTAGACCTCTCAGCGGCTTTCGATACCATCGACCATGGTATCTTGCTGCGGCGTCTCAGGGGATTGGGAGTGGGAGGCACGGTTCTTCAGTGGTTCTCCTCCTATCTCCTGGGACGCTCGCAGTCGGTGTTGACAGGGGGGCAGAGGTCGACCGCGAGGCCTCTCGCTTGTGGAGTCCCTCAGGGGTCGGTCCTCTCGCCCCTTCTGTTCAACATCTACATGAAACCGCTGGGTGAGATCATTCGTGGTTTTGGAGTTGGGTACCATCAGTATGCTGATGATACCCAACTTTTCATTTCGACCCCAAACCACCCCAGTGATGCCTTCGACGTGATGTCCCGGTGCCTGGAGGCGGTCCGGGTCTGGATGGGGAGGAACAGGCTTCGTCTCAACCCTGATAAGACGGAGTGGCTGTGCGTACCGGCATCTCGGGATATTCAGGATATCCCACCACTCATTATGGGGGGTGAGTCATTACCTCCTGTAGATAGGGCTCGCAACTTGGGAGTCCTCCTAGATTCACAGCTCTCTTTAGAAGACCATATTGTAGCTGTAACTAGGGGGGCATTCGCCCAGGTTCGCCTGGTGCGCCAGTTGCGGCCCTATCTAGACCGGGATGCCTTGCGCACGGTCACTCATGCGCTCGTGACCTCTCGTCTTGATTACTGCAATGCTCTCTACATGGGGCTACCCTTGAAGACCACTCGGAGGCTCCAACTGGTACAGAATGCAGCCGCGAGAGTTGTATCGGGGGTCTCCCGATACTCCCGTGTTACACCTTTGCTCCGCGAGCTGCATTGGTTACCAGTTGTCTTCCGGGTGAGGTTCAAGGTGTTGGTAATGACCTACAAAGCCCTCCATGGCATGGGTCCAGAATACCTTGGGGAGCACCTGCAGCCGGTGTCATCTTCCCTCCGCCCAGTACGCTCCCACAGAGAGGGCCTCCTCAGGGTGCCGCCAGTCAAAGAATGCCGACTGGTGACCCCCAGGGGGAGAGCGTTCTCTGTGGGTGCACCGGATTTATGGAACCATCTTCCGGTAGAGCTCCGGATGGCGCCCGATCTCCGCTCCTTCCGGCGCAACCTTAAAACCCATCTCTTTAAGGAAGCGGGCCTAGCCTGATGGGACGGGGTGGGATTGTTATTATGACTTTAATTTTAAATTTGTATTATGGGCACTGTTTAATCATGTTTTTAATAATTTTAATTTTTTTGTATCTGTTTTTATGTATTGCCCTGTTAACCGCCCTGAGTCTCTTGAGAGAAGGGCGGTATATAAATTAAATTAATAATAAATAAATAAATAAATAAATAAATAAATAAATAAACACCCTTACTCAAGCAGGAGAACCTATACCATTTCACACAGGTGGCTGTCCAGTGTTTTCTTAAAAACCTCCAATGATGAAGCACCCACAACTTCTGAAGGCAAGCTGTTCCACTGGTTAATTGTCCTCACTGTTAGGAAGTTTCTCCTTAATTCTAGGTTGCTTTTCTCCTTGATTAGTTTCCATCCATTGTTTCTTGTCTTTCCTTCTGATGTTTTGGAAAATAAGTTGACCACCTCTTCTTTGTGGCAGGCCCTCAAATATTGTTATCATGTCACCCCTAGTCCTTTTCTCTAGACTGACTATATCCAATTCCTGCAACCGTTCTTCATAATTTTTTGTCTCTGGGCCCTTAATAATCTTAGTTGCTCTGCTTTGCACTTTTTTTTTGCAATGTGGTGACCAAAACTGGATGCAGTATTCTAGGTGTGGTCTTACTAAGGATTTATAAAGTGGTACTAATACTTCATATGATTTTGATTCTCTGCCTGTTTCCACATTTCTACATACTATTTCCACATACTATTACATTCCAACATGCATTCTGTACAGTTGTTTAACTATAGAAACATAATCTGATTCTGCCTTTTCTATAGCATATGTTGCTGTTGTGCTGCCCAGAGTTTCAGATTCAAAATGAAAAAGTACCTATCGCCAGTTCCATAAAACAAGTCCTGGGATTACAGAGATGCTGTCTGCAACTGAACCATGATTATAGGAAAATATGCAGCTCCACACACCTGAAATCTGAAATCTTCTCAGCCCTACAACATGATATATACTTACAGGTGAAACTCGAAAAATTAGAATATCGTGCAAAAGTTCATTTATTTTAGTAATGCAACTTAAAAGGGGAAACTAATATATGAGATAGAGTCATTACATGCAAAGCAAGATAGTTCAAGCCGTGATTTGTCATAATTGTGATGATTATGGCTTACAACTCATGAAAACCCCAAATCCACAATCTCAGAAAATTAGAATATTGTGAAAAGTTGCAATATTCTAGGCTCAAAGTGTCCCACTCTAATCAGCTAATTAAGCCATAACACCTGCAAAGGGTTCCTGAGCCTTTAAATGGTCTCTCAGTCTGGTTCAGTAGGAATCACAATCATGGGGAAGACTGCTGACCTGACAGTTGTATAGAAAACCATCACTGACACCCTCCATAAGGAGGGAAAGCCTCAAAAGGTAATTGCAAAAGAATTTGGATGTTCCCAAAGTGCTGTATCAAAGCACATTAATAGAAAGTTATGTGGAAGGGAAAAGTGTGGAAGAAAAAGGTGCACAAGCAGCAGGGATGACCGCAGCCTGGAGAGGATTGTCAGGAAAAGGCCATTCAAAAGTGTTGGGGACTTTCACAAGGAGTGGACTGAGGCTGGAGTCAGTGCATCAAGAGCCACCACACACAGACGGATCCTGGACATGGGCTTCAAATGTCGTATTCCTCTTGTCAAGCCGCTCCTGAACAACAAACAACGCCAGAAGCGTCTTACCTGGGCTAAAGAAAAACAGACCTGGTCTGTTGCTCAGTGGTCCAAAGTCCTCTTTTCTGATGAGAGCAACTTTTGCATCTCATTTGGAAACCAAGGACCCAGAGTCTGGAGGAAGAATGGAGAGGCACACACTGCAAGATGCTTGAAGTCCAGTGTGAAGTTTCCACAGTCTGTGTTGATTTGGGGAGCCATGTCATCTGCTGGTGTTGGTCCACTGTGCTTCATTAAGTCCAGGGTCAATGCAGCCGTCTACCAGGAGATTTTGGAGCACTTCATGCTTCCTTCCACAGACGAGCTTTATGGGGATGCTGACTTCATTTTCCAGCAGGAATTGGCACCTGCCCACACTGCCAAAAGCACCAAAACCTGGTTCAGTGACCATGGGATTACTGTGCTTGATTGGCCAGCAAACTCGCCTGACCTGAACCCCATAGAGAATCTATGGGGCATTGCCAAGAGAAAGATGAGAGACATGAGACCGAACAATGCAGAAGAGCTGAAGGCCGCTATTGAAGCATCCTGCTCTTCCATAACACCTCAGCAGTGCCACAGGCTGATAGCTTCCATGCCACGCCGCATTGAGGCAGTAATTGCTGCAAAAGGGGCCCAAACCAAGTACTGAGTACATATGCATGCAGATACTTTTCAGAGGTCTGATATTGTTTTATTGATTGCATGTAATATTCTAATTTTCTAAGATTGTGGATTTTGGGTTTTCATGAGCTGTACGCCATAATCATTACAATTATGACAAATCACGGCTTGAACTATCTTGCTTTGCATGTAATGAGTCTATCTCATATATTAGTTTCCCCTTTTAAGTTGCATTACTGAAATAAATGAACTTTTGCACGATATTCTAATTTTTCGAGTTTCACCTGTATACTTTATGGGGAGGGTGAGATAGAAATATCTGGTTTAAAATAGGCTTTTAGGCTCTTAACTCGCAATTCCTTGTTATATTCTAAAAAACTAAGTTTAAAAAAATAGATCTGCCCCTCTGAATGAATGAAGCATATGCATTGAATGTGTAGTAACTAGTGCCAGATATTGATTAGTATGAATGTAATGAATTGTATGATCTATAATACTATAATCCAGCTATTAATTTGCTGTTCAGGTCATAATCACACTTCTGAAAAGCTAAACTAATCACAAAGTGAATCATCCAAATGAAGTTAAATTATGAAAATTACATACACATTAATGACTTTCAATTACCAAATGAAGAATACTTAGTACTTTAAATGCCATATTAGAATTCTAATAAAGTATACAATCCAAACACTCCTAACATAAAGGCAAGAATATATTTATGTAGGCCTCTGTTAGTATAACATGTTTACTCATGATTAATTTATCCATGATTTATAGAAGTAATCCAGTTTTGTGTGTTCACACTACCTATTGAAGCATAGAATAAACTCACAGGCCAGATTAGCAGATAAGATTATGCTAAAAGTTTGTTAGCAAGTTCAGGGTGTCATATAAATCTATTTTACTGCCAAAGACTTTTAAATATAATTTCTGTAACATATTGTATGTTAGAGTTAGGGTTGGACCAGACAGGAATCAAAATACAAATATATAATAGAAAAATACTTAAGAATAAACTACTTCTGCACAAATGAATAACTATAAGAAGCTACGTAGGATTTGTCAAGGCTTTTAGACCAATTTAAATGCTGTTATCCTTGCTTCTGAACATAAAGGCAAGATTTTGGTTTTAATATTAGTTTGCTTTTTTCTTTAACATTTTTTTCAGACCTGAAGAAGCTTCTTCGATGAGAAGCGAAACGTCTTCAAAGAAAAACAAAGAAAGTTCAGTTGCCTCTTGAAAGAGCACTTTTGGGACAACCATGACCTGGATGACTGAGAATCTCCATAGACACCTCTTTCGTGAATTCTCTGAATTCAGTTGGCTGTTATGGTTTGATCCAGCATTGTGCAACAATTTTTTGTGGGATTTTGATTCATTTGAGAGTGTTTAAGAGGCATGCCAGGAACCACACTCCTAAACGTGGACCAGAAGGAACACAAATTTCAGTGTTAAGTGAAGTGAATATAATTAATTTCTATCCATAACCAAAATGTCTCTCTTCTAGTCTACATTATCTCTATTTGGCACCAAATTTGGAAGTGCTCTGAAAGCTGAACACAATGCAAAGGGAGGCTACATATTATAGAAGCTTAAGAGATTAGACTAGGTACTCCTGGCTAAAATGGAACTGAGAATATTGTGGCATCTTAGTGTGACAAAATGTGCAGTTTATGATTTTTGCAAAATTGGAGCTATGGGCTATTAGTCCTATTAAAATATGAGATGTTGTATTCTTCTTCCTGCCTTCATCAGACATGTTTAGCGTATGCCAGAATTCAAGATTCCAAATTTATGCTTTCTCTTTTAAGTGTAGCATAAATGCCAGTAACATCTAAATGAAGGCAACTGTAAATGTTCAAACACAGATGTAAACAAAATCTGAAGCCATAGTTATATCCTGGTTTGCCTTTGCTAATATTTTTTAATGCACATTGTTTTCTGACTTCTGATGTCACAGATTCCTTCTGGAATAAGAAAGAGGTAGGGTAAGTTTATAGAGACTTATTTGTGTAACAGAAAATCCTAATTTTATAGTCATCTATAAATATTTATGCTTAATAAATATTTTAAGGAACTTTTAAACTAGAGTATCACTTTAAGCAAACCTTTTAAAAGCTAACTCTACCATGTAACATAGATTGTTGCTTTTAGATGATTTCCATATTTTTTCTTCTTAACTGTCTTACTTCTATCATAGTCTGATAAGAATACATGTATGTATTTGAACATGTCGCTTAATCTAAGATGCTTCTCAAGAATAAACTACTATACATACATAACAGGAATACATTACCCCATTATTCTGAATAAGATTTCAAGACAAAGTTGCACTGAAGCACCAAAACCTCTCTCAACAGTGGTAAATCAACAATATTGAAATACTTCATTATCTGAAGCCCTATATCAATATTTTGTGGATTAAGACTTGAACTACTACTGACTAACTGTGTGCATTGTTGCAGATCACAGACAACGAAATTCATCAGCTCTGAATTTGCAACCCTTATCTAGCATGCTGGTGAAGTGTCCTCAGAAGCAATTGCAAAGCCAATCACAGATAGGAAGTGATAAGAACACCAAGTTCCTCTAAAAGCAAAACCTTTAAGATGTTTCCAGACATTGGGATACAGTATTTAATCTATTAGCCAACATTTCATCAAAAATTTCAGTCAAAAGATTAATTTTTCAGCCTAAGGTATGAATCCCCAAATAAGGGTTAACTTGGAGTGGAGTATCATGTTAACCAAAGATACTTACCATATATGCACTTATCATTTTTGTGTTCTCTAGTATGTTGCCTCTGGGTGTTTAGGAATCAGTCCAGGTAATCTGGAAATCAGGCTTATGGCTGGAAAATCACTGTGATTTCATTTGTGGATAGAATTCTAATGTTTCAAAGGGCAGTTGGATATTTATTCTTCAGACCCAGTCTGAGTGTTATTATATGCACACTCTGGTTCTTTTAAAATATTATTATACAACAATATTATGCAATATTTTAGACATTGCTGGGAATCAAGACCAAAATAAAACAAACCTAATGTAGTTGAAAAGAGCCAATGATTTTGATTATTATCAATCTCATACAAAAGATGATAAATATCTGTTCTGCTCAACAAACGGGATTTGAATGTGCTTAACCTTAAACACATTAAACTCTTAATTTCTAGGATAAAGCTATCTACTAGTTCCAAATTTGTTTTTCTGGAATCAAATTCACTGGAATCCAAGCACATTTATAAATTGTATGTATGTCATTTTTCCTTTTTCTGGCTGAGAATCAGTTAAAATATGACTTCAAAAGAACACAAATAGGATTGAAAATTGAGAGAGAATTCTAGACAATCCAGTTTTATAATAAATATACCTCTGGCTGTTCTTATTAAAAAGAAAAAAAAGAAAATAAAATCAATCTTTCTGTTGAAGTTCAATCTACAAACCTTCCTGTTTGTTTTGACTCTAAAAATAGCCAACTGGAATGTTACAAACAAATAAATAAAATGTGAGAAAATGTGCTCTATAATTGTATATGGAAAATGCTGTTTTCCATACCAGCCAGAGCACTATGACAATTCCGAAGCAGCTTCATCCCTACTTGGACTTCATTTCAGGCTTTGGAGCTTGTCAGATTCACATAAAATAAAATATAAAAACAACCATTGCCTATATTAGCAAGCAAAGTACCCTTCAGTGAGTGCCACTATCCCCTTGAGCTAAAAAAACTGGTTAGCACCAGACTCCCTTGAGTTTACAGCAAATTACAAAAGCAAGGCTCGCATAAAATTAAATCATAAATTATCTGACTGCTATCTGGCTGCCTCTGATATAGACTTTCTACACATTTTAAGTGGAACTGACGTGAACAGAGCTCATTCAGTTTCAGCTGCCAGCTGAAGGTGCAAATACAGAGGTCATCTCCCGGCACACTTTGTTGCTGTCACCTTTGAACTGTTCCTAAATTACTAGCTTTTTTAAAAAAAAAGCCAGCCTCTTGCTATCAAAGTGTAGACTAGCCAGGTCTTTAAAAAGGCATCTTTCTGACGCTGTAACAACTAATTTAGGCAAGTATGCCAGTCATGCACTGCTAGCCCATGAAAGTAATAGGATCCCACGCAGGCCAGCAATTTTCACTAGCACCAGCAAGGGGGGGGGGAAGGTGACCCTCCTTCTATCTGTTTTCTCACCGTATGAAATAAAATTTCCATGTGGCACTTGTATCTGATGCACAGCATGGTGATTTATCAAAGATGCAAAGAGCATGCAGAAACAATCTTTATTACATCCATTTCCTGCTTGTCAGCTGAGATCATGTTGGCTGTTCATTAAAGAACTCACGCAGGTGAGAGGAATATATCTCGATACCTTGATAGATTGTCCGCTTCCCCACTGTGACAGCCTCTGGATGGATTGAGCAGCGGAGAAAATGAAGAAAAGCGCTGACTCCAAAGCTCTGCTGTCAGATATATTTTTACATAGGCAACCATGTCATTTCAGCTAAACAAACATCACTTCAGTATAATGTATTAGATATAATGCCATGCCCCCCACTTGCTAGAGAAACAATTATGGGTATTATGTTTGGTGATAATGTAAAAATGTAATAAAGAATTAAAACTGAAATGTCTGGTGTTACACTATTGTGGCTTTATCCTTCCCTTTCCTTTCCCCCACCCCATCCCCAGCCCTTGTGATTACAAATGAAGCACCTGACCACCGTGACCGAGCCTTCAAATGAACTTAGAGAAGAAAAGGCACAAAATAATTAAAACGCATGAAACAAAAATGAAGTCTGGATGTTTGGAACTTCTTTGCATTATTTATTAAGACTTCTGTCCTGGGCTGTCTTCTCAAATAACAATTGGCATTATCGCTGTCATAGCTAATAAAAATCTGAAGTATGTTTGGTGATCCTTTCAGCCTCTGTGGAGTTTTGGGAATCACCTTTGCACCCTTCCTTCAAAATACTAATTTGACTACAGTTGTGCAAACTCCCTGTTTCGTGGTCCAAACTACAAATGTAGTCAATAATTGCAAATAGCCCATTAAGATGTTACGTTTCATCTACATTCAAGCCGCAATATTTTCCAGTAGGGTATCTAGGTTCACTGGCCTTCTCAGTTATTCCTTGCTACCTTTAAGACTCCAAGATATGTTTTGGAATGTCCAAAGTCTTTTGATAGGGAGGATGGGAACATGTTGTAATAATATAGTACCCAGAGTTTTGCCTATTCTGGAAGGGTTCTTTAGGAATGAGCATGAGGCAGCAAGGGGACACCTAAAATATACTATTCATTCATTCTTCTTGAAAGCTGGATCAAGAAAGGCCTAGCAAGTCCACTACTGAGACTGCATTAAGTACTTTCCATGTATTTTTCACAGCATTTGGGTTTCACTGTTACATATACAGTACAATTATGTATTCAGGAGTGGCAACCTCAGAGACTCAGTTACGGTATTTATGGTATTTAAAATATTTCTATGAAATTTATTGATACTTTTAATAAGGATCTCAGGAGAGCGTGATATTTAACTTGTTTACAAATTTATCTCTGTAACAATTCACTATATGAATTGGCCTAAGTAGCAGTGTCTGGACGGTGAAATTTCTGACTGCGAAGAGATTTTATCCTAATTCTAATAGGCATTAAATTAAAATCTCCAGTGAGGATACCACACTAAGTCTCTATTTAAATATTTAAATTAACTCACAGTATAAAATAGTTTCAGTGGATTTTTCCACCCATTAGTCATTTGTTCAATTGGATAATTGGATATTAAAAAATGAAATGAAAATTAATTTAGTGATTTCATTTTAAAGTTCAGCAGGAATATCCATTTTCTTGAGAGAACTTTGTTTATTTAGCTATCAATAGTTTAAAACTATTACTAGCTGGATCCTTAAAACTGAGTCCAAGAAAACTGCTGTCATTAACCTTGGCCTTCACTCAACTTGGCAACAGTATGGAGACTTCATTCTGATGCTAAGCTTAATTTCTAGCTTGGAAGCAGAAGTTGTACTGGGCTTTGAAACATGTTAAAACTCAACTTAATCCCCAGATCTCAGTATAGTTGCTGAAATGAAATTGTAATGTTCTCTCAAACCTGGAAGAAGGTATGTCTGAACACACTCTGAAGAAAACAAACCAGATATGCAGATCTGTTCAACCTTTCAGTTCAAAGCTTGGGAAGACGGATAGTGATTTATCTATGAAAGTTTCAAGAGCACTTTTATATAGTTATATCATTTATCCCTTACATGCCCAATATATGATACATGGAGTATATAAAACAATACATATGCTGGGAACTCCACCATGATTGTTGAAGATTCAGTTGTAATTTACTACTTTCTTTGACAATCAACTATATTTCTAGAATGGCAATGAGATCCTTCCTTCCTTCCTTCCTTCCTTCCTTCCTTCCTTCCTTCCTTCCTTCCTTCCTTCCTTCATAGGAAATATAGGGCATGATTATGATGAATTGGAAGAGGTAGTAATTATCTAAAAGAATAATTTCTCCAAAAATGAACAGTAGAAAAAGAACAAAGAAAAAGGATAGTTGTAGAGAAAAGATAGTTGCAAAAATTAGTGAAAGAAAGCAACAGATGCTTAAAATTAAAACAGGAAGAGAAAATGCAAAGTGATTAGGATGGAAATTACTTACAATGGAAGCATTTTAGAGATTTGACCCTTATCTACCACCATTTTATTTCTGACCATTAGTTGACTAGATTTTTCTGTATAGGCTTGAATAAATCTTCTGTGCTGCAACTTAATGATTGGTCCTGATCCTTTGCACCTAACAGAACATCATGGTTAAATAGAACATTCTGAAAAAATATAAGCAGAAAACCAAAGTCATGAAGCTGTACATGGATATAATGGAAGTAAGGATAAGAAAGGAGAGGGGAGGGCCAAACAATTTATTTAACATTTCCTTTGGTTTTCCTTATTACGTGCCTTTAATTTCCTTCACTCACTCTTTCTTGCTCCCTTCCTCTGCTGGTTTTACATTGCTTACTTCAAAAGGGAACAATATAATGATTATTCCTGTATGTACATTAAACATTGCCTTATATATTGTGAAATGGAATTAGCTTATGGATGTGTTTTATATATCATGATTTCCTCAAAAATCTCAGTTGAGATTTTTCATATGGGAATAGGCTATCATCACAAGAAGGATCTAACTAAGTCCAATCACATTCTCTTAGTATCTTTCTATTTGAATCCATTTAAACATACAGCTACTGGCCATCCAATATTAAACATTCAGCTGCCCATTGTTAATAATAAGAAATTAGGTGATGTGCGTTACTTACATGTGATGTGTATCTCCAGTTGAAAAATAAAAAAAGACTTGCTTTAATGGTAGGATTACTTGAAGTTTAATGAATATATTGTTTTTTTAATGTATTATAATAATTGATTTAGAAAATAGGGTAGGTGAAGCTTGAAACAATATTTTACAACAGCATAATAATTTTTTCAGCAACATATTTTATATTTTATATCAAAATTGCAAAAAAATATTTGGAGTTTCACTGCTGCGCTTGCCATGCCAATTTTGATACCACTAACTTGGAACAATCACAATAAATTAACTCAAACATTTGCAGGCATAAAAGATTTTGTAGGGTAAGACCTATTATATATCAAGTGTCTTATCTGCAATTATGCATTTTAAAGTGACTATATATTTTCTGCGCATTTTTAATATCATATGAAATATTCAGAAACATACCCAGATGTCATGCTATACAGGATTCAGATCCTGATCATGACAACAGTAACGAGATTTATGTGTGTTCATTTGTATATTAAATTTAAAAGCAAATAAATTCTATGCTTAGAGTTTAATTGTTACATTATTATAACTAAAGGGTCTCAAAAACTATTTTCTGTTAGGATTCTGCTGAGCCAATCGTATTCACTTACTACTTTATGTGAATAGCTGAAGTGTCTCCTGAGAAATGGAGGAAGTTCTAAGACCTTTTCTGTGGTTACTGTTGCTAGGGTAACCACAGCCTTGATATCCATGTATCCAGCATGTCAGTCTCATTTTGCATCTAGCTATCCAAGAACCAAGGCTAGAGAATGGCAATTGGGGGAGAGAGAGATGCACAAGAGCAAAAGTACTGTTTCCAATCAAAGTACATTTGCATAGCTGTTGCTCTTAATTCTTGTTCTGGGTGTGTTGGAAAGGCCTTGAACATCTGCCATAACATTTCTCTTAACAGACAGCTGTTTGTTGTGTTCATCCCACAGATAAAGTGTTTGAAAGCAAAAGAAAGTGAGGCTGTTTTGATTTGCCTCTGAAGTAATTCAAAAGATTTGCATGTATAGCCAACATTGTTCTTCTACGTATATCTGAACCCATCTTTGATTTTTAAAAAGACAAAAAAACAGTTTACAGTTTGAAAGTTTGCCTGAGCCTGGCAATGCAGCTTAGTCAAATATCAGCTTCCTGAGTTTGCAGATGTGAATAGATATGTACATCTGCACTGTCTAATTATAAGTATAAAAAATTAGGATGCATTGTTAAATGTGTATTTATTTAACAAATTTATATGGCCAGCCATCTCATAAAAAAGTTTCAGGATGGTATACAATGCTGAATTAGAAAATATAGAGAAAGCTTTATCTCCCCACCCCAGCGTTGTTTTTCATCCTGATGACATTGGCAGTTAGTCAACAAAAGCTTGATCCTTTAATAATAAAAACTGTTTTAGTTTTCTTATTCTATCCCAGTGTGTTTGGTTTGTTTGTTTGTGTGTGTGTGTGTGTGTGTGTGTGTATGTATATATATATATGTACGTATGTGTGTGTGTATATGTACGTATATATATATGTGTATATATATGTGTATATATATATATATATATATATATATATATATATATATATATATATGTATATGTATATGTATATGTATATGTATATGTATATGTATATGTATATGTATATGTATATGTATATGTATATGTATATGTATATGTATATGTATATGTATATGTATATGTCAAAAGACAGAGGAGTTAAATGTAGCTACTGTAAGAGAACATCTCAAAATCTCACTGGTTCCTGGAGACCTCCCTCCCCGATGCCTGATGCACAGCTTGGTCTTTAGGGAATTCTGGAACAGTAACAGCGATGGAGCTAACCTACTTTCCAGAGTGAGAAGATACCATAAAGTGGGAGCCATGGCATAGAAGGCCCACCAAGTGTATTTCCTAACAGATGGGACCTTGCAATATGCCCTCTCCCCACTGATCTCTCCAGCTCTGTTAATGAACAGAGTCTCACATCTGACGACCTATGGTGCAGTACCCCCGAAGGCCATAAGGGATTCCCAAATGATGATTGTCATACCTCCACCTCATTCCAGTGCCTTGGCTGGGACATTCAAAACCCCTCTGCACATATCACCAAAATGGTCACCCCCTCCTTCCAAGACCCAGCCAGGAATTGGTAATGCATGCCAGGTCGGTCCTCCCATTAATGATTAAATCACTAATGAGGGAGGTCTTCTTGCAGTCTGACCTGGAATTTAGAAGCAGCACCTGCAAGAAACTCTGCTGAAGGGTAATGGGGCTGAGGCCAAGTAACTGGAACATGAAACTAGAATAAGACAAAAGGTTCCACATACCCTGAGAATGGCCCACTGCCAGTTTCACACCATATTTCCCCACGTGCACTGCCTGTTTCCCACCATATTTCCCCATAATTCCCTGTCTAATCAACAATTAATAAACTAATCAAGGAGTGATCCAACCTAGAAATAGGGAGGAAATTTTCTGATAGAACAACAACCAGTGGAATGGCTTGCCTTCAGAAATTGCAGTGTTCTATCATTGGAGGTTTTTTTAAGAAGAGATTGGACAGACCTTTATCTGAAATGGTATAGGGTCTCCTGCCTGAGCATGGGATAGAAATAGAAGACCTTCAAGGTCCCTTCCAACTCTGTCATTCTGTATTTCTTGGCCTAACCGTATCCCTACAATGGCAGCCCCATTCCCATATCCAGGCTCTTCCAATCCCGAGAGTGAGAACCTCCCACTGTCCACACCAAACATCTCTGGGAGAGGAAACTGGGCACACTGAAGCATTTTAACTGCACTAGTTCTCAGGGACGTGGTGGCTCAGTGGGTTAGGACGCTGAGCTTGTTGATCAGAAGGTCGGCAGTTTGGCGGGTCAAATCCCGAGTGCCGCATAACAGAGTGAGCGCCTGTTACTCGTCCCAGCTTCTGCCAACCTAGCAGTTCAAAAGCACGTAAAAATGCAAGTATAAAAATAGGGACCACTACAGTGGGAAGGTAACAGTGTTCCGTGAGCCTTTGGTGTCTAGTCATGCCAGCCACATGACCACGGAGACGTCCTCGGACAAGCGCTGGCTCTTCAGCTTTGAAACGGAGATGAGCACTGGCCCCTAGAGTTGGAAACCACTAGCACGCATGTGCTGGGGAAACTTTACCTTTACCTTTACCTAGTTCTCAGCACCATCAGTACCCCAACAGCCTCCTCTCCTCTTCACTATAAAACATTCATAGGCACCCCTTCCCTGTTGCTTCCACCTGGAGGTAGAGTGCTCCCTTCCCATTCACCCTGTACCAATTCTTCCTCCAGCTCTGATCCAGAGGGAGGAAAAAGACAAAGGAATCGATTCACCGAGTCCACACTGGAAAACTCACAATCAACACTCAGGCACCTAACAATTTGATGGAAACTTCAGTGGAACCTCTTCCTCTATCACAGGAAATATGACCTCAGTTGTTTTGAATACCAATTAGAATTTTTAAAAAGTCAAAACATCTGTACCAATTTGAAAAAAAGTGAATTCACAATCAGAAGTTTAGATGCTTTATGATGGATAAAGGGGAAAAAAACCTGCTGTTTCCTCCAAGCTGTACATCTATGGGAAGGAATGTAAATTAAGTGCACATATTTTGCATTCTAGTCACAATTTCCAGCACATCTTAATAATAGGATCTCTGGAAATATGGCTGTAAAAAGCGGACAGCACTTAGTATTACAATACTAGACAGACAATGAACTACAGTCATTTTCTCCAACATAGTTTCTCCACCAATGCTTGACTAATTAATTATAATTAAAGGCAATTTACAACCATTTATTTAATGACCATTCAAAGTTTCAACAGCTCTGAAAAAAGTGACTTATGAGCAGTATTCACACTTATGACTGTTGCAATCACATGATCAAACTTTGGGTGCTTAGCAACCCAGCATGTATTTACAATGGTTGCAGCATTCCAGGGTCCATGGGATTGTCATTTGCAACGGTCTTAGGGAGGTTTTGACAAGCAAAGTCAAGGAGGGGAAGTTAGATTTGCTTAACAACCGCATGATTCACTTAACAACTGTAGTGATTTGCTCAACAATCATGGCAACAAGGTCATAAAATAGGGCATGATTCATTTAACAACTGCTTTGCTTAGCAACAGAAATTAGAAGTTCACTTGTGGTCATGAGTCAAGTAAAAGGTGACCGTATTTAAAGGGTGTCTTTAAGGACAATTATCTTCCAAAGTGGTTTACAAACACTATCAACATTGTTGTAAATAACAACACAATCATTATTTATTAATTATTATTTTATTATTATTATTTAAAAGCTAAGCAAATTCCTGGATTCTTCCCACAGGGCAAAGGGAAGACTACTGTATAACCCGGTAATCGATAGAAGGAAAACCAAGAGGATATTGGCAAAGGAAAAGCAACTGTTTCTGAACGTCTTTTTACCTTCATGTTGCTGAAAAAGAACTATCAGGAGGACATTTTTATGGAAAACTTGTGAGCTCGTTTTTAGAGACTGCATGTTGTCTAGTGGTTGGAGATCCAATTTTAAATTGCCCTCAGCTATGGAAGCTCTCCAGAGTGACTTTGGGCCAGGCATTGTCTCAGTCTGAAGCTGTGTTTTTCAAAATTGGCAGAATTAAGATGTCTGGCCTTCAGCTCCCAGAATTCTCCCTCCGGAAATGCAAACATCTTAAAGTTGCTAAGTTGCTAAAAACCCTGGTGTAAAACTATCCTACAGTAAGCAGTGGGCATGAAGCCTGAGGGCACAGCCAAGCCGACAACGTATCAGTCCATGGGTGGATTTTTCCTTAGTACTATTTTTACTTTGAATTTGTTTTATCAACAGGTATTTTAAAATGTTTTATCAATTCTGTTATCTTTAGGGGCCCAATTCAGACATGATGCCAGCTGCCACCTCACTCTCACTTGTGCTTTGATACCATGAGGTGAGAATCTGCCATGAATTATGAGGAGGGAGGGAGGCTTGGGGGAAAGCAAAAGTGAGTGTTGCTTAGTGAAAGCAAGAAGAACTTCTGTGTTCCCCCCACCCTCCCCAGCCAGACTGCTTGCTGCATCTCCCCAGAAGAGAGTCACCCCGCTTGGAGAAGAACACAGATGCATACCATCCTATCCTTGAAGTGACCTTTCTCAAAACATCTAACTTGAACCTTAGGGATTTTGGCCTGCGATTCTCAGTTCCAGCTGTGCACTACTGCAATGCACTTGACTTCTAGTAAAACTATACCTTTCTCAACAAATGGAGCCAAGGATCATTTCTGTTTAGAGGATGAGTTGCAGCAGGTTTGACACATGACAAAAATGCACATCTAGTGTCAAGGGCCTAATTTGCTTTCAGAAAGAGTGTTCCTATTGCATAACAAACTTTCAGAGGAATCTGGCATCTAGAAAGCCAGATTTTATCATCCAAAGTCTTTTCTTCTGAGAAATGCTCTTGGAGTCCACAAGGCACAAGCTCCGCAGATGTTCTTAGAAAATAAAAATGGCAAGATTCTGCAAATCTGCACTTTGTCCATACATATGCCATCAGACTAGGCAAAGCCGTATCAAACCTAAGCAGAAAGTTGAGAGTCAACATATTGAAAAGATAGTAAGTGTTGCAGGAAGCAAACTCCCCAGGTTTCCATCTGGCAAATTTGTGTTTTGTGTCTGGTTGCATCCATTAGAAATAATTTCATTATTAAACAACAACAAAAAACCACCTTGCTACCAAATTAATTGTGCCACCCTAGGAAGATACCTCTGGCACCTATGTTATTGTCTCTGCAGCCTCAGGTGCAAATATTCATTTTCTTTCATGCACTTTAATGTTTAATAGTTCAGCTTTTATGTTAAATATCCCTGTTGCCCTGCATGGTGGCTTTTATACATATTTTATTTTCATTTATTTCCTGTGCTACTTACTGACATGTTTTGTGAAGGCTTCCCCTCTTTTCCTGTTCTTTTACAGAACTTAACAGCTTTGAAATCCCCCCAGAGATCTCCTGTTACTGAGCTGATTAAAATATGAAAAACAAATAAATAAAAAAAACATGTTTATTTCAAATCTTGCAAAGGCTTGTTCCTGAATGATGCAAATGCATCAAGCTGTTTGATTTATTTCTAATTCTATTTTTATTTATTTTATTAGGCAAATATGATACTCCAGACATACATGATTCTATGTTTTGCCGAGTGCTTTCCATGCTCCTTCTTAACCAAAAATATAGACGTATATCTTCCTACAGTGTCATGTGATCTGAAAATCACTGAGACAAAAAACATATGAAGACAAAAACATGGAAACAAAAACATATGAAGAACTGTTGCAGGAACTGAGTATGGCCAGTCTAGAGAAAAAAAAGGACTAGGGGTGACATGATAACAAGATTCCTAATTTGCCTGAAAGAAGAGGGGGTTAACTTGGTGGAGCAGTGGGCTAATGCCTCCTTAAGTAACACCAGCTGCCTGCAATTAGTGCAGGTTCGAGTCCCACCAGGCTCAAGGTTGACTCAGCCTTCCATCCTTCCGAGGTAGGTAAAATGAGGACCCAGATTGTTGGGGGCAATTAAGCTGACTTTGTAATAATGCCGCTTGGGGTGTGTGTGAAAGCCCTAATAAGCAGGCATATACATAGAATGAAGGCTACTGCTAAGCTTGTAAGCCGCCCTGAGTCTTCGGAGAAGGGCGGGATATAAATGGAATAAAAATAAAAATAAAATAAATAACTTATTTTCCAAAACACCAGAGGGCAGGTTGAGAAACAATGGATGGAAACTAATCAATGAGAGAAGCAACCTGGAATCAAGGTGAAACATCCTAACCATGAGGACCATTAACCAGTGGAATAGCTTGCTTTCCGAAGTTGTGGGTGATCCATCACTGAAGATTTTTAAGATGAGAGTGGACATTCAATTTTCTGAAATGGCATAGGGTCTCCTGCTTGAGCCAGGGGTCGGACTAGAAGACCTCCAAGGTCCCTTCCAGCTCTATTCTGATTGATTGAACCACCAGAGCAGATACTCTCCTTTTACTTTCCCTTAATGTCCCCTTTCCTCCAGGAAACTGGATATATTTAACTAGGAGAGCTCCAAGTAAGGGCAAATATTGTCAGATATATATTAGCTTCAGACAAAGTTACTAATGTTTGGACATGTCATTTATTAACATGCCATGTCAGAAAATAACCACATTTAGCAAGCATTTTATTTGAGGGTGGCCACAAATTAATGTAGGGATTGATTGTGCAAAATACAGAAAATAATAACTACAATGACAATAATATGCTTACAAATCAGCATTTGTCAGAATAAGTCTGCTTTATACAATCTTTTCTATTCTCTGTGCTGTTGATTTCCCCCCTCCCTTCCTTTGACAAGGAGTCCTCCCATCCCAAGGGTTGTTTGCAACTTTCTTTTCTCTCTTCAGTATGTATTTATGAGGAACCTTTCTCTATCTTACTTTATGCAGAGGTCATACACAGAGTGAATGATTTCAGCATATTATGTGCTTTGGCATAACCTTCAACTTATAACAGGTGCAAACGCTTAGCCCCAAGTTCCTTCCAGAGTTTAAGCTATGAAAAAAAAAGATTGTAGTGACTTCAGGTTGTTGAATATGGAGTGGGGAAAGGGGTTAAGGTGTCAAATAAATGCTAATATGTGGCCAAATGGACAAAAAGTGAATTATATTAAAGCAACAACAGAGATTGCCTTCACTGTTATAGTCACACACACACACACACACACACACACAAAGAGGAAAAGACTGGGCTCAATGAGATAAATTTGGAAAATGTATACAGTACAGAATAGAGGATGAGCTTGTGGATTATGCTGTTGTCCTGAGACAGACAGCTGCAAAACTGGATAAATGTGAATACATGAGTCCTTCCAGCCCAGTCACTGGAAGGTGAACTTCAGTTGAACCTACCATCCTTCTCTTACACCTACTGAATCCAAATCACACTTAATTTCCTTTGTACATCCTAGAATCATTTATTAATGTCAACTTCCCACTCGAAACGCCAATGGAAAGCCGCTGATGAGGCAGGCTTCAGGCTGCAAACAAATTCAACAGGTTTTAGGGTCAGCAGTAACACCACAAAGGCAAAGATGGAGCAGAGAAAGTTTCCCACTCAACAAATAGAAGGGCGCTTCCATTTTGCTTGCAACAAAAGTTGTGCCTTGACCTATCAGAAACATTTTCAGCACTTATTATTTAATCAACTTCTATCCTGCCCATAGTGGTCTTCAAGGAGGCTAGCAATTCATACCAAACATCATCTGAGAAGCACTCTAAAACTTATGAAAATGATTACATCAAAACAAATTGTAGTGGCAGGTAATATGTAGAAACAGAAGAAGGACTCTGAGACATTTTCTCTCTAAAATAAACACAAGTAGAGTTGATACTGAACTGAAGCCTAAGCTGGTAGCAAAACAAAAGAGTTATTTCAAAATCTTTAAGAACTCTTGGTAATCATCTGTTTATCAATATGGTCACTCTGTTCTGAACTAACTGAATGTTTTTCAAAGACAACACAGTACAATCAGAGCATCAATAGATGCTTTCAGTCATGGACATAATTTGTGAAAAAGAGGTTTCAGAAGCATCTTCAGATGAGGAGCAATTTCCATTGGCAAGATTTTGTGGTTCAATTAGTATGTGCTTTAAGACATCTAGAATTATGTTACTCCTACCTGTCCACTGAGTGGTTGACATATGAAAGAAGAAACCAATATTAATTGATTTAATTTACTGTTACCTATTGTGGCAAATTATTGTGACAAATTATGCAAAAGAATTAAGCAAAACTGTTTCTGATTCTCATAATGAGAGTTTTCTACAATCTGGAAAACATTGAAAGGGATGCACAAGTAAATGATAATTTAATTTTTAATTTTAGACTAAAATTTAGAAAGAAAACTTATTTCCTTCTTTCACTGGGTGATAGAAGAATTCTATGGAAGAGATACATAAATTCTGTCTTAGTTAATCCCAGGAGTGGAAACATAACGCACATTTTTTTACGATTTCAAAAGATGCTTGTATGCACTATATTTATATACTACAAATGGTATACATTGCATTTATGAGCTATATATAAATAGATGTTCCACATTTCTATATCACTCCATTTAACAATTTCAGGAAGTTTATACATCGCAATGTATGAAATCAGTGTAATTCACTGCTATTGTGGACAAGTCATTGCTTTTATAAAAAAGTTGCAACAAGATGAATTTCATCCTTTTAAACACAGTGAATAAAATTCAAGAGTAGCATCTCCTGTAAACCCTATATATCACTCTGATTTTCCAACTGATCTAAGCAATATCCAAGAGCCATTGGCAACAGCTGCACATGTATCACGTGCTGATGGGCAAAAGAGATACAGGCTGTCCATACCTAGCCTTACTGACATCACCATGATAGAGTTGATGTTCTTTGATTTAAGTGTCTATTTAGGAAATATTAGACTATGAAAGTTGGGTTTCCATCACCACCGTGGCTTTCTGTTTGCAAGCAGAAATCACTTCCTGAATTCTGAAGTGTTGTTTAAAAAACAGATTTCTCAAAGGCATGCAGATGACGTTAAATATTTCTACACTTCACAGTGAATTGCTCATTCACCTGAGTGTTTAACTATGTCAATGTGCTCAACATTATCATATTTAATTGAATAGTTCAACAAGATAATATGCCAGTGCACGCATCATTGTGAGGAATCTTTCAATGCATTATTGGCTCACAATGGATAAAGCAACCCTCAAACAAAACACAGGGGACTTTGTATATAGAAATTATATACATGAGCAAAAATGAAATACATAATGGGTTTCCTAAAGGCTGATTACATATTAGGTATTTCACATCTCATCTCCGTTTATGAAAAACAAAAAAGAGGAACAGATACTAAGGAAAGACAAAACATCTGACATTTCTGACTGTAAAAAAGGACTTTGCAACAATCCTCCTAGTTAGATCAATTCCATCTTACTACTCAGTGCTGCATCCTATTAAAAATTTAGCCTGATAATACTACTTCCCAAGGTGTTCTCCCTCTCCCAGATAGGCTGTCTAGTTTGTCTGATTAAACATTTATATTGACCCCTTGTATTGATCCTTTCACACAGATTTTGACTAGTACTTTGTACAGATTAGTCAAAACCTGACAAGCCTCAGTCTTTTGAATTTTTAGTCTGAAAAACTCCTGAAGTTATATCACCTTGGGTTAAGAAAAGCCATCTACAAGAAGATTCTCTTGACCTCTCCATAACATGAGGGAGATGTGTCATATATAATCAAGCTGGTTGTTTGAAGGTTATTGGAAGAATTAGTAAGGAGAATTTTCATCTGGAATGATATGTTCCTTCTCTAGTGTTTTCAAAATCTACATATTTCTCTTTAAAATCTCCATACTTGATGATAGTGGTGGACATAGTCTATGCACAATGGTACTCTGATTCTGCAAATATCTATGTAATATTTTTCTTACTTGTGCAGATTTAAGCTTCATATGAGGAGAGTCACACTGTATCAAAAGGTTACTCAGAAGAATTTTAGGCAGAAAGGATTGGGGATTTATTCTGTTACTGAAATAGGTTTCTGTATGCATACAGGGGTTACATGTATTTCAATATAGCTCATATATGTCATATGAAACTTCATAAAAATCACATTGTGAGTAGATCAAAAGAAGCCTATTTTCATACAATGCCTAATCAGCTTATGAAATTTGCTATTATATTTATTTATTTATTTATTTATTTAGTTATATTTATATACTATTTATTTATTTATTTAGTTATATTTATATTTATATTTATATGATGTGATGACCACAGGAATTTATGTTTGGGAGTTTCATTGGAAATAATTCTTATTACAATTAATAATTTGGCAAGATTTTATGTAGGAAAGATATGTTTCAAGGAGTGGGCTCTGAAGGAATTGGATGTTACATATATAAACAATTATGTTAACAAACAACATGAGTTTAAGAACTAACTGGAGACATACTGAATTGTAACATTCCTTATTTTAATTATTAGCGACATGATTCAGAAACTAGACATCAATTAGATATAGATAGGAATACAATCATCTATTATAATCACAAAGATCACAAAACCTAAATGCTTATAAGATGTAAAGCCTATGTGATACTTGCAAGAGTCAAAAACTAGCACCCTTCTTTGTGTCCCTACAACCTCACAGGGCTTTTGCAAGAGTTCTGCTTCCAGATCAACTATGCAACAGGAATAAATGTTCTGAGAACTGTTCTGCAGCATTAACCCTGGAGCCTTGAGGCAGGGGGTTTGTCATTAGTCAAAATTCTCATTGGCTTTCCCAGCTGAACTCAGACTGTCATGGTGCCTTATTACCATTTCACTGGACTTGGTAAATGGAAAGAGCCTCCCCTTCCCTGCTGAAGTCAGGACACTGCACAACTAAGTCACCCTTTTAGTCATGTTTTTGACTTTTCTAAACTGCACAAATAAACAGTGGAGATAGAGATGGAGCACTTTCTGAAAGCCCTAGTCAATTCATGGGAGTGTTGAACATTGCAAGATGGCAGTGGTGAGAAAAATAGTGAGTCAGCTCAATATTTTTCAATATTTTGCAGAGTTTGAAGTTGTATAGAAGTATCTTTGTATCCACTCAATTTTAGTTTTAAAATTTAACATAGATAGATAGATAGATAGATAGATAGATAGATAGATAGATGATAGATAGATAGATAGATAGATAGATAGATAGATAGATAGATAGATGGATGGATGGATGGATGGATGGATGGATGATAGATAGATAGATAGATAGATAGATAGATAGATAGATAGATAGATAGATGATGGATAGATAGATAGATAGATAGATAGATAGATAGATAGATAGATAGATAGATAGATAGATAGATATGCCTTCGAGTTAGTTCTTGAGTACTGGAGATTGCAAAATTCTAAGCTAGCATTAAGAAGACAAGATTAAAATAAGAGGTAGACTGAATATCTTTCCCTTCACATATATTACATCCCTCTATTGCAAGAGGGGCAATAAGTACCCCTGTTGACTAAATGATTCATTAGCATGTCAATATTTTTTTAAAAAAAATTGAAGATATATGTGGCTTATGTCTTCTAGGCTCTGTTTCCTTTTGACAATAAAATCATCTCCAGACTATCAAATTGCTCATTTGATAGGAGCACTAGGAGCAAAGCAAAGAGGGGGGGGGAAAGGAAGGAGAAGCTGATGGGCTGAAGTCAATCAGTTTTTCTATGATTCACTGTCCCAATATCAGCAATCTGCTTTCTCTTCAAATTGATTTCAAGCCATACCAGTTCCTAGATGAAAAGGAACGAAAATTCCTTTACATTTTTACATAACTATTTTGTGCAAGGGGATGGGGATGGGGAAGGCCAGAGGGATCTACAGGCAAAGTCTTCAAATCTAGACACCATTTTTGCTTCCAAAATAAATTAAACATAACTTTTCCAGTAGCATTCCAAGTAATCAAGAGAGTGCTTTGAAAACAACTTCTGGAAGACAAATCTCTGCTACTAGCTGTCCTGTTTGATGGGCACAGCCACCATATCCATTCTGAGTAAATTGTGGAGCTAGTGTAATGCTGAGGGAAACAAATGAGAGCATCCCAGAATAATTGCCTCTTACTGGTAGCATAGTTTATGGTCCATAGCTTGTTTTGTATTGTTTGTCTTTAGAGTGAGCAAGCTTGTTCAAAGAGGTGGGTTGGGAAGAGGGAGTCACAAATCAGACCTAGAGTATGCAAGAAAGCTGCACACTTGAGCAGGGGTTTGGACTAGAAGACCTTCAAGATCCCTTCCAACTCTGTTATTCAGTTATTCTGTTACTCGGAAAAGTAAGACACTTGCAAGAAAGTTAGGTCAAGCGGTGGTGGGGACAAATAAATGAGCAGATTAGGATAGTTACGCCAAGTGGTATTATCTGATTATTCTGTCACATATGTTTTGATCCTACCACCTTTTGAAGTCAGGCATGCAATTTGTCTTTTTCCAACAGCATCAGTTAAGTCTAAACTCTTGGAAGAGGAATGGAGTTTAGCCCATCTGTGTCCTCTTACTAAGGTTAAGATACACCTGCAAGTCCTGAGTCTGAAACCACAGAGATCCTTCTTATCAAGGTCTGATATAACAGCAGCTTCCTCCTTTCTTGTAAAACACATCATCTTTACAAACTAGCAGTTAAAGCTGCACAGCAATTCCCGTCTAAACTCTATGAGAGCTTATGGAATCTCTGCAACTTCTATTTTTTTTTGGGGGGGGGGAGAAGTATGCTACATTTGCATATATATATATATATATATATATATATATATATATATATATATATATATATATATATATTTTAAGAAGACATGTTTTTCCACCTCACTGTTAATTGGGAGGGTTGATCTGGATGTCCCTGAGTATTTGCATTGGCTAGAAACCATACAGACAGACCATCTGCATGTATATATCGAAGTTTCAGATTTAAATGTACATAGATGTAATCGATGCAAAAACATGAGAAAACAGTATTAAAACTGATCTTCATTCATGTGAAATTAAGGCAACATGCATATGGTTGTGACAGCAGGTGGCCCTACAAAAGAAAAATTTGTTTTTCCATAGGAACGTGACAAAATTTCATACCACTTGCATTTTCAGAGGAAAATATAAAATGTCAGCTTTCCTAGTTGCACCATCATCATCATCATCATCACCACCACTACTACCACCACCTTTTCACAGCTCTCATGAAGACTGTGTCCTATCAAGTGGTGGCAAAGGCTACTTTCAAGGAAGATGGTCCCCAATAAGAGGCTGACTCATCGCTTAGAGAAGGGAAGGATTGCACTGCGTACAGCGACCTTTTGATTGCCTCTTTTGCCAGTGGCTCTTTGGCAAAATGGTTGCCATGGTTACTGCTTTGAGTGCTTTTTAAGTAGCAAACTGGAATTATTATTTTTTAAAAAAATTAAATAAATAAAAGACACCTTTTCGCGGGTTGATAGCTGATTCCCAGAAAAAGACTAGTTCTGTTTGGATTCTCCACATGTACTGTAAACATGGAACATGCAATCTGTGCTGTTTCCACTTTTCAAATTGACTTGCAAACAATAACTTATTGCCTATGGAAGAATCATACATACCCTAGCACTCTATTGGCAGTATTAAGAGAGGGGTTGATATGGTAACACCCTGCCTTCTTGGATTTAATGTAGAAAAAGTTCACGGATTATCTATATAGGAAACTATTAACTTAAAATTTTAATCCAATCTGTATCCAGAGACAGCTTTCAAAAACACTCATCTTCAGGCATAATTTTATTCTTTCTCTCTAAACATCTATGTATTATATAGATTACTTTAAACCTCGTTATAATTGTATGCGGTCATACTACAGAATCTTTCTGCCAACTTGAGGGTAAATCAGTGCTCTGAATTATACTTTTCATAATTAGTAATAGGCACTACAATCAAGTGGAAGTGCCTAGAAAGTACTTTTCTCTTTCTGATCCTAGCATGATTTGTCAGTTTTTTTATGATCGTAAGATCTTTTTCAAAACAAATGTAATGGATGCAATTTTTAGTGCCGGGTTGTAAAACACTTCAACTAAATGGTGCACTGTTGGGAACTGTGGCTCTGTTTCCCCCTGTATTGCAAAATAGCAATAACTCTTAATTTAAATTATCTTTATTTTTTTAAAAAAACTCATGAAACCTGTAATTTCTTTCTGTAGTCCAATTCTTCAAACAGCTGAAGCATGGTATTTGTCGTGGATAAGGAATTCCGGCAAGGTTTCTGCAATATGCAGAATACGTGCCATCCAAACACAATTATCTTTATGACTATACCAAATGGAGAGAAAAAGAGACAGAGAGAGACTTCCAATTCTCAATTTTCCACAGCATTTAATCAGGTGAAATGTTAGCAAAAGGCAACAGATGGGGAAAGCAAAAGAATTGTGAAAGTCAGAGCTACCGCAAAATGTGTGCGGCTCAGTCAATCACATGACCGAGGTCAAGGACTGAAAGCCCTTTAGCCTTGGTTGGTGGCCTTAGTGCTGGGTTATATTCCACATTCGAGGGCAATGAAGAATAGCTAAGTTAACCTCCCTGCTGTTCGGAGCATCAAAGAATATTGTAATATTGCAATAAGGCATAACTGAAGAAAAAAACAAGTTTAAAAACAAGCAACAGTGTTTGGGAGGAAGAGGGCAAGAATGTCACAATCCTTCAAGAACAAAAAGGGTCTTCAACAAATCCACAAATATAGCTTTTTTTGATCAGTTTTAATTAGCTAGCTAGCTATCAATGAATCATCTTTCTATCTATCTGTCTATCTATGGTATCTATCTATCATCTATCTATATCTTCTGCTTCTTAGTAGTGAAAAGGTATAAAAATATAAGCATGCTTTGATAAAATCTTCAGTTAGAGCAATCTGGTATGCTCAGAAGGATGGGCCTATTTGTGTATAAGGTAACAGCTTTTCTCCATAACTAGCTGAAGAAATCATATCAGGCATTGCCCACTGGGAAGACTTTTCCTTTTTATAATGCTGAATAAAAACACACAGTGATATCTAATAATCTGCTTCCTAAGAATGAAACAAAGTACAGTAGCCTATCTGATGGGTTCAGAATGAATTCATCTGCTATTTTCTAACTCCAACCCCTAAAAAAAAAATCCCAAACTGGATGTTTAATAAAAGAGTTCACCTTACCTTGACTTTGATTAATAATAGTTCATATGTTTGCAGAAAAAGGTATACTTGAAACAATTTTTAATAAGCATTTCACTGAAAATAGACATAAACATGCATACATTTCAGTGGTTTATTCCAAACGTGTATGATTTTATATATTTGTATCCAGTGTGTGAAATTTAAAAGAAAAATAGAA
Source organism: Vipera berus (assembly GCF_964194415.1). Lineage (NCBI taxonomy): Eukaryota > Metazoa > Chordata > Lepidosauria > Squamata > Viperidae > Vipera > Vipera berus. The sequence continues at coordinate 248,092,988 of NC_138202.1, read as the reverse complement.
GCTGGACCCATTCGTCCTTTGTTTGTTCTGAAGTGTGCCATACATATTATCTTAGAAAGTCCTTTGGTCTTGAATAGTCTATGAACACAGAATAGTCCTTAAAAGTAAATGAATAAACTTCTCAATTTAAGGAAGAACAGCAATTGCTTTAAAAAATAATGCAGATGCTAACAAAAATTTGATCAACCATAGTAAATGTCATTTGGATAGAACTACTGCTTCTGCCTGAACTCCTTGGCTCGGTGACCAAGTTGACAGTGGAGTTCCCTAGAGACTGATGGCTCTGGGAGATTTCAACCGGCTGTTTATTTTTTTTCAATTTTTTAAAATTAATTTTCTATTATTTCATTTGATTAGTGCTTAATAAAGATTGGGTTCTCTGGGTTAATTTGTTTGCTTAATAATATAAGTTACATTCTTAGTCTCTACCCCTTTTTTCCAACCATTGATCAAATAAATTCTATGTTTGAAAATATTCTGTATCTTTTTTCTCTTTGATCCTCCATGTAAGTCTGTCCATTTTGGCACAGTCCAATATCTTCTTGATTATCTCTTCGTCTAGTGGTATTTCTTCATTCTTTCAGTGCTGAGCAAATATAATCCTCGCTGTTGTTTGTAGATGCAATGTTAAATATAAACTTTGCTTACCTGCTGTTTCTGGGCTCGGAGTAAGAAGCACTTCAGAGGTCCAGGGCTGCCATAGCTATGATGAATCTGCTAAAATTAGAGGCTACATGTTAAATCTGCGTGTTGTACTGGTTAGTGGTAATGTAATGTCGAATTTTTATTTATTTTTATTAATTAAATTTATATGACATTCATCTCACTATCCAAAATGACCTGGGCAGAATGTTAACATTAATCCCTTGTCAGGATCAGATCATTCTTTCCTGGCTCTAGAGTTGAATGACATTATCTATCTATCTATCTGTCTGTCTGTCTGTCTGTCTGTCTGTCTGTCTATCTATCATAATCATTTACAGTATCTGTCTCTATCTATCTATCTATCTATCATCAATCATTTATTTATCTACAGTATCTATCTATATCTATCCCTCTATCTCTATCTATCATAATCATTTATCTATCTACAGTATCTGTATCTATCTATCTATCTACAGTATCTATCTATCTATCATTTATCTATCTACAGTATCTATCTATCTATCTATCTCTATCTATCTATCTATCTCCAGTATCTATCTATCTATCTATCTATCTGTCTATCTATCTATCTATCTATCCATCTCTAGCTAGATATCATCTATCTATATCTATCTTCTGCTTCTTAATAGTGAAGTGTTATATAAAAATAAATACATGTTTTAATAAAATCTTCAGTTATTTCTCTCTCAGGGTGATCGGTATCCAACCTTAACTGCCACTGATGCCATGTGCCTGCCAAGCTCTCTGAACCCCTTTAGATAATTACTTTTATAATTAGTTTAATTTAAAAATCATAAGTGAGCCAGTCTGGTATAGTAGTTGGGGAATCAGGTTAGAAATTCAGGCAATCCAACACCTTGTTTTGACTGTCGCCATTTATGAAGGAAGAAAAAGTTAAACTGAGGTAGTGTAGAGCTTACTGGTTATAGGGAATGGCAGAAAACTACTTATAAATAGACAAGTCTCCCTACCTCTATGTCAGCCAGGCTCCTATAGTATGCTCCAGTGTTCCTTATTTACTTATATAATAATTTGTCTTTGATGCTACCCATTTCCAAAGATTATAGGTTTTCAGGGAAACTGAAATCTCTGCATCTCAAATAGAGGGTTGGGGTTGCCATTGCAATCATCAGATTGTGTCCCAAAAGCTTGCGGAGACTATGTTTTCTGAAAGCAGGTTCAAGAATTTTGTCAGTCAACTCTGTAAGAGTTGTTGGAGAGAATGGAAACTGTTTTCAGTACAACAGCTTCTTTGAAGCAGGGTCAGTCTCGGAGTATAAACAAAGAGCTAAGAAAGCACACTGTTTATAGGACCCAGTGGTCAGAGTTATTTCTATGGCGATAGGGCTGAAAGGAGAATCAGTGTGAACAAATGAAATGTTATGTATGTGGAAAAATTCCATTCATATAAAATGGTGCTGTTAGATCTACCTGAGAAAGAAGCAAGCAGCAATGGAATTAACAGCAAAATTAGCTTTATAACATGTTTAGCTGTTTTCATGAGATTCTTTAAGAATAGAAAACAGTCTTCATTTGATTTTGTAAATGTCTGGATGGCTGAATAGCTTTTAATGTTGAATTTTACTAAAATTATCTAGCGAAGTAGCAATCACATGGAAAGGGAGCAAATCAAAGAGTGTCGAGTCATTATTTTGCTTTCCACGTTAGGATTATTCTGTTATAAAATGTACGTTGTTGCAAATGTATAGAATTTATGGGCTGAAACAGCACTTAAAACCTATGGGAGTAATATTGTTAAGAAAACACGTTTCACGATGCTTATTAACATACATGTTTTTGAATGTCTGGAAGAGAAGGGAAATGAGGAAAGATGCATATTATGAAAAATTCTCCAGCAGCAATAATCACAAAACAGCTAAGGAAAGAATGTCATTAAGAATCCTTCATTAAATATTAAAAATAAGTGGGCCCTCTCACCTGGATCTGCTCTTTTTACAGTGACATTTAGCTTGTGCTAATGTTCTAGTGGGATATGTATGGTACTTAAGTTTCAAATGGTGGACCAATGTGCTCAACCCAACTCTCACCTAGCTTGAATTGGCTCAGCATATTAATGTAGTTATTAGAATCATCCCCGGGTATTTGCATTTTAGTTTTCCCCTCAGATTCTCTCAGGTGCCATCAAATGAGGTGGCGTTCTTAGGCTACCAGAAGGAAATCTAGATAGCAAAATGATTCACAACTGAATTTCCAATCAAGTTTCTCACCGGCCAATTCCTAGATGGGTTTTTGCAATATTAATGGCTGAAAATAGCTGAAAGAAATCTAAACAACAAAACTAAGTTTAAAGGGGAAAAAACTAAAAATAAATAAGTGAACTCAATCCAGCATACAGCATAAAGAGTGGGTGAAAAAATGTGCCTATAAAACAAGCTGCAAGGTTACACCCAATAAAGTCAGTAAAAGTCAAATCTTTTGCTTAGCTGGTTATTGTTGTTTTACTTCTCCTTGATGCTGTAATGGTGAGTAGGCAGACAGCTATAGCTCATGAAAACTATAGAAGTAATTTGAAGATCAGTACTCCAAATATCCAAATTATCTCAGGTGATTTTCCAAGAATGGGCCATAAATCCATGAAATCGGGAAAATGACTCAACAAATAAGCTACCATATTGGCCTCCCAAATGGAGAAAGTCCAAAGTCTAGCAGTGTATACACAAAAGCCAGCTGAGATAATCCCCTTGTCATATTGTGCATTATTTTGGTAACAGGATGAATGTTTACCCATACACCACCCTAAACCAAGCTTTTAGTCCAGTTTTAGGAAAATGCTTTCTCCCTTGTTGGATTGTGCTCAACACACAGGGAAGAAAAGGGAAAAGCACCAGATCTTTCCTGAAGCCCCTAGTTGTGTACTTCTATACACTTGGGTGCAACATTTCCAAGCCCTGTAATGGTGGTCCTCTCCTAAAGGAAGCAAAGACAAATGCATCTGCTCCACTATTATCAAATGCATTTCTTCTTGATGAAAAGGCTGTAAGGATGCCAGCATGTCATACTGGGCCTAATGGTAAGTAACACCCTTGAAACTGCACTCACTAATTAATGGAGAGCCCTTCAAATTGAGTTTCATGTAATGGGTCTCTTGTGATCTATTAACTGTGAAGTCAAACCAGACCCACTCCTCAAAGGAAAAAGGGGAAAAAAACTAACCACAGAAGTCCCTAATGTGTAGAACAGGTTGAAAGGTGATTTCCATGGTTGTTCAAAGTATACACACTCCATAAATCTCTTTGGCCCTACAGAAAGCATTTCTGGTTAGGCTGGCTGAGTTTCCGAAATAAGCTGTTCCAAAGAAGGGATTGTGTTATAAAGCTAGCATCTTCTAATGCCTGAATGGCCTGACCTATGTATTGATATCTTTTCCCTTTGGTTCTGCATCTCACCATAAGAAGATCTGCTGAAATAAGTATTAGCATTTGTTTCATGTGCCACTGCTCAGTCCATCCTCTTTTCCTTTCTCTGTTGATTCTCAGGCATTCAATAATTCAGTAATAGTGTGGGTATTTGTTTGCATAAAATAGTTTAAGTATTGCTTTTACTGTTGAAAATGTAACAGGTTTCATGATTGTCAAGAATTTTGCAACATTGCATTTTTCAGGTGCATCTTTGTTCCGATACTTGAGTTAAAATGCAAATGTCATATATTTAGCCTGCAAATGAAGTTACATAAATATAATGCTTGAAATCTGCACGCTATCTCAGAAAGTATTTGCATTGTTTAATAAAAACCTGAGAGTTTAGGGTTGTCTAAAAACACCACTTTCTTTTAATTATGGGATAATTGTTGCTAACTGCTACATATTTACAGAGAGAAACAAACTCAAGATATACATTAGGCCACTAAATTAAGGCAGCTTCCCTCTATAACCTTCCAATTTTGTCATGTGCACTTAACAGTTTCATTGACAGTAGTTGAATCATATTTTGGAATCATAATTTCATTTATATTCCTTCTAACAACACACCATATATAAACTATACCTAATAATGATCTCATCCTGTATTGTTATATGTAGCCACCAAATTATTCCAGGAAAGGCGGGAGGGGTACACACATGGTAATAACAATAAGAAAAACACTGTTGTGGGTTAGTTTTAACAAGCTGAAAATAAGCATAGATAGCTTTTTCTCTGCCAACCAATGCAAAGCATCACAGGTAATTGTGCATCATGATTATGACCTTGGCATATATATTATTTTATAAAGAAGCATCTTAAAAATCCACCAATTGATTTACAAGGTGAAATCTCTAAAATCATTTCCAAAGTTAAGTTTTTCTTACTACAAATCATTCAGACATTTAATGAGGTAAGCAAACCTATTATAAATTTCCTCAAGTTAAAATAAGGAAATATTAGCTGCATCTATTCAGGCGAAAAAGTTAAACTCTATCATAAAATGTAGAAAATAATAAAGTTGTCCAGAGCAATTCACAATCCTGGCTTGTGTTAAAACATTCTTTGTCAGTCACCCCAAAATTTATTCAGATTCTAAAATAAAGTGGACATTAAAGTTTTTGGTATTGTAGGTACTTTTAAGAAAATATGTGTCAACATCCAGCTTGAGAATCCAAATAAAACTCCAGGTTCATTCCGTCTCTGAAAATCTTACTGTTTATTGAATATACTGCATGGTAATGTCAAAGTAAAACTAACTCTGAGGTTCCAACACAATTCATAGACTTAAACAATAATTTCCCCAGCCAAATCCTAACATCTTACATAGTCCATACAAATAAGTTGAACTATCTGCTTCAAATCCACACCTGTTTTGGTGTCCTTGAAAAGGTTTCAGGCTCTCTTGGTTTGCAGCTGAATCGTAGAATTTTTGTTTCTCCATCTAACCTACTTGAAAGTAACACCTCCCAGCCTTAATCTAAAGGCAAGTTGAAACGCAGAGGCATGTAGCTGCCAAAGTTTCATCCTTGACAGTATGGATGTTATTGTACTCTCAGATACTCAAGAGAGAGAAGGAGAGGTATATGAGACATGTGCTTGTATAATCTTAGATTTTGCTTGAGTTAGGAGATGGTATTGATAATTTGAGATTTACTAGGGAAATTTATTTGGGTTGGCTCTCCCGGGCCACCCACTAATGATATGGACCATCATGTGGCTTACGATAAAGTGCAGGAATCTATATGGCTGATTATTCAAAACATTCCTTAAAAGTAGGATTTCCATAATGTTCTTTTAAAAATCTGAACAAAAGAACAGGCAAACATAGGCGATAAACGTTGGAAAAAAGGGAAGTCATTCAATATCTTTACCTTTATTTATTTTTTGCCTATTTATTTGTTTGTTGGTTTGTTTGCATTTTTAACTAACAATCTAGTCCATCAAGTGGAGCCAAGTGGGAGAAAATGATAGTTTAGGAAGATAGAAATACATGTTGAATGAAAACAATTTCCAACTTCCAGTTTCCTGTTTTGAACCACTTATGGGGATGGCTTAGATGGAGATTATTTTTATTTATTTATTTTATTTTAATTCCATTTATATCCCACCCTTCTCCGAAGACTCAGGGCAGCTTACAAGCTTAGCAGTAGCCGTCATTCTATGTATATGCCTGCTTATTAGGGCTGTTTGGTTCTGATAGACGAGGACTCAGAGTGGTTTAACAAGGAATGAGTTTATTGAATACACAAAGTCAACTGCTAACTGTCAAATGTTGCAACCCTTTTATAGGGAAAGCGTTTGAACTGTAACCAATACAAACAGTCTCTTTTCCCGCTCCTTGGTTGTGGCGTCCAATGAATGCACCTTATTTTCCCGCTTAAAACCTTGCAAAGCTGCACTGTGTTTGCAATCTCTTCCAAGGCCTATTGCTAACTATTTACATACATAACACCCCTTACCCCCCAGTTGATGTCATTTTCTTACAAAATCCCTTAGGTATTTTGGTGGCCTATGTATTCTGGACGGGTATCTGTTGCTTTGGCTATTAGGGACCCTTCTTTCTGGTTGACTGCTAGGCTGCTGGTTACTACTGGACCTGGGCTCTGGGTTACTGTCTACAGATGTACTGTCTTGAATAATAGGATGTGTTTGGAATTCAGTGGTCGCTGGCCTACTTCGCAGGGGTATTTCCCAATCAATTGGACTGAATTGTTGTTGTTGGGCATCAGGGAATGTGTTATCATGCCCAACCCCCACAACGCTTTCAGGCCTAATGTTGTCAGTACTGTTTCCCCTTACTAATCCTTGGTCCCCCTCAGCAGGCACACACCCCCTCGATCTTTTCCTCAGTTGGTCTATGTGTCTTTTACAAATCCTATTCCCTTCCCCCTCAATGATGTAAGATAGGGGACCCAAGATTTCAGTTACCACCCCTGGAATCCATTTGTCCCCTTGGGCGTAGTTCCTGGCCCAAATCAAGTCCCCCACTGCAAATGTTCTGTTAGGAATGTCAAATTCAATGTTTGGTTGGAGTCTGTCAGGATGTAATCTGTCCAACTTGGTCAATATTTTCCTGCCCCACCTCATTTCAGCTGGGCTTTTCCCCGTAGCCGAACAGGGGGTTGTGTGTTGAGCCAACAAGAACTCAGCTAGTCTCTGATGCCAGTCACCTCGAATGATCCTTTTAAGCGCGTCCTTCATGGTCCTCACGTTCCTTTCAGCCAATCCGTTGGTGGAGGGGTGGAAGGGTGCAGAAGTCTTGTGCTTAATCGAGTTGGCCTTGAGGAAATCCTGAAATTCAATAGATGTGAATTGTGGCCCATTATCTGACACTATTAAATCTGGCAACCCATGAGTGGCAAAGAGGCCCCTTAATGCCTGTATTGTTCTGCCTGCCGTTACTGAACTGACCGGTATTACTTCTAGCCATCTAGAGTAACTGTCGACCACTACAAGGAACGTTAACCCCTGGAAAGGTCCCGCGAAATCAATATGGATCCTGGACCAAGGATTCCTAGCTAGCTCCCATTTATGTGTGCGGATGTGTTGTTGTTCAGGCCTGGAGCGTTGGCACAGATGGCAATTGGCAACGCATTCCTCAATGTCGTGGTCCAATCCTGGCCACCACAAGTGACTCCTAGCCAGGGCCTTCATCCTTACTATTCCAGGGTGTCCCTCATGCAATTCAACTAGGATAGCTGATTTGTGGATTTCCGGAATGACTACACGAGTTCCCCAGAGTAAGCACCCCATATGAACTGATAGTTCATCTTTCCTTCTGAAAAATGGACTGTATTTTACGTCCGGGTTGGCGTTGGGCCAACCACTCATGGCCCAGGCCATTACTCTCCTTAAGATGAGGTCCTTATTGGTTGCCTCAGCAATGTCTTTGGCCGTTAATGGCAAATCAGGAATATCCTGTAGGGACATTATTTGTCCCACTGGGGCAGGGTCCTCCTCAGTTGTGCTTAGAGGCAATCTGCTAAGAGCGTCTGCATGACCCATGTCCTTACCTGGCCTGTATTGGAGGGAAAATGAGTATGCTGAGAGGAAAATGGACCACCTCAGCATCCTGGGTGACATAATCTGAGGAGTCTGTTTATCTGTGGTAAACAGTCCCAGCAAGGGTTTGTGGTCAGTCAGTATAGTAAAGTTCCTACCATACAGGTAATCGTGGAACTTCTTAACTCCTGCCACAATAGCTAATGCCTCCCTGTCTATTTGCGCATAGTTCCGCTCTGCCTTGGTTAGTGTGCGGGAGTAGTATGCAATGGGTCTTTGTATTCCTTGGTTGTCTAAGTGGCTGATCACCGCCCCTACGCCATAAGGCGAAGCATCGCATGCCAGGAAGATTGGTTTGTTTTCAATAAAGTGAGTCACCGTTGAATTACTGGAAAGGATGTCTTTTAGAGTTTGGAAACTCACTTTGTGCTTGTTCTGCCATTGCCAAGGGGTCTTCTTATCTAGGAGTCTGTGCAGCGGTTCTGCAATGGCAGCCTTATGTGGTACAAAAGTGTGATAAAAATTTACCAAGCCTAGGAAGGCCTGTAGTTCTGCCTTGTTCCTTGGTTCAGGAGCCCCTTTTATTGCTTTGACTTTTTCAGGGGTAGGATGGACTCCACTTTTGTCAATCCTGAACCCCAAAAAATCAGTGGATTTAACCCCAATGCTACATTTTTCCTTTTTTAATTTTAACCCAGCCTTCCTAAATCTGCCCAGTACCTGTTCCAGCCGCTCTACTAACATTCCTTCATCTTTTCCAGCTATTAGGACATCATCAAAGTAAGGGCATACTCCAGGTATGCCCTTTAAGGTCCTCTCCATCACTTCTTGGAAGATGCCTGGAGCTGCTGCAATTCCAAATTGCAGCCTGTGGACTCGGAACGCCCCCTTGTGGGTAACAATTGTTTGTGCCTCTGCAGCCTCCTTGGAAACAGTTAACTGTAAGTACGCATGCGCCAAGTCGAGCTTGGCGAAGATGGCGGCGTCCTGGATCGTGGCGAGGACCTGCTTCACCGTCGGGACCGGGTAAGCATGTTTTTTCATCCCAATGTTGAGGGTGGCTTTATAGTCGGCGCAGATTCTCACATCCCCATTGGGTTTGAGGGGTGTGACAATCGGCGTCTCCCACAAACCGCCCTCAACAGGTTCTAGAACTCCGAGGCCTACAAGCCGGTCGAGCTCGGCCTCAATTTTTTCTTTTAAGGCAAAAGGCACTCTCCGGGCCTTTAGCCTGATCGGGTTTACTGAGGGGTCTAGGTTAAAGTTAATGGGGGGCCCTTTGTACTTGCCTAGAGATCCATCGAATACGTCTGCAAATTCTTTGCAGACGGATTCGAGGGTCTTATTTCTAATCACTGAATTTATTCCCCCTATCCAAATTCCTAGGGCTGGAAACCAATTAAGCCCTATTAAGCTGGTCCTATTCCCCTCCGTAACTACCAAATCTAAGACCCCCTTAAACCCCTTAAAATTTACTTTAAGGCTGGTCTTCCCTTTTACGATTATTGGACTTTTTGGAAGTCCATTAATTGAATAGTTGTTGGTTTAAGTGGAATTCTTTTTCCACTTAGTTGTTCAATTTTCTCAAGGGTTTCAGTGGAAATTATCGACACTGAAGCCCCTGAGTCGATTTCCATTCTGCAAGGGACCCCTTGCAGAAGGACTGTAATTTTTAATTTTCCGTCCGGAAAATTGTGCCCCCTTCCCCGCCGTCTCCGATTGACGCGGGCCACCTCCCTTAGAGTTGGACTTTCCACCCGGGGTTTAGGGGTCTCCTTGCCACTAGCATTAGGGGTTACCTTACCCTCTGGCCACACATCGACTTCGTTCAGACGGGTGTCCCGACCGCGACTTCTGCAGATGGCCTGGATGTGGCCAGTCTTGCCGCAAGCCCTGCACTTGGCGGTACGAAATCGGCAGGAAGCGCGGGAATGGTTGCCGCCGCAGCTGCCGCATCGGTTCTGCGTTTCGTTGTCCCGCGGTCTGGTTGCTGTGTCCCGCCACGGTCGTTGTGCCCCGGTCGGTGGTCTTTGCGGTGTTGCGGGTTGTTGCCGGCGGCCGGGGTCAGGCCCCTCGCTTCTGAGTTGTTTTGGTGCCATCTTTCCGAATCGCCTGGAGACTTCTGCGATCTCTTCCTCCCACTGCTGATCCACCTCCCCGCAGTCCACATAGCCCTCTTGGTTAATTTCGGGTGCTGTCGCCATGCTACTGCGGGGGGGGTCGCGGTACCCGGTTGACTCATACGTGAGGAGTTCGTCTAACACTTCCTGTAAATCGCCGGTAGGTTTGGCGATTATTCTATTCTGTAATTGTTCATCGCGTAAGCCCAGCACGACTCTGTCCCTAATTCTAATCTCTAAATTGTCGTATTTGCAACGAACTGCTGCTTCCCGGACGGCAGCGACGAATTTCTGTATGGACTCCCCTGGTCTCTGATTCCGCTTCTCGAAGATGCGCCGCCAAAAGAGTTCGGACCTTCGGGGAGTAAAGTGAACTTTTAATTTTGCGAGGAGGTCGGCATAGGGCACGCTGGAGACTGGTTGAGGCTGGCACAGCCCGACAGCAACTCTGTAGACCGGTGTGCCGCAGATTGTCAAGAGTGCCGCCGCTTTTTTCCGGTCGTCGGTGATTCCGTTCACCAACAGGAATCCCTCGACCTGCCCGATGTATTCTTCCCAATCCTCGGGGAAGTTAGGGTCAAATTCCTTCAGTGACCCAATCTGCGCCATTCGGAGAATTTTTTTATTCTGCCGCGGCCGCTGAGTTGACTTGACACGTATTCGAATTCCGCCGCCTTTGCGCGACAATTCTGCCGATTCTCTGGTCTTCTGTCTATCCCACCTTCGTCGCCAGTTGTTTGGTTCTGATAGACGAGGACTCAGAGTGGTTTAACAAGGAATGAGTTTATTGAATACACAAAGTCAACTGCTAACTGTCAAATGTTGCAACCCTTTTATAGGGAAAGCGTTTGAACTGTAACCAATACAAACAGTCTCTTTTCCCGCTCCTTGGTTGTGGCGTCCAATGAATGCACCTTATTTTCCCGCTTAAAACCTTGCAAAGCTGCACTGTGTTTGCAATCTCTTCCAAGGCCTATTGCTAACTATTTACATACATAACAAGGGCTTTCATACACCCCCCCCAGCGGCATTATTACAAAGTCAGCTTAATTGCCCCCAACAATCTGGGTCCTCATTTTACCTACCTCGGAAGGATGGAAGGCTGAGTCAACCTTGAGCCTGGTGGGATGCGAACCTGCACTAATTGCAGGCAGCTGGTGTTACTTAAGGAGGCATTAGCCCACTGCTCCACCAAGGCTCTAGGTGCAACTTTGGAGGGCATGTTTATGTATTCTTACTGTAGAACAACAACAAACCTGAATAAGGGAGATCTACAGTATCTGTAGATTCTAATTAAATGTCTGCCTAGCCATGTTCTTAAATCAGCTAAAATTATCATTTTTTTATACATACAGGCTTTAAAACATTAGTACATTTAGACAGTGGCAAACCATTTCTGAAAAACCTGGCCAAGAAAACTGAAGGACCTACCCAGGCAGTTTCTGAGAATCAGACACAATTGGGGGGAAAAAGAAGGGGGGGGAATCTTTTCCTGCTGCTTAGAAGAGAGATTTTTAAAAAGGGTCAGAAAGGGAAAAAAGGGGAGTGTTGTCAGTGAGAGGGTATTGGATCAAGCTCCATCTGTGGTTTCCTTCAAATGTGCCTATCACAGAGTACCCCAAAGATTATATCTGAGAGAATGCAGCTCTTCATAGAAAGACAAAAATGGTAGTGTACTCCTGATACACACAATAAGCACAAACCTGTAGTGAAATGTCTGAAGAGAGCAATAGGTTTAAATCATTATGCTCTGTGTGAAATAGAAAGAAATGTGGAAGTAGTTTCTAGAATTCAAACAGTAATTATTCACTATAGGATTTTTTATTTATTTATTTTAATTCCATTTATATCCCGCCCTTCTCCGAAGACTCATTCTATGTATATGCCTGCTTATTAGGGCTTTCATACACACACACCCCAAGCGGCATTATTACAAAGTCAGCTTAATTGCCCCCAACAATCTGGGTCCTCATTTTACCTACCTCGGAAGGATGGAAGGCTGAGTCAACCTTGAGCCTGGTGGGATGCGAACCTGCACTAGGATGCTGGAGAAAGTTCCAAATTAGTAACAGCAGAACTTTTTATATTGTATAGAATACACAGTACAATATATTGTATAGAATTATATACAAAAAGCCAGGAAAATGCAAATTTTTACAATAGAAAAAAAGAACAAGGCTTCAAATGAAAACATTCACTTCTCTACTTACAGAAGCAAATAAAAAATAAAAAGGTAAAGGTTCCCCCGCACATGTGTGCTAGTCGTTTCCAACTCTAGGGGCCGGTGCTCATCTCCGTTTCAAAGCCGAAGAGCCAGCGCTTGTCCGAGGACGTCTCCGTGGTCATGTGGCCGGCATGACTAGACGCCAAAGGTGCACAGAACGCTGTTACCTTCCCACCGGAGTGGTCCCTATTTTTCTACTTGCATTTTTACGTGCTTTCGAACTGCTAGGTTGGCAGAAGAAATAAAAAAAAATAGTAATCAACTAATAATTGGCTTCAGAAGTCCACCATTAAGCACAGCTACCTTATATTTTAACCCATCCCCTCCATACACAGGGAGGAAAATATAGGCTTTTTAGGCTTTGAATGAGCATACTAACTAGCATATGCATTTTTATACCTCTGATGGTTTTTGTCAATAAATGTTGCAGTTTGTCTTTTTAGAGTGATAGAAATAAGAATAATTAAATATTTCTTATTGAGTTAATCTAATCATTGTATGGAGGCAATATAATGGCTCAGCCAATCTTAATGTATACAGGGTTGTACTTTGACAATAGTGGTTCATTCAATAGCAATCGCACTTAGACCTATATACCGCTTCAGAAGGCAGCTGCAGAGAGAAGCATGCAATCCTAGGAAAAGAAATCATTACTTTAAAGAGTTGCAGGGAAGTGCTACATTTAAAAGTCTTCATGCTGCAAAACACTTCATTTTTTAACCAGACCTGAGCATTGCACAATTTTTTTGCACGTGAGGAAAAATTCCCATTACAAAAAGGGCTAAAGCAATGAATGTGTTCATAGGAACAAAGGAGGATTTTTATTTTATTTTCAAAAAGTAAGTATATTTCCACATTACAACATGAACTGGAAACACACTCTGCCCTTTCCATTGCCACCCAAAACATTGCTACAACTTATTTTACTTCCCAGTTAAAACTACCTAAAGATTGACTTTTTAAAAAAAATATCGTAATCGTAATCCAACTTTTTTTAAAAAAAGGAAAAAAAAATCCTATTGGCATCTCTGCCTCCTCCCTCAGTCACACACAATAGCAAACGCTTACAATGAGAACGGCTCCACTGGAGCAGGACTAATCCATTTGACACAGCTTCCATCCTGTCATTATGCAGAAGAGCTTCTTCCTTTTTAAATTGGAGAGTCTTTTTCACCAGGAATTCCCCAGGATGAAAATGAGCCATTTCCATCACAGCAAAACAAATCCTTCTCTGGTGAATTTTGTTATTGTTTATTGTTACCAGCATTTTATCAGCACTAAACTGTATGAAAGCTTCAATTAGTTCTTGATGAATGATCCCATAAAATCATGTCATTTCATTTCCCCTGCTGGCGGACTATTTTTTTAAAAACTGGGTGTTATTAAATGAAATATAATTGGGACAAGATTCAGGAAATGTAGAGTCATCTTGTTTCCCTTTTGGATTGGAACAGTAGAATGACTGTTCAATATACTGTTTTCTAGGTGGGTGGGTGGTGTGTTTTTTAAAGATACAGCACCTTGTTCTCTAAGACAACATGTATTGCATTTCTCATAAAACCATTTATAAGTGGCATACCAGGGTAGGTCTAGATACAAAATGATGGTTATTTTTAACCTCTGAACCTCAGAAGAAATAAATAGTGTTTTTCTCTACATTCTTTGACCACAGTCTTGTGAATTGAGTGGTATACAATCATTTGTAATAAAGAAAATTAATCTCCAGTATCCCTGGTTGAAGGCTGCCCACCTGTCTCAGGTAGATTCTGCAACTTTGATTACATTTTCTAAAGGAGCTAACCCCACCCAATATAATAAAAGTAACTGAAAGTAAACATTTATAGAAGCAACCCGTATGAGAAAATGACCACCTGCCACACTAAACATTGTTTGTTACCAATTTTGGATATCTCAGGGATGATAGAACCACAGTATCTGTCCTGCAAAAAATCAAGACGGCTGCTACACCAGAGCAAAGAATGATGCTTTCCTGTATCTATTTGCTTTTATTTTAGTGATCACTTTATTTTTGCAGCCTAGTCATGGTAGCTCCAAATAGCATATGGGCAGGCAACCTGTGTCTTTCCAGATGCTGTTGAACTATAATTCCCCACAATATTTTACACTTGTTGGGATTGTTGAGACTACTGAGAGTGGGAGTTCAGCAGCATCTGAATGGGCACTGGATGGTAACCATGTCATCTTAATTTGTGGAAAAAAATATTGCAAGATTAGAGAAAAAAAATGCAAAATCAGTGTTTACAATTTGCAAGGGTCAAGTGAAAATAACCACAGAGAAGCTTTTAGAATAAAATTGCCTTATTTATGTGTCTGTTTGTGTATTTATTAAATTTATACGCCACCCATCTTATCAATAAAGTGGCTCTGGGTAGCTTGCTATACCTTGTTTATACATGTTGTTTGCTTTTGCTTTTGCTTTTGCCTTTGCCTTTGCTTTTTCTTTTTTCATTTGGTTTGATTTGATTGCATAAATAATCATGTAACACATTTTTATTCATAGCACCAGAAACTACCCCTCTTGAAATATCACGTATTGAGAAAATATCTTCTCTACGTAGCAAGCTAGGGAAAAATCCAAAGATACTGTATACCCAAAATCCCTGAAATGACAGCAGTAGCTCACAAATCGATGCATGAGACAGAATAACAGAATAACAGAATTGAAAGGGACCATGGAGGTCTTCTAGTCCCACCCCCTGCTCGGGCAGGAAACCCTATACTATTTCAGACAAATGGCTGTCCAGTCTCTTCTTAAAAACTTCCAGTGTCAGAGCATCCACAACTTCTGGAGGCAGGCTGTTCCACTGATTATTTATTCTAACTCTCGGGGAATTTCTCCTTAGTTCTAGGTTGCTTCTCTCCTTATCTCTGTAAATATAACTCGCAGGACACAAACCTCACTTTCCTAACTTGGTGATAGTGAAATTCCCATCATAGTGTGAAGAAAAAAACATTAATGGAAAGCCACTAAGAGGATACATAGAATAACAGACTTCAGAGTTTTTCTTCCATAGTAAGAGGAGATCCAAAATACTGAAACAAAACTTCTGATTCTAGAATGAAGAATCACATGTAAGTCCCCTTGTTCATATTTAGCATAACTAAAGAGAAACCCACTGTTAACAATGAACTATACTAATCAGTCAATTATTACATGGATTTCAGGTGCTCAGCGAATCAAACTTGTCAGAAAGTTCTTTCATAGAACCTCTCATCACCGCTCAGGCTGTAGTCAGCCGCAATGAAGTCATATTCATGCATGTGCACAACAAGCCTTTTGTTGATGCTGACCAGCCAGCAGCTATCCCAGCCCACACAGCATGTTACTTTTTGAAGAAAGGTGCAAAACCCAACAAACTTACAGCAGAAGACTGACTTCAGTCAGGTGTTATATTCTTTTCTGATTTAGATTCTCAGTGCACAGATTAAAATCAGTGGCAATCCCACACACAGCCAGTTGGGTGGATTCACCAAAATTGACCTGAAAGATTTCCCCTCCTATTTAGTTCTAAATGTTACAATGCTTTTATTTCAAAACTGACTTTTTGCTACTGTCATGGAAAAACCCAATGAAAAAGACAAGAGACAGCAACACAAAACAATAATTCTTACTTTAAGATTCAGAGGTTTATTTTGCGAATAATTTGGAACATAGCAAACATAATAACACAAAATCACTTACATTAGTAACCCATTGCAATGAAGTCCAGTGACATAGCAGTTCCAATAAGGACAGCTATAGGCCAATGGCAAATCAATCAGGTCCAGTCCCAACTCTTTATACCCTTTCCCGTCCTAAGACTGTAGACAGATGGTCAGCAATCTTACACTTTCTGCTGACCTTCTGCTGACTTCCTGCGGACGCTCTGCTGAACATAACTTTCCACATACTCGTGTACGTTGGAACCCGCATCCATCAGCTACTTTCAGTTCCCTATTTCTTGCTGTTCCAGTCTTTATATTCTAAATATATTTAAAATAAACAAGCTTAGCAAAAACCATATTAAGTAAAGTACAGTTGCAAACTGCAAAATTAAGCATAGCACAGACTTTGGTTCAATATTTTGTAATAATGCCGCTTGGGGTGTGTGTGAAAGCCCTAATAAGCAGGCATATACATAAAATGAAGGCTACTGCTAAGCTTGTAAGCCGCCCTGAGTCTTCGGAGAAGGGCAAAATATAAATGGAATTAAAATAAATAAAAATAAAATAAAAAAAATTTTCTATGAGGCCTGATTTAGTTCACCTGGGCCTAAACCTTGCATAGAAAAACAACAGCCAATATTTTCATTTTCCACACTACCATAGGATCACAAGGCCAGGTTACTTAAAATCTCAATGTCTTTGGCCTCTGAAGGGGTAAAACAAAAAGAAAAGAACTGTGCAGGGTCATGGTTGTGTCACTGCTCCTAACTATCTAGCAATTTCCAGACCTATGTAGAGGTATTTTCCAAAGCAAGATGAGGTAAGCAAATCTATGCATCACTGGCAGCAAGGCCATAGATACAGGGATCTATAGTTACATATTTTGATCTTTCACATAAAGGCACTGACGTTGACTCTCCAAACACAAAACTCACTCTCCAAACAGAAAACCCCACCACCACTTTTTGCTTGATTAGAAAACAGTGAACCCAAACAAAACAAGGACCATCAACTTGCTTGACACTCAAGTTAATCAAACAGCAACATCAACAACAGCCACTGATGATTCATGTCATGCTAAAATATACATACAGAAAATGACTGATACTAGGGCTTGTTTTGTGGCTTGGGATTCTTTCTCTTTTTTTATTGGATGCTTTAGAAATTGTGTAAATATTTGTGGTGATCCTGTAAGTAAACATTTCCAAAATTGAAACTATTGTAGATAAGGAATTGAAGAAGGACAGATTAATTCTGAGGTATAAACAAATGATAATTCCTTACATAGGTCAGAAAGAATTATCGTAAGAAACAAACTGTCCAAGGAACTAGTTTGCAGAAATCCACACACAAAAAATAAAAATAAAAACAGATAGTCAAAAGTGTACATGGATTCCAGATACACCAGAAATCTTTAGCTGTAGGCATTGTTCTTTTTATCAGCGCATTGATTCTAAGACAAGAATAAACTTACATAGTTATTCAATTACAGATCTACAAATGAAATGCAAAATGGAAAAAGTAACCCAGCTTGTCAAGGGTTACAGAGCAGGTAGCAGAAGTTTGCTCATTTATAACTTTGTGACACGTTTGGGGAATACATCTTCAGAGAATCTGTAATGCTGCTGGGCTCCCATTTTAAAGGACTTCACATTGCTGAGGGTGGTGTTCCCTCTTTGAAGAATATTGCATTTTCAAAGGCATGCCGGGAATGTCAAAATACAAATATACTAGCTGAGCTAAACTAGACGGAAGAAAGTCACGCACAGATAGAGACTTGATTTGTCTGAGGTATATTAATCCTCAAAACCCTAGAGTTAATTATTTCAGTAATGTGGGGGTAGAATTCCCATTTCTACCTCAAAATCAGATGTGTTCAACATATCTAAATATCTTCAATAATATGATAATCTTCTCAGGGGCAAAAAAAATTTCTAGATTTTGTTCAAAGTGAAAGAGAGAGAGAGAGAGAGAGAGAGAGAGAGAGATTGAAGACAGGAATTGCTCACAGTTCAGAGAGGAAGTACATATTTGGCATACCAAAAGTCTCTCAATCTGATCCATGGAATCTCCTTGTATAATCTAAAGAGAACATTTTCTAATGTTTTAGAGTGGTCCTTTCTTAACTGGTTCCCCTAGGTCAGGGGTAGGCAACCTCGACTCTTTTATGACTCGTGGACTTCAACTCCCAGAATTCCTGAGCCAGCTATGCTGGCTCAGGAATTCTGGGAGTTGAAGTCCACGAGTCATAAAAGAGCCGAGGTTGTCTACCCCTGCCCTAGGTATTCTAAATGACCTCTGACAAAACTAATGACCAGTATGTTATCTAAATCCAAAACTATTGGCTGATGATAAGTTGAGGAAAGCTACTCTCAAGAGTCTCTGCCAATCAGCAACAGCCATACAGACCTAGTAAGAGTGTATAATGTATCCTTGTATACAGTAGTGGCCAAAATTATGGAAACCTTTTGGGAAAAGTGTACAGTAGAAATGCCACCTTTGATTAAGTTTCCAACAATTTTTCTTCTAATTTCTTTATAACTGTAGCCTTGTTCACTTAATAATACTATTTTACATCGCTTTCTGGGCAACCAGTCAACTCCTTGCACCATTACTTTAATTTTATTATGTTTTATAAGCTCACTAAATGAAAGCGGGGGAAAAAACCAGCCAATTTGATAAAGATCACATAACACAATGACAAATGTCCTCCTCTCAGTTTCAATACATGACATCAATAACTGAATCCTACCGTGATCTGATTGGCTCATTGCAAAAACAAGATGACACCTGATTCGTTCTCTAAACACTCATGCTCATTGGCTACAATCAGATTAAGAAAAGCAGTTGATATCAACTTAAGCAAGTTATGCTTCCTTTTTCTGGTATATTTGGCTATAACTTCATAGAATATAGTACAGATAATTGAACAAACTATGTTTATTTATTTATTTTTTTGTTTCAATTTATATACTGCCCTTTTCCCGAAGGACTCAGGGTGGTTTACAGGGCAAATTAAAACAGTGCAATGTACAAATTAAAATAAAATAAAATTAATAGCAAATTTAAAATTTAAAACCTTAAAACCCCTCAGTCCAGGCCGGCTAAGTCAAATAGCCAAGTTTTTAGGTCCCGGCGAAACGAACGAAGGTCGGGGGCGATCCGGAATTCCACAGGCAGCTGATTCCATAGGACAGGCATGCCCACCAAGAACGCTCTCCCCCTGGGGATCGCCCACCGGCACTCCCTGACCGGCGGGACCCTGAGGAGGCCCTCCCTGTGGGAGCGCACAGGACGATGGAAAGTGGATGCTGGCAGCAGGTCAGCTCCCTAAGATAATCCGGACCCATGCCATTTAGGGCTTTATAGGTCATCAACAGCACCTTGAATCTCACCCGGAGGGCAACTGGAAGCCAATGCAGCTTGCGGAGAAGAGGCGTTACATGGGAGTATCGGGAAACCCCCATCACAACTTGCGCGGCCGCATTCTGCACCAGCTGAAGCCTCCGAGTGGTCCTCAAGGGCAGCCCCATGTAGAGAGCATTGCAGTAGTCTATCCGGGAGGTCACAAGTGCATGAGTGACTGTACATAGGGCGTCTCGGTCCAGATAGGGCTGCAACTGGCACACCAGGTGAACCTGGGCAAAAGCCCCCCTGGCCACGGCTCCTATATGATCTTCCAAACTGAGCCATGAGTCCAGGAGGACGCCCAAGTTGCGGGCCCTATCTACGGGGGGTAACACCTCACCCCCCTATAGTTAACAATGGAATAGACTGGTTAATCTGAGATGCCGGTATGTACAGCCACTCAGTCTTGGTGGGATTGAGTCGAAGCCTGTTTCTCCCCATCCAAACCTGGACCGCCTCCAGGCAATGGGACATCATGTCAAGGGCATCACTGGGTTGGTTCGGGGTGGAAAGAAAAAGCTGGGTATCATCAGCGTACTGATGATACCCCATCCCAAAACCACAAATGAGCTCACCCAGTGGCTTCATATAGATGTTGAACAAGAGGGGAGAGAGGACCGACCCCTGAGAAACTCCACAAATGAGAGGCCTCGGGGTGGACCTCTGCCCTCCTGTCAACACCGACTGCGAGCGGCCCAGGAGGTAGGAGGAGAACTGTTAAGGAATTTGTTGTGCAGAGGTCTCCTTGTGCTACCAAAGAGTTGCACAGACAAGGAAGGGTACTGAGAGCAGCAAGAGTCACACAGTAAACACAAGAGTACACTGAGTTGTAAAAGCAAAAAGTATTTTACTTTGAGGTGGTGAGAGCGTGGTGGCGCATCAGTTCCCTCTGTTCCCTCTGATTATCTGGACCCATACCAATCGGGCTTTAGGCCCGGGTACAGCATGGAGACGGCATTGGTCGCGCTGGTGAATGATCTCTGGCAGGCTCAGGACAGGGGTTGTTCCTCTGTCCTAGTCCTATTAGACCTCTCAGTGGCTTTTGATACCATCGACCATGGTATCTTACTGCAGCACCTCAGGGGGTTGGGAGAGGTACTGCAGCACCTCACAGAGCTCAGCCGAACGCCACCGCCATCTTGGGCAAAAAAAAAAGTTTTACTACATTCTTGATTAAATTATCTTTCCATTGATATATAATTTTATGGTACTACTCCAAAAAAGTGGTGTTATTAGGAATCAAACCTCAAAAACACCCTTTTTCCCAAAAGGTTTCCACAATTTTGGCCACCACTGTAATGTAACCTCCTGTAATCCTGTGCCATCTCTTTTCTTTTTAAAAATTTGTCTGACAGATTTGAAATTAGACATTTGTAATAAATATTTATAACAACCAGCTAAAACTTTATTTAAGCAATTATCGCAGAAAGCTCATGCCATGCTGGCTCATGGTGTATATTTTATGTTTTATGTATTGTGTCTGTGATTATAGCAATAAATGTTTGCTACTGGTGATAAACTGCTAGACAAAACTTGGCAACTTCCAGATATGTAGTCTTCAATTTCCAAATGCTCAGCAAGAGCTCTTAGCTAAGGAATTTCAGGCATTGATTTCCACCTCGCAGGAGAACACCCAGGTTGGGAAAGCAGACCTAGACTATTATGATAAAATTCTGTGATAGACAATTGTATCAGTTTAATAAGAGAACATTATTTATTTATTATTTTATTTATTTATTAGTTCTATATGCTGTCTATCTCACTTTACAAAATGGCTTGTTGTAAAAATCAATGTACTATGCTTCACAATTTTGAACCATCACTGAACCCTATGATTTCCTTATGCCATATTAATGACATCATGGATGGTTTATATAACATGGAAGGGTCAGGGCTTTTTTTCTCATAGAACGCTCAGAACGGAGTTACGGCACCTTTTTTGGATGGAACCTTGTAGGGTAGGCAAGGCGGGTTGTATGACATGTCTGAGTTCCAGCACCTTTTTCTTTTACAAAAAAAGCACTGGATAGGGTTGAGCCTATCGGCATTTTTTTCCACCATATCAGTAGCAGTATTCTAATAGGGAAATTATTCCTGTAAAGTAAACTTACAAAATGATAGATTCCCTCATTTTGGATAGCATAGAAACTAAATATGAACCAGAGGTTTTAGTGGTAATCCGGAGAGTATCTGATCAATAGGTGAATTCAGCAGATGGAAGTAGAGTTGATGGAACTCGAATGACAATGGAACTCAAAATGCTCTTTTTCCAATGGATGGCTACTGACTACAGACTGTTTTGCCACTGCTTCCAGTAGCAAGGAAGCATGAAAATATTCTTTTCTTTAAAAAAAAATGCTATCCTTGACATACATCTAACAAATGTTTTCCTTTACAAAATTCTCCCACACATCTTCATTCACTGCATAAACACATTTATTACTGAAAAAGAGCAGCTTCAAATGTTTCGGGCAGGCTTTACTTATAATTAGTTGTAATCTGATTTAATGTCCATTTGGTCTACATTTATGTTTTCAGAATCAAGAATCATATTTAGAACCATACATGTAACTTGAAATGCCACGTAAGTAAACAGTATTATTCTACTGAATACCTTAGGAATTTAGAATATAGCTGCAAGCTATGACTAAAAACAAACATCACAACTGATATTTTGCTTTACAATAAAAATCCTCATAGGTGTAATACTTTATTTTCCTTTATTTGGTAAGAGAAACCCTAGAGAACAATTGTGAGGGTGAATTACAACTATAGAAACAGATATTATACTCTCATTGTCTTTATTATGCTCTCATTGTCTTCTGTCACTCTCTTTTTCTATTGCCTTCTGTTTTTTTCCCAAACACTGGGGTTCCTTCCAATGATTCCTGCATTACATTATACATACAGAGTTCTGTAGCTGAATGGAAATCTGAATCTGGCTTTACTGCTCCTAGTGGAAGACTCTAAAGATGTGACAGAATGTAATTTGGATTGCTAAGAAAAAGGGATTGCATTCCAGAAGACAAAGAGGCAGCAAAGTTTAGTTAGTTTGGTCAGGAGCAAGAAACTTAAAAAGGCTGCTCCCCTGCAATTCCTAAAATAGGGGTCCCAAACTAGTGGGCCACGGCCTTGTAGTGGGCCATGGCCTGCTGGCCACTGGGCCATGGGATAGGCTGGCCAGTGCACACATGTGAGCATGCACACCCCCCACTTGTGCTAGCACCATGGGCACGGGACACAAAATGGGCCACCGGCATGCCTCCGGGCATGAAAAAGGGATGCCGCCATGCTGCGGGGTGCAAAAATGGGCACTGCTGCACCTCTGGGGTGCTGCTCTGTTCAAGAACAGGGTAGGGCTAGCAAGTATCACGCAGGCACTAGCCCTGCCCTGTTTGTGTTTAACACATGCTTGCAGAGCCGTGCGCACATGTGCATGTGTAAAATGTTTCTCCTCCCTTTCCCTCCGGTCCGCCAACCAAGAAAGGTTGGTCTGTCTTAGAATATATTATTAGGGATATAAGTAGTTCTTTTACTTTGGCAAGATTTCTGCCTGTAAGTGTGGAACAATAAAATAAACTCCTCAGAAGTAATTCCATGTGTCTTTCTTTGTTTTTGTTTTTTTGGGGGGATGGTAAAATATTATCCAGTCAACAATACTCTGAAACACTGGAGCCTGACATGCTAAATGTAATTGTAGTAATGGTACCCCTTCATGGATTACTGCCTTGTCATGGCGAAGGGGCTTCTGTAATTCAATGAAGCTATGAGCTATGCCATGCAGGGCTACCCAAGACGGAAAGGTCATAGCAGAGAGTTCTGACAAAACGTGATCCACTGGAGAAGAAAATGGCAACCCATTCCAGTATCTTTGCCATGAAAACCCTATGGACAGTACCAAAAGGCAAAACGATATGATGCTGGAAGATGAGTCCCTCAGGTTGGAAGGCGTCCAATATGCTACTGGGGAAGAGCAGAGGACTTTGGACCCCTTGGACTGCAAGGCAATCAAATCGGTCACTCCTAGAGGAGATCAACCCTGACTGCTCTTTAGAAGGCCAGATCCTGAAGTTGAAACTCAAATTCTCTGGCCAGCTAATGAGAAGGAAGGACTCACTGGAGAAGAGCTTAATGCTGGGAAAGATTGAGGGCAATAGAAGAAGGGGACGACAGAGAATGAGGTGGCTGGATGGAGTCACTGAAGCAGTAGGCGTGAGCTTAAATGGACTCCAGAAGATAGTAGAGGACAGGAAGGCCTGGAGGAACATTGTCCATGGGGTCACAATGGGTCGGACACGACTTTGCAGCTAACAAGTAATGGTAATGAAAGAGCACCAGCCATTTTTTTTCCCTTTCTTGCATCTTTCCCCTGGAATCTGACTGAAATCAAATTCCAATCTCAACATCAGTATTCCCAAACAATATGCTTCCTGTGGAATGTGCAACCACATCTTCCATTTCAGTTCCATGAATTACAAATGAGTTTTTGGAAATAAATTTTATTAAAAACATAGAATATTGGGCGTGAATCTCTCGTCTCCATGAAGCAGATAAAAGATGATGTCCTGGGCATTTCTTTCTCCCAATCATTCCAGCCATATGACAAAAGGAGAAAGGATTAATGTTGGTTCCAGCTATGATAAAGTGGGGGGGACATTTTTCCAGCACTCTGCCTTCTCTTCACAGCTGTATCTTCTCTCATGTACCTGTAATTAATTATGAAAAAGCAGTACGGTAGCCCCACACAATATGTTATTTCTGAAACTTCTACATTGCTTCACTCCAGTGTCACTAAGGGGCTTACAAGTCCCATCATATGACCAAAAATTAAGCATAAATCACAGGTTCTACTGTATAATCACAATCATAGTCTGATGCTCACGGTACTTCAGTGAAAGTAGAAGGCACTTAGACCATTTATATCTATTTCAACAGGCCTATTTTTCCCTAAAAAAGAAACATCTGGGCATGTTACGGTTTTGACCCAACCTTTCTTCCCCCCCCCCGCCCACTCCACATTTAAAAATGCACACTGCAATTAGTAGGGATTCTTGATTTGATGGATAGGGTCTTTAGAAATTTCCTGACAGTGAGAACAGTTAATCAATGAATGGAATGGCTTACCTCCAGAAGTTGTGGGTGCTCCATCATTGAGATTTTCAAGAAGTTGGACAACCATTTCTCTGGAATGTTATAGGGTCTCCTGCTTGAACAGGGGGTTGGACTAGAAGACCTCCAAGGTCCCTTACAATCATATGATTCTATGTTCCATTTTCTCCTGTTCCCATACAGATTTGAGAAGAAGATCTGGTTTTCCCCAAACTGGAGAACAAACTTTGATATACTTTTCCTTTGGGATTTAGGTGTCTGTCCCCAGACCTTTGCAGTTCAGACACCTATATACCTTTCAGTATCAATGTATGATTGCAATAATTTTGCATCTGGCCTATTGCAGAAATTGCAAGCTCCCTTCCAACCTTAGTGCACTGAACTGAGCCAAATCAAGGAAGGATACTCTGAATATGTAAGCGCCATAACATACAGTTAATGTCAGCTGATAAAGCCATGCAGACCTAATTAAGAACATGTGGCAGATAAAGAAAGATTTGAGGCTTTTGATGAGATAAGAACAACTGGCCATAACTAGCTCACAGTAAAGCCACTGAGTACCCATCTCCAAACCTCACTGATTCAGATTGCTTAGGCATCCCTGTGTGTGCTTTGCACATAATGATTCTTTCCTCTGCTCTCTATCTCAACATTTTTGCCTTTTTTGACTAGTTACTGTTACCACCATTTAATAAGGCAGCTTTCCCTGGCTTTCTAATCGAAAACTCGCTTTTATCTTTCTTCATAAAAGAATTGAAATGGCTTCTTTCAGGTTTTTGTAGCCTCTGGGGAGATAAGGACCCTGCGGTTAACAGGATGAGAGATTTTTGTTTAGAAATTTTTATTTAGACAATGAAAAATGACCTCTGTAAACTCAAAGCTATCTTATTTTGGGGCTTTAGGCTTCTGGCAGATAAATCAATTGGGCCCCTGGGACAACCGAGGAAAAACCTTTGCAGTAACTATGTCAGGGCAACGCAATAGATTTGTTGTGAGGATGCGCTAGTGCTGAAGGTAAAATACACTTAAAAATAAATATCATTTTATTTTCTATTAAATATTCAGGATTGGGGTACTAAGCTTTTGAACAACTGCAAGTAAATATTTCCTTTTCATGAGACAAAGTGGGGAAGGAATGTCAAAATCTGTATTTGCGTGTGTCTCTGTGTGTGTGTGTGTGTGTGTGTGTGAGAGAGAGAGAGAGAGAGAGAGAGAGAGAGAGAGAACCCTAAAAACATTTTCTTAGAAAGAAGGCCAATTCATATCCTTTCATCTAACTTAGAAGTGGGGGGTATACAGCATTGCTCCGCAAAGGTACATGAATGTATGTGCATGAACAAATGAGCTTTTGAACAATTAAGCGTTAATACAATTCCAGCATTTATTTAACATTTACATGTTAATACAATGCAAGAGTTCACTCCTTGTTGCTCTTTTGATTAAACATTTTGATGTTGCTTTTTTTTTTTAAATGAAGGCAGAGCACAAAGGTTTTCTTCCAGGAATTGGATTAATTATGGACGGTACCAATTCTGCGATTGTGTAAACCATGCCTTCACAGGATACACAAGTTTTTTTTTCACACTTGTATATAAGCCTAAGTGGCTTTGCATGAATTTGCACTGCATGTTTGCTTTCGGGAAGAACAAGTATTACACTATCCTCTACATTTTCTACCTGTGTAGAAAACAAAGTGAAAAGTTATGCAGAAAATACACTGCAAATTTGACTAGAAAGTAAATGAGAAAGCAGCAGACCAACTACAATGTACGGCTGCGCATTTGTTAAAGATTTGGCTGGAAGAGCAACCGCGTCCATTTTTACAAAGATCTCGCCTAACTGAAATTAATGTTAAAATTTAAACAACATTGCAAAATAAATCAATGAACAGGCAGACGATAAGCACACTGTTGACTTTTGCATCATGCATCATGTTGCCGGTTTCAGGTAGGTTTTCTAACCAGGAAAGAAAGAGAGCCTGTTCTGCTGACAGCAGCATTTGCTGGAGTGTATCACAGTTGCTGTCATGCAGGAGTGATGGGAGTAGAAAGCTCCTCCAGCTTGACCAGAGGGCATCAAGAGAAACTAGCAGGGGTATGCTGTTAAGTCACTAGTAACACTCCTTGTGGCCATCTATCTTATGGTTTCTTGGGGTGCTGTTAAGCCTAAAGCAGCAAGCGTCTACTGCCATCAGACATAGCCTGTCAGTAAAATATGTCTGTTTTCTCCTTGTTTCTCTATTGACCGTCAATGGGAGAAACCTCCAGCTGGCTGTATCTGAATCCTTGCTGCCTGAGGACTTCCTGAAGTCACAGATTTAGAAGCTGTCCACAGAGCAGAGACCTCGAAAAGTATTCTTCAGTCAGTTTTGCCAGGTGCTGGAAGACAGCCTGTATGTGTTTAGTAAGCCTCCTTCTCATATCTGCCTCACTCTAATACATCAACGGTTATGGACACCAAAATGGGTGACCAGCAAATCGCATTCAATTCTCACCTCATGCAGTCCAAACCACATGAAGGAACTAAACAGAGGAATAAGCCAACTGTAGAAGTCAGCAACTTTTCCTGACCTCAGGATACATTGGCCAAATGTTTCAAAGCCTTTTGGATATGTAGAAATTTTGGCAATATTTTATAGAATTTTACTAAATTTCAAAAAAATAAAACAAAAAGAAAAAATAGAAAGAAAAAGAGTTAAAAGGAAAGAAAGTCAAGATAAAAACAAGATAAATATACAGAAAGAAAGGGGAACAAAAAAGTCAAGAAAACAGAAAAAGAATGAATAGAAAAAGAATTACTTCCAACGTTCTTTGGTACAGATATAGATAAAAAATACATTATGAATAGAATAGAATAGAATAGAATAGAATAGAATAGAATAGAATAGAATAGAATAGAATAGAATAGAATAGAATAGAATAACTTTATTGTCACTTTGAATGTACACTAAGTGGCATACATTAAAATGAAATTTCATTGCATACAGCTCTCAAAGGGTCACCACCTGTAATATACATTACATAAATATGATAAAAATAAATAAATAAATACAGAATTATGCATATACCCACATATATTATATGACACAGAGAAACAACACAATCTAGTTTGGATTATGTGTACATGTGCATGGCAAGAAAAACGAATCTTGCGAGTTTACCGGATGGATGGCATAGGGAACAAAGTTATTACAGAATCAGGTAGTCCTGCTAGAAATACTTCAAAACCTCCTCCCAGAGGGGAGCAACAGAAACAGACTGTGAAGCGGGAGTGTGGGGTCTCTAACAATACGCTTATAAGCAGCATCCTGAATACCAGGGAGCAAGCTTCCTATGATCATCTCGGCTGTCCTTACCAATCTCAATATGGACTTTTTATCTGAGGCACTGCTGCCACCAAACTAGGCAGTGATGCAGTTTGTTAAAATGCTCACAATCGTGCCTCTGTAAAAAGTGGCCAGGACAGAAGGAGAGAGATGTGCTCTCCTCATCTGACGCAGGAAATACAGGTGCTGGTTTGCACACTTCACTAAGGATGAGGTTTGGAGCAATCAAGTCAGATTGTTAGTTATCTGCACCCCCAGATACTTAATACTGTTGACCACTTCTACAGCTGCATCCTTGATACTGAGTGGAGTATGCCTATGCCAGCTCTTTCTAAAGTCTACAATGATCTCCTTTGTTTTATCAACATTTAGAACTAAATACCTCAAATTCTGGGTTGTATAAACAGAGGCATAAAATCAAGATCATGCGAAGTATTAGTACCGTTTTATAAAACCCTACTAAAGTCACACTTGGAATAATGTAATCAATTTTGGTCACCATACTACAAAAAAGATGTTGAGATCTTGGATTCGTAGCTGGCTGACAGGCCGTACTCAGCATGTGGCTCTCAATGGAACTGCATCTACATGGAAGGAAATGTGTAGTGGGGTGCCCCAGGGCTCTGTTCTGGGCCGAGTGCTCTTCAACATCTTCATCAATGATTTGGATGAGGGGATAGATGGGGAACTCATCAAATTTGCAGACGACACCAAGCTGGCAGGAATAGCCAATGCTCCAGAAGATAGGCTTAAGATACAGGAGGATCTGGACAGACTCGAACACTGGGCACTATCTAACAAAATGAAATTTAATTGTGAAAAAAGTAAGGTTCTACATTTAGGCAGGAAAAATCAAATGCACAGGTATAGTATAGGTGGTACCTTGCTCAATAGTAGTAACTGTGAGAGAGATCTCAGAGTCCTAGTGGACAATCACTTAAATATGAGCCAGCAGTGTGCTGCAGCTGCCAAAAAAGCCAACACAGTGCTAGGCTGCATTAACAGAGGGATAGAATCAAGATCACGTGAAGTACTAATACCACTTTACAATGCCTTGGTAAGGCCACACCTGGAATACTGCATCCAGTTTTGGTCACCACGATGTAAAAAAGATGTCAAGACTCTAGAAAGAGTACAGAGAAGAGCAACAAAGATGATTGGGGGACTGGAGGCTAAAACATATAGGGAACGGTTGCTGGAATTGGGTATGTGTAGTTTAAAGAAGAGAAGGGTGAGGGGTGACATGATAGCAGTGTTCCAATATCTCAGGGGCTGCCACAAAGAAGAGGGAGTCAAACTATTCTCCAAAGTACCTGAAAGCAGGATGGATGGAAACTAGTCAAGGAGAGAAGCAACCTAGAACTAAGGAGAAACTTCCTGACAGTTAGAACAACTAACCAGTGGAACAACCTGCCTCCAGAAGTGGTGAATGCTCCAACACTGGAAGTTTTTAAAAAGAGACTGGCCAGCCATTTGTCTGAAATGGTATAGGGTTTCCTGCCTGAGCAGGGGGTTGGACTAGACGATCTCCAAGGTCCCTTCCAACTTATTATTATTATTATTATTATTATTATTATTATTATTATTATTATTATTATTATTATTATTATTATTATTATTATTATTATTATTATTATATAAGTTCAGAGAAGAGCAACTAAAATGATCAAAGGTCTGGAGTCTAAAACACATGACGAACATGTTAACAGTATTCCAGTATTTGAGGGGCTGCCACAAAGAAGAGGGTGTCAAACTATTCTCCAGAAGAGAAGGCAAGACAAGAAACAATGGTTGGAAACTGACCAAAGAGAGAAGCAACCTGGAATTAAATAGAAACTTCCTAACAGTGAGGACAATTAACCAGTGGAACGGATTGCCTTCAGAAATTGTGGGTTCTCTATCACTGGAGATTTTTGAGAAGAGACCAGACAGTCACTTGTCTGAAATTGTATAGGTCAGGGGTAGGCAACCTTGGCTCTTTTATGACTCGTGGACTTCAACTCCCAGAGTTCCTGAGTCAGCATAGCTGGCTCAGGAATTCTGGAAGGTGAAGTCCACAAGTCATAAAAGAGCCAAGGTTGCCTACCCCGGTATAGGTCCTCCTGCTTGAGCAGGGGGCTGGACTAGAAGACCTCCAAGGTCCCTTCCAACTATATTCCATTCTATTTACTCTTAAATTAACATTAGCCCACATTATTTCTATAGTCCCCTATACTTCTAATCATCAGATCCCAAATTCTCAATTTCATTCCTTTCATTTTCCCACAGAAAGTCCAAGAGTGGTTTCCAGTTGTAAATAAAATTGGTCAACGTCTTTTCTTTAATCAAAGCTGTTGAATTCTCCAGTTCTACCAGTTCCATCGGCTTAATCATCCATTCATCCACTGTAATTGTTTGCAAGTCTTTCCACTTCTGTTCATAGAAGTCTCCCTGTTGTTACAAAGTATAAAAATAAAGTTCCATAAGATCTTTCAATCTATTTGGCAATTTTGAAATTATTGCAATTATTGCCTATTCATCCAACAAATGTCACAGTCTTTTGACCAGATCTTTTCTGAAGATTCAAGTTCTCACCAAGAACCCAGGAATCTTGGAGATGATTAGCAGTGCAGTATGTGCTTCCTTCTCTCTCTCTCTCTCTCTCTCTCTCTCTCTCTCTCTCTCTCTCTCTCTCTCTCTCTCTCTCTCTCTCTCTCTCTCTCTCTCTCTCTCTCTCTTCTCTCTCCCTCTCTCTCTCTCTCTCTCTCTCTCTCTCTCTCTCTCTCTCTCTTTTTTTTTTTTAAAGGTGAATATATCGGTCCAAGAGCTCCTTTTATGATAGCCATTATACCTGCTCTTTTCTTCCAAAGCCTTTCAAGCCTCAGTATGCAAATCTGGATGTTTTGATATTTTTCCATTTTTTATCACTTTGACGACCTGCAGATATTGTTACTTTTATTATTTTTCATTTTATTTCTAGTAATGTTTGTTGTTTTGTGTTTCAAGTATTTGAAAGCCCACAAAATTGACCATTCCTAAGGCATTTTACTAGAGAAGAACAACCCTGACTGCTCTTTAGAAGGCCAGATCCTGAAGCTGAAACTCAAATACTTTGGCCACCTAATGAGAAGGAAGGACTCACTGGAGAAGAGCCTAATGCTGGAAAGGTTGAGGGCAAGAGAAGAAGGGGACGACAGAGAATGAGGTGGCTGGATGGAGTCACTGAAGCAGTAGGCGTGAGCTTAAATGGACTCCGGAAGATGGTAGAGGACAGGAAGACCTGGAGGAACGTTGTCCATGGGGTCGCAATGGGTCGGACACGACTTCGCAACTAACAACAACAAAGGCATTTTAAGGTGTGTGATTCCAGATATTTTTATTAATTGAGAAGCTGAACTTTACATACTTTATATACATTCCAGTGCATGAAGTATGCAACTCTTTCATGCTTTTGCTTATTCTGTTTTGGCCATATCATTGATCTTTAATGTCTTAAACACAGCTGCTTTTAAAATTACATTCTATAAATACTCTATTTAATTTTAAAAGTAGAATAAACTTCAGTATTCCACTGCTTCAACAGTGAGTCTATATTCAAGAAATTCTAATGGAGTCTATGTGCTTTTATAGATACAAGAATTTCAATTCTTATTCCCCACTTCTAATACTTCAGGTACTTACTTTGTAGTTCTTTATCAGGTAACACCAAAACACAACAGAAAATCTCTGAGAGAAAAGAGATGATAAAGACAGCAGGGAAAATACATTTTAAAATTCAACTAGATTCTAAATTCCAGATCAGGGAGATGAGAGAACCTGATTATTTACTAAAATGAAATGTAACTAGATGTATTTCTAATGAGTCTTACTGTAAATAAGTTTGAATTGAATTGTAACCACCATCTTGAATTTTCACATTTCACTATAAATTGCACTGGAGAGATTAGACGAGATGAGTAGCCATATAAATAGAAGGATAATTAGATTAGATTAGTTTAGTTTAGATTAGATTAGATTAGATTAGATTAGATTAGATTAGATTAGATTAGATTAGATTAGATTAGATGCAAAATGATGATTAGATGAGCAAGTATCTTCTAATCTTTTGAAAAGATTCAAATTTAATTATTTTTGGAGTGAAGCAGTTCAAAGATTCAGTAGACTTACAGGTTTGAAATAACAGATTTCTTTCTGCTTATGGATAAAACTGGAAGAGGAACCTTGTGATGGATTTCTGAAATTGTCATGAATAGCCAGTCAGTAAATTTTACCTCCTCCAGAATCTGCATACTATATTAGAGAATTTGAGGAAACCCTGCTGTTCTGTTTGTAAATATATAAACAGAAGAGTAGGGTTTTCTCTAATAGAGTAGGCAGATTTTGCTACAATCTGTTTATCTACCTGCCTTCCTACCTACCTACCTACAGTACATGCATACATACATATCTATCTATCTATCTATCTATCTATCTATCTATCTATCTATCTATCTATCTATCTATCTATCTATCTATCTATCTATGTATCACAAATAGGTGTTTTGTTTTCACAAAACCTGGACTTTTGTTTTGGTAATTTTCATTTATTCATATAAAAATGCCATACAGTTATGTTTTGAATTTATTTTAATGTGTTATACTTTTTCTAGATCAAAATCTAGAGAGGGAATCAAAGCATTCTGAAATATCTCTGCCTTATTGTATTGCTTGAATTAAATAATGTGTAAGATGCTCTGCAAGTATTATGCTAAGTACACGTATTATATTATATCAAAATCAGTTCTATATCTTAAACAGCAGTGTCAAACAGCAGCCAGTACTTTTCCTATGCATGTTTGGCTTATATTTGCAATGCTCCATTTCTCTGCAGTGGGCCTGCATGCTGGTTCATGTCTATATAACTCATCTTTTACCCAGAGACTGATGTGACATGGGGTAATAGAAAGTGATACATTGCTTGAATTTAAAGGAATATGGACTATTTCTAGATTTACTGTGCAGAATGAGATCTGTATCAGATTTAAAACAAAGCTAACCAAGCAAACAGAGCACTGAGGTATCTCTGGCATCCATTAATCAGCATCTGGTATGTTTTCTTTTACCATTTCTTCTGCTTACTCTATGAAATTTGAATTTAAGTTACATCTATCCAGCAGAGCCTGGAAAGCTCCAAACTGCACTATACTTTCTTGAGGATCTATCTTTCTTATGCCAAAATCACTTAATGATAACAACCCATAAATTGAAGGCAATTATCTATAGAACAACTAAAATGACTATTTCTTATATTTTATTATAATTGCATCGAGATCAATCCAGTCAAATCATTATTAGGGGTCATAGATCAGCATAAAATAAGGTAAAATACAAACAATTCATAATTTGGAAAAAAAACATATAAAATACACAAAATTTAAAAAACATAATAATAATAATAATAATAATAATAATAATAATAATAATAATAATAATAATAATAATAATAATAATAATGTTGGAAGGGACATTGGAGGTCATATAGTCCACCCCCCTGCTCGGGCAGGAAACCCTATACCATTTCAAACAAATGGCTGTCCAGGCTCTTCTTAAAAACTTCCAGTGCTGAAGCATTGACAGCTTCTGGAGGCAGGTTGTTCCACTGGTTAATTGTTCTAACTGTCAGGAAATTTCTCCTTAGTTCTAGGTTGTTTCTCTCCTTGACTAGTTTCCATCTATTGCTTCTTGTCCTGCTTTCAGGTGCTTTGGAGAATAGTTTGACTCCCTCTTCTTTGTGGCAGCCCCTGAGATATTGGAACGCTGCTATCATATCACCCCTAGTCCTTCTCTTCATTAAACTAGACATACCCAATTCCAGCAACCGTTCCTTATATGTTTTAGCCTAAAGTCCCCTAAATATTTCATATTATGATAGATTTAGTTAACTTTTTAAAAATTTACTTAATGTTTTATACTTTTATAGGGTTTTTCATTTCTATATATTTTTTAATTTTAAAAAAACAATTTTGTATATTTTACTTTTTTAAAGTTTTTAAAATTATTAATCACTTACAAATTACCCTTTATTATGCTGGTATATGACCATAATAAAGATTTGATTTTCATATAGCTCCCACCTAGAACTCTTGTTTATTTTTCTCCTTAATCCCTATTTTTTAAATGGGAAAAGGCTTCACCGGAGGGAAGATATTTTTCCCAAATTGGCGCTTTCTGAATATAGTAGGATTGCAGTTCCAAGAATTTCTAGGCATTCTCAAAGCATTTGAGTTTGGAACAGGATGTTTTAAAGTTGTAATGGTAACGATAATAACAAAAGCAGCAATAACAGCAACGTCACTACATATATTATAATATGTATGTTAATATATACAATGAAACCATAGAGGGGGGAAAAGGATTGGGATAAGCATAAAACTATTTTGTTCTGTTCAATTCAATATAACTTAATTCCAAATAAATATGCTTCCATCTGTCAGTTTCTTTTAGGTTTTCCATAACATTAACAAGGTTGAATTTTCATAGCACATTATATAGACAATACTACTAATACTATTTTTAGAGAAATGTTAATATCACAACAGCTGTGATACAAATAGCTTTTAGTATGATATTTGTGGAAATATTTTCTATTTTGATATAAAAAACAACACTCAAGAGCAACATATTATTATATACAATGTCATTAATATTAATTATTCGTTATGGAGCAGAATACCCTTCATACATTAATATCACTATTAGATTATAGACAAAAGAACTTTTTGTCTTCTTGTCCAAAAGTATCTATAGAATCCAAGTCTTCAATACTGAAAAAGAAATACGTACAAAATCATACAAATATGATTTTTAAAAAATACTAAAACTCATGGTGCATTGGATCAGTTCTAATTTTGGAATTAAAAACAAAAGGCAATTTAAGTAAATATACTACCCTTTTTTAAAAAAGGCACATACCTTTGGTTAATATTTATGAATATTAATCTTAATGTAGATCAGACAAGCATTGCCTTATCAATGGACTTTTTAAAAAGTATGAAAACAATGTTGAAATAAAGAGCAACAAAGATGATTAGGGGGCTGGAGGCTAAAACATATCGGGAACGGTTGCTGGAATTGGGTATGTGTAGTTTAACGAAGAGAAGAGTGAGGGGTGACATGATAGCAGTGTTCCAATATCTCAGGGGCTGCCACAAAGAAGAGGGAGTCAAGCTATTCTCCAAAGCACCTGAAAGCAGGACAAGAAGCAACGGATGGAAACTAGTCAAGGAGAGAAGCAACCTAGAACTAAGGAGAAACTTCCTGACAGTTGGAACAATTAATCAGTGGAACAACTTGCCTCCAGAAGCTGTGCATGCTCCAACACTGGAGGTTTTTAAGAAGAGACTGGACAGCCATTTGCCTGAAATGGTATAAGGTTTCCTGCCTGAGCAGGGGGTTGGACTAGATGACCTCCAAGGTCCCTTCCAACTTTATTATTATTATTATTATTATTATTATTATTATTATTATTATTATTATTATTATTATTATTATTATTATTACTATTATTATTATTATTATTATTATTATTATTATTATTATTATTATTATTATTAAGGCTGTATGTAGTGGTAATGTTACATTCATTTACAAATGCAGAAAAGTCTCTCTCACACGCATACATGCAATATATATGAATGTGAAACATGACTGTGAAGGAGGAGCAAGAAAAAGACAAATGAAAGTATGTGAAATAGGCTTTCCAGAGTGCAAGACATTTAAATCTTTCTCTCAAATTGTTTCCTTTGGCATCCAGACACTCTGGATGATAATAATGTGCTAGTTTTCGGTTCCATTTTGGTTCTATTCAGCTGAATAGAGCAATGATTTCAGAATCAAAAGAAAACTGAAAATCCACTTAAGAGCTCCCTATATGCAGAAACATGTGTCCTGAATACTGGAGTCCTGGAGACAGGAAATATACGTACAGTATATTTCAAAAGAGCAGGCAGGAAAAGACGGTGGCTGTGCTTTATTTTCTCCAGAAAACCAGCTTTATTCATACCAAAATGGAGAAAGACTTTTATTTTGAGATGTTTAGCATGCATTTTTTTTTGTGCTGATCAAACTCGTATCATCCTATACAGCTTAAACTAATGGATTTTAAACATAACACTGAACAAACAGAAGACTATATAGTTACAAAAAGAACATATACAGTACATATGGGTTAAAAATCTTGTGATACAATTGCATGCTATCCAGGAAAGAGCAAACATGCAAAGATTTCTATAAGATTGTGGTCCATAACATTAACCCTATTGAGCACTGTGAGGTTTAATTCCAAGTAAACATGTATAGGATGACATTATTAGACAGACTGTAAGTAAACACAGGGGCACTGTACTATTAATAATTGTTGGTATCCCAAAAAGTTAGCAAGTATGTATCTGAATTACCAGCCTAAATGTTGGAGGTGTGGTGGAGAAGATGCAACGTATTTTCACATATGGTGGACCTGTAAAAAGGTTAAAGCATTTTGGATTAAAATCTGGTGGAATATGCAGAAGATATTTAAGAAAAGGATAAAGTTTTGTCCACAATTGTTTTTACTGGGCATAATTACTGATACTACTGTTGTGGACACTAAGTTGATGTTGAACTTAATTATGGTAGCAAGACTTTTAATAGGGCAATACTGGAAGAAGGAAGAACTGCCGACTATAGAGGAATGGACTTTAAAAGTTTCTAACCTGGCGGAAATGGCAAAGATTTCGGTGTATTTGAAAGACCATTCGCAACAACGATATATCGTGGAGTGGAAAAAATGGATTGATTACATCCAGAATAAATATGGGACTAAAAAGTTTCATTTAGCATTTTAATAAGTATTGATGGGACATTCATATTGCTTGTAGTCATTTTATAAGAGCTAAAGTGCGATAGACCTAATAGTTTATTGTTGTTAGCATATGGTAGTTTATGATTGTTTTTTACTTTTATACCTTGTATTTAGCTCTGGGAAGTCGGGGAGGGGGAAAGGGGAGGGGGGGAGGGTTGGGTTGGGTTGGGAAGGGGGGGTGGGGGTGGGGAGGGGTTGTTTTGTTAAAGATAAAATGTATTGAAAAACTTTTCAATAAAAAAATAATAATAATAATTGTTGGTAGATTTTTCCTCCCATCTCAGATATCCATCACACAATGGTAAAGCCAAGTAACAATTTCTTTATAGATCAAGAATATTTAATGTCCCTAAATATAAAAGATGATTCAAATATTTTGTTGGTCACCTAGTTCATTTTTAAACTACATGTGAAAACAAATCTTGAAGTTGTACACCACATGAGGCCTTCTGATACTTGTGGTCCTCAAGATTTGAGGCATGACCCCAAAGATTCCAATGTTTTTTTTTCCCAAAATATGGTTTATAATATACCAGAACCTTATGTATTTATTTATTTTCTTGCTTTGTTTGAATGCTATCCAGTCCTGAAGACTTTAAAAGGGTGATGGCCAGAAACTTCATGGAATAGTTTTAGAAGGCGAATCCCACCCATGAAATGGTCAGCACATCAACAATACTAAAATTATGCCTCCACCCACCCACCCCAAAATGTATTTACTAGATTCAGATCTTCCTTCTTTGCTAGATGGAATAATCAGATCTTATCCACCTCCTGAAAACCAGGAAGAAAAAAGTCTGAGTCTGTTCCTTGTTATCCAGCTCTTGGCTTGCACTTAGCTGTATTAAGTGGTAGACAGGGAAAGAAACACAGATGGATAAAATAGATGTCCCGCCAGAGATTGAAAGAAAGAAAGAGAAACAATAAATAGTAGTCGCAATAGACAAGAGGTGAGAAATAGAGTAAGACCTGTGAGGAGACGGAGAGAGAACCTCCCAGACCCCACCCAAACCCTTTCCCCCAAATAAAAGGAAGTTTCAGGTCTGAGCTACATTTCTAAGCATATCTGGTCATAAGAAGTTAACTTGATTTGCAGTTGAATCTAAGATTACTTTAGGTGACAATCCAAGTCTCAACAGTAACCTGAGTGACCCGATTAGCACTGAAAGCAAAGATCAGACTTAATAACACCACAACTGTGTCCTCCATGACCTTTTTATTACTTCCCAACTCAATCCCAAACAGTGAATTTCTGGGACAGCAGGCATATTAAAGGATCAGTTGTGTTAGAAAAGCAAATTGCATATGAAAATAGTACACATATGTGCAATAGTAAAAGCAGTCAGGGATGTAAAATTTCACAGTATGGTATCACAATGCAGTTGATTTAAGACTTGGCAACTTTTGAAGAGTCATAAGCGAAGTTATTGTTTACCTTACTGCAAGACTACATGGTTCTTGGCACGAATGTCATGACATCGGCAGTATCAGGAACAAAATTGGTGCCTTGAGCTCTGCAAAAGCTTTGGTCACCCATTTTGCTCCTAAAGAGCAGGAGTGGGTGATGAATCTCTACGTCTATCCCACTTCTTACTGATAGATACTCACACCTAGAATGAAATAAAGGTTTAAATTATTATGGCTCTTCTATTAAAAGCCACATATTCATGGGGGATGATCACATGGAGAGTTCCTTTTTCATTTTACACAAGCCACTTATTTACAGTATTTCCTGACTAGCATAGACTGTGCCCGTAGTTACATAGCTGGAAGATATCCGTACATCAAGGCTTTCTGTCAGCCTTCCCCTTGTAGTCCCCTTTATTTCCAAAGTGTCTGTATTCAGAATCAGCATTATTCCTCAATCTCAGGGGCTTTGCCATATGGATCATCCCCTATCCATCCATTCCCCCAAACTTGCATTTGGGCAAGCACAATTTGCTTCCATGATAAATGAGGTGAGGAGGTGATCTATGAACTTTAAAAATTAACTTCTGGAGACCAAACATGCAAGACAGGTTTGTGCATATGCACTTATTTTGTTGGGTTTCGAACAGAGGCATAAGGATTATATTTTTATTTTATTATGGAAGGGGTCTAGAGAATTCTTGATGCTGAGAGAACACTTTGTGTTTTATTTACCACCAACAAGGGACACTCTGTCAAACCAGAATTCACAGGAGTAAGAGTTGACTGAATTCATGGCGTAGTGTGGGAAAATTACCTCAGCACAGTCTCTATTTCTGATTGTTCCTTCCGTGACCTGAAAGATGTTGTGCTCACATCCTCAGTTCCTAGTGTCAAAGAACATACTCAATCTTTACATGCCAAGAGGAGCAAAACCTACTGCAATATCCAACAGAGTTAGCGCCTGTCAAATATATTCATTTACACTAGCATTCTGGGTTTGGGAACAAGAAGCTTAAAAGAGGGAAAGAAAAGGCACCCCCTTTGACAGAAAACTCTACAAAAGTCCAAATTTTAATCTTATTTCCACTTCCTCAAATACTGAATTGGTTTTAATTTTCATTGTCATTATACAAGACACACACTCTTGCTATATGACATAATTACATGGACAATAAAATCATATCTGTATAGCGTACAATTTAAGTGCTGTGTGACTGTTCGAGAATAAAAATATGCAAGTTCATAGCTTGGCTGAACTGCTCATCTCTGCATCAAACTACCCTGGAGAAGGTCAGTGTCATTCTGAGTTACTAATTCAACTGCTAATTTGCAACATTCAAGTAATTATACTTTACTAGCAGAAGATGAAGAGGCCAATATGGGCATCTTGGAATCACAGCCTCTTGATTGTCTCTCCTTCCACATTTCTAACTTCTGTGGAGGGAATGATGTCCATCAATAAAAGCTTAAAGAGAAAGAAAAATAGCTCAGAAGTTTTTTTTGCTTTTCCTTTTGCCTCAGAACAGAAACAGAAACCTTGTACTAAACCCCAGCATCCACCCAAGCTTCTGATCAATTGCTATTACCTACAATGGCTTGGGGTGAAGAAGCAACCGTTTATTTCGTTTCCTTGTTAAATTTGTCTACCGCTGGCTTCACCTGACAGAAATAGTTGCATTCTTGACAAAAATCTGTGCAGGGTTCTGTTTGTTCTTTTCAGCAGAACATATTTATGTTGTGAATGATGTTTATTGCAGGGAAAGAAAGGTATCTCATATGTCAAACATTCTGGCACTTCAAATATAGCTGTGACTTACAAAAAGGCACACTTAGAGAAAATACTTTCTTCTTGAAACCAAGGACAATTTTAGGACTTCTAGAATTTTCTAAAACAAGTGTTATAAAAGCTCTTCAGTCAGCTCTCCTTTCTCCAGATCACAAAAGCTATCCATCTATCTACCCATCTATCTATCTACAGTACCTGCCTACCCACAAACTTGTATGTTGCCTCACTCAGAAAGTGTCCTTGTGATCTTGGATTTAAATTAAACTAATAAGAAAAATAATTGTATATATGTCTCTCTATATACATATCTATATATCATATATCATTACCCTTCTCTGTATGAAATACACACACACACACACACACACACACACTCATATATATATTAGCAGATTCCACATCTCGTAACTCCCAATTTACTGATCTCTAGCTAGAAATGTCAGCATTCAGAATGAAAATATAAACATTTTATTTATATAGGCAATCCTCGACTTATGACAATGGAACCCAAAATTTCTGTTGCTAAGCGGGAGAGCTGTTAAGTGAGTTTTGCCCCATTTTACGACATTTCTTGTCACATTTGTTAAGTGAATCACTGCAGATATTAAATTAGTAACATGGTTGTTAAGTGAATCTGGCTTCCTGAACTATCTGAATTTTGACTGTGGGGATGCTACAACAGTCGCATGTAGGGATAACAGTCATAAATCATTTTTTTCAGTGCTATTGTAACTTTGAATAGTCACTAAATGAACTGCTGTAAGTCAAGGATTATCTGTATATACAGTATATAAAATAAATGCAAAACCAATCATCATCAGGGGTTCTTCATGAATTCATACGCATCACAAGCACAGAAAGTCTCTACAAAGGGAGGAAAATGGCCCACATGCATAGCTCCAACACATTTGTATTCTATTGTTGGAGCAGATTGTATAATCGCTTTGTATCCGAGGAGCTGATTTAAGGGGGTCCTTACACAGCCTGAAACAGTTTTCTACTTTGCTTCTTTTATGGATTAGCTACCCATATTTCTCCTTATGTTAACGTTCTTGGGAGTGGAGGATGTGCTCAAGACAATTTGATGCTACCTTGCAGAAGCTCCTTCTTGGCTTCCAAAAAACAATATCCTGGTTAACTATTTGGAGTGCAATGTTATGATTTATCAAATGAAAACTGCAATATTAACAGATGCAGCCATCTGATAAATAAAGTTAGGGAAAGCATGCAGAGGATGGCCTCTAGAGCAGGGGTCCCCAACCCCCGGTCCATGGACCAGTAGCGGGCCGCAGCATGCCAGCAACCGGTCTGCACAAACAAGCAAAGCCCTATCTGCAAGATGCAGGCACCACACAAAACCACGTGCCCTCCGGTCCAGGAAAAACTTCTCTCCATGGAACCGGCCCCTGGTGCCCAAAAGGTTGGGGACCTCTGCTCTAGAGTTCTTTCCAGTTCCTCTGAAACTAGAGGACAAAAATCATGCCTTAGATATTACAGTTATCTTATATTATTTGGGATTAGGTTAGATGCAATAGGACATGGTGGCATGTCCTATTCAGCATTTAGGCATAACATTTCTCTCAGCAACATACTAAAAGAAGACTTCTGAAGACAAACTGATCTAGACCAGCTGTTAATTCAACTCCTCAAGAAGATATCTATGATTGCTTGATACTGCAATCATATGACTGAAAGTTTGTAGAAGGAGCTTTCTGATCCAGAGCCAGTTGTAAGACTACACAGAGAAGGGGGGGAAAATACCTCTGTCCCTGTTCACAAAGGTGCTCAGATGTCTCTGACAGTGCCATTTTAGCTGCTCAGCAGATGATGATGCTTGGGTTATAGCAAACACTCCAGTTGCTCTGCAATCCCCCCCCCAAATACAATTCTGTTCAAGTCTTTGATGAAAGTGAATATTTCTAGTTTTGTTTTTTTTCCACTTGATTGTAGATGCAGGCTCCCAATCCTGGTTCCACTGCAAGATCGGGAGTAAAAACAGGCCACGTTGGCTTTTTATTGGAGATAACTTGCATTCCTAATGAATCACAGTTAGATAAAGTACAGTTTTTAATCTTGATAACCTGGGAATGTACATTAGATCTTATTTTTTAAATCTTCATCTATTCTTGGAAAAAGGTTGTAGATTATACAATTGATTGCACATTTGTTTCATTTACTTGATATGTCAGTGCACTTAAGAAATGCTTGTTCTTATCTAGTTATATGTTGGTTGGACTACAAAGCAGTTTCTGAAGCATATCCACATTTCATGGGGTTTAACAACTCCAAATACATTCTGTACGTGTGGCTCGCAAAATGATGCTTATGGTGGATACCATTTTGAAAAGCTAAAATCCCAGATCAGTTGCTTGGAGAAAAAGGATTAGAAACTGATTCTCATTTTCTTGCTTAACAGCTTACTGTTAAAGTCACTGCATGCAGTTCTCTCACCTTTAATGCTCATGCTGGCAACTGGAAGGAGGGGGGGGGAGGTTCAATTTTTTTAAAAAAAAATTAACTTCACCCTTTATGCCAAAGAATGGCAGTGTCCAATTTCCATTGAAATTGGTACAAAAAAGAGACCTTCAGTTAGGAGTATATTTAGGCTGCAAAAATCTGGACAATCAATAGATGGCAACAAAGAGATTGGGAGAACTCTATTTTCTGTTACGTAATGATTGTCTAAATTTTTGCAGTCCAGCTTTTATGTGATAAAAGTGATGGGGAGAGCACAGCATCCTTTTGAAGGGAGAAATCTCCGTATTGGCTTATATGAAGTACATACACAGCCAGAAAACTAGTCCCTGGTGCCCTTAAATAGTAGTCAACAATCACTGTAGAGCCGCCTTCAAAATTTGCCTCTAGATGACTGTAGCTACATTCCCTGAATTATCAGTACTACGTCTATTGAAAAACTATTTAAAATGGACAAATCAACCAAGTGTACTTGGCTAGGACATCTTTCAAGATATTTTCTCTAATAGAAAAAAAGATAGACACACACTGTAGTTATATATGGCTAGTTATATTTTCACTATACACAGCAATGATAATTGAAAAGGTTTTGATGATTAAAAAGTATATATCGAATGACCTGCAGAATGTTCAAAAATCTTCAAGACTTTTCTTGAAATTCAGATTCAATGTCTTTTTTTTCTTTGCTTTGCTTATTTCTTTGTAAATAAATCAGCCATGGTTAATTATTCAATTTAAAAATACCGTATATCTTTTGACCATGTCTTACTAAATAGTCCAAGAAGGATGTTAGGAGACAACCAGCCATTTGTCCTAATGTTACCACGTTAAAGTTATCCTGATGAGGTAACAGATTATTACAGTCAAGAAAATGTTTGCTAGTGAGGTTGTCTCAAACTACCTCTAGTTTTTTTTCTTTGTTACTGCTTTTCTTTTTCAGTGCACTGAGAAATCTCAGTAACTCCACCAAAAAAAACCCTCAAATAAATCCACCTTTCCCCCCCCAAAAAAACCTTTAGAAACAAATAACATTTTGTGAATCAACTCCTAGAAACAGGGAGTTGGGCAATGAGGAAAATAACATAAAAAAATTGTTTCATGAAGTTATTCCAGAAAAAAGAAATGCAGCTGCAGTGGTATCCATCTGATATTTAACCAGGGAAATCATTTATTTTCTCTCACACACACCACCGCTGCCAGGTTTCTGACAGGGGAAAAAATAGTATTAAGGACTCCTGAGCCTTAAATAGGCAAAAAACAAACAAACAGATGAATTGGTTTCTCTGATTGAAAAGACTTCCTTTGCCCATATCTGCCTGTTAAGAGACCAATAATCTGCCATAAAACAATGACCACTTTACCAGCAGGATGGGCTTTCCTAGAACATCTATGACTGAGCTTGTCCAACTTTATTTTTCCATCAAAAACACTGTAAACCCCCACCCCCAAAATAATAGCACTGTATAGCATGACACAGTTGGAAAACTAAAGCATGAGGAGGGGGGAAGCAAAGCTGTGTGACAGATGAAAAG
This sequence comes from Vipera berus, assembly GCF_964194415.1. Lineage (NCBI taxonomy): Eukaryota > Metazoa > Chordata > Lepidosauria > Squamata > Viperidae > Vipera > Vipera berus. Next base: position 248,048,985 of record NC_138202.1, on the reverse strand, counting down.
GTCTCAATGGATGAATGGTACCACCAGAAATCAGCCAGAGGGAATCAAATAATGATTACAGAAGAAAAATGAGGGCCGGTGAGAGAAGAAAAAAGGTCGACTCGGAGTAAAAATCCTCAGTTAACAATATTGCTCACAAGTATGTGCATTTCTTTATGTAGCCTTCCTCCAAAACTCCCACTATCCCATTCACATAACACACTCAAGGAAAAATAAAGCATGATAAACATGGGAGAGAGCTGACAAGAGAGCTAGTGTGGACAATATCAAAAGCTCCTTGTGTTCCTTAGAGAAAAGGGAACGTATTCCATAATTTGTACCGGCGTGGCCTCAAACCTGAACAGATTACTTTTTGAGATCAATATCTGTAACCACCAGAGGCCTCTTACAGAGTTTGGAGGGGGGGAGATCAGCTTCCCAGAGACCAGGTCCCAAGCTTACATTTTATATTTTGCCACTGGGTGCTGAAGTAAGAGTTTTGGACAAGGCTCATTTTTCATCTCTTTATGAGGCTGTGGAGTGAGAATATGATGCTTGCTGACAGCTTCCAGGGGCTTTTCCTTTGCAGATTTCCAGTCCCACATATAAATGTGACAAATTCCTTGTGTGTCCAATCACACATGGCCCTTAAAACAATATTCTATTCTATTCTATTCTATTCTATTCTATTCTATTCTATTCTATTCTATTCTATTCTATTCTATTCTATTCTATTCTATTCTATTCTATTCAACTCTACTCTACTCTACTCTACTCTACTCTACTCTACTCTACTCTACTCTACTCTACTCTACTCTACTCTATTCTATTCTATTCTATTCTATTCTATTCTATTCTATTCTATTCTATTAGAAAATGACTTCTATTTGAGTAAATTTCCTATCTTGCCTTTACCATCAATGGAACAAATAAGCCCCATTACATAGACTTTAAGTATAATAAGTACCTGTCATTCATCTAAAACAATAGCAACAAAACAAAACATTTTCCTTTAGATTCTCACGTTTATCTGCCACCACGAATTTATAACCCATTATTAACCTTCGTATTATAAGCTACATATACATATATACAATCTTGACATTTTATAAGAGATTGATTAACTCTGTACTTGATTGCTAAAGTATGCCTTCCGTAAGAGCAATTGCAAATGGATTATTTTTTTCCTGCACATAAAATAATGCAACAGCAGAAAGATAAAAATCCTTCTTATGGATATTACTATAGTTGTTTCTGTACTGGGGCCTCTTGCTGCTTATTTGGTTTTCCTGATTTGCAATCCCAATTTCTTCATTTTTCTATTTCATTCTAAGTAAGCTGCTTTCCTGTCTTATTGCACTTCATTATTCAATCAATGAAAGCAGAGAGTAGTGATATTTCCCATCCCCATTTAATTTTCTTGGAACTAACCAGCCCATCAAAAAGAAGAAAAACAAAGAGGAGGAAAACAGAAAATCCAACCACTTTCTTTAAATAGGAAATGGGACAAGAAAAACAGGGGTATGCAGAGAAAGATTGTATTATTAATAGGGAACTCGGCGATGATGGATGAAAGAACAACAATATCCTTTAATCATAACGCAGTAACATTCCAGCAGCGCTGGTAAGTGAGCGATGCAATGAAACCATTTGAGACTTAAACAGATGAATTAGACAGGATTCCACTGTGGATTCCTGGACCAATTTCAAGGCAGTAGCCTGATTAACTAATGCATAAAAAGAAAGTGATTCTTCCAATCAATAAGCTTTTATGTAGGCGTATTTGTGATATAACATTTAAACACAGCAGAAGCAGAAATTCTACATACCAGCTAACAAGGCAATATCTTTTCCAGATCTCAGGCAAAATGTGTACACATTGCTTCCTCGGTGGTATTACCAGTATTTATTGTTTGAGCTTGTTGTCTTTAGCTACTAATGCACTAATGATGACAATTCTGAATATTCTGTTTTCTTTCTTTCTTTTTTTTAAAAAAGCCACTTTTTAAAATGCGGTTTTGTTAAAATACTCTTGCCGTCAAGAGTCAGTGCAAATAATATCTACATCCATTATTTTGCTTTGCTTTTTCTCCATGAAAAATAACTTTTTAAATAAGTATAAATGAGCGAGAAGCTATTTGGGAAAGTTCTGATTTTGTTCATTTTCTGTCATGGCATCATTTTAAATGTATATCTGGGGAAACCAGAAAAGCATCTAAACTATAATTCTGTATAGAAAAATAGTATATATCATTTTTATATGACAGTTTATATTCTTCATTGGTATATGCATTTCTTATACTGTATGTCCAGGAACCCACCCTTGGCATATCTGTCAACATATAAATGCTTTTTTTAAAAAAAAGTAAAATAAAACTTGTTACTTTCTAACAAGTTTAAAAGAAAACATTGAAAAATGCAAAAAGAAACCCCAAACTAAAAGGTAAAAGGTAAAGGTTCCCCCACACATGCGTGCTAGTCGTTTCCAACTCTAGGGGCCGGTGCTCATCTCCGTTTCAAAGCCGAAGAGCCAGCGCTCGTCCGAGGACATCTCCGTGGTCATGTGGCCGGCATGACTAGACGCCAAAGGCGCACGGAATGCTGTTACCTTCCCACCGTAGCGGTCCCTATTTTTCTACTTGCATTTTTACGTGCTTTCGAACTGCTAGGTTGGCAGAAGCTGGGACGAGTAACAGTACAAAATACAAAAAAAATACAAAAATACAAAAAAAGAAAAGCTATAAGGAAAAGTAACACAAAAAAGGAAAAATATAATTAACACTCACAAACAAAACAAAGAGGTACAAAAAAATACAACCAACCTAAGCAAGTACTATATTTCAAAATAAAAAACCTTCAAAATTATAAAAATTAAAGCTCTGTTGTTATAAATATCATAAAATCTGTGTCAAAGGGAAATTTGTTGCATTATTTTATAACTAATAGAAACATTGCCTCTTCAAAAATGGATATTTGTGCATTTTATGGAAAGGCAGGCATTTATTTTGTGCAAACTACAGATGTTCTAGATTTATTTCTCAATTTCCAGTTTTTTTAAATAATTATCTTAGCAATTCCCTATACCCATTTTAAAAACATTCAAATACCACATTTTGGGAACAAAAATAGTAGGTAGGTAGGTAGACAGGCAGGCAGGCAGGCAGGCAGCCAGACAAACAGACAGACAGACAGAGATAGAGATAGAGATAGAGATAGAGATAGAGATAGAGATAGAGATAGAGATAGAGATAGAGATAGAGATAGAGATAATTATTATATAATTCACCATAAAGTAAATAGATATATTACAATAATGTTCCAAACAGATGCCAATTGCTCCCATGGCTATATCATATACATACTGATCCTTATTTTTTTTTACATCAATAGAGATAATCTGGCATCTTCCTTTCAATAACAAACAACAACAACAACAACAACAGCAACAGCAGCAACAACAACAACAACAACAACAACAACAACAACAATAATAATAATAATAATAATAATAATAATAATAATAATAATAATAATAGAGTTGGAAGGGACCTTGGAGGTCTTTTAGTCCAACCCCCTGCTCAGGCAGGAAACCCTACACTATTTCAGACAACATCCAGTGATAGAGGAATTCTAATGAAGACTTTGATTGAAAACAGATCACGGTCATTCTCACAGATCATGTTACAACTATAACTACATTTGAGAAAATTACATCTCCTGAGAACTGCCAGATTATCTCAAGGCACTCTACAATTTCCTGCCTTTGCAGGTGCTCCAGGAAACAGGTAACCAAACCTTCATTTTCTCGACTCCGCTATGGGCAATCACTGAACCTTTATTTTCAATGATTTTGGTATAAAGTAAATGTTTAGAAGTTACTTCCACCTTTAATTGCAGTCTAAGTCAGAACAAGATGAAAGGGAGTAAAGAGGTGGTAACGAGTTGTGGAATGAAGTAGCATTTAGCATCACCCCGGGTATGGGAAATCTAAAGGGAACAAACCGTACTGTCAACACATTCTCTTTTATCTAATTTTCCCTGTCTCTTTTAAGCTGCCTTCAGATGCACACAGCTTTTCCAGAATATCTAAGGATAAAAACCTAAGAACAAAGCTGCCATATTTTCAGAGATCCACCCTTTCACTTGCCAAACTGTTCTACTTTCACCAGATCTTTGGGTTCAAACCCCAGCGAGAGGTCATCCCAATCTACCATAACTTTCCATAAAGCCCATTCCGCAGCCAGGGTCCTCTGGAAGTGCAACAGCTTTCTATGATGCAGTTTGTTTCTCATGAAAAGAACTTTTTATATAGTTACTAAAGAGATCTGATAGGTAGAAATATTAATTGGGTCATTTTGTGTGATTCTTAGAAGTTTGAAGAAATAATACAGTATGCCATGAACATATCAGAATCAGACTGCTCAATCCAATTAGCTCCAGCTTCAGGTGAGACTGTTGAAATGCTGGGGAGTATAAGGATTAAAGGAAGAATATCTATGGAGATTCTCAATCATCCAGGTCATGGTTGCCCCAAAGAAACTTTCCAAAAGGCAACTAGACTTACTTGCTTTTTTTTTCTTTGAAAACATTTAACTTTTCGTCCAAGACATTTCTTCAATGCTAATGTTAGAAACTGAAGAAGCTTTTTGGATGTGAAACAAAACATTTTCAAATGAACACATGAAGAAAAAAACCAAGGAAGTCCAGTTGCCTTTTGGGAAAAGCACCTTTGGGACTTAAAGGAGGAAATAACCACCCCTCCTCATTGAGTGAGGACTCTGAAATCAGCTGCAATGAGAGATAAAATGAGCAGTTTGGGTTCTTAAGATTCCTTGTTACGCCTTGTCCCCTGAAATGTTGAGATGCTGGTGATATTGCAAGCCATTAATTGGCATCTTTTCAGAATGCTATATGGCTAGAGTATATATCCTAGAAAAAATATTTTAAAAAGTGAAAGAGCAAAGAGAAATGTTTCAATTATATAAGGAACTAATTAAACCTCAGAGGACTCAGAGAAAACTAGAATGAAAGAGCAAGTGATGTGCCAAGAAGGCTTAGCATCCAGAATTCATTTGGGTAAATTGCTAAAGTTTTGCTCTGTTTTATTTCCAAATTGTACCACTTTACATGATACATAAATATCAAGAATACCTAAATACACAGTATATACATATACAAATACATACATACATATACATATACATACATACATATGTATACATATATACCTACATACATATACCTACATACACACACACACACACGTGTAAGGCAAGCATTTATTTTCCACTGATTTTTTCCATATTTATTGTCATAGCCATACTGGTCCCAAAATTTTTCCCAAAACCAGCACCCCAGTTTCCATGACCAAGAAAACAATCATTAGGTCCAATCCACATTTTTGACAGTGGATTAATTCAAATGATAATAAATATATAAATTAAAAGATGGTATTTCAGTTTTTTAAAAAAAATAAAAAACACCACTGTATGCATCTTAGGAAATATAAAATGCCTAACTGTTTATCTCTGGTCAATATATAAAGGATATCTCCCTTTTTCTTCTTTCAAGAAAATGAAAACAGAACATTAAGAGAGAAACTGGCGAGGGGAGGTTATAATTGTCATTGGTTTACATATATGTAAATGTAAAAAAATTAAATAAAACAGTTTTATTTAAAAAATTAATAAAAATGTTTTTACAAATCAAAAAATTGAAGAGCATGAACATCTTGTAATAGATTAAAATATTGTTGAAGTTTAATCTTGAAGTTGATTATATGAAAGATTGCATCCCTTACCCAAACTAACAGCATTAAAGTAAATACAAGATGGTGTAAGGCACAGGTGTCAAACTCACGACATCACGTGATGTTTCATGACATATCACAACTTTTTTTGCATTGTGGGAGCTGGGGTGGGCGCGGCCTCCATATGATGCAACCGGCCCACAGGCCAGCAGTTTGCACCCCTGGTGTAAGGCATTATGAAAGATAATTACACGGTATTGCAAGATGGTTATTATATGTATTTTTAAATTTTATTTATTTATTTAATTTTTAAATTGTTTGCTACTTATCCCTCTGCAAGGTAATTCTGGGCAGTTTACAACATCATTATATAGACATTTAAAGAGAAATTAATTATCAGAATAATTACAAATCACTCAAGTAATCTGCAATCTACCAGGATTTTTTGATAAGGCAACATTTTTCTCCAAAAAATTCCAATATACAGTAGATTTTTGTATAAAGCTACCATGAATATAGAAAACAAATAATTAAGATGCCTCTAAACATTGTAGATTTCTGTGCAGTTTTCATATTCATATTTTTTAAAATATTTCATATATATTTTTTTTATCGTTTTTAACTTTTGTATTTCTTGTTTTCATTACCCTGTAAACCGCCCTGAGTCCTTCGGGAAAGTGCGGTATACAAATCTAAATAAATAAATAAATAAATAAATAAATAAATAAATAAATAAATAAATAAATATTCATCTATACTCATCCACAGCCCCTTAAACTGCGCCTTAAACTTTATTTATTTTTTTTCTTTTGTAGCCTTCATAGAAGCATTTAGATATGCTTTCCCCTCCTGCATATACACATGATATCCCTGTTATGTTTTTTTTCCCTTCTCTAATATTGTGATGTTTACAGAACATGTAATTTCAACCATACAGTATACTACAACTACACCAAGAAAGAGGAATTCACTGCATTCTTAACTATAATGCCATGCAGCTGCTGAGTTCTTGATTCTGCATTCTAGGACACAAAAAACTTTCAATCTTCTGTAATGGGGTGGTTCTCCACTTCAGCCCTGCATGTGAAAATTAACCTTTTCTTTCTCTCTTTGACAATTGTCACAGGAGCCCACCCAGTGTGAAACTGTCAGATCAAGCACAGATCAAATATCTCTTCCTGCAGGGAAAGTGCTTTGAGGTACTAAGAATACTGAAAATCACCAAGAAAAAATGTTCTTTCTCTTTTTGAAATGTGTTTTCCTCTGGAAAACCTTCTCTTCTGTTGGAAGAGAGCATTCATTTGAAAGCTAACTTTGTGTTTTATTTCTTCACTAAGCCATTCAAACTAAACATTGAGGATACTAGTTTCTGTGAATTTAGGAAAGTGTTTCTTTTAATCTTTTAAATACAGTAGAGTGGTTTGATTATCTGATGCAATTTAAAAGCTCAGTAGTTGTTTCCATCCAATCAGTTGTGTGCACAGAAGACAATCCAGCCTTATGAGCCTTGGTGGAGCAGTGGGCTAATGCCTCCCTAAGTAACACCAGCTGCCTGCAGTTATTGCAGGTTCGAGTCCCACCAGGCTCAAGGTTGACTCAGCCTTCCATCCTTCCGAGGTAGGTAAAATGAGAACCCAGATTGTTGGGGACAATTAAGCTGACTTTGTAATAATGCCGCTTGGGGGGGGTGTGAAAGCCCTAATAAGCAGGCATATACATAGAATGAAGGTTACTGCTAAGCTTGTAAGCCGCCCTGAGTCTTCGGAGAAGGGCCGGATATAAATGGAATTAAAATAAAATAAAAATAAAATCTCACAGCATGTACTGTGTTGGCTGATCAATCAATTTCCAAAGGTTAATCTTAAAAAATCAAGGCAGGAGCTTTAAAAAGTTTAAGTACTAGTTTTAGAAATATTGTTATGATTGGAAGATATTTTTGAAAACTTTGGTTTTGAAAAGTGACCCTCTATTTTTTTAAAAAAATTAGCATTCAATGGTAGTAGTTGCAGAGAGAGTATTTTCAGACACCAATAGGTATGAATATATGTTATACATTTATTTCATTTTAATATATGTTACATGCGTTATATAAATAACTAGTTATAGTTTGATGACAATAACATTTTAGTGGCCAACATAATTATAATGTGCATCTACTTTTCACCTAGATCATATGACTATTTTTCCAGTTTTTATGTGATCTGTACTATTCTTATCCTCAGTTTGAAATTAAATTATTTCCAAAAGCTCCACAACTGTACTGTTCTAACTAACTTCTCTATGTATACTCATTAGTTGGTTAAGCCAAAAGCTATTATTATTATATAATTTCCTATCTCTTATATTGTTTTCTCAGAAATTAAGATTAACTGGATGATTCTTCCACAAGATACACTTATATACTGTTAGGACTGATAGGTAAACCAAACCAGGAAATTATCTCCACATAAAGATTAAGGCTGTTTCATTGGGATAGGATATAATAACAGAATCCTACAAATTTAATTGTGCTGTACAATAAGAATTAAGAGACTCACTTAACCATTTCCTTCTTATATTCCAGTGAATAAACAAAGTGTCTAGCTGAGTCAGTTCTGAAAATTATCTTGTTCTGGAATTAAAAAATGTTTCAGTCTGGTTTGCCTGCCTATTTCCATGAAGAAAGACCTTTTTCCTCACTCTCTACAAGTACTTCTTCCTAATATGGTGATACCTCAGTACTCAACATTGTTTCCAGGAAGTGCGATGAGTACCAAAAACATAGTACATAGAACATAGAATAATAGGTCTCATAGTCCAACCCCCTGCTTGGATATTTCAGACAAATGGTTGTCCAATTGCTTTTTGAAAGCCTCCAGTGATTGGAGCACCTACAGCTTCTGAAGGCAAGCTGTTCCATTGGTTGATTGCTCTCCAGTGGAATGGCTGAGTAAACAATGACTACCAAACAAATTTTTCCCATAAGGAATAATATACTGAGTCACAAGGCAGTTGACACAGACAAGTTCCAACTTGTGTGTTGAGTACCAAACAAAATGCACTGAGTGCCAAATTTGATGAATTTCAAAGCAGCTGAGTACCAAGGTACAACGATACTATATGTAAGTATTTTGACACTAGCTACCAGTTCATAATAGCAAAGGATAGTTCATGAAAATGTAGCAAATGTGAAAAGACCTGGGGGGGGGGGAATCATAGAGTGGATCATTAGAAAAAAGATTAAAATACGGTACTGAGTTCAATACTGTTTGCAGAATCCTAAAAAGAAAATAACAGTGAAGAAAAAGTTGGTCCAATAAGTTTAAGAACTTTTAATTGAGAAAATAAAAGCTAAGAAGAACTTAATATATGTTTGTGAAATTCTGCATTATAGAAAAAAACCCACACTAGCAGCACAAAACTAGAACCTAAATCATTGAGTAAAGTAAATGGTGTGGAATTAAATAAAAACCAAGTGGAATAATTTATAGAATATACAGTTAACCTCTATATTTTGGTATCTCAAGTTGTATGATAACCTTTACACTAGGGTAACCTCCTGAGTAATTAGAAAACTCAGGGTGGGTAACACTATCAAAGATAATAAACTGTAAGTTTATTTTTCAGCGTGCACTGAGTACACAGCCCAGCCATGGCTCCCTGCAGGGTGATAGCTGGGTTGAGTGTTAGTGGGGAGTATAAATGACAAACCAGCATGATAACATCACAAAAAAACCATGATTTACATACTCATGTCAGATCATTTGTAACATCAGCACATGCATGCTAACAGTGCCACATATCTGTCATCATTTTTGTGTCATCATAGTTTGCTGTGCAAGCTATTGATTCCACCAATTGTAGCTTAATATTATATGTGACTCAAGTGTCTATGACTCGTTCTACAACCATCTTTAAAATATCCCGGCTTAACATAATAGACAAATGCAGCCACTCTACTGATGTCATTAATAGCATGTGGTTAGCCCTCATCTTACAACCACAATTGGGATCTAGAATTTCTGTTGCTAAGCAAGGCAGTGGTTAAGTGAGCCATGCCTTTTTGCCATGGTTGTTAAGCAAATCAGTGCAGTGGCGAAGTGAATCAGATAGTCACTGAACGAATCCAGTTTCTTCCATTGACTTGGCTGGGAAGTTTTGAAATGGTGATCCCACGATCCCATCAAGCATATATACAGATTGCTAAGTGCCTGAATTTTTTAATCATGTGACCGTGGGGAATGCTGCAATGGTTGTAAGTGTGAGGACTGCCCTTAAACCACTTTTTTCAGTGCAGTTGTAACTTGTTACTAAACGAATGATTATATGTCAAAGGCTGCCACTTGTACGTCTCCAAATATTAGTTGATAATGTAAGCTTGGTGTTCTGCTATCAAGTTTGGCATCCACTTGCCTACACTATGTGGCTTTATCTGCTCCTTTTGTTGGGGTATGTAATAGCTATGGTGAGCAGGTAAAGTCACTGTGTGGCACTATACACTGGAAATATATGTAGAAATAGCAGGAGAGATTGGAGCACTCTTTTTTCTGCTTCCTACAATCGCATCCTTCCTAATGCCCTACGACTGTGTGGATGTTTGTGATGAGCCTTGCCTTATTATTAAGCTTGTTTAGGTCTGTTTTGGTTACTTTTTTTACCAACAGGACTTATTTATTTATTTATTTGTACCCCATCTTTATTATTTTTACAAAAAACTCAAAGCGGCAAACATATCCAAAACTACTTCTTCCTCCTATTTTCACACACAAACACACACACACACACACACACACACACACAGAGAGAGAGAGAGAGAGAGAGAGAGAGAGAGAGAGAGAGAGAGAGAGAGAGAGAGAGAGAGAGAGAGAGAGAGAGAGAGAGAGAGAGAGAGAGAGAGAGAGAGACGAAGAGAGTTGGGCTGAAAGAGAGTGACTGGCTTTCACGGCTAGGATTTTTAAATGCTAAAATGATATTTTTTTAAAAAAAAATTGTTATGGCATTTAAGAGTGCCACTTAAAAGCTATATAGACTCGTTGCTTTTTTTTAAAATCTACTGCACAACAGCAAGCATTCCGCATCGCCTTTGACATTGTTAGGATTAGCTGCTAGTAGAAAACAATAATTACCATATCATAAAACTTATGGGGAGCACTGCCTTCATTCCATCAAACTTTCCTTTTTACGGCATCATTTGCTATGATAAATTTGGGGAATGCATTTGTGGAAAATTTTACGTTTGCCCTAAAGCTCCATTAGGACAGAATTAAAAAAAACAACAACCCCTCACCTCTTTTTAAGTCTTGTGCATATTGCTCAGTATATAGTTTTCCCAACAGATGTGTTCTCACTGCAGTAGAAATACATTCATACATTTTTCCTAATCTGCAAAGGGAAGGGAAATGTTAACTCTACTTGGCATGCATGACAATAGGTCTTATAAGTCAGAACTGAACTAGCTTGGCAATATCAGTATGCAGACGGTAGGCCTACTTCTATGAAGGTGAATGTGGGGGAAGCACGCAAGTGAGTCATGCATCTCTGTTTCTGTTCACTCAGTTTCTGATATGCTCTTAAGAAGCTTGGGGGGGGGGTCTGAAGGACATGGCGGCTACCTACATTAGCCTGAATTTAAATGGAAGCTACTATGCAACCAGAAACACTACTTTATTTTGATGGACGTAACTAAAATGCCTTTATTCCATGCCATTCTTACACGGTATAAGGCACTCCCTGCTTTTAACAAGGGCACCGGTGCTCATCCACCACCAATTTCTATTATAACCTGCTATGCTTACTTCAGTAATATCATAATCAATAAAATTAAAGAAAGCCTCTTTCTCTAAGATGACAGCATGGGGCACCAGGAACGGAAGACACAACATTCCGGAAAATATTGAGGAAGACATTCAATTAAAATAGCAGCTGATGAATTTAGTCCCAAGAGTAAGGTGGCTTAAATAGCAAAGCAAAGTGCGGATATAGGCTGGGTGTGGGGGAAAAAAGTATACCTTCTTTTCAAATTATTTCTTTCCCAGGTACAAACATTACAAGCTACTGTATACGTGTGTCACCTGCCACTCAAAGTCAATAAGTCTAGCACTATCTGAAGCACAAAAGCTAAAGGCTCTGCTTGCAAACATGTTTGAATTACAAAAAACATATGCACCACCCGGTGGCTGCATTTAAAATAGTCCTCCTTTAATGGGTAACATCTAGAAATATACGTGGATACCTCTTAATTTTCAAATGCCTATCAGTTCCATTCATGTTCCTGGAAACACTGTGCCGTCACAATGCATTGTTGCCATATCTTTCCCTTCCTGTCTAGCATGCTCAAAACAGAAGCAGTCTAGCAGTTAGCCAAATCAGATGTACAGTAAGGCTGCACTCAACCTAATACACAAAGAAATTAGGCAGGCAGAGTTACTCAAGCAACTTACAGCCTGCTTTGATTTCCTCCTTGGTTCTAGACCAATTTCCACAGTAGGGGGAGAAAAGCCCTCTCCTTAGAAGCATTTTGTACCCTTGAAGAAGTGTTAAGAAATGTTCTCCCTTGATTCACATAATACTTTTCAAACAAAGCAGGATGCTTATCTGCTCGTACATATGTATGGTTAGCTTTTGTGGACTCAAAGACTCTGATTAATTGCTAGAAACAGTGTCATGGGTCCCAAACACCTGAACGCTGCTTAGTCTTCATTCACTTCACCTCTAATAAAGAGAACCAAACTGAAGCAATGCCTTCCAGGATCCCAAGGGAGTTGGGATTTCAAACATCTTCGGAGGCCGAATCAGTCTCAAAAGCTCAGAAACAGTCAGTGGACTGCCGTTTATAATGCTGATAAAATACAGCTTTGGTTAAGTTGTGCCAGTTAAAATTCTGACAACTATATTCCAGGCCAATCCTTCGAGCGAGCTTCAAAGACAAACTCCCATATAGTGTATTAACATAATTCAAATGAGAAATTACCAGTGCGTGGAAATTCCTGAGTATGCTGCCCCTGCTTAAGAGATAACAGGCATCCATATCATCAAGGCTTCTGTCTATCTCTTATAAAGGTGAATCTTCAAAGTATGTCTGTATAAGTCTCCTTGGGGTGGAGGACCAATTGAATGTTGCCTCATTTACAGTTCATTTATAACCTTTCTTTCTACTGCACATGTCACACTAACTGAGTCCTGATGAGCAATCTGGATTACACTCTGCAAACAGATCGTCAGTAGGAGTTACCCATAGAGTTAAATAAAATTGTCCCTCGTGTTTGCACCAGAAGTCAAATCTGCTCCCTCCTTTGGAAGAAGACTTGGTTTTACATAGAACATAAAGTCAGTAAAGGTTAATTGGAAGCACTACACTGAGAAGGTTCCTTAATTAAGGGATGATTGTCTTTGCAATTGAATATTGGGGAAGAAGGGCTGGATGTTTGGGGCTGCGTGTCGGGGAAGGAGTATTTAAGGATGCTTGGATATTGTGCCATGGAAAACTCTGCAGTAGGAAAATAGGTCATCAGATATCTAAAGTAAACTGTGTCGCACACACTAAAAAAAGGTTCCGAACCAGGAAAAAAAATGAAACTCTCCAATGTTCTAAAATCTCCCAAACTGACAAGCAGCTTGAATATGAGCTAGTATAACATGATTTATTTCCAAAGCTAACGCACAAAGTTCTGGATGTAATTCTGTTAAGCAGTTTTGCATTTTGCCACTAGGAATTTTTTCTGTCTGTGTTAAGCTTTAATATTCTTTCACATGTATTAATGTACCCCTGGAATAGATACTTTAGAGACTCCTGCTTGCTTTGAATATTTCCAGGATAAAAACAGCTTTCGATACTTAGTCAAGCTTTATGTACCACCTTGCTGGCACTAAACCTTGTAAACATGGAAGGAAATGGCTCTTTCCTTGAGAAAAATATCCAGAGAGAAAAATCTTTCCTTTTTCCCAGCTGTCCTGCATGATATGTAGAATAATGAAGGCTCACTTCCACATAAAAAACTACCCAGCAGTAACTTTCTTGAATCAAAGGCTAATTTATGAATAAATATGGCTAACACTGACTTATCAATGGGAAACCAGAGATGTTAACTTGAAGTGGTATTGATTAATATAGAAAAATATTACCAAAATGAAATTTATTTCAGCATGCAGATGGTTGCCAATCTTAGTTACTACAATAGTGTGATGCTAAACTATGGCTCCTAGTAGCCCCAGCCCGTATGGTTGATGCTGAGAAGATGCTGAGATGATGACAATTGTTCTAGAATATGAACTGGATATCTCATCTTTTATCTAGAAGTGGTGAATGCTCCAACACTGGAAGTTTTTAAGAAGAGACTGGACAGCCATTTGTCTGAAATGGTATAGGGTTTCCTGCCTTAGCAGGGGGTTGGACTAGATGACCTCCAAGGTCCCTTCCAACTTATTATTATTATTATTATTATTATTATTATTATTATTATTATTATTATTATTATTATTATTATTATTATTATTATTATTATTATTATTATTATTATTATTATCTACACTTCTGCTTTCCCAAACTTAAGAATAGGAAAAAGGAATCAAGAATGAATTCTATTCTGGGCATTGTCCCAGCTTTTTCAAACTTTGAACAGTCAGAAACTGTTCAAGCATCCTCAGAGCTATGTAGGATGACAGTTTCACATGAAACAGGGCCACCTAAATAGCTTGTCCTATTTTGAAACTTCTGGATGCAACCAAATACTAATATTCTACCAAATGGATTTTTCCATATTGTTTCACATACCAAAGTAGAAATTTCACCCTTTTGCTATATCACAAAGATTGATTTCCTTCCTTCCAGGACCTCATGCAATATGGTAGGAGTTACATTTATTCCAAAATACTTTCATTCCCACCAACTCTCAAGTTCAGTCAGAGAAGTCAGATGGGGTAATATTTGAGAGAATTGTCAGTATCAACTTGCAAAGTAATGAGAACACAGAGAAGCAAAGCAATGGTAATGTTCTTTGAAAAACATTTCAATATAGGGATTGAAGGCCAATTTATCATATGTGGGATAGAGGATAACATTTTCTTTACTATTTAGTTATGCTGGGTGCCATAGTAGCTAGGTTAAGAGAGCAATATAACTCATTTCACAACTAGCTCAACTTAACAAGTACTTACATGCATTCCCTGGTGGGCTATATTGTCTTAATCTTCAATTTGTTTTGTATATTTTACCAGCATCTTTGCACCTTTGAGCTGCAAAGCAATTTCAGTAACTACCCTTCAGAATTTATCTGAATCAAATCTAATACATTTAATATGATTTTATATATAAAGCAGGCAATGTCTCATGTCCGTGCCTTCAAATCAGGTCTGATTTCTGGCGATTACATGAAGAGCAGTTTTCTTGGCTACATTTTTCAAAACTGGCTTGCCAGTACCACCTTCTTGGGTTGAGAGAGAATGGCAGCCCAAAGATACTCAGCTGGCTTTGGAGCTAAGGCAGAATTAAAACTTATAGTTTCTAGTCTAGTGTCATTAACCAAAATGATCTAGTTAATTGCAAAATGGATTTATTATTTCATTTCATTTCATTTTTTTGATGCCTCGTCAGTTGCAACCTATAGGCATTCACCTCATAATATAACAATAGTCCTCTTTGCGCATGTCCAAGATGGCTGTCTGCTGGTCTTGAGCTTTTAGCATGGAACGGTTTTCGGCTTTGCTGGGTGGCCATGGGGCTTTTTTGCTATCGTTTGGCCCCTGTTTGGTCGGTTGAATTTCCGGTGGAGCGTTAGCACCCTCCCCCGTCTGGATGCAGTTCATAATGACGGAGGATGGAGGAAGAGAAGCCGACCATCCAACACTTCGGTGAGAGGACGCTGGTGGCTGGGCAGGGCCGACCTGACTGTTTCTTTGTTGTGCCGAGCCTTTGTTGTGCCTAGCAGAGCTGGACTCCGAGTGAATTTGAGTCAGAATGTGGGCTCTGCTTGTGCTTGTTTGCTTTATTGTGAGACCCGGGTTATGGCAGGGGGGGAGGGGGCTTCGATATCGTGTTTCCTCCCCCTCTCTGCTGCTCGGCAAGTTGGCTCCATGAGCGCGGTGGACCTGGTGGCACTGTGGTTGCAGCTGTGGGGTCTGCCGCTGCTGCTGTTCCTTCTCCTTGCCGCTGCGGAGGTCGCAGCTGTCCCTGTCATTGTGCCTGAACCCGTTGTCTTGGGTCCGTCGGCATTGTCATCAGGCTGCCTCCTCCCCCCTCTTCTGGACTTGTCATGTCTACCTCATTATGGCTTTTGCTGTCGCCACCGTTGATTATTCCATTATCATCATGACTGTGGCTTTGGGACCTGCCACCGGCCGACTGAACTTTTCTGAACTTTTCAACTTTTTATTGATTCCATCTACTGGCACCCTCCATTGCCCGATGTTACCGTTACCATCTCCCTTTATATGCCAGTGTATACCTTAGAAGAACTTTACTCGCTGTGAGATTCCCCCCCTCTCGCAGGAGCGTCCATCTGTTTTGCAGAAGATCTTTCTTGATGACGGGTTGTGGGACCCTGAGAGATGGCATGCTGCAAAGAGGAGTTTGAGGGGATTTTTATTGAGATTTTTAAATAAAATTTTAAGGGGATCCGGGAGGGGGGAGGCCCAAGGGATCCGGAATGAACTTGGGGGAGTTTGACCCAGACAGCGGTCCAGACCATTAGATGGTTGCGGGGGTGGGAGTAGGGATTTGGGGGTAGACTCAGCTCTGAGTGAGGAGGGTCTTCCTATTTTGTCAGTGATTGGAAGGGGCAGAGAGTGTGGGAGCAGAGGGCTCTATTATAATCGGGGAATGGACTACCGCTGTCTTCAAGCGGTTGCCTGTTCCCACCCTCATCGCTCTTCTCGCTCCCCTGGGGGCATAGGATTGCAGGACCCTGGGCTTAGGCTGGTTTATTTCAACGCCAGTACCATGGTGAACAAGGCTCCCCTCATACACGATCTCATTGAGGAGGAGAATGTGGACCTGGCCTGCATCACGGAGACCTGGTTGGGCCAAGAGGGGGGTGTCCCCCTCTCAGAATTATGCCCACCAGGCTTCTGGGTGCTTCACCAGCCACGGGCCCAGGGCAGGGGCAGGGGGTGGCGGTTATTATTAGGGAGAGTCTTTGTCCGCGAGTGGCCACTATCCCTCAGATAGGCAGGTGTGAGTCTCTCCTTTTGAAGTGGGGTCCTGCAGTTCAGTTGGGCCTATTGATTACATACCTGTCTCCCAGCTGCGTGTCAGTAGCCCTGCCCAAACTTCTCAATGTCTTGTCCGGGTTGGCGATTGAGTTCCCCAGGCTCATAGTTCTGGGGGACTTCAATCTGCCTTCCATGGGTGAGGCATCTGAGTTGGCTCAGGAGTTCATGTCCTCTATGATGGCCATGGACCTGACTCAAATAATTCAGGACCCGACTCATAATGGATGGCACACACTCAACCTGGTATTTATCTCTGGGCAGTAGATTAATGGTCTGGGTAGGGGAGATTTAACCATCCAACCCCTGTCATGGTCCGATCATTTCCTTCTCTGGCTAGACTTTCAGTATGCCACCCCTCACCACTGGGAAGCAGAACCGACTAGGTGGTTCTGCCCCAGGTGCCTTGTTAGGAATTGTTGTGCAGAGGTCTCCTTGTGCTAGCAAGAAGTTGCACAGACAAGGAAGGGTACTGAGAGCAGTAAGAGTCACACAGTAACCACAAGAGTACACTAAGTTGTGAAAACAAAAAGCATTTTACTTTTGAGGTGGTGTAAAAACAAAAATGCACGGCCAAAAATTAACAGTCCAGGTCATACACAATAGCAACAGTCCAAAAAGTATTCCAAATACAAAGTCTTCTTACTGGTCCAGAGGTCAAATACACAGTTCAGGTTTATCACAGTAGTAAACCAACAGTACAGCAAAACAGCAATAGTAGAGAGAGCAGTGAATTCAGAGAGAAAGAGAAGCTATGTTCCTAGCTCCCTCTTATGGCCATGAGAACACTTACACACCCATTGGCCAATTAACATCTTAAAGGGTTACTTACGGGAGCACCTGCTGCCAGCATCAACTTCCCTTCGTCCAGTGCGCTCCCACAGAGAGGACCTCCTTAGGGTGCCATCGGTCAAAGACTGTCAACTGGCGGCCCCCAGGGGGAGGGCGTTCTCTGTGGGCGCGCCAGACCTTTGGAACCGTTTACCGGTGGAGCTCCGGACGGCTCCCGACCTTCGCTCCTTCTGACGTGACCTAAAAACATATTTATTTGAACAAGCCAGCCTGGTCTGATGGGTTTAGGGGTATTTTAATGCTTTGTATTAATCTATTGAATTGGGCTGTTGTATTTAATATTTCTTTTAATTTTTATATATTGTATTTTATTGTATTGCCCTGTACACCGCCCTGAGTCCTTCAGGAGAAGGGCGGTATAAAAATTAAATTAAATAAATAAATAAATAAATAAAGTCACAACATCATAGGTTTATATATTTCCAACCCAACTATGGACCCTGAGAGGTTCCAGATGGAGCTTGGGACATTTTCTGCTTCACTTGCCCATGACTCTGCCAAGGCCCTAGTGGCGGCCTGGGAGAGGGCGGCTGCTGGGGCCTTGGATCGAGTTGTGCCTTTGTGGCCTCTGACCCGTCGCAGATCCTGGGTGTCCCCCTGCTTTACCGAGGGACTCCGAGAGATGAAGCGCCGGAAAAGATGCCTAGAGAGCTGTTGGAGGTCCAGCAGATCAGAATCTGATCGAACACAGCTAAGAACTTATTTTAAGTCTTACCTAGTGGCGATGGAAACGGCAAAGCGTGTTTACTTTTCCACTCTCATTGCGTCCGCAGATAACTGCCCAGCTGCCTTGTTTAGAGTGACCCGCTCATTGTTTAATCAGTGACCAAGGGATGACCCCTTGCAAGGTAGGGCTGAGGAATTTGTACAGTATCTGTAGGACAAAATCACTCAGATCCAGACTGGTTTGGACTCCAACTGGGCGGAATCTGGCAGAGTGGAGAGGGCAGGTCTTGGTTATACCATTTGGGGTGAGTTTGACCCTGTGTCTTTGGATGATGTGGACAGGATTATGCGTACACTGAGTGCTACAACCTGTTTATTGGACCCATGTCCCTCCTGGCTAGTTTCGGCTGCTGGGGAGGTGACGGGGCTGGCTCCAGGCAGTTGTCAACGCTTCATTGACAGATGGTATCTTCCCCTCCCCCTCAAAAGAGGTGGTGGTGAGGCCCCTTCTCAAGAAGCCTGCCCTGGACCCGGCCTTGTTAAATAACTATCGTCCTGTCTCCAACCTTTGCTTTGTAGCGAAGGTTGTTGAGAGTGTTGTGGCGCATCAGCTTCCACATTTCCTGGATGAAGTGGACTATCTGGACCCTTACCAGTCCAGTTTCAGACCAGGTTAAAGCAAGGAAACGGCATTGGTCGCACTGGTAGATGATCTCTGGTGGGCCCGGGACATGGGTTGCTCCTCTGACCTGGTCCTACTTGACCTCTCAGCGGCTTTGATACCATCAACCATGGTATCCTGCTGCAATGGCTCGAGGGGTTGGGAGTGGGAGGCACTGTTTTATGGTGGTTCTCCTCCTACCTCTCGGGCTGTTTGCAGTTTGTAGTTGCAGGGGGGCAGAGATCTACCCCAAGGCCCCTTTCTTGTGGGGTACCTCAGGGGTCGGTTCTCTCCCCCCTCCTGTTTAACATCTATATGAAGCCGCTGGGTGAGATCATCCGTGGCTTTGGGGTGAGGTATCACCAATATGCAGATGATACCCAGTTGTTTATCTCCACCTGAGCCAACCCAGTGATGCCCTTGCCATGATGTCCTGGTGCCTGGAGGTGGTACGGGTCTGGATGGGAAGGAACAGGCTCAGGCTGAACCCCTCCAAGACCGAGTGGCTGTGGATACTGGCATCTCACATTGTCCAACATGTTCCATCTCTTTTGATGGGGGGAGAGCCCCCCTAAGAAAGGGCCCACAATTTGGGTGTCCTCCTTGACTCACGGCTTAACCTGGAAGATCATCCAACTGCCATGACCAGGGGGGCCTTTGCACAGGTTCACCTGGTGCGCCAGTTGAGCCCCTTTTTGGACCGAGATGCCCTATGCATGGTCACCCACGCCCTTGTCACTTCTCGCCTGGATTACTGCAATGCTCTGTACATGGGGCTGCCCTTGAAGTGTACCCAGAGGCTTCAGCTGATGCAAAATGCGTCCACGCGGGTGCTTATGGGAGTATCTTGATACTCCCATGTTACACATCTCCTGCATGAGCTGCATTGGCTTCCAGTTGCCCTCCGGGTGCGATTCAAGGTGCTGGTAATTACCTTTAAAGCCCTACATGGCTTAGGCCCGGGGTACTTGCAAAACCACCTGCTGCCAATGTCAACCTCCCATCGCCCAGTTTGCTCCCACAGAGTCAGCCTCCTCAGGGTTCCGTCAGCCAGGCAATGCCAGGTGGTGACCCCCAGGGGGAGAGCCTTCTCTGTGGGCACGCTGACCCTCTGGAATGAACTGCCTCCGGAGCTGCAGATGGCCCCTGACCTTTGATCCTTCCGCCGTGACCTGAAGACATGGTTGTTCCAACAAGCGGGCCTGGACTGACCATGGTTTTTAATTTGGTTTTTATTGTGTTAAATTGTCCCAATTTCTTATATTCATTGTTTAATTCTTTTTTAATTTTTGTATTTTATGTCTCTTAATTTTTATTGTTGTGAGCCACCCTGAGTCCTTAGGGAGAAGGGCGGCATATAAATTTAATAAATCCTAATCCTGTTGGATCAGGCCAAGTTCACCCTTGTCCAGTTTTTTTTTTGTAAATTGAAGTGGTTAATTGAATATATCTGGATAGTCACAAGCAGGAGAAAAGTTCTCTTTTCTGCAACTGCTTCCATGCAATTTGGATTTGGAAGCATGCTGTTTCCAAATGAGAGGTAACATTATAGCATTGTAGGAACTGCTAAACCTGTTCTTTCTTTTGTCTGAGTGGAATCTGGATGACTCTTGATCCCGGTGCTTCTTTTGAGAGAAAAAGCACTTCAGCTATGTCCCCTTCAGTTTTACACTTTATTTTCTAAGCTAAAAAAGTTCCAGCGGTCCAGATTTTTGTCATGTCTCTCACAAGCATCTTAGAATTACAGGAATTTGCAGTTATATCTTAAAGAACAACTCAGGAACATTCAAGAATGAAAGTAGTAATAATTGAAATCATTAATCTGCCTATTTTATAGCTGATCCTTGATCTTAGATAATATGTCTCAACAATTAGATATTTTGACCTCAGTGATCAGGCTATTTGGTTCCCTATTGATCAATTACACCTTATTTATGTTATATTCTTTTGTGTATCTAGACAACAAACTGGGGAAATTTTATATATGGTACCCACTTAATTCAATGTGAATTAAATTTGGAACATATGCCTAATTACATTCAGTCCATAATTGTATTCTCCCCATCACAGTTTAGAACCTCACTGTGATAGATTCCAATTCTACCTCCCATTTTTGCATCAAACCATTAACTATTATTTACATAAGTAATGTTTATTCCAGCACCAATTTTTAGCACACTGTTTCTCAACTTTGGCTGCTTGAAGATGTGTGGACTTCAATTCCCAAAATTCCCCAGCCAGCCATTCTGACTGGGGGAATTCTGGGAATTGAAATCTACACATCCTTCAAGGTGCCAAGGTTGAGTTTTAGTCAATACCTAATCTTCACCTCTAACTATAACCAGGTAATCAAGACCTGGATACGCTGCCATGCCTGGGACTCCGAGTGAAGCAGAGATTTGTCTCAGTGGCTCCATTGCCAAGGGGTCATTTTTTATCTTCCCTTTGCCTATGGTTAGTATTTTGATTTTTATATCATTTATTGCTGTGGGGTTTTTTTTTAGATTTTTATCTGTTTTTATATTGACTATTTAATTTATTGTTCTGTGCCACCTTTAGGCAGCTATATGAATTTCATTAATAAATAAATATCTTGATCACTACTAACATTTCTTTGTAAATCACAACCAACTGCATTTGGTGGTACTGATAAACAGAGCGCTATGGACAGATGCTGAAGAAGCAGCTCTAACTAAACAAGACATAACATTCTAGTACAATTGGAAATAAAATAATAAATAAAAACTAATACATTCTGTTCTCCATTTCATCTCTCTTCATATACGTACATTTCATTACAAAAATACGGAAGTGGCATTATGAAAATTTATGATCTCACAAACAATAGCAGAAAGACATATAACAAAATAAAACTATTAAGTGCTATAAATTAGCAGATTAACCATAATTAGAGCTGTAAAACTCACAGCTTCTAAGGCTTAATATTATTGAGGACATGTTTTACATCTGTGCTTTGCAAAAACTGAAAATGACAAATATTCAGTTCAACCATAACTATAATCAAGAGAATTGTTCATACAATTCTAATGTATACACAATCACACAATCTATCATTCTGCTAAAAGCTCTTCAATCAATCATGGCTGTATGTTTCTTCCATGGTGAGCCATCTCTTGACTAACATTTACATGTCTCTAAGCTTAGAAAAAAAATTCATATTTATATCCTGCCTATCATTCAGTAGTTCAGGGCAAATTACATAGAGGAATCTCCTGCAAAGAACAACAACCTTGTGAACCCTCTTCTTTTAAGAAGTGACTGGACAGACATCTGTCTGGAATGATGTAGGGGTTCCTGCTTGAGCAGGGGGTTGGACTAAATGACCTCCAAGGTCCCTTCCAACTCTGCCAAGTGTAAGTCCCTAGCAGATGGGACCTATAGAAATGTCCTCTCTGCCTAATGGAATGGACAGGTGTAATTAGGGACAGGCAGTTCCTCAGATAAGGGGTCCCTTTCAACGAAGGACTTTGCTTTGGATCCAGAAGCAAACTGGTAACCAACATAGCTTGCAGAGCAGAGGTATGATGTGGGCTGTTCTGGAAGTACATATAGTTTCCTGCACTGCTGCACTCTGCACCCACTGAAACTTCCAGAAACTCTCCAAGGACAGCTTAATATGTGAACAGGCACAACTGCCACGTAACATATCGTGCAAAGTCTGTCCTAGCCATGACTGTCACCAGCTCTTCTAGATTGCACATTGGGTCTGTTTGGGGCAGTTTAACCCCATTTAGCACTAACAATCACATAGTCCTACAACCAGAAGGGCCCAAACCCAAGCCACTCAGTCTTTCTAGGGTTCAGCTGAAGTCTGTGGTTTCCGCATCTAGACTCTCATAGCTCCATAGCTCCAAACACTGAGGTTCAACACAAAACCAGTATAAGACAATGGTCCTGTATTCCCCCAAATCAACCCACTCCCTGTCTCCCACTATATCTCCCTATGCTCATTACGACTAATACTACGGCCCATCCCCACCCACCCCCAAAGGCACTCCCATTCTCAAAACCAACCTCCTCCCCCCAAGACTGAGGACCAGGAATCTTCTCTTTAACCACCCTTAGGAGGGGAAGCTGGACACTCTAAGGCACTTTAGCTTCACTAGCTGAGAGCTCAGTGCCATCAGGCTACCCCACTGTTACCTCCTCACATACTGCAATACACTCAGGCACAATACAACACATTCATATGTCAAAGCTTTTATCTTTACCTGAAGTAAAACCCAACCATTTGGATATATTCTCTTTTTTGCAGATCGATCCATAATCCCAAAAGCAAATGCTGATCTTCTCACTTATACTAATATTGGGTGAGTTAAAAATTCTACCATTCAAATCATGTTGATGAAAGAGGACTGGGTAAGGACATGGGAGTGTTGTGCATATATACATTGCAGAAAAAAGGACATTTTCTCAAGCAATGTTACTTCTCTTGCTGCCTTCAGATTTTCTTCTTAAAAAGAGAGTCATCAGTGCAAGGATTTTATGCCTCTCTAAATTAGCCTATGGTAATTACCCTTACTGTGCAATTCACTACTATTTTATTAAAATAAGATTAAAGATAATACTTCATTGACAGAACTGAAAGCAGCATTAACCTCTATTTACTCTGACATGCTAACGTTTAAATAAAACACAGGCAAATTTCATTGAAAGAGTAATTATTCTAACATAAAATTTAAATGGACTCTAATTCCTTATTCTTCACGTTTTAATGCCTTAAAAATTAGTCATTCCCATATTTTTCCTGTCTTCTTTCTACACATATATAAAAATATCTCAATATAGTCACACTGCTGCTCTTTAAGTACAAAGTAATTTGTTTCCAAGTTGGGAAACTAGGAAACATATAAACATAAACTAAACAAAATATACATATTGTGATTGATTTTTTTATTTATTTATTTTGTTCACTCCTGTATCCAATCCTTTGCTCCCCAAATCATGGCCACATTTTTTTTGACTCCCACATTACAAAGGAATTTTGTTTTATACCCTTTAGCTTTATTACATCAGACAAGCATCAGAGGGAGAGTAAACATAGGGCTGAAAAATCATATAGCTGCACTTTGCTATGGAGTCTTCTGTAGCCTGTGTTTTGTTGTTCATGTAATACTTTTCAATAAACAAAGATGTCAATCAACTTTCTCTGCAGCACATCACATTTCAGATTTAAACCACTTCAGACACAGAGCTGCCCCAAGCTCACACATTTAACAGATAAAAATTCAGCTTTCTGTCAAGGCAGAATGCAGTATTGATTGTAGACCATAGTTAGGCAAGTATATCTGTTGGAGCTGTACTATCTTCAAATCCATATATTGTCCACTGCAGAGGTCTGACGAAAAGTGTATTTAGTTTTCTGTGTAAATTTCTCTCTCCCTCTGCAATCTATTCAGATCACCAACTGACCAATGATTTCCAAAAGAGTCTTACTATCTGATCAGCCAGGAATGATGGAAGGTGAAGAATTGGGAAGGTAACATTGATAAATGATCAACCAAAATTTTAGATTTGAATCTAGTACATTATATATGATCGTAATTATTCAAGCACAACTTGTCTGGGGAAAAAAACACAGCATGCCATTCTGAGTTGTTTAATGATCCAAGAGTAAAAAATACTACACAAACAATACCTAAGAAAAAAAATACGTCAGCTGGGTAGTTAGAAATCAAGTACTTAAAGACAATAGAGGTGTTTTTTTGGTAAATGTTATAATTTCACATTTGGAAGAGGCGAAAGATATTTTTCTTCTCCTCCTGCAACACATCCCACTGAATGATTACCCAGCTTAGCTTACTACATCTACACAGCCTCCTTCACCTCCTTTGGGATTGCCAAAGGTTAGATTCTATGTCACTTCCAAGCTACTAGGAGATTGGCATATAATCCAAGTAAATCTCCGACTAATTACATTTGAATTTTAGGTGTCACATCTGGGTTTGACCTCTGAAGTTTGACAGGAAAAGTTTGACAGGCCTTAAAGTGACTTCTGACTTCAAACACCTGTTTGAGAAATAAACTGGGCATAACCTAGCATCTGTGAAGTCGAAACGCAAAGAATTTCTGCCTGCGCTTGTCTTCTGTTTCCCTCCTCATATTGAAAAAGCAACTTTGAGACAGTGCAATCTTATACAAGAATTGGTGTATAGCAGGTAAAAAGGTAACGTTTTCCTCTGTCCATTTGTTTCCGACTCTAGGGGGCAGACCTCATCTCTGTTTCCTAGCTGAGGGAGCCAATGTTGTCTGAAGATGGTTCTGTGGTCATGTGGGTGGCATGACTATACACCAAGGTACCCACCAAAGTGGTATATATTTATCTACTCGCATTTGCATGTTTTCAAATTGCTAGGTTTATTTATTTATTTATTTATTTATTTATTTATTTATTTATTTATTTATTTTATTACATTTATATACCGCCCTTTCCCGAAGGACTCAGGGCGGTTTACAGGGTGATTAAAAAACAAAGATACAAAATTTAAAAACAGATTAAAAAAAATTATATTCGTCCCTGCATAAATAAAACCCCAGTTAAAATTAAGATTAAAGCTAAAATTAGAATTCTCAGCCTGGGCCAGAGAGCTCGAAGAGCCAGGTCTTCAGGTCCCAGCGGAATGAACGGAGGTCGGGGGCAGTCCTCAGCTCCACTGGCATCTGGTTCCAAAGGGCAGGCGCCCCCACTGAGAAGGCCCTATCCCTGGGTGTCGTCCGCCGGCAATCTCTTACCGGTGGCACCCTGAGAAGACCCTCCCTGTGGGAGCGCACTGGACGAAGGGAGCTTGATGCCGGCAGCAGGTGTTCCCTCAGATATCCCGGACCCAAGCCATTTAGGGCTGACAGGAGCTTGGGCAAGAACTGAAGCTCACCCCCTCAACTGCCAATCTTCCGGGCAAAGCAGATAGAGTCAGTCTTTGCAATAAATGGGGATGTAGTCTTAGTGTCCAAATTAAGTTGGAACATACAAAATGTTCTTTGTATTTGTCCTATCTACTAACAAATCTAAGAAGAATTTCACTGGAACTGAGGACAGAATAGTTGATTTTAAATTACTACAGTAGTCAAAGTATTGATCATATATGTTTTACATTCATATCAAAAAGCAGGATGTATATTTTTCTGAACTCTTTTGTTAGGCACTACATTACTTGATTATTCAAGTTGCAATTATGAAACTTTAAAAATCAGTTCGTCGGCCAGGCAATGCCGGCTGGCGACCCCCAGGGGGAGAGCCTTCTCTGTGGGCACGCCAACCCTCTGGAACAAACTACCCCCGGAGCTGCGGACAGCCCCTGACCTTCGTTCCTTCCGCCATGACCTGAAGACCTGGTTGTTCCAACAAGCGGGCCTGGACTGACTACGGTTTTTAATTAGGCTTTTTACTGGGTTAAATTGTCTTGTATTTATTGCATCTATTGTTTAATTCTTTTTTAAAAAAATTACTTTATGTTTTTTAATTTTAATGTTTGTGAGCTGCCCTGAGTCCTCAGGGAGAAGGGCGGCATATAAATTTAATAAAATCAAATAAAAAAATCAAATCAGTTCATAGGAGATTTAAAAAATTATATTTCCAAAAAAAATTCGCACCAGAAAAAAAATAGTTTGTTCTTCCTATACTGTATTTTTAGTATTTATTTGTCAAATGTGTAATTCTTCCAGTTCCATAAACACTCTGGGTGGCATACTACATTAAAAATAGCAAGAAACAGAGATAACTTTCCCTTTCCTCAAGGAGGCGGACCCAACTACATGGACCAGGCTATATTGCACAAGCCAGGAGGAACACAGATGTGATAAGCAATTGTTCAGGAAATATTCTTCTGAGGATATTATCCATTTCCTCAAGAATTATTGGTCTAACTCATCTCTATTAGTTTTATTTTAAAATGTTTAACTGAAAGATAGTGGGTGTTCTCGATTATTTAAGAACATTATTCACTAACATTAATTACATAATTAGGCCAGGATTTGGGTCCCTAAGACAAACAAATAACTATACCTTCTTTAGATGTATAAAATTGAGCTTCCTTTCACCTCCCTACTGCTGAACAAGAATGGTACTTATATGGGGAAACAGCATCTGTGCAGCTATGTTTTTCAGAAAACCTATTATTAGTTAGTTTATTACCATCGCTGACCAGCATTTTGTGCAATAATTATGAGAAGTTACTAAATATAGATTCGAAAGCACAGACACTTTCTAAAATCAATAGAAATGAATAAGATAATTCACTCTAATGCTATAAATAGAGGTAATAAGACACTAAAAAATCTAAATATGAAAACTAATTAACAGGATTATAAAACCACGTTGTGAATGCTTGAATATTAAATACTAGGCTGCTGAGCAAATGTATGTGTGGTGCATATTACTAAGAGTCAATGACTGATAAAGTACAACACAGACATAAAACAAAGGATTATCAAAAAGATATTTTTAAAAATGAAAGACTCATATATTAATAGAATATGAGCCGCAGTTAGAATGCAGTATTGCAGGCTGACTCTGCAATCCCACTGCCAGGCGTTCGATCCTGACCAGCTCGAGGTTGATTCAGCCTTCCATCCTTCCAAGGTTAGTAAAATGAGGACCCAGATTGTTGGGGGCCATATGCTGACTCTGTGAACCACCTAGAGAGGGCTGTAAAACACTGTGAAGCAGTATATAAGTCTAAGTGCTAGCACTAAGTACTTAAGCAAGAAATAAAACCAGCATCTGGAAATCTTGGAATTCAGGGGCATCATCCTGGATTCCCATGAGATGCTGCATTGATCAGAGCATAGTACTCAGAAAAATGCTTTTAAGAAATCTGGAATGGATGATATCTAAGGGCTTTAAGTTATTATATCTGGGAGTCATAACATCAGGAAAATGTTTAATTAAAGCATGTTATGGCTGCAGCTGACTTCTTGTTTCATTTAGTATTAAAAGAGCCCAATATGATCTTAGCACTGTTGTAGCCTTTCTGGAAAGGGATTAAATTTCTTTATACCAGACATCCAAGAATAGAAATAGTATGCCAATATTTTTGAACATTGAGATTTTGTCTTTGAGATAACCCCTTCAAAAGGACCATAGTTTTGGTTTTGGAAAAGTTTATGGCAAACATTCCTTCCCTACATTAATCTGCTGGGAGTCTGCAGACTTCTTCTGAGTCCAGTTTGAATTAGAGAAATGATGACCGTACCATCAACATCAAGATAAAATGGCAAGTTGTTTAATATTAAGTTTAGAGCAATGGAATTCTGTTTTAGCTTATTTGATAGTTTACAATAATTTAAAATTGGACTGTGGTTGGATTGGGATCACTTGGTGCTATCACTTCATCTAGACCAGGGGTGTCCAACAGCAGGATACCCCTATCTAGTGGTGGGATTCTGCCAATTCGTACCACTTCAGCAGAACCGGTAGCTAATTCTTTGTTGCCTAGGCCCAGAATGGACTTCCGGAAGTGGTATCCACTCAGAGAACCGGTTGTTCCCATATTGGAATCCCACCACTGCCCCTATCTAACTATATTCCCCATTTGACCTCTTTGGACAGCCCTACCTAGGGTAGGGACAAGGCTGTAGGTTTAGCCACCCTCAAGAGGAAATGTTCTGAAAGATTGCAAGAGTAATCAATTTGCCTTATCTCTAAGTCTTTTGTCTAAGTCCTTTAATCCTACGAGTCTACGGTTTAATAAGAAGCAATCTAGCTATTCATTTTGTGTTTGTCGAAAAGAGTAATTGTTGGAAAAATAGCCTAACATAATAATGGATCACAGTATTATAATATGAATATTCTAATAAATATAAAAATGAAAGTGCAGACCAGCTGTATATCTTTTAAGCTTTCTAATGGGAGGGATGCAATGTGAGCTTTATAAAAAAGGAAGAATACTTTTTTTTCCCTACAAAACCTAAAATCATTTGGACTTGTACCTTACAGCATGGCTAGTTTCATCCCTTCACCATCTCGGAAAGATGCTGAACTTCAAAGTGACTTCAAAATTTACACGTAGACATCTCAACCTACTTAACTTACAATTATATTAAAGGGTTGGTTGTTTTAATTTGCATACTAATTCCATTTGAGCAGATGCTTGTCCTGACCCCCTTCAGCATCAGAGAACTTTAAGCATACAAGTTGCTGGCATGCTGAGAACTCTTGACATTAATGTGAGTGGCATTGTGTAGCTTGTGTAGCTAGCTATCCCTGTGATCCTAGGATTCCCAAGGATGCACTAACATTATGGAATATAAGTCCAAAAATATATGGATGCATGATTATGTTAACAGCATCTAAGTAATTACTCTTTTTTGTTGTTGTTGTGATCATATTTTGCATGATGAATCCTGAATCTTGACAGATAAATTTCTGGGTCACTGTGATATTGAGACGGAAAGCAACAAGAAATCTATAAAGGTCCGATTGGCTTTAAAAGCAGAAAACATCAGGAATAGCTTGTTGAATTTAGCAGCAGGGAAGCGTGCAGCTCATCAGCTCTTTCATCCTCAAATGCAGGTACTTATTGCACTAAAGAGGAATTATTACTTAGGATCACTGGGCACAGAAATGCTTTTTTTTTGTTATAATAGCATGTAGAAGGGAAGCTTTAAAAGGCAACCCCTATCTTCCTTTTCATGCTGGAGTGTCACATTTTTTTTCTTTTGCAAGTTACATTGTTCTTTTTATTTGTCTGCTTTCCTAGAGCTGCAAAATGAACACAATAGTTTCCCTATTTGTCTGTAGAACAAATTAATACACACCTTAGAACTGATGAATTTATTTATTTATTTATTTTAAAAAAAACTCTTCCTGGAATGCATTGTGTTTGCTTCAAAAGTGAACAAAATTTTTAAAACAAAAATGGTATAAACCATTTTATAAACCATTTCCTTCCCTTCAAAATGCCAAATTTAAAAATGAAATTCTGCAAGATCCTGTGTACACTCAGAGCTCCTATAGAGAGAACTTCTCCCTTGGCTTATTTTTCTTTGCAAATACATATCTTTGTTTAGGCAATAATTAAGCAATAAGCATTTTGGACAATAATTCTGACCTAGGCAGAGCTTCTCAGAAGAGATTCCTCAGATGATATGGGATTTATTCCCAGAAATAGGAAGTAGAATAGCAGGCTAATGCTGTCCTTTCCCGCCTTTCTCCATTCTTGAGTGTGGATAGTGCCAATTCCTTCCCCATGGATATGGAAGTGAAAATTCCTTGCAGAAATATTCTGTGCAAATTTATAAGCTCTTTAAAATTAGTTCTGATATTACATAAGAAAAATAGAAGCTTTTGGTACTATTGTAAAAACAAAAAAGATAACTAAAGTACATCTCCATAAACCAGCAGGTGAAATGCACCTATCAAAGTAAATCTGTGCAAGTTGCTGATATGGGTTCATGAGCCCATCAGCCCCATCTCATAACCTGTTAACAAGCGAAGATTCTATCACCCCAAATGTTTTGGAAGCAAGTCCATCAGCAAAATGTTATCCTTTATAGCGTTGAATATTTATATTTTGGAAGTCTCTGTCAGACTCAGGAAATCATGGGTTCAGGCAGTTCAAATGGATATAGAGTTACTGTATGTTAATCAAGACTGATGATGCCCTCAGGCTCAGCCTGGTCATCTCCTACATTATCTCCACTTACCTTACCTTCCAGCATGATAGCTCAGTGGTTAAGATGGAAAGCTGACAGCCCAGGTTTGAGACCCGAGCATCACACGGTGAAATGAGCTTTCATTACTCGACCCAGCTCTTGCCAACCTAGCAGTTTGAAAGCATGCAAATGCGAGTAGATAAATAGGTACTACTTCGGCGAGAAGGTTCCTGCATTCTGTATTTTCATGCAGGCGACAGAGTGATGGAAATGTCTCCCAGGCAACGCAGGCACCCTCTGCTGAGAATTGGAGATGAGCAACTGCCTCCTTGGAATTCTTATAGTAAAAACCAGTCTCATAGTACTAAATGCTAAATATGCCACTATATTTCATGTGATACACTGCTCAGACTGCACTGTGTGTACATTTCACGCTGGAAATAAATAAATATGTGTGTCATACTTTTGTTGACCTTCTTCATACCTATCTATCTTGCTGTGAAGAGAAAGAAACCCCACCAGGGAAAATTGACAGATTGTAGGGAGCATCTGGCTCAGGAAAAATCACTCCTGGAGGATGATGGAAAAGTTTCTGTAAATAGTTCAGAGAAAGAAAAGAAGACTTAGGAAATGAGTACAGTCAGTCAAAAAAAAAGCCACAATTAGAAATGGTTGAGAAAGTCACAATGTTAAGGATAAAGTTGCTTGCTTTGGAAAATCCAAGAATGAAACTATGTACAGATCAGGGGTAGGCAACCTCGGCTCTTTTATGACTCGTGGACTTCAACTCCCAGAATTCCTGAGCCAGCCAAGCTCAGCCAAGCTGGCTCAGGAATTCTGGGAGTTGAAGTCCATGAGTCATAAAAGAGCCGAGGTTGCCTACCCCTGGTATAGATGATACAGGTAAATGCCCAAAGCTACTGAGACAGTTGGAGTTCATGACCCTGGAAATAAAGAGATTCTGTTAATGTTATAGAAACCTGGTAAAATGCAAATAACCCATGGAATACAATTATCTCTAAACTAAATTCAATGGGAAAGACAGGGAGGAGATACACCAAGGAAGAAGTGACCTTAAATGCCAAAGAGGGCACACAGTTCAATAAAGTAAAACTCAGAAATGGATCAAACTTTGACACTGAATCATTGTGGGTATCGATATCAATCCCTCAATGGAAGCTCCATGACGTCTCCGTGGTCATGTGGCCGGCATAACTAGACACCAAAGGCGCACGGAACGCTGTTACCTTCCCACCGTAGTGGTCCCTATTTTTCTACTTGCATTTTTACATGCTTTCAAACTGCTAGGTTGGCAGAAGCTTTGGCAGAAGCTGGGATGAGTAACAGGCGCTCACTCTGTTACGCGGCACTTGGGATTCGACCTGCCAAGCTGCCGACCTTCTGATCGACAAGCTCAGCGTCCTAACCCACTGAGCCACCGCGTCCCTTATAAAACTTACTTACAGTTGTAAAATAAAATTAAAGGAGCCTTTCCCATCAGAAAACAAATGGTTGTAGCAATGGACAACTCAAATTATCCCCCCGCCCATAGAATGGGAAAATGCACTTTAGGATGTCCCAAAGGTGCCTTTTCAAAAGGCAACTGGACTTCCTTTGTTTTTCCTTGAAGATATTTCACTTCTTATCCAAGAAGATTCTTCAGTTCTTGGATGAGAAGTGAAATGTTTTCAAGGAAAAACAAGGGAAGTCCAGTTACCTTTAAAAAAAAAAAGCACCTTTGGGACAAACATGACTTGGATGACTGAGAATCTCCACAGGCATTTTTAGGATGTAACAGAAATCAACTTTCTAGATATCCTAAATCAGCAGTCCCCAGCTGAACAGTGAGTTGGTG
This sequence comes from Vipera berus, assembly GCF_964194415.1. NCBI lineage: Eukaryota > Metazoa > Chordata > Lepidosauria > Squamata > Viperidae > Vipera > Vipera berus. The sequence goes on along the minus strand of NC_138202.1, from coordinate 248,016,429 downwards.
CACATGCATGCAGTTGGCGCACATGTACGCAGGTGGACCATGTACACATGGCTTGACCGCAAGTTGAACTGCGTGCACATGCATGTCATGCCACTGCTTGTGTGAGCTGAGCTGCGCATGCGCATGAGAGTTGAAATGCATGTACAGATGCACATCATGCCACCTCTTACACAGCCTGGTTCCAAATAGGCCATGGGCCGGCAGTAGGCCATAGGCCAGGGGTTGGGGACCCCTATGCTAAATGATTGTACCCAGTAACAGACAATCAACAAATAGGTGGAGCAGTGGGCTAATGCCTCCTTAAGTAACACCAGCTGCCTGCAATTAGTGCAGGTTCGCATCCCACCAGGCTCAAGGTTGACTCAGCCTTCCATCCTTCCGAGGTAGGTAAAATGAGGACCCAGATTGTTGGGGGCAATAAGCTGACTTTGTAATAATGCCGCTTGGGGTGTGTGTGAAAGCCCTAATAAAGCAGGCATATACATAGAATGAAGGCTACTGCTAAGCACATTGTGCTTTAGATTGTAAGCCGCCCTGAGTCTTCGGAGAAGGGCGAGATATAAATGGGATTAAAAAAAAATTGAGATTAACCATTGGCTTAACTTTACTCAGAATTTTGTCTAATACCTAAACATTGTTAAACTGAATAATGATTATAGTTCAATACACGTCAAAGCATGCATCCTTTAAAGTAAAGCTAGCCAAGAAACTTCAGCCTATTCATATTTGATTTCAAAACAAGCAAACTTCCAAACAACAAGGATAACTAGGCATGTGAAACAGCCTTTGCCAAGGAAGTGCAGGAATGTGTGTTCCTGGGTGAATCATAGCATACATGCTCCAATTAAACCTGAGATGTTATCAGTAGGAAAGTAGGAATTATATACACATCCATATGTGTGTGTGAGAGAGGGGGGCTTTTATCATTGATCATCTTTGCATCTTTGCAGCTTGGGAAATCTGTGCAAAATATTAAAACGAAACTGTCTTGTTGTTGTTGTTAGCTGCGAAGTCATGTCCGACCCACCGTGACCCTATGGACAACATTTCTCCAGGCCTTCCTGTCCTCTACCATCTTCTGGAGTCCATTTAAGCTCACGCCTACTGCTTCAGTGACTCCATCCAGCCACCTCATTCTCTGTCGTCCCCTTCTTCTATTGCCCTCAATCTTTCCCAGCATTGCAATTAAATGTGTGCAAGAAACTGTCTTGCACACATTTAATTGCACCAAGTCAAAGGAATGTTTTAAAGGCAAACCATTCAAAAGGCAGCCTGCGCATCCCAGAAGTCCTGCTGTTACTCATTGATAAATTGTTTTCTGGCATTCACATTACCAAACACATTACAGAAGTTCTCCGCACCCCTCCAGTGTTATAGTTCAAGGTAATATGTGACAGACTTGAGCGTTTTAAAAGAACAAAATCTCCCGAGTGTGCCGATTACAGGGTTGCTCACTTAAAGATTACAGAAGCTTTTATATCCTTTGCAAACGTGCAGTTTTACTGATAACTTCAAAAGTGCCACATTTCAGATGATGCTGAAAATTCTACGATCAACCAGTACATTCTCCTCCTTTCTTTTTCCCCTTTATTTCCCGTTCCCTTGCTCGACCCCACCCCTCCTTTTCATTTAGCAATTGCTGGGCTTTCCAAAGATCTTGAACTTGAGAAAGGTTAGACTTCAGAATGCTGGAGCAGTTTGTGAGCATCAGCAGATTTAGCTTGTAATTTCATTGATCTATGTGGGCTTGCTGTTTGCAAACCAGCTGCTGCACTGTTTCCCCACAGCTACTGATCTGAGTAGCATTGATTTTTTCCCTTACATTAACATAGCATTTGTTCTTTAATGGGCAATAAATGACTGGATGTAAATACAAACAGCACTGCAACAATAAAAGCTGGACAGGGAGGGGACTGTATTTTTATTTAGAGGGCTCTATTAATATTTGCCATTAAAATTAAAAGCAAGAAATATTGACCAGGATAATTCAATTTTGATTTTTTAAAATGAGTCTTTTCAAATATGTTGTTTCTCCCAAGAGAAATTGTTTTTAGCTGTATTTGCTAACAGTCATATATTGCACTGCATATGGATATTGCTGCGGAGGCACATAGATTTTCATAAGACTAAGAAGTAAAAGTATTATAACTTGCCTTGGCCCTTGCCCTTTGCGACTGCACTGTTAAGGTAATGAATTCTGACCATACCAGCTATAGTGATCTCTCAAAATATGTTATCTCATTTCTTGGCAATCATTTAAAAAAAAACTGAATTAGAATATGCTTCAATGGAATGGGATATCTATTTGTCCAAGATAAATTAAAATACTAATGCAAAGCTTACAGGTTTAATCCTTCAAAAGGTAATACACTGAAAACTCTGTAACATTTACCCTCTTTGCAAATATTAAAATTCAACCTCGTATTCCCAGTTGATAAAAGTTGCTGCCTATGTTCTCCCTCTGCTTTACAGAATTGAATTTTATTTCATATAGAAAATTTGGCACATATAATCACATATTGAAACCTATGCTTCAACATTCACAAGGGTTTTATAGCAAGTAGCTTTTCTGCAATATAAGGAATCCTTAATGGAAGAAAAGGAAAGGAAAGAAAGGGAAGGGAAGGGAAGGGAAGGGAAGGGAAGGGAAGGGAAGGGAAGGGAAGGGAAAGGAAGGGAAACCGCTGTGGTATTATTTCGCAGAATTCTGCCATCACCATTAATGTTCTAACTAGTTAGAACATCTAGAGAATAAAATATACCCATTCCCATTGTAGGTGAACATTGCTGCTTACTTAGAATCCAGGCAGATTCATCCAGAGACTGCTTAGGTTAGAGCAGAGGTCTCCAAACTTGGCAACTTTAAGACTTGTAGACTTCAACACCCATTACTGTCTGGCTGGAGAATTCTGGGACTTGAAGTCCACAAGTCTTTAAGTTGCCAAGTTTGGAGATCCCTGGGTTAGAGGATCTACTCTCCCCTCCAAGTAGCCCCTTATTTTCTGCTGAAACTTTCAGCATCTGACACCCATAATCTGGTCTCATAATCCTTGCAGATCTGGAGCTGAACCCAACCAGCCAGATATGCTATCCCTGGGCATCTTTTATTCATAGAGTAAGAGAGGTATAAAGGGACACTTAGGCCACTGAGTCCAACCCCTGCTCCTTATCTAAATCCAAGCTAAATCCAAGCTAAAGCATTCACCAAATTACTGACCAGCCATCTGCCTGAAAACTTCCAAAAAAGAGAGTTCATGATAACAGATGTTACCTGTTTTTCCTAGCATTCAACTAATATCAGCCTTCTTATCACTTAGGACCATATTCTGTGTTCTATACACTGGAACAATAGAAAACATGTCATTTTGATTCTGCCTTCTGGGGTATTATTTATCTCAGCCAGCCATTTACATCATCTACAAATATGAAGCATTTTTAATTGTTAAAAAGTACCTGTCTTGTGCTGAACCTCACTTGATACGACATTCTGCATTGAATAAGAAACAACTGGTGAGTATTTTATGAGTTCAGTTTTTAAAACCAGCTGTGGATTCTCTACTAGACATGCCATCCAGCTCATATTTTAACTATCTTGTTAATTAGAATGTCATGGGGCACTTTGTCAAATGTTTAGCTCAGATCAATATATATTACATCTACAGCATTTCCTCAATCAGCTAAGGAAGTTATTCAATTTAAAAAATGAAATGGGATTAGTGTAGCAATACTTGGTCTTTACACATTCTTATTTACTTCTAATAATCAGTACTATCAATCATTTTATGATTCATCTGAGAATGTTTTAAACACCAATATCGTACCTATAGGTCTCTAGTTTCCCAGATTTTCATTGTTCTCCTTTTAGAAAACATACTTAATATTCCCTTTTACTCCACCTTCTAATACATCACATAATCTTCAGGATTTCTTCATGAGACTTGGCCAGACCATCAACAATCCCTAAAATATCTTTCAGGTTGGCAAGTATTCCTTAACCATGTTTTCTGTCAAACTCAGATTTGAATCCCGTTCCTTCAAACTGCTTGCTACAATTACTTGGCAAAATGTATGGACTTATTTTGGATAAGACTGAGTCTAAATAGAAATTGAATATTTCTGTCTGTTATTTCTTTCTTACTAATCTTTTGCCATCTTTGTTGAACAGCTAACTCTATTTCTCTTCCATTTTCAATTTATATGAAGAAGCTCTTTTTATTCTTAGCATCTTTCGCCCATCTCAATTTATTCTGAGCTTTAGCTTTTCCAACATCATCTCAAAAAATCCAGCTGCCTATATGTATTTCTCCTCTATTTCCATTGCCTATCTTTTTCTCCCCCTAAATTTCAGTTTTTCATTACTTCGGGAGTATTCATATTTATTTGTACTCTATTTAATTTTTTATCAATAGAATTGTTTTTAATTTTAGTTTCTTCTATTTTAAGAACTCCCAAACATTTTGAGCTCTTTTTCAAGATTGTTATCAGTCTTTCAAAACAGGCAGGGCCAGGAAATTGGCAGGGCAGGAATACTGTTTATTGTTGTAGGGTAAGGTAGTAAGAGTCTTGAAACATGCCCCATCTTATATCAAACAAGAGCAAAACAGGATTGTTTGTGATTTCTCTCTCACTCTCAGGACTGAGTACAGTAATCTTTCCCAAAGGTTCCCCCTTATCGTTTCACTCATTCTTTCCCTATCACAAGGGGCGTGAAGAAATCCTTCCTTCGTATCTGGAGACAGTTTTGGCATTATTAGAGTATAACAGAGTTGGAAGGGACCTTGGAGGTCTTCTCGTCCAACCACCTGCTCAAACAGGAGATCCTATACCATTCCAGAAAAATGGCTGTCTAATCTCTTCTTAAAAACCTCCCAGGTATGATTTGCTTTGTATGAGGAAGTAAGATCACTGGGGACTCTTAGTGAAAAAGTATAATAATTAAAAACATTGGTGTTAATATGCTAGTGCTCAGAGCATGGGGAAAAAATTAGTTCTTATTACAAAGGGGGTTGTTCTTAAAGCTGAAACAAAGCATTTAAGTATACAGTTTGATCAGGGAAATTACTTTGGTAGCAAATTGATATTATAGGAGATGATGAGCATATAGAGCTTTTATGTAGTGGTTAAGACAACAGGCTAGAAACAAGGAGATCGTGAAAAACAGCTCGGTGTCCTTAACCCAGTCACTTTCTCACAGCCCTAGGAAAAAAACAATGGCAAAACACTACTGAGAACATTGCTAAGAAAACTTTAGGGATATGTCTAGGCAATTGCTAGGAGTTAATGCTGATTTAAAGGTGTGTGTGCACATGCACATGGATGTACTCACATTTTTAATTGTTAAATTTGTTTGCTACTCATCTCACCGCTATATATACATATTATATGCTTCCAATCTATAACTGATCAGAGTGTTGATTTGCTAAATGATTTCTCTGCTGTACTTTCATGTAAAGAATACAGTTTAAACGATATTTCTATCTGCTTCAGTACATAGAATATATTTTAACATGCAGGTTGAACATTACATTTGTCTAAAACATGTTTTACAATGAAAGAAAATGAAAATAAGAGAAAATACTGTAAAGGTAGTACCTCTAATCATGTTAATAGTAGTTCAGTTATGTTTCTCCTAAATAATCTTGCATTACAGAAGTCATAGTCCTGCATTATACTGGAGATTGAAATTGTCATTATTTTCATTCTGTGTTGTGTTCCTGTACAGAGCTTTCCAATCAGTGAAAGTAAATGCAACTGAACAATGTTATGTATAAATACTGTTTTATTGTTATAACAATTTACCTTTTATCCAATTTTGTGAGTTAGGGAGATGGTGGACAATAAATAGAGACAATGAAAATTCCAATACAATTTAGGTACAAGTTCAATTTCAGCACTTGGGATTTATTTCAGAATGCATAAATTACCAAGGGAGGACATGCACTTGCAGAAATTAAATTATGTCAGAAATATTGACAGATGATACTCCTAGCCCCATGCTAACACCAGTTCAAATTTGATGCCATCAAAAATTACATGTGCATTTGCACTGGAGGTAGCACCACAAATGATCAAAGCAAAATACATTGCAAGGGAGAAGTGCAGGGCAGTTTTGCAGTTCATCATTGTTAGTTTATCTAATCTGAGCAGTACATTTTATATTGAGAACTCTTCTCTGTGTTTCCCTTAAAAAATACAGTCAGTATATTCAGCCTGGAGTTCCACCAATCAGATTCTGTTGCTCTTTGTATTTGTCAAATTATGTTTCTTAGGAGAAAAAACCATGTTCTGAAAACTCTGTGTATACCTCTGGTCTAAATCAACCACAGCTGGAGATGAGGGTTATTGAGGTTGCAGCCTAAAATATCTGGAATCATTGGCTCAAAGCAACAGAACAACATAAAATTACTTTTATCACTTTGTCGGCTGGTGACCCCCAGGGGGAGGGCCTTCTCTGTGGGAGCGCCAGCCCTATGGAACCAGCTCCCCCCTGAGCTTCGGATGGCCCCAGATCTCCAGTCCTTTCGCCGCGGCCTCAAAACAGTCCTTTTCCACCAGGCTGACCTGGACTGACAGGGATTTTAATTATGTTTTTAATTTTTAACTTTAATTTTTAACTTATTTTAATTTTAATTTTAATTTATTCTACAGGGCCATTAATTTAATTTTTCTTTTAACTTCTGTATTATTGTATGTTATTGTTGTTAGCCGCCCTGAGTCCTTCGGGAGATAGGGCGGCATATAAATCCCAATAATAAATAAATAAATAAATAAACAAACAAACAAATAAATAAATAAATAAATAAATAAATAAATAAATAAATTTGGTTGAGTATTCACTTTTATGTAGGATGTGCTGCCATGTAAAACTGAGTTATGCATAACCTGGATTCAAGATATGTAAAATGTTCTACATAGCAAACATTTTTAAAGTACCCAGATACAAATATCATTTTATTCTTCAGTCAACTTCACACTACTAGCATTAATCATACATTCCTCTTGCTGTCTGTTGTGATTCAGGGTCAGCCTGTGGGTTCGGCAGTTGGGACGGACGACTCAGAGGAGGAGGAGGGGGGTGTTGAAGAGCTTGCTGATGATGGCCTTGAGGCTCCACAGAGCCCTCAGCCGGGCCCCTTCCTGGTCACGATGGAGACCCAGCTGTGTGAGCCTGACAGCGTGGATGAAGATGACCCACAGCTGGCCCTGTTCAAGGACGCCTGACGCAGGAGGCAGTCAATCAGGAGTAAACAGAGGAAGGCAATGGGGCACCTCGGAAGGAGGCAGAGAGAGGCCACGCCCTGAACTGTATTTAAGGGGAATGTGTGGGAGGGCTGGTTTGCTGAAGGCAACCGCTTGGATAGTTCCTGTTTCATAGCTCCTGTTTCATGGTTGGTGTCTTGTCTTGCTCTGTTTTATGTTAATAAATTTGGCAGGCTTTATTCCAGCCTCTTGCCGTTTGTAAAGGGGTTGTCCCTGCTTTTGCTGCAGGGCCAGTAGCAGGCTGGTACAGAACACTGTCAGGGACAGCTATTCAAATGTACAAGTTTGAAGTAAGGAAAGAAGATTATAGCTCATCCATGAGTATTTGTTCCTAACCTGGTCTTTCAGGACTTCCAACCACACACCCATCGCCTGTGTAACTGACTCATCAATCTGTGGCAATTGTCCTCTGTTTCCTCTTCCTTCCATATTTCTCAGCAGCAGCGCCTTCTGTAGAGAGCTAGCTACATTGTGTAATGTGTCCAAAGTGGAATAATTTGAATTTGGTCATCTGTGCTTTGAGTGAAAACCTCAGGTTGATTTACTTGATGATTGATGTGTAACTTTTTTTTTGGTGGTGGTTATCCATCGTATAAAGGGATGCGGTGGCTCAGTGGGTTAGGACGCTGAGCTTGTCGATCAGAACGTTGGCAGTTTGGCGGGTCAAATCCCGAGTGCCATGTAACAGAGTGAGCACCTGTTACTCGTCCCAGCTTCTGCCAACCTAGCAGTTCAAAAGCATATAAAAATGCAAGTAGAAAAATAGGGACCACTACGGTGGGAAGGTAACAGCGTTCTGTGCACCTTTGGCGTCTAGTCATGCCGGCCACATGACCATGGAGACGTCCTCGGACAAACGCTGGCTCTTCGGCTTTGAAACGGAGATGAGCACCGGCCCCTAGAGTTGGAAACGACTAGCACGCATGTGTGGGGGAACCTTTACCTTTACCTTTTACCTTATCCATCGTATTCTCATGAAACTGCAAAGTGTGATACATCAATATTCTTCCTATCCTGCTTCTGCAAAGTTAATTTTCACTTTTATAGGGGACAACATCATTTGTTCAATTCTAATCTTTGCAAGTATAGACACATCATGGTATTAAAATATATTTTCCAAGGCTTTCTTGGCTGACCTGTCAAGCACTAGAAGTAAATCCCACTGAATCTTATCAGATATATTTCCTATTTAAGGATATAATTTTCTAATTAATTAAACACACTTACCCTGCACCCACACACCAACCGGATGTGGAAAGTGAAGCTTTCATTCCATTGTGAATATCTGCTTTTAAAAATAAGGATTTCCACTGATAAAGCATGTTAGCTAGTAACATGGAGCTAAAGATTTGAAATACCAGCCCTATTACATGAATACACGTTCACTTTGACTAAAAAATAGTTGCATAACAGAAACATAATGATCCATAATAATGCGGATCAAAAGACAATATGAAGAACTATAGCTATAAAATCCACACACAAAGTACGGGATGCTTACAAATACTCAACATGCTAACAGGAAGTGACAGAACAACACATCACTTTTATTATAGACCTTTAAATGAAAATATCTCATGTCAATGTATATCTTGCTTGAAGGGCCAGAGAAATTTTAAGTGGCCAATGATCAAATCCTCCATAAAACAATATCTTCTAATTAAATCTTCATGTACCTTTTTATGTGACATTTCACTAAGTCATCATATTTTGGGTCCAAAAGACACCTTCAGGAAAGAACAAGTTAGAGAAAGGTTACAGGTTTGACTGCTGAAAACCTTTAAAATATGAAATAGGGAAATATTATTGCCTTATCCTCTCTGACCGCTTTCTCGACATAGCATCTATGAAAGAAAACGCTTCTACTAAAATTTCCCATGGCTTTTCACCGAATTTGTAATGGATGCCTAAATAAGGATTCTGACAGACAATACAAGTTATGACAAATACTAGGCCTTACTAAAGATTCTGTTGAGTTCCTGACACTGACTCAGGCACCCTTTTTTCACCACTTGAACTTCACCAATGTCATGAAAAGGTGGATTAGAAAAGGACTGTGCTGAATCCAAAGCTTCGGATTAGCTTTTCAAAGGTTTGGGGGTTTTTTGCTCCACCATATATTATTGAGATCTAATATGCCAAAGAAATAATGCCTGGCTGCTTCTAAATCATCTCAATACTTCTGGGGGATTTCACCCCAAATAGACAGATAATATCTATCACTATCTATTGCTAGTATAAGGGCCACTTGCGCATGCATGCATGCAGACTATCATTCCTTTGCTTTAACTCAAAAGTTCATGTGTCACCATTTTGTGACAAGTTGCTAATAAATATTCTAAAACAGGGATCCCCAGCATCCTTAGAAATGCTTGCAATACTGACACCATGGCAAAGTGCAAAATATCCATTTACATTGGTAACATTGACCTCTACTACTACACAGTGTCTCAAGGGGGATCTCAAGAAAGACCCTACTGGTAAATAGGCATACATTCAAAAAACCCAGCGAGCAACAGCAACCCAACACTTGATTTCCCCAAAACAGGTCACAGTATACTGCAGGGAAATGCTTTTCTTCGTATTCAATGTTTTAATGAGAAGTATAAAAAAATAAAATAAATGGAATAGACAAGTTTGGTGAGCACCGAGAAACATATCATTGAGCACTTGGTTAATCTGAAGCAAAGGAGCCTGAATCTTTTATTTATTTTATTTATTTTATTTATTTTATTGGATTTATATACCGCCCTTTCCCGAAGGACTCAGGGTGGTTTACAGGGTACTTAAAACAGTGATACAAAAATTAAAAAGAATTAAAAAGAATTAAATTTAATCCCTGAGAATAAAAACCCCAATTAAAAACTAAAAACTCTCGGCCTGGGCCAGGGAGCTCGAAGAGCCAGGTCTTTAGGTCCCGGCGAAATGAACGAAGGTCGGGGGCAGTCCTAAGCTCCACGGGCAGCTGGTTCCAGAGGGCAGGCGCACCCACAGAGAAGGCCCTCCCCCTGGGTGTTATCCGCCGGCAATCTTTAACTGGCGGCACCCTGAGAAGGCCTTCCCTGTGAGAGCGCACTGGACAAAGGGAACTTGATGCCGGCAGCAGGTGTTCCCTCAGATATCCCGGATCCAAGCACCTTGAATCTCACCCGGAGGGCAACCGGAAGCCAATGCAGCTCGCGGAGTAGAGGTGTTACATGGGAGTGTCGGGAAACCCCCATCACAACTTGCGCGGCCGCATTTTGCACCAGCTGAAGCCTCCAAGTGGTCCTCAAGGGCAGCCCCATGTAGAGAGTGTTGCAGTAGTCTAAACATATTTTAAAATATGTTGTCATGTTTTAGATTTTAAAAAAGCAAACAAACCCTAAATGCTCATAAATTAGGGTGGAGTAGATACTGATAGGCATCATGGTCTGGAGATCCATCTCATATATTCTGAAGTGTCCTGTCTTAAACCGTAAGACCAAGATTATTATTCTGTGCCAGTTCAGATAATGAAGTCATTATGATCTTATCTTTCTTCACCATAATGACTATTTCTTCTGGACATTCATGAGGACCAAGCATATTATTTATGCTATTTAATTGTCTACCATGACACTTTCAGGCAATGTTGATGATATCAGAACACAGCACTGAAGAATGCCTGTCGCATTAATGTATAACAAAATTGACATTTCTTACCATTTTTAAGAACCATCTGTTTTTTTTAAAGATCGTATCAGTTTTTATTGCAAAAGGCCAATAAGGGCCATTAAGCAACAATTGGTCTCAGAATCTTCAGAGTCAATCACAATGTAGACATCACTAGAGATCTCATTTTCCTGCCACACTAGATCTGCAGGGCAAAGAAGACAAATGAACTATGAAAAATATAATCATGACTTTTATTGTTGTTTTTTGTCATAAAAAATACATTTATCTAAATTCCATTAAAAGGCACATTTGGCTGCCAAGAGCATAAATATATACTTTTTAATATTTTTACAATTTTTTCAATGTTCCCCTCCAAAAATCTTTCACATCTTTTCAAGCAACATACTGTATCTAAAAAGACATCTCTTAACTATTTGGTTTACGTCCCCATATAGTGATAAATATTGTGTAATTAGGTATGTGAAATCAGGTTAAATACAAGATTTGTCAAGATGTAGATAAGACAGATTTTGCTTCCAATTTTTGCTTACAAAAATTAAAAAAAAGTTTATATCAAGAACAGTTTTTAAGTAAATATACAGCAACAGATATCCATTTCACTATTAAGTGGGTGGTGGGCAGGCTTAAAGGAGAAGTGCTCCACTCATATTTGGTATTTTGTGTTAAATGATATAAAGATTTAACTGATCAATTTGATTCAACATATGCATTATGTACATGTTCAGCAAACCTTCACTTGGAGTAACCACATGATATGTTTAAAAATGAAACAGTTACAAGGACTAGAACTCGATGAATATAGCTACCAAACCATACCCTTGACAAGCATTTTGGGTTAAGTACAGTTGTTGTTGTTGTTGTTAGCTGCAAAGTTGTGTCCGACCCATCATGACCCTATGGACAACGTTCCTCCAGGCCTTCCTGTCCTCTACCATCTTCTGGAGTCCATTTAAGCTCACGCCGACTGCTTCAGTGACTCAATCCAGCCACCTCATTCTCTGTCGTCCCCTTCTTCTCTTGCCCTCAATCTTTCCCAACATTAGGCTCTTCTCCAGTGAGTCCTTCCTTCTCATTAGGTGGCCAAAGTATTTGAGTTTTAGCTTCAGGATCTGGCCTTCTAAAGAGCAGTCAGGGTTGATCTCCTCTAGGACTGACCGGTTTGATCGCCTTGCAGTCCAAGGGACTCGCAGGAGTCTTCTCCAGCACCAGAGTTCAAAGGCCTCAATTCTTTGGCGCTCAGCCTTTTTTATGGTCCAACTTTCACTGCCATACATTGCAACTGGGAAGACCATAGCCTTGACTATACGCACTTTTGTTGACAGGGTGATGTCTCTGCTTAAGTACAGTAAACCTTCCTAATTTTCACTTATTTTGAGATCAAAGCCAATAGTGGGTCTAGATCCCATATTGCAATAAGATGTTCTACCATCAGGTTTGCAAAACTCATGTCCCTTCAAACTGCATAGATCTCCTATTGCCTATTATAGCTGTATTAGCCTGGGACTTCAAAAGCGAAATAGTGCTAGACTTAAAGGGCTGATTTCAGCCTGGAGATTCAAATACTTTTCATCAGTGGTGTTATTTATGTGTAGTCATAAAAATTAAGAAATCTTAAAGATTATTTCAGATGTTATTTATTTATTTATCAAATTTCTCCGGCGCTTATCGTATCTAAGTGACTGTGGGCAAATACTGTGGGCATAGATGAAACAGAATGAACAACAAGGTTAAAATGAAGATGTAAAAAAAAGTTAAAAGAGGTAGTTGGAGTCTCCACAAGCCTATCACTCTTAGATCTTCATGCCAGTTGACAGAGCCAACCTTGAGATTCTTCCAGAAAGCCAGAAGAGTTGGGATTGGTCTCACCTCTTTGGTAAAACATTCCATAGGGTGGGGCAACAGCAGAGAAGGTTTTTTTTCCCCTGGATCCTGTCAGCTGAAATTCTTTGACTAACAGGATCTCAGTATATACTCTAGCCCAGGGGTGTCAAACTCAATTTCATTGAGGGCCACATCAGCATTGTGGTTGCCCTCGGGGGGCCGGGTGGGTATGGCCAGGGAGGGCGTGGCCTACTGGGTGGGCGTGGCTGGAGTGCATATGGCCTACTGGGTGGGAATGGCCAGCTCTACATCATTGGCATCAAGGGTGCCTATGGGGGCCTGGGCAGGAGTGGGACAGATCTGGGGGTCTCTGGCAGAAGGAGGGTCTCTGGGCCAAGGCAGCGGGGGCCGTTCCCTCACTGTTTCCAGGATGGCTTCAGGGGCCACATGAAACCCCTTCGCGGGCCGGATCCGGCCCCCGGGCCTTATGTTTGACATGTCTGCTCTAGCCTCTAGATGAGATGGACAGCACACAAATGAAATAACTAAACAAATAAATAAATACCCTCCCTGCCTCACCTGGTGGGACAGGTTGATCTAATTGGGATAAGGCAGTTCCAGTGCAGACACAGATCCTGACTCAACCTGCTTTTTCAAGTTTTTAGTCCACTAACACAGAGGTCCCTAACCTTTTGGACACCAGGGACCGGTGCCATGGAGAAAGGTTTTTCCGTGGTCCAGAGGGGGTGTGGTATTGAATACTGCCTGTATCCGGAGGATGGAGCTTTGCTTGTTTGTGCAGGCCACTTGCTGGCATGCTGCGGACCGGTGCTGGTCCATGGACCAGGGGTTGGGACCCTTGAACTAATAGACTTGAACTATGCCATCAGAGCAATTAGATTTTAAGTTCTTCCTGCCCTCTTTCCTTCAAGGATAATACAAAGTAGAAGAAACCATAGCTAACAAATAAAGAAATGAGAGGCAATGAACCACAGTGAAAAGTTCAACCTGTTCTATTGAAGTAAATATGCTTCAATGAAAGACATTTTCCCCCTTGCTTAAAAGGAAAACAACTACAAAAAGCAGGGTTTATGGAAAAACATTTCTATTCTACATATAGGTTTGGCTTGCTTCCACAAAATAAAGAGTACAATTGCTTCAATTTAATTACTACGCCATGAAGCATTCTGACAGCCCCAATGCAATGCTTAGCAAGCGTTTTGCCTCAGACAGCTTCAAGATGTATTGCAGCACTGAAATTACAATACATACCCTGACTTGTTCTGTCATCTGACTTTGAGAAAGCAGCAAGCTTGTCTCTTTAATAAGCTGTCTGATATACCACCCATTTCACTGTAAAAACAGAGGTAAAATGTAAGTAGCCATAAGTTACCAGTCATAAAGTTTAATTTTATAATACATACAGGGCTATTAGAAGTAGGTGTGGGCCTGCATACATAGGCACAAGCAATTCATGTTTCATTTGTTTAATAGGTAGATTGTTCAACAAGGGCTTCATTCTCATCAATCAGGAAAAGCAAAGGCACACCAGTTTCCAATTTAAAGTCAATATGTTACCAAATCAAGAATGGAAAAGAAACTAGCAAATGATAGTCTGTCTTTTTAATCAGCAGCCTTTTTTTTCTTTATTAAAATACAAATTATCTCACATTTACTTCAATATGTTAAAAAGGCGCCTACTATTCAGGTTTGGGTATATGCCAATACATTTAATCAATTAATTGATGGATTAGTTAGTTAAAGGGCACATGATAAATCAAGGTGCAATTTTTTCCCATTGGTTGACAGCCCTATTATAAAGAATAGAATGCACACATAGACATGCAGGCACACACCCTGTTTGCCTTAGTTAGGAGGATTGCAACCATATGTGAAAATTTCAGTTGAGACTGTACTGAAAAAGACATTTTCAAACTTGGTAATGAAGCTTTTATTAGAATAGAATAGAGCTGGAAGGGACCTTGAAGATCTTCTAGTCCAGCCCCCTGCTCGAGCATGGGATTTCAGAACGCTGCTTTATTGGTATTGTCTTTGCCAATCCCTTTAATGAACAATATAAAAATTATATGCATGCAGAAATATTGTGACTTTAATGACTGGCTCCGCCAATTGGCATGAGGGTTAAAAAATGTTAGGCATTGGGAACGGTTGGTATCATGAGTGTTCTTTCTAGCTTTTTAACTCTTAATACTGTAACCTCATCTTTTCGTTCTGTTTTTAATTTTGTTCCGATTCGTGTTTTTTTATATTTTGATGTATTTTTAATAGGAGTCAACCAAAGTCTCTTAGGTGAGATAGACGGTGTAGAAATGTGGTGAATAAATAAATAAATAGTATCAGAAACGTCATGGTTATTGTGTCCATGTTTAAAAGCTAAAAAAAAATGGATCCAAATGTAGACAGGTTTTTAAAGATCAATATTCAGCTGAAGCCAGAACTTTTCCTATTAGAATTAATGGATAAACAGAAAAAAGCTTTGGGATATTGTTTCAATATATGATCACAGCAACATGATTACTTTATGCACAGAGATGGAAACAATTAGACACTACTTGCTATAGAGCACGAGTGTCAAACTCGCTGCGTCACGTGACATGTCGTGATGTATTGTGAGGTTTTTTTCATTGCTGGAGCGGGGGTGGACACGGCCTCCGTATGATGCAACCGGCCTCCGGGCCAGCAGTTTGACACCTCTGCTATAGAGGAATGCTTGGTGTAGTTGATAGATTTTTGCTGAAACTGATAAATTAACTTCTTTGATTAAAAAAAAAAGGTATTATCTACATTTATTACTGACTGGAAACCTCTTATAGACTTTTTTTGCATAAAATGGAAAAAATAACTTATGACATGGTTTTGACAATTAGACAGGAGAGATTATAGAAACAATTAATAATAATGTGATATAATTTTAGAGAGGCAGGTCAATATATATTTGTACTTATAACTGCTATGAAAAATATGCGAAGCCACTTCTTTCTTTTCTATTTTTCTTTAGCTTTTTTCTTTTTCTTCTACTGTATTTTCTGCTTTTTCTTTGTCGTTTTTCCTTTCTTATGTCCTTTAGTTTGTGTTAGCTTTTACCTCCTTTAAAAAAATTAATAAAAGTATACTTAAAAAAATAGGCTTGAATCAACAGCTACTTTTGCTTTTAACATATTGTAGTGCAAGCTTACTTAATATATGGATCTAGGGCAGTTTGCATAATTTAATGTGATTATGATAGGTAAAATCATTGGATGTAATTATTGGCAAATGAGAGGTAGAAAGTTAGTAGCTGTTTTTCCTTTCCTTTTCTTTTCTTTAGAATTTGTATGTAGCTATTTCCTGTGTATTTTAATTTTCAGGTAGGGCACATTATAATTTAAGCTTTGCAAATAAAATCACAATTTAACAATGTAATATTCTGCATGAATAGTTCACCATAGTTATATGTAACCATACAGTACTTTAAAAAGGCAAATATGCTAGTCATGTCAGAACATGGATTAAGCAAAAGAAGCATGTGCTTAGGGCACCAAGGGAAGGGGTGCACCACAGAGTAGTTTTCCCTTAACTATCAGGAGCTTAACTCATTCACTACCACACAGTAAACTTCAGTTTTCAGCACTTACTGAGCCTTACCGTCTTATGAGTTAAGACAGTGGTCTTCAAAATTGGCTCTTTTATGACTTGTGGACTTCAACTCCCAGAATTCCTTAACCTCAATTCCACACTGGCTGAGGAATTCTGGGAGTTGAAATCCACAAGTCATAAAAGGGCCAAGTTTGAAGACCCCTGAGTTAAGCAGTTAGAAGGGCTCAGGGGCACCATTGTTGGGCTATGCTAAGGGCATCATTTGGCCTTAATCCAATCTTGATAGACAGACCTTCAATATTTCTTCAAATACATCTACACATTCCATTGCAGAACGGAGACATATAGAGTGACCATGTCTCAGTTGAAAAGATGCAGAAGACTATGAGAAGACAACCAAAATTCATTAAAAAATCTTTATCCTGGAGTTACTTTCCAACATATCTTGCTCAATCATACATAACTCTTTGATTGGATTAAGAACATATATTCAAGGGTGTTATTGGTAAATTAAATATTTACCAAACATTTAAGTCATTTGGTTGAGATGGGTGGCCATAGATATTAAATGAATAAATAAATAAACAAATAAATAAATAAGCAAACAAACACTAGGAATTATTAGAAGTCAATTAACAATGACTCATTATGAAGTTGAATAAGTTAAATAATTTTCCAAACATGTTTACCAGTGAACTGAGCCAATTGTAACTTATTCAGCAAATCTAGTTAAAGCAAGGTTAGATTAGCATAAAGTGTGAATTCAGCTCATGTCTAGGCAAAGGCAATCTGAACTCTTTCAAGACTTATGAGCATTGAAAAGATTTTTCCCAGATTTGTTTCTAGTTTCACATTAATTCTCCCTTAAAATGAAGCCTACTGTTATAACAGTCACATAAGAGATACTTAAATCTTTTTCTGCTCAGTGTCATTCTATGCAGGAATCAGATTTGTAAGATGTTCCTGGGTATATACAGGAACAGGGTGGTAGTACATGTACTTCCCTATATAATCCAACACACATTACAAAAATATTTACAAAAGTATTTTGATCGTAGTGGAGTAACTATATTAATTCTTAGTAACACTAGGACAAGAAATGAAGAGTCTGACATTTTGAATTAAAGTGAAACAGATCGTCATAACAAATATGACTCAGCTCTACATCTCATATGAGAGTTTATTTTTTTCATAAGTAAACCTTTCTGTCTTTTTCATATACTGAATCAGTTAACAAAATATGCTATTGTAGGAAGATGATATCATCACTCAAATGCTGATGTAAACCTGTTTCCGGAATCTCTCATTTCACATCACTCTCATAATTGAAGCAATTAATAAGAATAACAAAAATAATCAGCCCTGTATCCTTTGCACACAAAAATCCAATCATGTAGTATCAAATGTAAAAACTAGGCACAGATTTATTACGTGACTGAAAATTAAAGCTTATGATTTGTAGCATCATTTTATTGTTGCTAAATTCACGCCTCGGTCCTCACTGAAGCTAGTCAACCTCAGGAGATTAATAGCCACAATTGCTGACATCTAGTGGGAGGTGATTGAGGAGGGAAAATCCCCAAGTGTACCTTTAAATATGGGCAAGCTTCCTTCCTGATTTGAGGAATATGTATTTGTACCAGGATACCCAATCAGCAACCATACTGTTGTACAATAAATCCCCTCTCCATTAGTACCCCTGATGTTCTATGCTATAGGCAAGGATTCCCCCTTTCTCAGCCATTCAAGGTAGTCCAGACAAGAAACAGAAACAATGTTTACAGTACTAACACTACCTTTATTGTAAGGTTACAGTAACAGAACCTTTCCTCCTTTTTAAAAAATATTTATATCTCACCTTTTATTATTTTTATAAATAACTTCAGCAGTTAAGGAACTGAAGTTCCTATAAAGTAAAGGTAAAGTTTCCCCCGCACATGCATGCTAGTCGTTTCTGACTCTAGGGGCTGGTGCTCATCTCTGTTTCAAAGCCGAAGAGCCAGCGCTTGTCCGAGGACGTCTCCGTGGTCATGTGGCCAGCATGACTAGACGCCAAAGGTGCACGGAACGCTGTTACCTTCCCACCATAGTGGTCCCTATTTTTCTACTTGCATTTTTACGTGCTTTCGAACTGCTAGGTTGGCAGAAGCTGGGACGAGTAACAGGCGCTCACTCTGCTACGCGGCACTCGGGATTTGACCTGCCAAACTGCCGACCTTCTGATTGACAAACTCAGCGTCCTAACCCACTGAGCCACCGCGTCCCCATAATTCCTATAAGTACCTAATATTTCTCCATCTTCCTATTTTCCCCACAACACCAACCCTGTGAGGTCAGTTGGGCGAAGAGTGAATGGCTGGTGGTCCAAAGTCATCCAGATGGCTTTCATGCCTATAGTGGGACTAGAACTCACAGTCTCCTGGTTTCTAGGGTCTCTTCTGAGATGTTTCTCATAATTCCTTTTGTTTTTATGGGATGAGATACATTTTGCATGATGGTTGTTTAGTCTGCAGCTCTTCCTCCTGTCTGCCATCATTCCCACATACCACAGCACCCTTCCCTTTCAGATCACCACTTAGCAGTTGGTGGTATTTTTCTTACTAGATCCCATTGGCTGCATTGTTCCCTGAGCTAAGCCCACTTGTATGTATGCAGACCTCTTCATGCAAGCCTCAGTTAAGATTTGGCACCTGAAGAAATTATCTTATATACTATAAAAATGATCCCCAGCAGGGGTCTTGCAAACAGAACATGAACAAATCAAGGGAAGGGTTTGCATAGAACTCTTCCTCTCCCTACTTTAGCAAATGGACAGTGTTTTCATTTTTGTTTAATGAAGAAGACTACAACTCAGTAGTGAGTTACAACCCCAGCAAAGATCAGATTGAAAAATATGATTATATTTACATTAAATAATGCAAAAGGATGTCTCCTAGAAGGGCAAGTATATCATCCTCAAGACTGGAATGAATGCCGGTGTCATTTGAAAGCAAGGCTTTCTTCTCTGGAAAACCTAACAGTCAAGAAAACAAGAAAAACACTCCTGAACAAAGATTTTTTTAAAAAAATTTTTTTTAAAAAAGTGGAGATCATTTTTACAGGCTATTATGCAGTGGAGGGCACAATACCTTGAGCCCAAGGTAGGCTTCATTGAAAAACATATTTCTCTTTTATTCAAAGATAAAAAGCAAAGTTAGAAGATCAGGGGCTATGGAGGTGGGGGAAGGAGAGAAAGCTAACATCTTTGTGTGTTTTGAGGTTCATAATGGCTGTATATTAAAGCTTCTAGCATATTCTGTATCTTCCTTTAGTACATGGATTAGCCACAACACAATAGTGTAATGGAAGTTTATCCACAATGTGAGTGACAAACCATTATTTTTGCATGTTAACACTCTGCTAAAATATGGCATAACAAAGAGGCAGTGTATGATTTATGCATCCCTCAGGAAGACCACTGTTTATAAATGTATCTTAAATAACAATTGACAGTAAGCCAGCATTAAGTGCTCCTCTTACAGTAAAGTAGAAACACACAATGGTTCTTATATGACTGTGTTATGTCTGACAAAAGCAAAATTTGGTCTGTTGAGGACTGAACCTAACAGTCATGATTAATAACATATGGTGTCATTGCTCATTTTAAAATTACTTCCATAGGAGCCAATCTAAAGAAATATGGTTTAATTCAGTGGTCTGTTACAAACTAGCTTCAAGAATGACAAATGAGATTCAAACCACTGGTATGAATTTGCATGGCCACTAGCCTCTTGTTGCATCTACTGTATGTTCCTGTGTCCACGGGAGACCAAAAAGGTGTGAGTTCAGATATTTGCATATCTAACAATATGCATAATAATTTAAGATCCTGTGAATATTCTCCATTAGTATGAGCAGAGAGACTGGCAAAAGTCCATTTGAACTGAAATTTTGATCTTAATTGTTTTAAGCAGATACAAAGAGCGAAAACAATACAAACAACTAATTGCCATTAAAAATTAGCTGACAATTTTCTGCAAATGATTTAGATTTTGTGCATATATATTTTACCAACATTACCAAAATGGCACCAATATTTGACATATGTAGAGTCCAGCCAGATTTAATTTGGATGGCAACACCCAATGGAGACCATTATTTCTCAGGATATCTCCCTGGCATATATTTCATATTGTGTTGGGCGGATTTGGTGGGAAAGTATCTGAATAAGCATATGAGCAGAAAGCTAAGAAGTCTAAGCCACACACTCCCAAAAGCACCATGCATTTGCATGCGTTAGTCCATGACTTCCATTGAGTTTCCTTCTGGGAAGCTGGTAGGGAATATCAGAAATCTTCCTTCCTTCCATCCTCCTTTTCTCCCTTCCCTTCCCTTTCTCCCTTCTCTTCCCTTTGTTTCTTTCTTTCTTTTCTTTCTTTCTTTCTCTTTCTCTTTCTCTTTCTGTCTGTCTTCCTTCCTTCCTTCCTTCCCTTTCTCCCACCTTCTCAAAGAAATTAAAAATAATAAATATAAATATATGAAAAATAAATAAAATCAATACACTATAATAAATCAACACTTATTTAAAATTTTCGTCTTCAAGGAAATGTTTACAATAATGATTGTGGTGGAGCAAAACCAAAACAAAATAAAACACAAATAAGCTTGCCGTAATATTTTTGAAAAATACTTGTTATTGTCAGAGATGGCAAAATTGACTTGTTTCATTAGGGAAAAGACAATAACTACATTTGTCAGTGACTGGAAATCATTAATGGACAGTTTGCTGAAAATGGGAAAAAGGAACTTGTGACTTATGGGTTTGGGCATTAGAATGTGAAAAGAAGGGAACTATGGCGTAACCTTAAAGAAAGAGGATAAATTATAAATCCATTTGTAACTGCTGTAAAATATCTTTTTTTTCTTTTTCTTTGTTTCTTTTCCTTCTTTTCTACTTAGTACTCTTACTAGTAATGGTGTTCAAAGCCCTCCATGGCAGGGGGCCGGAGTACCTCAGGGAACATCTGCTGCCGGCATCAAGCTCCCTGCGCCCTGTGCGTTCCCACAGAGAGGGCCTCCTCAGGGTGCCACCGATCAGAGAATGTCGATTGGTGGCCCCCAGGGGGAGAGCCTTCTCTGTGGGCGCTCCGGAGCTGTGGAATCAGTTACCGGTAGAGCTCCGGATGGCGCCCGATCTTCGCTCCTTTCGTCGCGATCTCAAGATGTTTTTGTTTGTACAAGCCGGCCTAGCCTGATGGGGATTGGTGGGTTTTTTTTTTATTTTTTGTATTCTTAATTTTATCTTTGGGGTTTTATAATTGTATATCAATTGTTTTAAAATTGGGCAATCATTTAATTTCTTTTTAATATTTGTATTTTGTATTTTACTCTTGCCCTGTGAACCGCCCTGAGTCCTCAGGGAGAAGGGCGGTATAGAAATATTATTAAATTAAAAATTAAATTAAATTATTTTACTTTGCTTTTCCTTAAACTTGCATTATTTTTACTTTGTAAAAAAAACTTAATAAAAAAACTTCTTTTCACAGGGATTAACAATATCTGTATTTTCTCCCTTCATTCATTGTCAAAATAGGGCCATGCCTGCACAATACTACTTGTTTCTTATTCCTCTATTTTTCTAGGAAGGATGAACGACAACCCTCAGTTCTCTCTTCCCTGTGTCTGAAAAGGTAACCATTTTAGTTCCCCGCCCTATGATGTGACTTCCATCCACTCTCTCCAGCCATCAACATAGCCTTCCATGGAATATGATCCATTTTCAATTTTAAATAGTGAATGCTGAACTCTGTATGTAAAACATGTCAGAAAAGGTATAAGATTTTTCCCCACATTAAAAACAAAGAAATAAAACTGAAAATATAAAAAGGATAGAAAATAACATAGCTGAATCGTTTATTTACCACATGAAACTTCAAAATAATGAGAACCCTTCAGTTTAGAAATGATTGTGGTTCTAAACACATGAATTATAGAGAATGGGAAATTATTAGAACACTTCAGGCATTTCAATTCTGAGGTAATCAGGGATTCTGGACTTACAACACAATTTACCTGGCATTTGTAGGAAAGCCTTACTCTTTCAAACTGAAGCACACTTAACAATATGAAGAACTCAAAAAAATTTAAATTGGTGCATATCACACATGCCTAGAGATGCAATTTATTCCTGAAAATAAAAACATTGCAACTTCAAAAGTATAGAGGTCCACTTATAACATAAAATCAATCTAACCATATCAATTTTTGTACCAAATCAGTCAATTTGTTAGTTCCTCAACTTAGGAGTCCTAATGCAAAGAATTATTGCAAACAATTTTTAATTCTCGTGTGTACTTGTACATGACATGTATCTTTTTCTTCCTT
Source organism: Vipera berus (assembly GCF_964194415.1). Classification (NCBI taxonomy): domain Eukaryota; kingdom Metazoa; phylum Chordata; class Lepidosauria; order Squamata; family Viperidae; genus Vipera; species Vipera berus. The sequence goes on along the minus strand of NC_138202.1, from coordinate 247,993,731 downwards.
AACACTGTGGTTTTAATATAATTTCTGTCTGAATTTTTTAATACAGTCTAAATATTCAGAGGTGTCCATAACAAGCTGCAAAAAATTCAAAATAATGACACTTTCATCATGAGGTCATTATTCAAAATATTCATTATTCAAATTATTGTCTCATCTGTATTATGATATCACAACATGCATCAAATGCCTATGGGGACACTAAAATGTTTGAAAAACTGATGAGTCTGAATTCACAGAAGTTCTGAGAAAAGATCCAGAAATTATGACAGCCCTGGATATGCATATTTGCACAGTAACCATTTTTTGGGCTTGTTTTAACACCAATCCAACTTTTTGCCAAAGGATGTCAGACTTTTCCTGTAAAATTAGTTATCTAAATATTCTCATTTTTAAAACTTTGGATTACTTGTAATTTTCTTGTCCACAAACTGAGAACTGCATCAGGGAATTAAATGAGGTATACTTGCACTCGCTGACGAATATACCTCACAGAATTTGTTCTAAATAAAAAATTTCCAGCAAGGACACAACTCCTTTTCCAGACTGTGTGTGTCATTCATTCATGGTGCATTGAGGCACAAGTTGACTTGTCTGATTTTGATTTACAGTGTTATGTGAACCCAGCCATTGTGGTTTCTCACATATTTTATGGCATTGCTCAATGTGTAAAATCAGACCACTGTGGCTTATTCAGCAAGTCATGATTAAGTGAATCACAACGACAGTGTGTAAACCAGAGTGATATAACATTCTGAAGTGTTGAGGAGACTCAACTTTCTAAAAAAACCACCCTATTTATTTATTTATTTAAAACATTTATATGGCCACCCATCTATGTCTTACTCTTTTTTTTTCTTGTTCAGCTACTCAAGTTGAAAACAGTAGAGAATACCTTTAATAAAGTTAAAATGTAAGTTTTATGTCCATATCTTATTAATCTTATTAACTTATTCAGCACCACAGCAAGAATCCTTACTTCTTCTATGGCTATTTAACTGCAAAAGATATTGTACACAATTGTCTGACAAGGCAGTAGTAGGTTTTCTAGTGTAACTCTAGCAGGAGACCCTATATCATTGTGGACAAATGGCTGTCCAATCTCTTCTTAAAATCTTCCAGTGATGGAGCACCCACAATATCCAGAGGCAAGTCATTCCATTAATTGTTCTCACTGACAAGAAATTTCTCCTTAATTCTAGTTAATTCTAAATAACTGCTTAGACTATCTCTTAGACTACCTCTTTCTCTTCACTCATTCACCCCTTCAGATATTCATTTTGCAGTTTGATCCTCATTTATTTTCTCCATATGACCAAACATCTCAGTAGTTCTTTTGTACGTCAAAATGTTCATATTCAGTCCACATTTCTTCAGCACCCATTCACTCTTGACTCTATCTTTTCATGTTTTACAAAAGTTCTTCTCTGTTGTGATTCAGCATCAGCTTGTGTTTCTGGCAGCTGAGTCGGATGATTCTGAAAAGGAGGAGGAGGAGGGGTTTGGAGAGCCTTTTGGTGTCAGAGGAAGGTTCTGATGCACTGCAGAACTCTCAGCCTGGCCCCTCTCGTCTTGTTCCTCCTCAGACTCAGCTGTGTGAGCATGAGGGATTGGAAGAAGACAATCCACAGCTGGCTCTGTTCAGGGACACTAGGAGCAGGAGGCAATCTAGCAGAACAGAACAGAGGAAAGCAATGAGGCAACTCGAGAGAAGGCAATGAGAAGCCACGCCTTGGGACTGCTGATAAAAGGGGAATGTGTGGGAGGTGCTGGTTGCTGAAGGCAACCGTTTGAAGATCTTCTGCTAGAGTCCTGGTCTGTTATTCTTGTTTAACTCTTGTTTAACCTTTTGGTTTAAGTCTTGTTTGAACTTTTTGTTTAACTTTTGTTTGAACTCTTTGTAAATAAATTTGGTTGGGTTTTTTCCAGCCTGTTGATTATAAAAAAGGGGTTGTCCCTGACATTCAAACAGGGCCGGTGGTAGGCTGGAACAGAACATTCTCAAGTACTTACTTCCTAATACATTTAATTTTGTATTTCTTCTAATACACATGCATATACTTTCTGTACATATAATGCACAATGCTATATTACAAAGCATGCTCATATATGCTCCAACTTTACTTCTTTTGACAAACATTAATCCTTTGCAACTGATCACATAATATTCATTAACTTTCTACAAAGATTTGCCTGTTAAATTTTCTTAATCCGTTTTTATCTTTAGTAAAAATTCTGGCAAGATATTGCCTACTTGCATTTTTTTTCATTGGGCACATATAACTTTCAATTATTCTCTCAATCTTCTCCAACTGTCAAGCGCTGGGGGCTGGTAACAAGGACTGTTAGAGATGTGGAAAGAACTTTATTTCTAGTAAGGTAATTAACAGAGTCTTGAAAGCCTACCAAAATAATTCTCCCACACAACTTAATCTAATTAAGGTGGAGTTACTCTAAATCTCTTTCTCACATTTCCCTCCTCCTCTGGACTCAGGAATCTTTCTTATAAATGCCCTGTTTCCTCCTTTAACTGTCTTACTGGTCTCCTTTGTGTTCCCAAGGTCTGCTAGACATTCCATCACATTGTCAAACACAACTACATTGATCCTTGATGCATTAATTTTCAGAGCCATGCAGTTGGTGGCATTATATAATTAATCTAGCATTTGCTGAAGGTCCTTTGGACTCATATTTGTCAACATAGTATTGTCTCTGTATAAAAGTGCATGCACATTCACATCCTTAGCCAATATGAAATGGGATTATAATTTTTCTACATCCAATGATTGGGAAAATGGTAATGTCCAGGACATTTTTTTTTAAAAAAGCCCAGAGATAAAATGTAAGCATTCAGGAAAAGAAAAATTGTAATTCAAAAACAGTTGACAGATTTAAAATTGACAATCCTCTCTATGCTACGTAAAAAAAATCTTACCCACATTGCTATTTCAAATCTAATTGTTGCTAATGACTCTATTTGAATGCTTGAAGTGCATTGGCTTGGTTGAAGGGGCTTTCCTTCTTCTACCAAGTTGTCAATGAATTGCTGAGGTTAACCTGCAGCAAATTAAAATATCCCATCCCAAATGGACAGTCAGTTCAGGAAACGTTTCAAGGAAAAGCGATCTTCAGAAGGGGACCAGAAAAAATACACCCTGGGTTGATTTAAAATGGATCAGAAGAGGACAATGTTCTGTGCTTCTTTCCTCCCAAAAAGTTGTCTGTTCATTCATCTGAGGGGGAAGATTTGACAGTGTAGTAAGCCCATAAATATTAAGTTTGATACTGTTTTTAGATACACACACACACACATACACACACACATATTTATATATTATATTTTACTCATATTACACATTGTATTACAATGTAATGCGATGCATTTAAGAGAAGGGAGGAGTTATCCTTTAGAGATTTAGAAAATAGACCATTTAAGAAAAAATATTATTTTCTTAAAAGGTTTTAAGAGAATTATACCTTATTGGTTGTACTGCTGGATGTTAATCATACCTCCACTCTTTCTCCATATACTATCTTATATTTTCCTCAGAAAATGATGCAGAAGTAACATAGAATATCAGGAACTATAGAAGTATAAGCTACGTTTACTTTAATGTAATGCTAAGCTTGTAATCCGCCCTGAGTCTTCGGAGAAGGGTGGGATATAAATGGAATTAAAATAAAATAAAATAAATAAATAATGGAAGCTATTAAAGTATCTGCTGGTGGAGCAGTGGACTAATGCCTCCTTAAGTAACACCAGCTGCCTGCAATTAGTGCAGGTTCGCATCCCACCAGGCTCAAGGTTGACTCAGCCTGCCATCCTTCTGAGGTAGGTAAAATGAGGACCCAGATTGTTGGGGGCAATAAGCTGACTTTGTAATAATGCCGCTTGGGGGGGGAAGCCCTAATAAGCAGGCATATACATAGAATGAAGGCTATTGCTAAGCACATTGATTTGGGCTTTAGATTGTAAGCCACCCTGAGTCTTCGAAGAAGGGCGGGATATAAATGGGATTTAAAAATAAAAATAAAAAAATAAAGTCATGAACACGAACCATGTTCTAGCTTGCATGGGGATAAAAGACTAATTCTCTTCGAAATCTATTTTTTTCGCTACTGATCTCTGTATTTATTTTATTTTTCCTTGTGCCTGAGCTGCAGAGATGAGAAGAGTTAAAAGAACAGGAGATGTCACTTTCAAATAAATTGAGAGAGATAGCAACCAATGAGATGTGGAGGTAATGGTAAGTCAGGCTCTGATTGGTTAGTCTTTTCCCATAGGCATCTGAGGCACCTAATGGAAGGAGGTTTCAAAGAAGAAAATGATAGCTTTTACAGCCACATTTTTCTTCTCCTACTTTAATATCCCATTTCCTGCCTCACAACTATTCAAGAGAACCAAATCTATCCAGATATAACCAATTTCAGAGTCGTGCCTTTGTGCCAGATGATGAGATGAGGCCACCACGGCTCTCCATTAAAGAAAGAACGCCAGGTTTCTATATTCTCTTCTTCCAGGAAATTTATTTTCTCCTTTAGAGGTTCTTGCATTTCTTTACTACTAGCAACCCACTGCAGCTATTAACTGTTTCCAGAATTATATCACTCAGGGTTCTCCTTTGCGAGTAGCTGGCAGGCTAATAGAAAAAAAATGGTACTCTTGTATCAGTTCTCCTTTAGCTGAAACAGCCAGCACCAAACATGTGTGCTCTTTCTTCTTGCACAGCTTCTATAAACCAAACCTCTATTGCACAATAAGAAGAGTGACTGATTTAGGAAACACTATGTGGCTCAGTGGGTTAGGACGCTGAGCTTGTCGATCAGAAGGTCGGCAGTTTGGCGGGTCGAATCCTGAGTGCCGCGTAGCAGAGTGAGCGCCTGTTACTCGTCCCAGCTTCTGCCAACCTAGCAGTTCGAAAGCATGTAAAAAATGCAAGTAGAAAAATAGGGACCGCTACGGTGGGAAGGTAACAGCGTTCTGTGCGCCTTTGGCGTCTAGTCATGCCGACCACATGCCCACGGAGACGTCCTCGGACAAGCGCTGGCTCTTTGGCTTTGAAACGGAGATGAGCACCAGCCCCTAGAGTTGGAAACGACTAGCACGCATGTGCGGGGGAACCTTTACCTTTACCTATGTATATTTGCTCCAGAAGGGAAATCTCTAACAGAGTAACAGAGTTGGAAGATACCTTGAAGGTCTTCTAGTCCAACCTCCTGCTCAAGTAGGAAACCCTATACCATTTCAAACAAATGTAGGACACCTAAGCATGTAATTGGAGTAAGGTGAAATTGGGAGGGGCGGGGGAGGAGGAGGACTGAAAAGTTAAGTTCAGATTCAGAAATTACATAGCTGCTTGCAGTGTGTCGGAGGGGACAATTTATAAGAAGACACTGTATTCAGCTGCTTTGACCACACTTTTAGAAATGGCCCAGGGAAAGAAAGCAAATGAAAAGGAGAACAACATCACGAGGCATCAAAATATGTTCCTTGAAAAAGGGTTTCCTGGGTATCGCCATGGAGAAATGGCATATATTTTCTCTTTAGTAAATATTTCAGGACTAGAAATTTAATTCTGGAATGTGCATTGAACTGGCATAAATGCTGGGAAGAATGTTACGCTTCTATATAAGCATGCATTCAACATGCTCTCTGTCAGTCTGTTGGTTTCTAATTACCCCAGTCCCCCAAAAGAATTTATGATGCCTCAAGCAGGAAGAATACAAGAATTGATGATGAGGGTGAGGATGCTAAAAACTGCAATTCCAGCAGGATAAAGTTATTTCTTATTTCCCATAACAAAATATATAAATGATACAAATTTGAACGGGGGCGGGGGGAAACATTATCACTGAGATATGCCAAACTTACAACTAATGAGATTAATGAGTGAGAAGGTCAACCTAATGCAATCACTTCTAACAAAAGAAACATTCTAAGGTGTATGATAAAAACTAACTATGTAACCAATGGGTACTTGAAACCAATTGGAGTACGCCATTACAATTGTTAATCTAGCGTAATCTTGGGCAAAGAAAGTTATGCAATTTTTATGCAATGTAAATAAAAATATTAAAAGCTGCAGGTTTTTTTTTCCACAAGCAATCTCAATGATTACCTATTCTGGAAAAAAAAATTGGAGCAATCGTCTTAAACCTTTCCTTCAAATGTTTCAAGACCGATCAAACAAAATGCTGAGATTGCATTTATTCAATTAAAAGTCCCGTTTTCTATTATTACTGAATGGTTAGGCTCTGGGGGGGAAAAAAACAGTCTGGGAGTAATCATGTAATCTATTTCGGCAGGCTGAGATTTCTCCATTTGAAGAGCTCAAAGGCAGCCAGCAGACAGACTCTTCAAGCACAGTCATAGCTTGAGCGTCATACCTTCAGACCTCGGGAAATTAAGCCAGGATGTCAGTGGTGACCTCCTCCTGCTTGTGAAACCCTTAAGCACCCATCAAGTGCTGACTGTTGGCTGTGATGGAGGATCATTCTTCAGCCTGGTTCAGCATGACGCCCAAAAAGAAAGGGGGAAAAAAACAGCTAGGGTTATCAATAGTGACATTCTTCTGAACAGACACACACACTTTCTTTTTCCCCCTTCTCCCACTGTCTTCCCGTCTGTCTCCTTCTTGTCCCATGGGAAGTCAGCGTCCATTTCTGTCTGACTGTCACTCTCACTTTTGCCTTTATTATCAGCAATAAACTGGGGCAGTCCCAAGCTTGGGAGGGCTATTGATCTCTATCTCCTGCCCGTAAGCTGCCCTTGCCATGAACCTGAGGAAGGGGAAGAAAGAGGGATTGGGGGGGGGAGAAATGGAAGGGGGGGCTCCAGAGAGAGAGAGAGAGGGAGAGTGAAAGAGAGAAAGGCTGATACAGTTTGGTTTCTATTCTTATTTCCTACTCCTTTTCCAGCGCTCAGTCTTTTGTGTCAGCTTTCAGAAATGCTCTGTTTGACTGGCAGCCTGTCACAGATCAGTTACCACCTAAAGCTGCTTGGCAGGGTGAGGTGACGGCCCAGGAAGGGATCTAAGTGGGTTTATCAGTGCTTCTTTACGCCTCGTGAGCTCCTTGACACAAAAGGAAAGGGTATTAAAGATCTAAAGCGAGCCCAAAAGCGTGAAAGCTCCTTATAGGCTGCAAGATGTGGATGTGACTAAATTTTTAAATATTGTGAGTTGATGCTATTCATTTTGCCAATAGAGTAGAAAGAATTTTTGTTACAGAAATGAGTGTATGTTCCACATGAGTGAGGTTTGGAAAAGGGAGGAAGTCCCTAAAATATGCGTTTAGAATATTACCACTACCTTGTATTTGCAATCGTACATCTGCTTTAAATATAAATTAAACTTTTCACTCTCTCTCTCTCTCTCTCTCTCTCTCTCTCTCTCTCTCTCTCTCTCTCTCTCTCTCTCTCTCTCTTTTCTCTTGGATTTTACAGGAGCCCCAATTTCACACAGCCCCCCTTTTCTTGCAGTTCTTCTGTTTTTTTAAAGCTTAAATACACTGCTAATACAGTTACTGAAACCACATTTTTTTTCATTTTTATGATCCCTTGACAAATTAACATAGAACAGTACAAATAAAAGCAGTAAAATCTCACCCAGTCACACACATGCACACACAGACAGACAGACACACACACAAAAAAATTGTATAGGACTGTTTTGAGAAAGAAGTATTGTAAAAAGTGTATCTTTTGCCTTCTCAGTTTTTTCTCCCTACAGAATAATCGCGCTGTGTTCCAATTCATTTTCTTTTGTTCCTGGCTTGCATTAACTTAATTTTCTTGTTACTTTATGAAAAATAATACGTAACTACATTTGAAAGTGCAGATAAAATGCTCTAGGAATTTCAGATCTCACATTTTCACCATTATCATCCCGTTATGGAAAACACGTTTATTATCTGTCTCATGCAAAGGATTAGCTTATGAATGTGCATTAATAGGAGTTAAATGAAAGGGATGATAAACAAGATGGTCACATTTGCAGGCAAGTGTGTAAAACTTGAAAATTGCACTTTCGCAGCTGAGAGGCCATCCTTTTTTTTTCTCACATTGTTAAAAATGTTAGAAAGCTTTGTTATAGCCATGCAAGCACAAAGAAAACTGAACCTATTCCTTTGTGATGTGGGTATATATACATTCAGTCTGATTTCATATGCCATGTGCGTATGGATAGATAGATAGATAGATAGATAGATAGATAGATAGATAGATAGATAGATAGATAGATAGATAGACAGACAGACAGACAGACAGACAGACAGACAGACAGACAGACAGACTATAGACCTGCCTACTCTTCAAACCCATTATCTAATCAGTGACAGGCCAAGTCATCCAAATTAAAGATTTAACAAGCCCTCTAAGGAGCTCTCTCCCATATGTAATCCACACATGAAAAGACTATTGTCTTGTGGTGTCTGGATGAAATACTGGCCATGTACAAACTTTTTTTTTTACATCTCATTTGCTCACTGAGCTCATGATCAGATTGAGTGAACATCTAGGGAAATACTCCTGACACCATATTTCCTAACTTGTAATTTAATTTGTGTCAGCATTTCTATGGGAAGAGAGATGGGGTTGTACTTCTCTTTCCTTGCAGAGTTTAGGATAATTCCATGTAAAACAATTACAAGAGGAAAAAGCAAAAATGTCACTATTAATAGGGGCTGCAGAGCTCACCCAACAAATAAATAGAAATAATTCATATAATTTCAGTCAGAAGGGAGAGTTTGCAAAGTAAAAGGAGACAGGAGATCAAGAAATGTACAAGCAAGGGACACTAAAGATGGCTGTTGCACAAGAACAAAAGTGCTAAATTTGAAGGCAAATTACTCTCTCTCTCTCTCTCTCTCTCTCTCTCTCTCTCTGTGTGTGTGTGTGTGTGTGTGTGTGTCTGTGTGTGATTCTCAAATCACAGCATAGCCTTGAGATGCAAAGTTTTTTAAAAGGTTCGTTAACATGTTTACATTTAATTCTAGCTTTGACCTTTGTGTATCCATATTATGCATGTGAATCAGATGTTACTTTATAATTTTAAATGACATGGAAGAACTATTACAGCAGAGAATAAGGCTGATTGACACAGATTGAAAGCTTTCAGTTGACAATTCCCAACAGAGGTGGCTAAAACTAAGCATCAGATCTACTCTTCAACCACCTTTGTGTAAAGTTTCTGCTAGCTAAGGGTAATTGCACACTACTGTATTCAATAGCCCATAAAATTCTATACATTTGTATGTATGCCTATAACATATTTCATTTTCGATTCAGTGACATAAAACTATCAAAAAATTTTGTCTCTATCTTATTCTTTTAACAAAAAACAAACCCCATGAAATAGCAATAGCAGTTAGACTTATATAGCAACAGCAATAGCACTTAGACTTACATATCGCTTCACAGTGCTTTACAGCCCTCTCTAAGCAGTTTGCAAAGTCAGCATTATTGCCCCCAACAATCTGGGTCTTCATTTTACCGACCTCAGAAAGATGGAAAGCTGAGTTAACCTTGAGCCGGTCAGGATCAAACTCCTAACAGTCAGTAGAATTAGCCTGCAATACTGCATTCTAACCACTGTGTCACCACGGCTCTAGTATTGCATATTATCACATTGTATGGAGAAGACTATATAAGCTTGGACATTTCAGTATGAAAATGACAGTGAAACAAAACTCCTTTCCAACACTCTAACTTTGAGGTAGAGTCTATGCTTATATTTCAAAGAATGTCCCCCAGATTTGCCATTATCCTCTTCGTGGAAAAAGGAATGATAATAAAAGCTGCAAAATGCCTTGTTTAATTAGTACTGTCCAGGCAGGACAAACGTCTTATTAATATTTTTGTTCCTTAAACTCTTGACTTCAAATAATACTTTGAGTTTTATACAGCTCTGAAATATTGTTAAGTCAGACTCAGTGAGTATTAAAGACACTGAAAGAAAAAGTCAAAAGATAAAGGACCAGAGAAAAATCTCTCTGTTTCTCTCCCCATTGATATTTTTTTCCAACTTTCAAGTTGAAAAAATAAAATTGCAGGAAGAAAAATCAATAAGCTTAGGCTTCTTCATATCACCTCTACCTTGCCGATCCAGCAGAAGTCTCCAGAAAATAGTCCTGCTATGTGTCAGGCAATTTTGCAAACCACATCATTGTCGAAAATGTTTTTTACAAGTTTTCCTTTTTTGTTGTTAGTTGCAAAGTCATGTCCAACCCATTGCAACCCCATAGCCAACGTTCCTCCAGGCCTTCCTGTCCTCTACCATCTTCTGGAGTCCCTTTAAGCTCACACCTACTGCTTCAATGACCCCATCCAGCCACCTCATTCTCTGTTGACCCCTTCTCTTGCTCTCAATCTTTCCCAGCATTAGGCTCTTCTCCAGTGAGTCCTTCCTTCTCATTAGGTGGCCAAAGTATTTGAGTTTCAACTTCAGGATCTGGCCTTCTAAAGAGGAGTCAGGGTTGATCTCCTCTAGGACTGACCGGTTTGATCGCTTTGCAGTCCAAGGGACTCACAGGAGTCTTCTCCAGCACCATAGTTCAAAGGCCTCAATTCTTTGGCGCTCAGCCTTTCTTATGGTCCAACTTTCACAGCCATACATTGCAACTGGGAAAACCATGGCTTTAACTATACGCACTTTTGTTGGCAGGGTGATGTCTCTGCTTTTTAGTTTTCCTTTGGTACTATATAAAACAGGAATTCTTGTTGAAAGATCCAAAGGACCAAGTCAGGGGCAGATCCTCTTGGAGAAAATGTGTTCACTAAGAGTCATACCATTTTGATGGCACAGAATCAGTCGATCAATCAATCATTCAGTCCTTGAATCAAAACCAAAGTGCTATGGGAATGAGTGCCAGAAATAGGAAGAACAACCACGAAGCCTTCATGTAATATGGAGAATTAAGAAGAAAAATTGACAAGAAAATATGGCAATGCCTTTCCTATGGAAAGGGTTTCAAAATATTATTTCATGAGCTAGTCACTAGTAAATACATGGGCCCTAGATTTGCTGATTCAGAAACAGGCAGGGCTGTTTCTGAACTCACCGGCTGTCTGAATTGGTATCATGGTGCTGATTGGGCTGATTGTGCTAAGCAAAGCATCCATAATTTAAATGGCCATGGAGACATTAACTTTCTTGACCTCAAACAATGTTATTTATCATCACTGAAGCAAGGGTTTGCGTATGCATGTGTTTGTATCTGTATAGAAATAAAGCACGAGGGTGATGCTTGCTGGCTCAGCTTGTATGGATTTTAGATTATAGTTTTCCAAGACTGAAGTGCAGCATGCCAGACCAGTTCTTTTTGTTCGCAGAAAAAATGTTTTTGTAGGACAACTGTGCTAGGTGTGTGTTTGTGTATAACTTTTCTCATCAAGATGGAAGTGAGATTTGGCAAGTTCTTGAAGAAAAGGGAACAGAATTAAATTCACCCCAATTAATACACGACTTACAGTGGGAATCTGACTTACAGTAGGTAGAATCTGATAGCACTATATTGTAATGATTCTGGGTGGCTAAAATACAGAAGAAGATGGCAGGAGAATTTGACTTCGTTCAACAGTGCAACTTCTCGAGGATTTCCATTTTTCACATGAAACAAGTCGGAAGATTTTCCAGAGCCACTGTTAATATGCAGATGATATCACAACTCAACTTTTCTTTTTAGACTAATAAAAATACCACAGTTACTGCTCTGAATTAATGTTTGGGTAGGGTAATAAATAAAGAGTCAATAAAGCGAGACTCAGAGAAGGCAAGCAGTAATATTAATTAGAAAGCCTGTGACCAGCTGGGTTGTCTAATTGGCACAACATGAGTGCAAAGAGACCGGTGGGGACTGTACAGGTTGGGGAGACTTACCATGCAACTTGGGACATTTCCTGAAAGGTTCAACTTTCTCTCTGTAAGCTTCCCAGGAAGGAAGTTGCTAATCTAAATCTGCCATTGGACTCCCACTGTCAGTAACAGTCATATGATACCCATTGACGTTCTCCCTGCAAGCTTCCCAGACTTCCCTACTGACTTATGGGAAGGTGACAGGGAATGTTGTAAATTAGGATCATAAGTCATAATTTCCAAAATATTTCCTTAGACGGAGAAACAGAATCACCACAGGCAGGCAAAAATCAGTGGGAATGAAAGTGATTGTGATTGTGTAGGAAAAGACTTGTGATCCATAATTGTCATTAAAGGTAAATATTATCTTCTTGACCCAGAGCATCTTTCATTCACTTAGTAGGTAATCTGGTTTACAGATGAAAATATTTGTGTTCCGGTACTTTCTTGTGTGGATCACTGTAAAACGCTACACATTGGATTTCCTTCAAATGTGATTTGAAAACTTCAGTTGGTTCAAAGCAAACACAGCTTTGTTAACTAGAAAGACCAATATGATTATTTGCTCTTGCAACCTATTTATGGATCCAGTAAAAAGTGCTAATACAACTTTTGTTAAAGTCCATTTTGGCTCAGAAACAAGTTGGAATCAAGTTCCCTGAAATAACATCTCCTATATTTAGGTAGTTCCTCTGGGGACCTGTTCAATTACGGCTAGACAAATAACTTTAAGAGGACTTTCCCATCTGCAGAAAGTCCTCCCTAGAGAAGCTCACTGTGCATCTACATTACGAATATAATGAAATTATTGTATGCCTTTTTGTTCTGTAATTTTCAGAACAATTTTAAGACTTTTAGATTTGTACATCTGCTGATGTGCTTTAATGTTATTATCTGGCGTACTGTTTTTAGCCTTCATTGCTGGCTTTGCTTTTCTGTTACTTTATTAGCAGGTTTGGGATATGCTTTTGTAATTAATGTTTATGAAGGTATGTGTATCGACACTGAAAAACCCAACCAATAGCATTATAACAGTGAAGGAGTTGAAACAAAATGATCAATTTTTTTTAAAAAAAGTATCAAGCCAGACATAGTCCCAGTGCTTGCTTAAATGCTTACCAGGAGTGGAAGTGCATTCCTTAATTAAAGTACTACTATTCAAAGGGACACGGTGACTCAGTGGGTTAGGACGCTGAGCTTGTCGATCAGAAGATTGGCAGTGTATAATCAATAATAATTAGTTTCTATGATTCCATAATCAACATACTAATTAGTGATACATTTCCTTGATCTTCTCTTCTTCCAATAGTATTTTCCTTTTGCCAACATTGAGTAAATACAATTCTTAGTACTTTCAATACAAATGTAAATATTTTTCTAGTATTTATACAAATAACATTAACATCAGTGCATAACATCTTTTCTAATCAGCTTATATTTCAGTTGTATTGCGAAGAGTCATTTTATTAAATCGCCCTAGGTCCTGTTTTCAACATTCTTATTTAAGCTTAGTTTCCCCTCAGTATTCAAAACATTCTTATCAATTATAATTTTCTAAAAGGTTTATTACATTTAAATGTCCAGACATTGCCATTGTAATCTTGAATGGTCACTAAATGAACTGTTGTAAGTTGAGGAGTACCTGTACATCGTGTCAACTTTCACTGAGGCCTAAAGAAGTGCAGCGGCTGACACCAGGGCATCACAGCGTCACAACTCAGCTGATGTCTGTTATGTATTTCCATTGGTCATTCTAATGCAAATGCACAATTACTCCTGGCATTTAGCAACAACAGTGCTTTTCATGGATTATGGTTTTGTCCTTATTGTAGCTTGTCAGGGACCTATGGTGATTAGAGTAGTAGTCTGGGATAGGGGAGATCCAGTATAAAAATTTTATTCAACCATAAAATCATCACATTATTTTGGAAAAGTCATTGTATTTCAGCCCAAGTTGTCTCACGGGGGACAAAATGAGAAGATGCCAAAACAAAAACAAAAAAAACCCACCCCAGATGGTTGTAGTTGTTATTATCCCTGTGGTCACTTTTCCTCTGGCAGGATAATATAGTACAGAAAAAAGAGTGATGCTGCCAGACAGGAGAGTAATTTAATATGCAGTCTATCTTAGGAACATCATCTTTATATTCCAATAGTAGCGTAATGAGTGATTTACTCAGATCCACATTGTTCTCTCTGTCCCCTGTTGCGTAACCCACTATCAAAATTGTTTTGGTTGGTGGCAACATAAGACAGGAACCTTTCAATAGGTAAAGGTAAAGGTAAAGGTTCCCCCGCACATGCGTGCTAGTCATTTCCAACTCTAGGGGCTGGTGCTCATTTCCCGTTTCCAAGCCGAAGAGCCAGCGCTTGTCCGAGGACATCTCCGTGGTCATGTGGCCAGCATGACTAGATGCCAAAGGCACACGGAATGCTGTTACCTTCCCACCGTAGTGGTCCCTATTTTTCTACTTGCATTTTTACATGCTTTCAAACTGATAGGTTGACAGAAGCTGGGACGAGTAACAGGCGCTCACTCTGTTACATGGCACTCGGGATTCGACCCGCCAAACTGCCGACCATTTGATTGACAAGCTCAGCGTCCTAACCCACTGAACCACTGCGTCCCTTTTATATACATATATACATATACATATACATATTTTGAATAACTATCATCCGGTCTCCAACCTTCGCTTTTTAGCGAAGGTTGTTGAGAGCGTGGTGGCGCATCAGCTCCCTTTGTTCCTGGAGGAAACTGATCATCTAGACCCATACCAATCGGGCTTTAGGCCTGGGTACAGTACGGAGACGGCATTGGTCGCACTGGTGAATGATCTCTGGCGGGCTCGGGACAGGGGTTGTTCCTCTGTCCTAGTCCTATTAGACCTCAGCGGCTTTTGATACCATCGACCATGGTATCCTACTGCGGCGTCTCAAAGGGTTGGGAGTGGGGGGCACTGTTTTACAGTGGTTCTCCTCCTACCTTCTGGGCCGTTCGCAGTCAGTGTTGACGGGAGGACAGAGATCCGCCCCAAGGCCTCTTGTTTGTGGAGTTCCTCAGGGGTCAGTTCTCTCTCCCCTCTTGTTCAACATCTATATGAAGCCACTGGGTGAGATCATTCGTGGTTTCGGGGTGGGGTATCATCAGTACGCTGATGATACCCAGCTTTTTCTTTCCACCCCGAACCAACCCGGTGATGCCCTCGACGTGATGTCCCGTTGCCTGGAGGCAGTCTGGGTTTGGATGGGGAAGAACAGGCTTCGACTCAATCCCGCCAAGACTGAGTGGCTGTGCATACCAGCATCTCGGGAGAATCAGTTTTGTCCATCGTTAACTATGGGGGTAGAGGTGTTACCCCCCGTTGATAGGGCCCGCAACTTGGGTGTCCTCCTGGATTCACGGCTCAGTTTGGAAGACCACATAGGAGCCGTGACCGGGGGGGTTGCCCAGGTTCACCTGGTGTGCCAGTTGTGGGCCTATCTGGACCGAGATGCCCTACGCACAGTCACTCATGCACTCGTGACCTCCTGGTTAGACTACTGCAACACTCTCTACATGGGGCTGCCCTTGAGGACCACTCGGAGGCTTCAGCTGGTGCAGAATGCAGCTGCGCGAGTTGTGATGGGAGTCTCCCGATACTCCCGTGTAACACCTCTTCTCCGTGAGCTGCATTGGCTTCCAGTTGCCCTCCGGGTGAGATTCAAGGTGCTGGTGATGACCTATAAAGCCCTACATGGCATGGGTCCGGATTATCTTAGGAAGCACCTGCTGCCAGCATCAACTTCCCATCGTCCTGTGCGCTCACATAGAGAGGGCCTCCTTAGGGTGCCAGCGGTTAGGGAGTGCCGGCGGGTGATCCCCAGAGGGAGGGCATTTTCTGTGGGCGCACCTGCCCTTTGGAATGATTTACCTGTGGAACTCCGGACCGTCCCCGATCTGCGTTCATTTCGCCGGGACCTGAAAACCTGGCTTTTCGATTTATCAGGCCTGGACTGAAGGGGTTTTAGCTTTTTAATATTGTTTTAATTGTTGGGCTTTAATTAATTTAATTCATTTTAATTTTATATTATCTTTTTATATTGTCTTTTATATGCTGCCCTGTAAACCGCCCTGAGTCCTTCGGGAATAGGGCGGTATAGAAAAATAAATAAATAAATAAATAAATAAATAAATAAATAAATAAATAAATAAATGTGTGTGTGTGTGCATGAAGATTACAAGGGCATTAAAAATTGACTTATGACCAATTTTTATATTTACCACCATTTCATGGTCATGTGACGAACATTCAGATGCTTGGCAACTGACTCACTGACAGTTCCAGTGTCCCAGGGTCACATGATCAACATTTGCAACCTTCTTATAAGCAAAGTCAATAAGAAAGCCAGATTCACTTAACAACCATGTTACTAATTGTTAAATTATTTGTTTTTAAGTGGATCTGGCTTCCCTATCAACTGCAGTGATTCACTTAACAGCTGTGGCAAGAAAGATCATAAAATGGGATAAAATTCACTTAACAAATGTTTTGCTTAGCCACAGAAATTTTGGGCTCAATTGTGGTCATAAATTGAGGACTTCCTGTACTCTAGATTGCTGTGACAGAGACATGTCAGGCAGGAAAAGCGAATGGCACTTTTAAATCTGGGGTTCCTTTTCAAAATGCTTTATTCCTGGGGTGTTTTTTTAAAAAAAAGGACAAAGAGAACAGCTCAAGTAATGCAAAACTTAAAAGTGTAAAGAATTGCATATGCGATGTAGAGGTGAAACTTCATTTGCCTAAAAAAGACCTTTTTTTTTGCACATGTAAGTGACCTCCTCCTTCCAAGCCCACTTTTTTTACCATTTCAAACAGAGAGAGGAGAGAATCTTTTTCGCTCTGTTCTCAATGGAAAATGCAGAATCTAGAATGAGTTATTTTACCTTTCTATATATCACTGAGAAATAGTCTTCCCTAGGAAACCAAACTTCTCAGAGATCACAGACCATTGTATACAATTCTATACACAGAAAATTCCCTTAATATTAGATTCTTTTTGAACATACCTTCACTCCTTCAAAGCATCCATATGGCCTCTGCTCTCTTTCTCTCATCTTGCACCACATGACCATCACCCTTTGAACGCCTCTTAGCTAGCTGGCTCTGAAGAAGTTAATGGGTTTTAAACTGCCTAGCTCATTCAAGAGTAGGGTTGAAGCTCCTTGTAATACAATGGGATATTTTCTTCAGAGATTTGCAGGAAGAGGGAATGCCCAACTCACCTTGGAAAAAATGGATAAAAGATTTGACTTCCATTCTCTGTTATAACCAGATATTTTAGCCAAGAGGGTACATTGATTTGATGTACCAAAAAATAATAAATAAAAAATACTGTGGATTTTCTGGTGTCTGGTTTTGCCTGATCAAACTTTTGCTTAGACACATCTTCTGAGATTACTCTGAAAAAGAAAGAATATTCCTTTGAAAATGCAAATAAAATGGGAAGCTCTGTACACTTGTATTAAAAAGAAAAACTTACAGATAGAAATATTTATTTATTTTTTAAAAAAAGACAAAACACCTGCGTTCTCCCCAATCTCTCTGTTTTCTTGCCTTTGCATAGCCACTTCTCAATTATTCCATGCAGTTGCCCTCACCGTTTACTTCTTCTGTGTTCTTTCTCAATTGTATGCTTTGCGAGACATGAATGGAAATAGATGAACATTGTACTAAAAGAATTAAAACATAATTTATTATATGTGTAATACAGAATGTGTTTGCCATAGTGCTCCTTGGTGGAGCAGTGGGCTAATGCCTCCTTAAGTAACACCAGCTGCCTGCAATTAGTGCAGGTTCGCATCCCACCAGGCTCAAGGTTGACTCAGCCTTCCATCCTTCCGAGGTAGGTAAAATGAGGACCCAGATTGTTGGGGGCAATTAAGCTGACTTTGTAATAATGCCGCTTGGGGGGGTGTGTGAAAGCCCTAATAAGCAGGCATATACATAGAATGAAGGCTACTGCTAAGCTTGTAAGCCGCCCTGAGTCTTCGGAGAAGGGCGGGATATAAATGGAATTTAAAAAATATCTGTAGCTCGGGTGTAGTATGAGGGTGAAGGTTTCTTCTCTGAGCTTGAGAGTTGGTGTCCGAATGTTTCATTACCAGGCTAGGTAACATCTTCAGTGGTGTTTAGTGGATGTCTGTGCCTGTGTCAGTGTTCTACTTACTGTACACCCTGCAGAGACTCAAGACAAACTCAAGTCACCTGGTCAATGACTCAACCCATTCAATAAACTTCCTGGAGCATAGCAGAAACATGCAATGACTTGAATCCTTAGCTCTACCCACCATCCAACCAAAATTCTGGACACGTTACGTCGAGGATCAAATTTACATATGAAGAGAAAACAAAGAACAGACTCCCGTTCCTTGTGATCGACATAAGAAGACTGGACAATGGAGAACTGGAAGTCTGTGTCTATCACACACCTACACACATGGACCAGATCCTCAGCTTCACAAGCAACCACCCCATCAGACACAAAAGAAGCTGCGTCCAGACCCTCTTCAGAAGGGCCAGGACACACTCTAGCACCACAGCACTAAGAAAAACAGAACAAAAATGGCTGTTTGACGTCTTTCTCCGTAATGGCTAACCCAAAAACTTCATATTCTGACACACAGCACCCAAACTACCACATACCATACAGCCGGCTGCCACACAAAAACGAACCCTACCATACACAAAAGGGGTGTCAGAAATGACAGCCAGAATCTCCAACCCCCTAGGACTAGTGATAGCCTACAAACCCACAGCCACACTCCACTAGGAATTATATAGAATGAAAGACAAGACACAAAAGGATGAAAGAAGCAATGTCATCTACAAAATCAACTGTAACTATTACAACCTCTTCTATGATAGACAAACAAGCTCAGTTAAAAACCAGGATCCACGAACACTGGCTAGCAAACTGTTCTGTACCAGCCTGCTACCGGCCCTGCAGAAAAGGCAGGGACAACCCCTCTACAAACAGCAAGAGGCTGGAATTACGCCTGCCAAATTTATTCACATAAAACAGAGTAAGACAAGACACCAACCATAAAACACGAGCTAAGAAGCAGGAACAATCCAAGCGGTTGCCTTCAGCAAACCAGCCCTCCCACACATTCCCCTTAAATACAGTTCAGGGCGTGGCCTCTCTCTGCCTCCTTCCTAGGTGCCCCATTGCCTTCTTCTGTTTACTCCTGACTGACTGCCTCCTGCGTCGGGCGTCCTTGAACAGGGCCAGCTGTGGGTCATCTTCATCCACGCTGTCAGGCTCACACAGCTGGGTCTGCATCGTGACCAGATGAGAGGGGCCTTGCTGGGGACTCTCATCAAGCTGTACAATCCCCTCAGCAAGCTCTTCAACACCCCCCCCCTCCTCCTCTGAGTCGTCCGACCCAACTGCCGAACCCACAGGCTGACCCTGAATCACAACAGCAAACGCCATGATCCCAAATCTTTAATCACTACCCACACTGACATCAAACACGTTTAATTGGAACAACACTAAAATCATTGACCACGCTACCACCCACCATGCTCAGGAGTTCATTGAAGCCTGGCACTCCACAAGGAATTCCATCAACAGACATATTGATTGACAACTACCATATGAACCCCTCAGAATCCAAATCAGTTGAGCAACCATCTGGAGACAGCACCAACCCTCAAGCCTCTCCCACCCCCCAGCAGTTCACCTTCCAATGACCCTGAACTGACATAATCTCCCCATCACAAGACCAATTACAAGCCTCCCACTGATGACTCACTCCTGACCCACTAATTCACACACTCCAACGACCCTTACCTGAAGTATCTCTCTCTGATGACTCACACCTGACCCATCAGAAGACCCTCACTTGACACTCCCACACCTGAAACCCTTATATAAGTAGAACACTGACACAGACATCCACTAAACACCACTGAAGATGTTACCTAGCCTGGTAATGAAATGTTCAGAAACCAACCTTCAAGCTTGATGAACAAACCTTCATCCTCACGGAATGTGTTTATTCTGGTCTACATATAAATAATTACTAAATTTTGGACATTGTGAATATTCTGCTTCTAAAACTGGATACTAGGGTTACACACAAAATAACAGAATAACAGAGTTGGACAGGACCTTGGAGGCAAATGGTTGTCCAATCTCTTCTTAAAAACTTCCAGTGTTGGAGCATCCACAACTTCTGGAGGCAGGTTGTTCCACTGATTAATTGTTCTGTTAGGAAACTCCTACTTAGTTCTAGGTTGCTTCTCTCCTTGATTAGTTTCCATCCATTGCTTCTTCTCCTGCCTTCAGGTCCTCTGTAGAATAGGCTGACTGCCTCTTCTTTGTGGCAACCTCTTAGATATTGGAACACTGATATCATGTCAGCTCTAGTCCTTCTTTTAATTAAACTAGACATACCCTATTCAAAACACAGAAGACAAAATGTGATTTGGAGTACCTGTGAGCATCCATGCAGTTCCCCAGCTCTGCCAAATATCATTAATAAGCACAAGCAATGCTGTCTCAGTACTATATCTGAGCCTGGAACCTGACTGAATGGGGTCCAGATAATCAGTTTCCTCTAAGGCACTTTACAGTCACCATCCCACCACTTCCCAGTTACCAATAGTTAATGTCGGTACCCCAATCAATACAACTCTGAAAATCTTTTTTCCCTTCATCACTCCTTGCGTGACATAAATATTTACACATTACTTCCTAATTTTTTTAAAAAAGAAGAGTAGATGTGCCCATGATCTGTGTAGGAAGCATCCATTCAAATATTTGAAAGCAATATATAATATCATGCAGCAGCCTGCTCAAATTTAACCACGTTATAACTAATACATCTCTTGAGGAGGGAAAAAAAAACATGTTTGTCCATTCTATTGTCAAAGGAAAATGAACCAACCAGCATAGCAGTGAGTGAAAAAAAAGATAAATACGTGAATAAAGAAGAAATGAGATATGGAACAATCAATAATGGGGGAAGGGAGGAGGAAAAAAACAGAACCATAGGATATCTGTAATGGTTGGATAAGACACAGAAGGGGAGGAAAATCCAGAGAGAAACATTAGAAAGGGAGAGATTTTAAGATAAGCAGAATATTAAGGTGACAGAGAAGGATGAAGAGAAGACTGGATAAGGGACTTGCAGTCAAAAGGGCAATCCATTTATATCACTTCTGTGAAGACACTGGTGCTCAGAAAGAAGCTAAGCACAGCCACTTAGCAAAAACGGGTAGATTTCTAAATGGAAATAAAAACTAGGTTTTAAGTGCACATACTACCACAAGCATATATTTTTATTACACATTATACAGCTTGTTTAGGTTCAAAGTAGGTGCAAAATACCACTACTATATTAGTTATGAATTCACATCATGTGTTAATCTGCAGTCTAGTTGCTTTTTTGTGACTAAGTAAGTTGTCTGAAAAAGGGACGCGGTGGCTCAGTGGGTTAGGACGCTGAGCTTGTCGATCGGAAGGTCGGCAGTTTGGCGGGTCGAATCCCGAGTGCCGTGTAGCAGAGTGAGCGCCTGTTACTCGTCCCAGCTTCTGCCAACCTAGCAGTTCGAAAGCACGTAAAAATGCAAGTAGAAAAATAGGGACCACTCCGGTGGGAAGGTAACAGTGTTCCGTGCGCCTTTGGCGTCTAGTCATGCCAGCCACATGACCACGGAGACGTCCTCGGACAAGCGCTGGCTCTTCGGCTTTGAAACGGAGATGAGCACCGGCCCCTAGAGTCGGAAACGACTAGCATGCATGTGCGGGGGAACCTTTACCTTTACCTTTAAGTTGTCTGAAGACAGACATGGTTAGTTTAACTTTGTATGGGCTCATCCAAAGGATCATTTACTTCACAAGACATGTTTAATCAAAGTATGTCTTCTGCAATACACACACACACACACACACACACACACACACACACATACTGGTATTTACCAACTCTAAGGAAAGATCTAATGGCCATCTTTTAGGAAATCACAGTAATTTTTATTATATACTATATCAGAGGCCCAGGTGTGGATGTACCTACTAGCAATTGTGAAGCATGGAAAGACAAGTAGAGCTTTTTAAAGGTTATTACCTTGGTTGTGGAGTATTGTCCCCACAGATCCTGTTAAATGTTTGGCACCAAGTTTAATTCAAGTATATAATTTATTTTACATTTTTTGTTGATGTCATTCCATTAGATTTATTTAAATTGGTTTGCATTTATTTCATTTTCTAATTTTAATTAATATTAGTCACATTGAGAATATTTTTTAAAAAAGTAAATAACATCACTCTAATGAACAGTATTTTTTTACTGCATCATGTTTATTTCCAAGCTGGCAACTATAGTCAGTTATCATCTCTTGAGGACGAATAGATTTGACCCCATCTCCACTAGTTGCTGACTTCTAACATGCAGTGAAATAGTCATATGTAACCAATGTGGATATAATGTCTTCACTTTGAGTACAATTTATCCAAATCTCAACTTCTTTGGCATTTGTATCCTTGGCTCTGTTCACAAGCAACCTTCTTAGGGGGAAGAGGGGCTAGCATGCCATGTGAACTCAAGTGTCAAATAAGAAACATCAGAGAGTTAATCTTCATTAACCCTTCATTCAATGAGTAATATCAACTATTGGTCTTTTCTGTTTCTAAGACAGACACAATCCTAAAGAGGCCCTGAGAAAATAGGAGTTGTCTAAGCTCTCTAATTTGTGCTTCTTTAATTTTTTCTCTCTCTCTACTCTTAGTACAACAGAAGGGTGGGGGTAAGGCAGGAAAGGATGAGAATGGAAATACCACCTGCTCTAAAACTGTATTCACAATGGTGCCAATCTCAATTATGCCCTTTTGGAGAAGCTGAGATGATTGAAAAATGGCCTCTGAACAACTAGAAGTTTGTAACTGTGTACTGCTGCACCACTGGAGCTTGAGTAGAGAAGCTGACTAGTGGAATAAGTGATTTAGGCAATAATGTCATCTGAACAAACCTTATTGTGGCCTCAATCCACAAAACATATATGAGTTCTATAACTATTCAATGCTACAATTTATTGTGTGCATGTGTGTGTTTAAGAATATACCAAAACAAACAACTCCCCAAAAGACAAAAATGTTGGCCAATGCACAAAGGCAAGAAACGTTCATCGTATTGCACTTCGGTCAGAAGCATCACTTCTGGATTGAAAGGATTAGCTGGTGACAACACCATTGGCTGGGGGATGCCCAGGGACATGAAAGAGGATTCCTTTCACGTCCCAAGAGGAGCTGGAGGGAAGGACAGGAGCTCACCCTGTCCCATGGCAGCACTAGAGTTTTGAACATGGGCTGCTAACCTCCAACCCACGGTCCTAACCACATGAGCCACTGTGTTCCAAGAAATGTTCACAAAATGTTGCTTTACTGGAGATCTTCTTTGAAGTTGAACACTACACCATCCTTTCTGACTGCAGTCTGTCCTCTGGAGCTGCCTATCAGCAAGACTTGATAAGAGAAAGTGGGCATGATAAATGTGGAATGCTGCTGATTATTTACAAGTATTCTATTCATCATTTAGCAGATATGAGATTATATTTTAAATAGTACCAGTTCATTTGTGTAATAAAAAGAAATCTTAGGTTCAATTCTTTTAAATGTGATCACATTAAGAAAGACTATTGAAAGTCCATTCTTGGCAAGGTTTCATTACTTCCATGCTATGTGCAGAATAATTATGAACAATTTTCTTTATAAAAATGTAAATATTACAATATTCCCAGCACTTTTAATGTGTACAGCCAGCAATTAAATATCTTGCCTCCATGAGTTTTCCAAATTTCTGTTTCTTGCTAGCCAATCTTTGGGATGTGACTCTCTCCTCTCCTCTACTCCACCCTACCCCACCAGAAATATCTCTTCATCATTATGCATTTTACCTGCATGATATTTACCTTACCTCCTCTTTCCAGTGAATCCCAAAACAACTTGTGAGCTCTAAAAAATTACAGACAAATTTTATTTACATGACTATCATCACAAAAACCCGGTAAGGTCAACCTGCAATATATATTTTTCTTTTCTTAAAGCTTATTTTTTAAAAAAAAAAAATTCTACCAGTATTAACACCTCTAAAAATGATCACCAAACAAAAAGCTTAGCTCTTCTGTCCAATTTGATGTCTTTTTCATGCTGCCTTAGTGATGGCCAAATAATTGGTTGTTCACTTGGTGTCCTTGTCTCCCTCGACAGTTCCACAGATGCCCTGAACAATGCTCCAAAGACTGCTTTCAGTAGGGGCAAATCCTCATTAATCATTCTTGGCTGACAGTACAAGGGAGCACCTACATCTGGTGCAGAAACCATGCAAGGGCTTCTGGGAACATTTTTACAAGGGGATGGGAGGTGGGGGGGGGAAAGAGAGAGAGAGAGACATCCCCCAACCAATTCTAGTTGTGGGAGTCAATGTCTAATAACCATTTAAAAATTCAGCTCCCTCCCTCTCCCTCCAGCCAAATTTCATCCTCTTCCCCCAAGCCCTCTCTGGGTTTTCCTTTCATTAAGCATTTGAAATTAGACCTGTGGCTTCTGTCAAAACTGAAGTGCCAACGTACCCTAAGCAAGTACATCAGCAAATGAGCAGTGCAGCGTGTTATGATAAATGGCTGCTACATCCTTTACGCTGAGATCAAGCAACGATAGCATTAAATACTGATGAAGTGTCACATAATTTTCACTGGGAGGAGATGGGCTCTTTGCGCTTCGTCTCTTAAGGAGTTTATAATATTTCCTTCAGCAATGTATTATTTCATAAACAGCGTGTGCTTCTTCTCCCTCTACATGTGCCATAGTGTAGTTCTGTCCACTATATGAAAACTGGGAGGGAGAGGCAGGGAATACTTATGCATGCTGTGCAAATCTGCCATCCTTTGCAAACTTCAGTGGTGCCAAAGATACTGTGTATTATGCGTTAAAAAAAGGAAAAGAAAGAAAATCCTCAGCATTTAAACAATTGGTGTGACTTTTCCCCGGGCTGCTTAATTTGGTCAAGGGGTCCATTTACACTTGTCTCTGAAACTCCGGAGCTGGACTTTTTTTCTGATCTTAGGCACATGGCTCACATTTTCCCAGATGGTGGCAAAATGCTTGTCATATGGAGAGATTGGCTTAATAAGGCACGAAGCAGCCTGCTGGTGCTTCTCAATAAGCACAAATGGATCTTTAGTTTGCTTTCCAAATGTATTTCTATTTCGCCAAAGCATTTCCGCTTCGCCAAAGGCGATAATCTATGTAAGGACTTGAAATATTATATGTGTAACAATATGTGCAAAGAAGAAAAAGTGGGCTATTGAAACTGTATGTGTAACCTGTTCGTGGTGAGGAGATCAGCTTATAAACAAGCTGTCACTAGTTACTAGTTAAATAATAGGAACGAAAATATGTTCGACCTTTCTTATTCATGACTGTATAAAACACTCGTTTCAATAGAGCAAGATACTGTACCTCTTGGATTTTCAATTATTTAAGCAAATTTGTGCACTTGTCGTGGTCATCCTACTGTACACCATATCTGGAAATAAATTGGGTGGATGAGAAATAAACTGATCTATATCATTATGTTAGCAGATATCTGAGGATCAAAGTTAGCATGAAGAGAGAAAGATGGCAAATGTTCTTACAGCTTACTGCCAGATCATTCTAATTATTTGAAGGAAAGTTTCTTTTCATATACAGAGCCCTTTTTACAATAACCTTGCAGGCAATATAGGCTAGGCCTGAAATACCCTATCCGCCTATTGATCCCCTGAATCAGCATAGGCAATTGTTAAGGATTTTGGCAATTGTAGGTCAAAACATCTGGAAACCATTAGATTGACTAAACTCTGCTATTAGCAATTCTGAGAAAGCATGCACGGAAATTAATATCAAAATCATTACACATTTCTTCAGAGAGAACACTTGAGGGGCAGGTTTAATATGCATAATATCTTCATTTCTTTGAAAGGAATGGACGTGAGAGATCTAAATAACATTTCTCCCTGATTTTGATCGCCATGTATTTACCACTCCACAGCTGTAAATGTAGAGATAGGTTTCTGTCCCAAACGGCTAAGAGTGAATGCCATTTATGAAAATGGATCCGCTACTGCTCAAGCCTCTTCCCAAATTATCACTGAAAGGGGTAAATCAGTAATGGGATTAGATAATCTAAAAACTGACCCCACACTAAATGTATATCTACTCATCTTTAAAAAGAGGTTTCGTTTGACTCAGTTTTTGACTCTTGGCAACTGCCCAGACAAGTCCCTGCCATTTTCCTGATTGGGGGGGGCCTTGGGGGAGGAGTAGTTTGCCATTGTCTCTTTTGTAGGACTGAGAGAAAGTGACTGGTCCAAGGTCATCTAGCTGGCTTTGTGCTTAAGGTGGTTCTAGAAGTCCTTGTTACCTGGTTTCCAGCCTGGTTCCCTTAACTATTACACCAAACTGTCTCATAAAAAGAGTTGGGAAGCATCAAACCTATACACTGATATTTCTCAAAACTGCAGTTTGGAACAGGATGGTTTTGCTTGCACAACCAGGGTGATGTTCATCTATATGGTCATAAAGAGTTGCCTTCAAAGATGTCAGAGCGAGGGGCCACCGTGACAAGTAGTACTTAACTGATAGTAGGCTTACATCATTCTGGCGCTTAACAGACAAGATATTCCTCTCTCCCGTTAATCCTACTCTTTCCCTCATATTTTTTTCTTTTTTTATATATATAAATTTTATTAGGTTTTATAGGGTTAGGGATAAAATGGGGTCAGGATTAGGATTGGGGTTTGAGTTAGGGCTGGGATTGGGGATAGGGTTTCCCCAAGTAACATTTTCAATATTTAGCAAACAGCATATTGTCTGGGTACATGTATTTAACTAAGAGTAATAGATACAGTTAATTATAAAAAACAATATTAATTAATCAGTCGCCTTCTTCTTACTAATATATATTCAAAATTACATATCACATTCCTTTCTCTCCGACTCATTTTTCTAGCCATT
This sequence comes from Vipera berus, assembly GCF_964194415.1. Lineage (NCBI taxonomy): Eukaryota > Metazoa > Chordata > Lepidosauria > Squamata > Viperidae > Vipera > Vipera berus. The sequence continues at coordinate 247,966,837 of NC_138202.1, read as the reverse complement.
TGTAAAAGTTATCCCATGTTCTAAAGTCTTCTTTCTCTTTAATCTCTAAAGTCAATCTATCCCTTTCTGCGCACTCTAGAATTTTCTTAATTAGTACTTCTTCAGTTGCTAAGTTTTCGTTTTTCCAAAATGGGGCAAATACAATTCTTGCTGCTGTTAATACATGTAGTATTAAATATCTACAACCTTTCTCATACTTGGCTCCAATTATTCCTAACAAAAACAATTCTGCTTTGACGTCTGCTTGTTTTTTAGTCATCTTCTCCAACCACAGATGTATTTTAGCCCAAAACCTTTTTTGCTTTAGGGCATGTCCACCAGATGTGGTAATAAGTACCTGGCCTTCATTTGCATTTCCAACAATTGTTTGAAGTATTTTTAAACATTTTCGCTAGTCTCACTGGTGTCATATGCCATCGGTAAAACATTTTGTATAAGTTTTCTTTATATGGCACTGTTTTTGTTAATTTAATATTTCTTTCCCATAATTTTTGCTACTCTTCTAATTCTATATTATATCCAAAATTCTTTGCCCACATTATCATTGTTTCTTTTACTTGTTCTTCCTCCAGAAATCTATAGAGTTTCTTGAACAACTTTTCATCTGTTTTTAACAGTATCTGATCAAATTCTGTCTGTTCTTTATAAAATCCTGTTGTTTTCGCGTCTTTTTCATGTCTCATTTGAATTTGCAAATATGGCCATCATGCTAAGTCAATACCTTGTTCTTGTAAGTCTTGTCTGTCTTTCAATTTTCCTTCATTATCCAAAATATTAAAGAGCCTTGGTGGAGCAGTGGGCTAATGCCTCCTTAAGTAACACCAGCTGCCTGCCATTAGTGCAGGTTCGAGTCCCACCAGGCTCAAGGTTGACTCAGCCTTCCATCCTTCCGAGGTAGGTAAAATGAGGACGCAGATTGTTGGGGGCAATTAAGCTGACTTTGTAATAATGCCGCTTGGGGGTGTGTGAAAGCCCTAATAAGCAGGCATATACATAGAATGAAGGCTACTGCTAAGCTTGTAAGCCGCCCTGAGTCTTCCGAGAAGGGCGGGATATAAATGGAATTAAATATATATATATATATATCTTTGTAAGTCAAAGATACTTTTTTCAAGACTGTATCTTGTCAATATTGGTGCAATTCACAAACCAAGGAACTCACCAGCCAGGCATGTTCTAACAGCTGGAACAAAAGTCAATCAATTTGAATCCCATGACTTCTCCTTTATGAACTAATTTTTATTTACATTTCTTTAAAAAGTTACACAATAACAGCAAAACAGGTGTTCACATTAGACCATATTCAGCCTTTTTTCCCCTCCTCATGTGAATGTTTTTGTTTTCAAATGCTTTACTTACTTTTGAAATATGTTTTAGTTATTGCTACTTTTGTCAAATGTTATATGAGTCTATTTGCACTAAAACCTTTTTAAAAACTGCCAAAGATTTGAAGCCTATTTGAGGGCAGAATAATTTGCATTGTCCTTAGCTGCATTCTCGATAAACCATTATCTTTTCAGTTTGGGTTTGGTTTGGTAACTATTCAACAGTCATTATAGCACTGAGAGGATCAAGACAGCATATCTATTTCATACTAGCAACATTAAACACATTTTAAATTTCTATAAATATTAATTGGGAGATAAATATTTCTAGGCATAGGCCTAAGTTCATTTAAACAACATTTTATTGAAAAAAATCTTAACCTGAGTGATGGATACCTGCTTTCAACTTATAAATTAAAAGGTAGCATTCACTTTAGCTACACAGCAGCAATCTTAAACAGATTTAAGTTAAAATAAATAAAAGTAGTTAATATGACTCTGGTGGTCTTTTTTTTAAAAAAAAAATCCCTTTCTCAGTTCTCTGAGCATTATATTGGTGTACATTTTTATTCTCAGTGCTTAGGTCTTCACATCAAATGTTAAGGCTTGCTAGACTGAGTTGTCTGAATAGTCTTTATATATTGGTTCGCTGTTGCAAGAACAAGTAATAAATTGATTTATTTATTTTCATTTGAGTTAACCGCTTTAGCTATATGGAGCTGGAGCCAAACTTAGTCATGCTTAGCTTCAGTCTATTCCTTTGTATGTAAGTGTAGGCATAGGTGTTATGTGTGTTTATTTGTGGGGATGGGTTTAAAAGCGAAACCTTTTCATTAAATTAAATGTCCAGTGAATGACAGAATAGATCTGACTCTAAGACAGCAGTCCATCTAGTCCTCTTTTAACTCTTGGAAGACTAAAAAAGAGAAATTTTCATTTGATATTATCAAACTGACACAGCAGCTTTAACATACTAATAAATAAATAGATGGCCTTCCTGGTGAAAAAGCAACGGACAGATTGAATTAAATTAAGAATAGCGGTGGCTCAGTGGGTTAGGACGCTGAGCCTGTCGATCAGAAGGTCGGCAGTTTGGCGGGTCGAATCCCGAGTGCCGTGTAGCAGAGTGAGCGCCTGTTACTCGTCCCAGCTTCTGCCAACCTAGCAGTTCAAAAGCACGTAAAAAATGCAAGTAGAAAAATAGGGACCACTACGGTGGGAAGGTAACAGCGTTCCGTGTGCCTTTGGCGTCTAGTCATGCCAGCCACATGACCACAGAGATGTCCTTGGACAAGCACTGGCTCTTCGGCTTTGAAACAGAGATGAGCACCGGCTTCTAGAGTCGGAAACGACTAGCATGCATGTGCGGGGGAACCTTTACCTTTTTTAAAAAATTGGATTCATTCAAAATAAAAATACTAATCATAACGAAGCACAACAAGTTAAACAGCGTATTATGGGGATATACAGCTGTGATAAAAAAAAATTAGTCCCAACAGCATTTAGGGGATAGCTACATCATTTTGAATCCTTTCTATCACTTCTGTCTACTAAATAAAACAGAGGGTTCCTTGATGCTCTCGAATTGTCCTTTCCAGCATTCTTCACTATTGACTAGACCAGCGGTTCTCAAACTTTTCTTCACCATGGATCCCCTTTAAATACTTTTTGTGGTGACAGACCATGGCCACAGACCCCTAAGACTTAACTCAAGATTTTAATCGTAGCATTTCTTCAAGCCTTTGTGGACCCCCTGGTGATGACAACGCGGCCCCTCAAGGGGTCCACGGCCCACAGGTTGAGAACCAATGAACTAGGCTAACAGGAACTGTTTAAAAAAATCTGAATGGTCACAGTTTCTAGAGCCCTGAAGAAAATTAGGCACTTGTAGGAGAAAAACAAAACTTTAAGAGGGGAAGAGGAGGCAGCTTTGGGTTTTTTTTTCCATGTCTGCCCTAGATCAGAGACAGTCCAGTCACATTAGTGCTAGTACCCATAACTTTATTTAAAGGATTGGATCATTAAAGCAATTAGCACGTTGGAAAGGTTGGAAAGTTAATTTCCCCTGTTCCTTTGTCATACATTCCCTGCTGGAAAAGAAATAATATAACGGAAATACAATTAACAATTTAGAACACCTGTTTCTGCAATATTTTGAATAGCTTTTTAACATTTTTTTCCAGACTCAACCTTATCCAGGTGCTCTTCAAAATTTACAGATGTGCACCTGTATACAAAGAGCAGAAAGGCCCACTGTAAGGAACCCAAAATGTCAAATTAGTATGACTGAAAGCAGCAAAAAGATCTTTGGGGGACAGGAAATCTAAGCCTCTTCAGACACTGTAAGACACGGGTGTCAAACTCGCGATGTCACATGACGTGTCGCGATGTATCACGACTTTTTTCCCATTGCCGGCAATGGGATGGGTGCAGTTTGACACCCCTGCCTAAGAGCTTCATACAACACTAATATTATTTCTAACATTTTTATCCTTTTAACAATAATTACAATTCCTAGCCTACGTAATTTATTTAGTACCTTTATGATAGAACTTGAGACCCTATTGGATAGGAGAGAAGTAATGAAATACATTCCTTTGTATCCAGAACAACTCGTGTGGATTACTTCTTAGCCAGTCACTTGATTTCAACCTATTAAAAATAAGTTTCAAAAAATGCAATGGGAATCAGAAATACTGAAAAACATGAAGTTGCTTTCCTCTAAAAGACAAAGAGATATTTCTTCCTAACTTGTGATACCGTAACTACACTTTCCTCACTGTTTCTAACTTTGCCACTCCAACCAAAGAAGCTCATCTCACTCCTTTCTCCTATAAACAATGAATTCGACCATAAAACTCATCAACTTCCCTTTAACAGTGAATGGAGCGTATAAATTTGAATAGCCCTCTTATCAAGTGGTTGTCTGTGAAACTGAATTGATATTATTCAGTCGCTAACTGAATTGTATTCTCTCCGCTAAAACTTGTCTATGGAAGCAATGCCATGTCTTCTTTGCCTTTCATGCCCTGATTCGTGAACACTATGATTTTCTGACCTAAAGTATCCAATTCCATTCTTTCTCTGTTTGCTAATGTGTAAAATGTACGGTCAATTCATTTCACCTTTGATTGTGTTAAACTTTCCATAGTTCATGCTGCTTATGGCATGGGGCCGGAGTACCTCAGGGAACATCTGCTGCCGGCATCAAGCTCCCTGCGCCCTGTGCGTTCCCACAGAGAGGGCCTCCTCAGGGTGCCACCGGTCAGAGAATGCCGACTGGTGGCCCCCAGGGGGAGATCCTTCTCTGTGGGCGCCCCGGAGCTATGGAACCAGTTACCGGTTGAGCTCCGGACGGCGCCCGATCTGCGCTCCTTTCGCCGCGATCTGAAAACATACTTGTTCGAGCAAGCCGGCCTGGCCTGAGGGGGGATTGGTGGGGGTTTTTTATCATTTTTATTGGGGTTTTTACTATGTATCAATTGTATTTTAATCGGGCATGCATTTAATTATCTTTTAGTTTTTGTAAATTTCTGTGTTTTATTCTTGCCCTGTACACCGCCCTGAGTCCTCCGGGAGAAGGGCGGTATAGAAATATTAATAAATTAAATTAAATTAAAATTATGTTCCATGTTCTATCCTAATTCTGATGGACACTAATCAAGGAAAGGAAAGCAACCTAGAACTAAGGAGAAATTTCATAACAGGGAAGGACAATTAACCATGCCTTGCTTTCAGAAGTTGTGGGTGCCCTGTCTATGGAGGCTTTTAAGAAAAGGCTGGACAGACATTTGACTGAAATGGTAGGGTCTCCTCCTCAAGCAGGGGGTTGGACTAGAAGACCCCTTAAGTCCTTTCCAACTCTGTTATTCTATGTTTTCAGTTTCTGATTTTCTTTTCCTGCAACATGGCAACATCAGCAACTAGATAAGTCTGGCCAAACCATAGATACCATCAATACTCTAAAGTATCTTCAGCTGTACCTTAGTATCATACTAAGTGCCTTTCAATTTTTATGGGCCTATCATTTGACACTATCACAATAGCTTCATGTCCAGGTAAGAGTTATTGTAAAATATCTTTTATCTCCACAAAACCAGGAACATAAAATAAATGCAAATACTGAAACATGAATAAAGGAAGGAGAAATACATTCATATTAGCAAGGGGGAAAAAAACAGCAGTTCAGAGTGAAGTTGTTTTAAAGCCTGATATTATATGAACACAGTGGGCTGAAGTGGGAAATTGCACAGAAAACAATAGAAAAGAGAGAGAATATCCATAGCAAGAAAAAAAAAGCAACACAAATTTGAAAGATGAAAAGGACTGCAATCCTATATATCTATGAGTAAACCCTGCTGAACTCAGTAGCTCACACACTGTGTGCAATGTGTGCTACAGATGCTGTTTTATGAACTAGCACAAATATTCAATCTAATCTAATAAAATAAATCAACTACCTCTGAGTTTCCTATTATATGTCTCCATCACCTAAAAGATATGAATACATCTACATGGAAATACGGTAAGCAATTTAGAAACGAAACTGGTGACACCACCTTCGCTCCTTCCGATGCAATCTGAAGACCTACTTGTTCGAACAAGCCGGCCTGGCCTGATGGGTGATGGGTTTGGGTTTTATTATTGTTTTAATGTATTTTAACTTACTGTTGTAAGCTTTTGGGCACCCTGTTTAATCTCTTTTAATTTTTGTATTCTTGTACTTTTATATGTTTGCCGTGTTCACCGCCCTGAGTCCTTCGGGAGAAGGGCGGTATACAAATAAAATTATTATTATTATTATTATTATTATTATTATTATTATTATTATTATTATTATTATTATTATTATTATTATTATTATTATTATTATTATTATTATTATTATTATTATTATTATTATTATTATTATACTGCTTAGAAGCCCTGAAGACATTGCAGTGGGGTATAATTTCATTCATAAAAGCCATGAAGAGAAAGTAGTGTGACCAAGTTTCTGTAACATTAATACAAATACCAATATTAAAAACACCCAAGTGCAATTTTTCCCCCAAACATACTAACTAGCAACTAACTAATATACAGAGAGCACTGAAAGAGTGAGCAAGCAAAAGGAGTTGTAAGGGAGGACTTTGCCTAAGCAGGATCAAATTGCACACATAGGCAATAGGATCTGAAGGTAAAAAGCCAATTAGTAAATTAAACAGTAAGAATTGAGTCTCTGAAATGGGAAAGGGGGTGATAATATAGGCAGCTTGGAAGAAAATGAGAATTAAGAAGTGATAACAATATTCAGCTGAGAGGAAATGCTGTCGAAGAATTGAATGAGAAAGCTGGTAAAAACAATGGAACCAAAATGTGTCATTTAATCAAGGACTGTGGTGCTAAGATCCTGGATCCGGAAGGGAAGAGGAGGTTTTAAATTCCAAATGTTCTCAGGTTATTGTTGGGAGGCAGGATCAGGATTGTATATGATTAAATGAGTAACCATAGAAATCCAGATTCCATGTGTAATATTTTTACCAGGTAAAGGTGAAGTTTTCCCCTATCCAGTTGTGTACAATTCTAAGGGGGTGGTGCTCATCTCTGTTTCTTAGCTGAGGGAGCCAATGTTGTTCAGAGATGCTCCCGGGGTCATGTGGCCAGCATGACATCACCCCGCAGTGCAGAGCATGTGGCAAAACACGGAATGCTGTTACCTTCCCACCAAAGTGATACCTATTTATTTGCATTTGCATACTTTCAAACTACTAGGGGGGCAGGGAGCTGGGGTGGTGCTTAGGTCTCAAACCCAGGTTGTCATCTTTCCAGCTGACAAGTTCAGCTTCTTAACTACTGAGCCATTGCATCAATCTTTTTATTAAGATCAAGCAAATCAGCGCAAAAGAATCTCCAATTTCTCACATTTATGGCAGCCTTCCCCCTTGTATCATAAAGGATGCTGTAGAACTTGAAACATTTCACAGATTTCTTCTGGGCTGCTTGGTCTTGATAAAAATCCAACCCCATCATGAATGCGTGTGCACATGTGTCTCATATACACATGCGTGCACACAGACACAACAAATGATCAGAACACCTTTCTCCTTTTTATAGAATTTATTTTTCATAAGAGAGACATTAAAGTCTAGCTGCATATGGGCCCCTATATAACCTTGCCTTTCCAGCTGAGATCATGTTTTGGATAGAGCTCAGACTGAATGTCTGCAGGATACAGTCAAAAAAAGCAAGATGTAGCTGTGATAATGCAATCAAAGCTCTGCATGTTTTAGGTGCATCACGCAGGCAACACATGTGAAATACCGGGGGGGGGGAGGTGTAGAGATCAAATTAGCCACTATCTTAACCTTTTTTTTAATATGATGTAGAGTTACTTTTGGAGCATAAAGAGTCCCTTATAATCCAGAGAACTGAATTTGTGATAATTTTTTCTACACACTCCCATTTCAATCAGCAAACAGGAAAATCTTCCACTTTTTAGTTGCAGTTCTCATCAATTGGTTCCAGTGTTGGGTTCAATTATTGCACTATGCCCCAACCATAGTTTGTTGAACTATAAACTGAACTCACGTATTATATTCATCTATAAACTATAAATTACAAAGAACCAAAGCTGGGGTGAATAAAATGCCTTGCCAAAGCCTAACAATTCAACTCAGAGGGGTTTAATGTAGCTGCATCCTCCACAAGTCTTGTCCCCTTAGGGAAAATACTGCTAATCTTGCGGAAAATGGCGCCAAGGATTGAGCATCTCATCCATACACATAACTGCAAAAAAGAGGTTAATGTTGAAGCTCATTTCCTACAAATACTGCAAAAGTGAAACATGTTTGGCATCCAAGCCAACCCACAAAGAACTACTACATGCAGAAAGTTACACTCCTGCCAAACCTCATATTCAGACTAAAAAAACTATTAAAAATTGTCAAAAAAACCCCTCTTTTTTATTCCATGGTAGTCAAAAATGAGGAGTCTGGCAGCACCTTTTCTAACTAACAAAATATGGATTTGTGTGTGCGTGCATTCCTTTTCTTTCACACACAGGCACACGGTCAGTCAACAAATTATCACTACCAACATATATAAATACACACAAAAAAAACACATTTAAAATAAACTTGTCATATCTTACTTGAAATAGCACTTTATATTGTACTGGTGAATAGTCTGGGCTATTTCTCTGTCACTTCTTTGTTTTGATGGCCATTTCTGAAATGATCTGTTTTAAGTCTTGGTTTGACTTGGCTTTTGCTTCCTTTATAGTGTAATTCTCTGGATGTAGGCTTGTTCTTTACTCAAGGTGAATTCAACATTCCACCATTCCTTTTTTTTCTCCCCTTGCCTGTGACAAAAAACTTACTTTTCAGCTCTAGTTAACTTTAGTCCAGAAGATGATTTAGCATAGTCTAGAGGGAAATAGAATACTCCAATCCTAGAATGAAAATATATGTTCAACAGTCTATTCAAACACTTTGAAAATGGGTGTCACTGATATCTAATATTAGCAACAGAACATATGTTTGAGATACTATTATGATTAGTCACACCATAACAATCAAGCAGAAGTCACAAGTCCATCTGCTGAGTGCTTCTCAAGAACCTGGAATAGGCTGCTCTACTCCTTGAAGTTCAGATACATCTCAAGAGCCACTTCGTTGCAAGCCTTTGAAGTTTCTCCCTCTTCAAACTGACATTACTTAACATTGATGTTAGGTAATATCAAATTGCCACCATCTTTTCAGGTTTATGTCTACTCCCTCCCCCAATTATTTTGACTTCATACTTCAAGTGATTTCTACTTCATTCTAGACACAGATCTCAACACCAGCATAAAGAATAATTACAAAATAGGCCAAGAAGAAATGTCTATATTAATCAATACTCAGGTTGTATCTTGCTGTCAATGCATTCATTTATGCTTTGGAATGGTAGTATTAGAGAAGACTCGTGAAAATCCAATGGCTAGCCAAGAAAGCAAAGAAATGGATTATGAACCAAATCAGACATGTCAAACACAAGGCCCGGGGGCCGGATGCGGCCCACGAAGTGGTTTCATGTGGCCCGCAAAGCCATCCTGGAAACAGTGAGGGAACGGCCCCCACTGCCTTGGCCCTGGCCCAGAGACCCTCCTTCTGCCAGAGACCCTCAGATCTGTCCCACTCCTGCCCAGGCCCCCATAGGCACCCTTGATGCCAACCATGTAGAGCTGGCCATGCCCACCCAGTAGGCCATACACACTAGCCACGCCCACCCAGTAGGCCAGGCCACACCCACCCGGCCCCTTGAGGGCAACCGCAATGCTGATGCGGCCCTCAATGAAATTGAGTTTGACACCCCTGAACCAAATCGACCCAAATTTTTCAACTGAAGCACAAAGTGTCCTAATTTTGGACACATTGTGCAAAGACCTAGCTCTTCTGGGAAAAGGTGGGAGGAAAGAGATGAAGAGGATGACCACTAGCAAAGTAGATAAACTTAGTTACCATGGCAATGGATGCAGCATTGGAAAAAGGGCCACATTAAGGCAGATCATCGTGGAGAAAATCTATCTATATGGTCACTAAGAGTTAACACTGACCTGATGACTTGCAATAAATCAAAATAGTCTGCAACTTAAGAAGTACAGGTTGTCCTCAACTTACAATAGTTTGCCTAGTGACAATTCAAAGATACAACGGCACTGAAAAAAGTGACTTAACACCTTTTCTCACACTTATGACCATTGAGGCATCCCCGTGGTCATATGATTTATATTTGGATGCTTGACAACTGGTTCATATTTATGACATTTGCTGTGTCCTGAGGTCAGGTGATCCCCTTTTGTGACCTTCTGACAAGCGAAGTCAATGGGGAAGCCATTGACTTAACAACTGTGTTACAAACTTAACAAGTGCAGTGATTCACTTAATAACTGTGGCAAGAAAGGTCGCAAAATAGAGCAAAACTCACTTAACAAATTTCTCACTTGGCACTTTGAGGCTCAGTTATGGTTGTAAGTTGAGGACTACCTGTATTTAATCTTAACAGTATGTGAAAAACTAAGATTAGATATAAATGCAATAAAATAAAATAAAATAAATAAATAAATAAATAAATTCACTGGGAGCAAAACTGTCAAGCACACTAAGAGTTTGGACTTTAAAACAACATAAATACAGATAGCCCTCAACTTACAACTCTTCGTTTAGTAAACATTTGAAATTACAACGGCACTAAAAAAATGACATATGACTGTTTTTCACACTTAACAACTATTGCAGCATCCCCATGGTCATGTGATCAAAATTCAGACACTCGGCAATTGGTTCATATTCATGACAGTTGAGGTGTCCCAGGGTCATGAAGATCACCTTTTGTGACCTTCTGACAAAGTCAATGGAGAAGACAAACTCACTTAACAACCGTGTTACTAACTTAATATTGCAGTGATTCACATAGCAACTATGGCGAGAAAAGGTTATAACATGGGACAAAACTCACTTAACAACTGTCTCACTCACCGACAGAAATTTTGGGCTCAATTGTGATTAGATTAGATAAGCTTTATTGTCACTTTTTCCTAGTGGGCACAACGGCACACATTAAAAATGAAATTTAGTTGCTGGCTCTCAAAGTGTACACATACATAAGTCAAGGACCACCTGTGTTGCCTAGAATCACAAGCGACATCAAAGGTTCAGTGGTGGGATATCTCACATTACCTGACAGGAGAGTTGCATGGCCATTATCACAATTATTCCAAATCTGGCTGCCAAATATAACAATCCATATTTGTCTTGATATTTCATGTAGGGACAGGTTCAATGGCAACCCAACACTGCTTTAACTGCATTCCATTAATTTATATTGCCTTTAGAAAAAAAGGCAGGAGATTTATCAGTGAATTCTCACCAAAGTAGGTGATGGGACAAAATGATGGGATGGATTATTTCTTAAGCTTCTTTAGTTCATTTTATTTCACTGTATATTCATTCTTCTCAAGGTTCCAGAAAGGCAATCTCAGGAGCAAAAATGGAGCAGGATACAAGGTATGATCTTTTCTCGGTTACAAGAGATGCCAACATAAGTCTGAGTGAATCTCAAACTTAAAGCTTTGTCTGGAATCATAACTTTGAACAACGATGAGGAAAAGTGAAAGTAGGAAAGAGCGATGGAGTGAAAAACCTCAAATTTGTTTCCATGGCCAGAGAAGGAAAATCAAACAAACCAACCTGATGGTGACAAGCACAACCACAAAAAAACCTCTTCTGTACTTCACTTGTCCTTAAGGCTCCCACGTGCAACATCCTCGATTTTCATTGTAATCTGGTGGCTCTTTATGTGTGACTTATATGAAAAGAACCACATTGATTGAAATAGGTTTAACTCAGTAAAAAACCTATTCTGCTGAGATTGTCTGAGCTAGGTGATTTTATCAAGTTCTCTTTTGGTTCCATTTTCTCTCTCATCCCCATCCCCAAGGGAGGCGGCAGCCCAGCTTGCTGAGCAAATTGCCCTAAATTGAGTTCTTTCTCTGCCACAGACCAGCCTTGAAAACTTTATGCATTCTTTCCCTCCTTTTTTCTCCCTGAACACCCTCCGCGCCCCCCCCATTCCTTTTCCAATTAAAACGGAGAGGTTTGCACCGATACCTGCTCCAATTAAATGAATACTGCATTACCAGCCACACACTCCAGTTCGTTTGTTACCCTCCCTTCATTAATTTTACTCCTCTGAGGTTTCCTGGCTAGCTGCCAAGGACTTATGGCACACATTCAAAAATCTCGTACACTTGATCCCCTCAAAAATCATTCTTGGATTTAAGCGGCCGAGTCCTCAGACACAGGAGGAGAAACACGAGGAGGTGGTTCTGTGAGGAAGAGACCAAATGAAAGAATAAAGAAAAGTATTGAGGGGAAAGAAAAGGTTAAAAAGCTCCCACAACAAAAACAAAGTTAACAGAGGTTAAAGTTCTGGCTAATTGGTTTTCCTTCCTTTGATCCGAAGGGGTACAGTATTGTGTGCACCTGAAAGGTTTCCTGCCTGAAAGGGTTGCTGCTTTAGTTAGCAGCCACCTTGTGCCCACAGGAAATGCATCATCTTCTTAACACCTCAGGCAAATTGGCTATCAAATTACACCACAGCCAAGAAAAACCCAGGAAATCAGAGTCTTGAGCAGCTGCACTAAACTCTCTCACATGCATATCAAGAAAGAGCGAGAGATTCCCATCTAATTTTCCAACACAGCATAGCAGAGCATCAGCTCTTCTCATCTGACACTGGGAATAGCTAATACCGTGTCGAGCTGTCAGGAATGATAGCCATATTGTCAAGCCTGAAATAACAGAGAAAAGGCACCGTAGCCTTGGCGTTACCATTTCAAACAACAGGAAGAAGGCGGTGCGGGTAGAGGAACTTTCTGTCATAGAATAGTTAAATTTTCCATATTTATCAAGCAAAGATTTGTTGAACAGATATAACTAGGCATGTCTGTAGGCAGGCTGTACTAGTCCGTAATAGCATGATGTTAACAGCAGAAGAAATGTGCGTGACGGCAGGCCAAGGTAGGCATCTAAGAGAAATTTTTGCACGTGGATTTGGAGTCAATTATTTTTCTCTTTTCACTCTGTCTGGGAAGAAGAATTTTGTGGTTGGTTTCGGTGAAGCTATATGGGAAAAGAGTAGGTAAAGATGTCTTTGCAGTGTTTTCTGGTGGAGTGGTACGCAAAGGTACAATGCTTTAAGGACACATCCAAATGATTAGCCATTCCATCACCCAACTCTCTTCAAACCACAGTTAAAAATCAGCAAAGATTATATGGATTGTGCAGACAATTTCAGCATAGCAGTGTGTTCAAATGGACATGTATATTTGTTTAAGTGTCTACAGTACTCATACAGAACTGAATCAGTAGGAAGGTATCCTGTCTAGCCATGAGCACAGAGTTGTCTCAGCCAGTCGGCGATTGCTTCCTGGTCTGTAAGCAGTGGTGGGATTCAGCTGGTTCGCACCACTTTGGCAGAACCGGTAGCTAATTTTTTGTTGCCCAGGCCCAGAATGGACTTCCGGAAGCAGCATCCACACAGAGAACCAGTTGTTCACATATTTGAATCCCACCACTCTCTGTAAGTCATGTAATTTATTTATTATTAAACATGTATAATACCTGACTCTCGGCGACTATGGGCAGAGTGCTTCATCTTGTACCCTCAGTTTTCTGTTGAAAAATACATTCTTTTCCCCTCTATAAAGAGAGAAAAAAAGCAGGGTTGGGTGCTATATTTTGGCTCCTTTACTCTGCCCTGATGTTCAGGCATCATAGCAGGATACGAGGAGTTGAGAGGCAGGTTGACCCAGGCTTCTTCTACAGTGACCACACGCAACAAAATATGTTGCCTCTACAGCACGATTTGCCAAGTTTCCCACTTGATTTAAAAACAAAACAAAACAAAAGACTTGGGAGTGCAGAAGGAGGGAGCCAGGAGCTGGTGCACTTAATAAGCACCAGGCAACAGAATCATATGTTAAGAGCAGTGGATCAACTCACTCTGTGGTCAAATCTACAGCTCCATCTGGAAGACCTCAGGGTAGTCTGATGTTGCTCTAATTCATCCTGAAGACCTCCTCCTTAAATCAGCAGTTTACACTGGGAAGTACTAATGCAGCTGAATCTGCAACGAAAACTGCATTTGCCAAAAGATCATCAAGCAGGGGACTTGCAAACACCAAGAAAAAAAAGCGATGAATGGAAGACAGCAAGGGTTGTTAAAAATAGGTCATGACAGACTAATTTTATTCCCTTTTTTTTTTGAGAAAATGACCTGATTAGTAGCTAAAAGAATACTGTGGATGTAGTATACCTACATTTCATAAGACAAGCTGAGCACAACCACCTCCTTGATATCATGGAACAATGTGGGATGGATTGTCCCACTACCAGTTGAATTGGCACTTGGATGTACTGTATTAAATGTGGGGTCCTTAATGCACCTTAATGCTCAACATGTCTACATGTGGAGACGTATGCAGTGGAGTACCTCAGGGTTCTGCCCTGGGCTCAGTACTCTTCCAACATTTTTATAGATGATTTAGGTGAGGGCTAGAAGTCATGCTTAGCAAATTTACAAATGACATAAATCTGATTCCGGTTCAAAAGCATCTTAATAGTTTTGAACATTGGGTCTTTTAAAAAAAATGCAGTTCAATGGCAAGAAATATAGGACTCTGAACTTAGGAAAAATCAGATGTACTAAATAAGTAGTACCTGACTTAATAGTAATGGTTATGAGAAGGATCTTGGGTATCCTGGTAGACTACAGCTTACTCATGATCCAGAGAAGGGCTAAAGCTGTCAAAATTACCTGGTCCCGTAGGCACACACATGCACAAACCGTACACTTGCACATCCTCACACACCCTCTGCCATCTGGCAGCAGCCACTCCAAGTCCACTGCACTTGCACCAGCCACTGCACATATCCTTGCTTCTTCTCCCACTTTGACAGCAGGCCAGCCTGTCTGCTGGCCTGCTTGGAAGACACTTGGGATTTGCCATTTCTTGCCAGGTTCCCCATTGATGATGGAGTGAGATGTTATGCTTACAACTACATTATTTAGTGATGGAAATTCCAGTCCCAACTACCACCATAATTTGAGGACTACCTATGTCAAGATTAGAGGAACTGATTGTTCCACTATGTGATCTCCTGGTCAGACTACATCTGAATTACTATATCCAATTTTGATTGCCACATTGCAAGAAAAATGCTGAGGAGACCTTTAAGAAGTGCCTAGAGACCCACTTGTCCGGAATGATACAAGGCAGTGGTGGTGAACCTATGGCACGCGTGCGCACTCAGAGCCCTCTCTGTGGGCACGTGAGCCATTGCCCCAGCCCCACCTCCCACTACGGCCCCCTCCTCACCAGCATCCTCCTGGAGGAGAGTCAACCCCGGGCATGGCCTGTGCAGAACAGCACAGCCAAGGACACGGCAGCCGGGCAGCAGGGACAACACTCCGCCCTTGCACCCCATCGTGCACAGATGCTGCAGGGCATGGGCGGACGGCATGGCCGCCATGGTGCTGCTGGACTGCCTGGGCTATCTGCTGCAGCAGGCTGTGGAGGCAGTGGGTGGCCCTGCGTGTGGGCGGGGTGGGGGACAGGGTGGGGGCAGGGCAGTTTTTGGGCACTCGGTCTCTAAATGGTTCACCATCACTGATATAGGGTCTCCTGCTTGAACAAGGAGTTGGACTTCCAAGGTCCCTTCCAACTCTGTTATTCTCTTATTCTGAATTGAATAAAGTGCAAAGAAGAGAAACAAAGAAAGTGAGGGGCTTAGAGATTAAGTGCTATGAAGAACATTTAAAGGAAGTGAGCAGGTTTAACCTAAAGAATAGAATGTTAACAGAAAGCATGATCACAGTCTTCCAATATTTGAAGGATATCACAAGGAAGAGAGTTCCCATGATTAGGACAGAAACCAAGAGATGGAAACTTTAGAGGAAGAGATCCCAGTCTGAAATAAGGAATAATACCAACCCTATGAGTCTATAAAAAGTTTTATTTTTAGAGAGTGAGAGAGCAATTATTTACAAAAGAATCACAGTATAGATCAGGGGTCTTCAAACCTGGCCCTTTTATGACTTGTGGACTTCAGCTCCCAGAATTCCTCAGCCAGGCACCCTGGCTGAGGAATTCTGGGAGTTAAAGTCCACAAGTCATAAAAGGGCCAAGTTTGAAGACCCCTGGTATAGATCCTTGGACAGAATAGGAAACACACAATATCCTAACACAAGTGTAGTTGGTGGCATTAAATCAGGAGTTCCATCTTCACAGCATTCAGCTTAACAAGTCATTTAAACATCAAGACAGAAATGCCAGCAAGAGCATTAGAACTACCAATTGAACACAAAGGGAAAAGTCAGTATCGGGAAAGAGATTTGGGGAACCTTGAGATCATTGCCATAGCTTTACTAGAGTAAAGGATGAAATATAGCTGATCAGGTAGAAAGCTTTGCTCATGTTAAGTTAGCATTTTATATTTGATCATTCTTGCACTTACAAATTTGCCTAAAAACATTTTGAAGAATGGTTTGCATTCCCATTATATTGGCTGAAAATTAATGCTTAACACTATCTCATCAGTGGATCCATAAGTCAGATATACAACATAGCCCTTTCAGTGTCAGATTTAGTCTGGAAGCACACTACTGAATTAAAGCAATTAGCAGAAAATGCTTTCTCTGGACCACACCATTTTGCTAGTTTGAAAGCTTCAAGGTGTACCTTGTGTGTCTGCATGCCAAAAAGAAACCATGTGAGGGAGGGAAAGGGTTTCCCTGCATTTAAGAAAGTATCGTGAGGATCCTAGCATAATAATTTTCTTATATATAGGCTAGTTGTTCTTCCCACAATCAGAGAGATAAAGGCCAGGAAAAGCTTTATTACTCCTTTATTCTAAGTGTATAGACTGGGTCTCTGACAGGCTATTCAAATATAATGCTTAATTATAACTAAGTCTTAAACATTAAGAATAGGGAAAGGCCTTTCTGACAGAATGAATGGTCCATATTTATATCTTAATGCAAAACATCTGCGGTTCTCAATGACAGAGGAATGACAAAGGTCACTGAGGTTCACAAGAAAGAAAGACAAAGCACAGCTTCAAAACACCCAAAAGACATTTCATCAAACCAGTTCTGCAAATGTAGGCTGTGGCGTGAGACCTCTTTAAAAGCAAAACACATTAAAAGATATCAGAATGGAAGAAACTTTCATCTGTGGTAAAACAGCATGGGAGAAATGAAAAGAGGGGGAAAGTTTTGTTTGACTCACCAAAGAGATCCATTTGAGAGATTCAGGATGAAATTTCAAACACTTTGCCTAAAGAAGAGAATATTTATAGCTCAGGGTTTGAACTGACCCCAATTTGCCTAAACCTAACAAACTAGAAACGTGAAGGCAAATAACAGTAAGGCCTGAAGTTACTGCAAATAATTTAATTATCAGGAATATCTTCAGTCAAGGCAGGGCAAAGCAATTATGAAAGTTCATCCAAAATGAAAGCTCTTATTAACCAGAGAAGGGTACCTCTGTGATTCAAAAATCCATATAAGTAGTGTTGAACAACTATGTGTGAAAACACAATATTTACTGTTAAACACAAATTCATTAACCGCATTCCAAACTCTTTAGATCTGCATGCCCTATGTTGGGTTCGTAAAGTGGAATAATGTTTTATGGGACTTGATAATATCTCTTGAAAAAGTTATTGATTACCAATGATATCTCATTCTTTTGCAGTAATTAGCTTTCTTCATGGTACCATAGATGCACATCAACATCAGAAACAAGTATGTATTTCCAAAGGTTTCAACTATCTTAAACATGTTTTCAGAGGGGAAAAAGCCTAATCCTTGCATTTCAAAATGCGTTATCAGTGTATTAATTCAGAAAGGAAACTCAATCAGTTTCACAACCGTGTACAGTAAAAGCAGACCTTGTTTAAAGACTGTCTTGTTTAGTAATCAATTGCAGTTACAACAGTGAGGAAAAAATAACTTTACAACCAATAATTTCATTTATGACTGTTGCAAAACAAAGGAAAACTGAAGTAATATCATAAGTACAGTCACTGTAGGAAGAGCCATGACAAAAAAAATAAATCAGGAGGAATCTGGTAGCACCTTTTCTGACTAACAAATGTTACTAAAAAGGCATATGGTTTTATGAGCTGCAGCTGACAAAAGCTTGTGCCTTTTAATAATATTTGTTAGTTGGAAAACACACTATCAGATTCCACATCTTTTTTCGAGGTATCTTCTCTCTTTAAGACCCTGTCTTATACTATAGTATAAGTCCTTTTATTCGGGCTTTGAAGATTCTGTGGATGTTTGAACTGTGCCTTTTAAAACAGCATTTTTAGTCTTTTCATGGTGGTGATTTCATGGACTGCATAATGAGTTCAATTTTTTTCCCTCCTTTAAGTCTTTCTTCTGTGTATCTGTCTTGACTATATTCAGAAATTAAAAAGGACGGACCCTGGTTAGCACTTAGATGGGAAAGCATTTGGGGATCCCAGAGCATTTGTCAGGATAGGAAGCTAGAAAAAAATTATCTTGGAAGAATGCTATAGCCAAGCACTTTTCTAATTCTGTCAAGAAAACTGCATGAATGCAATCACCATGATCCATAGGCACCTTCACCTTCACCTCCATTGTGAATACTGGAAAGAAAACCATTGTGCAAACCTTGGTAGCATTCCTTTAACTTAATAATAATATAATGTTTCATATTTTAATTAACTGTGAAATGTTTCATATTTTAATTAACTGTGTTTTTTGCTTTTTGCATCATTCCCCCAAAACAATAAATCACTCAAGCAGACTAGGTCAGTGTTAAAACTACCAAACCAAACACAGTGTTAAAACTAAGCAACCTTGCACACATACGGTTGCTAGATCTTAAGCTCCCTCGGCTATAGGTGTTGCATGACTGCAGCCATTAAGTCCCACGTAGTGAGCAAACCTCACACAGGAAAGTCTCTGCTCCTCGCACAATGCATTCTTATAGCCGTGATTCAGTTGCATCTATCATAACTGAAAAGCTAGAAAGAGAAATGAATAAAATGGTGTCGCTGGTATCCATTCAGGAGGTGGCTCCTCACACAAAACAAAGATGGTTGGAAAACATGGGGTCTTTTGTTTTATTCCCCAAGCACTAACACTGAACTATACAAATGTGATAAATCTATGCAAATATTTCCAATATGAAACTTTTTTTCCCCCGAGAGAAGGTGAATTAAGATAAGCAGAGAGGGAATAGTGGTGGGTGGGAACTTTTGTCTTTAGCCCGTCCAATAATTTCCTGTTATAAATGCACAATGTTTACTGTAATTCAAAGAAACATCATTGTGAAGTATGAGGGTGGCTTTCCAGAGACTGCAGCTGCAGACAAGATCCTGGGTGAAAAATTTTCTGTGCCAGATGAGAAAAAAATTGCAATAATTTCCTATAACATGCCGAGGCTTTTTAGCACCTTTATTGCCAAAGCAATACTAAACAACCATGCTTGCCTTATAATAGCATTTCTGTAATGGTATTTTATAACAGAAAGGCTATTATTACAGAAATTGTATTATAATAGCAGCATTATTATTGCAGAGTCTCTTCTATAACAGAAGCACTGAAAATGCCCATTTGTATCGCAGAAGATGAAGGTAAACTTTATGGTTCCATCGTGTTATAAATCTCTTTGCTCTTCTGATTAATATGACAGGCTCGGCAATCATTTCCTCCCAAACTCGAATACATGATCAAAAATGACCAAGAAGTAGTTCCACTCGGAAGTATTTTAAGGCTGTGTTCCTAGACAGAGATCTGAAAGGAGATCCTGCTGATTTCATTTGTGCTTGCTTCTTGGTAGGCATGAATAGGATTGTATTGCAAAATCCTTGTTTATATTTGCATTAATCAAAACCTAAACCACAGTAATGTGTCAGCCCCAACAGGTAGGCCAGACCAGGAAATCAATTTCACACAAAGGCTAAAACTATTTTTATTGAGTTTGGCTATCGTCTTGCACAGTGCTTTTTTTGTAAAAGAAAAAGGTGCCGGAACTCACACATGTCATACAACCCACCATGCCTACCCTACAAGGCTCCATCCAAAAAAGGTGCCGTAACTCCGTTCTGGGCGTTCTATGAGAAAAAAAGCCCTGGTCTTGCAAGCCTGATTGTGCTGTGCATCTTCCTCTTCCTTATAATCCAGTGAATTAGGCCAGGGCTTTTCAACCTTTTCACCCATTGTACCACTTTTAGGATATGGCAACATCCAAGTACCACCAGTCACCTAGCAAGGTGTCAAAAACTTGATTGGCAGTGGGGGTGGGGTGGGGGGTCCTTTGGTTTTTATTCCCCCTCCCTCTGTTGGGTGGTTGCAGCAGGTTTTGGTCTCTTCACATGACCCTGGGACACTGTGACTGTCATAAATTTGAATCCGTTGCCACGCATCTGAATGTAAATCACAAGACCTTGGAGATGCAGCAACATTCCAGCTGATCACTGCTTCTTCTGGGCTCAGCAGAAGCGCCAGGATCAATGCCAAGCTCCAGCTGGAGCCTGGTGCTGATCCTGGCACTTCCGCTGAGCCCTGACAGCCCTGCATCTCCAGCCATCTCTCACTCAGGCTTGTGTGGTGCTGCCACCGGTTCAGCTCATTCCCCTCCCCTACCACTTTTCTAGGATGGTCATGTACCACCTGCCAGGTGCCATTGTACCACAGGTGGTACCTGTACCACTGGTTGAAAAGCCCTGAATTAGGCCACTTCTGAATATTACTGTCTTGGTCTGAACTTCAAAAATGTTTCAGCCCCTTTTGCTTTACGTAATAGTTCCTGCATATCTCTGTCAAGGTTATCTTCCTTACTATCTACACAAGGCCCATGGCTGGGGGGGTTGAATAACAAAAGCAATGCCAGGATGCAAGCTTTGTACCTTTGTTTACATGTATGATGATATCACATGCACATACAAAAGCAGAGCATGATACCACGTTTCTCATTCTAGTCAAATCAACAAGCTCTGGTGGATGTCCATGCTAGATGAGAATATTTTAACAGTATTTTTTTTAGCTCCAAAATAAATGGACATTCTGAGCAAGCCATAGTCATCTCCTCTATATTATACTGGTGGCCAAAATTAGGCATTAGCAAGAGTTTGTCTTTTTCTATTCTTTAAACTTTAGTTCAGGAGATCCATCCATCATTATGGTTCATTCATAACCTTTCAAAGCTGGCTATGGCTTCTTTGACCTTTCATGCGTATTATAGGACGATATGGTTTGTTCCTTGAACAAATCCCAACTGGTTGGGTTTTGCTTGGACCACTAAACCATAAATCATGGTTTTTCTCCTTTTATTTATATATCACTCTTCCGCCCAAAGGAGAAAGTAATCACAATGGCTTTGATAATATATCTCAAAATGCCAAAGGCAAACAAATTGCACTGTGGTTGAGTATTATGTGCACAAAACTAGCATCTTGTACCACCCAAGTGCTCCTGAAGAGTAATTTCTTCTATAGTTTTCTAGTCTCCTTTTCTCTAATGTTTAATTTCTACCACAAGGGCCTTTAATTTTATTTTGGTATGGGTTTTATACTTCTTTGAACCAAAACTTAAAAGCTCCTCGCCAAGACACAAGGAATTGAAGGCATACATTTTCATTAGATGCAGTGATAAAATGGTTCTGACAAAATGATAGCTCACTGTGTCAATATTACTTACTTCTAGAATACACTAAAAATGACTACAATATGCTTTTTAAAAAAAAATGAGAAAATGTAACACTGAATACTGTAAAATGATTTAGCAAAACTCTTATATCCATATCAGCTACATTAATAGACATTTCACCCCTCATTCAATAAAATACATATTGCTTTATACCAACCTAAAGAGTACCTACCAGAATTTCCCTATATATGTAGAAAATGAATTAGTAAATTTAAGCCTATAAAATCCAACTGTTTTTATTAAAGTTATCATGTATTACCTTCAGTACTTTAATTCCAGTGAAAGATAAAAGAAGAAAAAAGAAACTAAGAACCAAAGCTAGCAGCGTTTTAACATTAAAATAAAATTTTATATACTTCTAAGTTGATGCAATCAGATTATAGCATCTGGTTAGGATACAGCCTATGAAACAGTAAAGTGTGGAAATTCAATAAACTCATATCTTCTTCAGGCAATTCTACATATTTTTCAAACTATCATGAGGAATTTCTGTGTGTTTGCATAAAATAAACTTCTTGTATTGATTTCAAGCAGCAGGCTTAAATTTCCTTTCTTATCTGTAGTGAAAAAGTATTAGAAATCTTAACAGTAATTACAAATGAAAATTAAGAATTGCTTGTTTTCCAGTTTTAACAAATGTGACAACTGCACAGCACAAATCATTTTCTAAAATGATTTCATGAGAGGAGCAGTGACATGTTGTTGAATTTCTAATTGGATCCCTAAATGACCTTTGCTTTTTGGGTAAAGGTAACTTCAGTAATTATTCGAAGTATCATTAACTCCAACTTTTATGGGGGGGAAAAATAAGGATACTTCTCTGCATCATGAAAAAGGGGAAATATGAGATCTGCCACCTCAAGTTGAGATACGAGAGACTATGACAGGGGTAGGCAACCTCGGCTCTTTTATGACTCATGGACTTCAACTTCCAGAATTCCTGAGCCAGCATGGCTGGCTCAGGAATTCTGGAAGTTGAAGTCCATGAGTCATAAAAGAGCCGAGGTTGCCTACCCCTGGACTATGATAAAGCCAACAAAATTCAGATTTAAAAGAGCCTTGGTGGAGCAGTGGGCTAATGCCTCCTTAAGTAACACCAGCTGCCTGCAATTAGTGCAGGTTCGAGTCCCACCAGGCTCAAGGTTGACTCAGCCTTCCATCCTTCCGAGGTAGGTAAAATGAGGACCCAGATTGTTGGGGGCAATTAAGCTGACTTTGTAATAATGCCACTTGGGGTGTGTGTGAAAGCCCTAATAAGCAGGCATATACATAGAATGAAGGCTACTGCTAAGCTTGTAAGCCGCCCTGAGTCTTCGGAGAAGGGCGGGATATAAATGGAATTAAAATTAAAAAAAATAAAAAAATAAAAGTTCTGAAGTAATCTATAGGTAGTCCTCGACGTATGAGCAGAACTGAGCCCAAACATTTCTCTTGTTAAGTGAAACATTTGTTAAGTGATCTTGGTACCATTTTACGATTTTTCTTGCCACAGTTATTAAGTGAATCACTGAAGTGGTTGTGTTAGTAAGACAGTTGTTAAGTGAATCTGGCTTCCCCATTGACTTTGCTTGTCAGAAGGTCATAGAAGGTGATCACGTGACCTTGGGACACAGCAATGGTCATAAAATATGAGTCAGTTCCCAAGCATCTGAATTTTGATCACATGACCCTGGGGATGCTGCAACCATCCTAAGTGTGAAAAATGGTCACAAGTCACTTTTTTCCAATCCTGTTGTAACTTCAAATGGTGACTAAATGAACTATTGTGAGTCAAGGACTACCTGTACAGAATTCAACTGCATATAAACAAAGTTTGCTCTAGATCAGGGGTATCAAAGGGCCGGCCCGTGGGCCAGTTGCATTGTGTGGTGGCCACACCCACGCTAGCTCTGGCAATGCGAAAAATGTCGTGATATGCCGTGACACATCATGTGACACATCAAGTTTGACACCCATGCTTTAGATGGAAAAAGCAACAGAATGAGATTGGGCAATTAATGGTCTATAGGTCACTTGCAAGTCCAAGAATCCTTGTATTGTAGTTCCTGGTTGCAAAAAATGAACAAATTTATTGTATCAGGTTTGCATGTGTGTGTTGCATTTCTCTGTGTGACTGGACCCTGATTAATCAATTTCTTCTTCATTTTCATTCATGCAGAATATCTTTCATACATCCGCTAGAAAAAATTAGGAAACATCCTAATGCCAATGATTTGACCAGAGTCAGCATCAGTTTATAGCCTTTGAAATGACTAATTTGATGGCATTAATATATATATATTTATTTATGTATTTATCAGTAAAAACTAGCCAAGCCCCACTGCATTTTATTATCTTCTGGAAATAATTTCTCAATGTGTATTTCAATTCTGGTGGGTTGTTTTTATCAATATCTTCCAATGGCAGTAACAAATTTGTGAGTCATCTCTTGAGTTTCTGTACAGCGATGGTAAAAGCAGCTTATGTTAAACTGTAATTAGATGTTATAGTTAATGCAGTATCATAGCAAGTTCTGGCAACTCAAAAAAAAGTTGCAGCAAGCAATTCTCTTATTCAACTTTCAAATTTTAAAAGCAAGATACAGGGAGAATAGTGATACTATTTCACTGGACTAAAATGTTTTTCATTCTTAGTCAAGTTGCCTACACACCAATAAAGATTTGCAATTAAAAACAACAACTTGCAATACTCATAACCTGCCATTTTTAGCACTTTGCTGAAATAATTTATCCAGCAGCCAAGCAGTACATTTTTAATTTCACCAAGGGTGGAAGGTTTCCTGAAAAGTTTACTAATCAAAAATATTAAGAAAGAGAAACAACGAGAGCGTGAAAAAGAAATATTTGTTGATGATAAAACTTGACAGTTTGCATGAAACGTAAGCAGGGTTGAAAGTAATAAATGAAGCCAATTAGTTGACCAACGGACAACGACACACCTTTCTGAATCAGAGCGATAATTCTGAGCAATAAGGAGAATATGAGAATTGTGAAGTGGTAATAGCTTGTAATTTAGAAAACAAAAATTAAGGGATGGGATGAAGTTGAGATGAAGCCAAATATGAAATATAAAATCATGTAAATACATTCAGATTAGTATTTGTCACCCATATCCATCTCCAAGTCTTAAAGATCTGAGTCAAGGATACACACACAAGCTCTGAGTGTACAATGACTCCAATATAAGAGAATATATTTAGCTTGGGGTTGAACTTTGGAGATTTTGATGTTTTTTGAGCTTGGTTGTTTGCTTGCAGACATTTCACTACCCAACTAGGTAATATAATCAGTGCCAATGAATGTGTGGTTTGTTCCCTATTCATATACAGTATTTGCCCTTGCAATGTTGGTGTGGTTTTCTCTTTGGTACTTCCTTAATTAGGATTCTTGTTTTCTGCTTGGTTGCTCGCTTGGTATTAATTCCTGGTTATCCTGGTTCTAATTGCAGGACAGGGTATGTTCTGATCTTTTTGCTTCCTTCTTAGCTTTTTATTGTCTCTTTTGAATAGTATACTAAGGTAGTTTATTTCTGTGTTTATCAATAACAAATATTCTCTACTTCCTTCTCTTTGACCTCAACTTTTCACAGCCAGATAAGTCTTCAATAGCAGAAATATTATTTAACATGACTTTCGAAACATTTTGAAACCGCATCTTAATGTTATGATACACTACCATGTCTATTCACGTGTCATTATATGCAGGGCTGGTTTTGGAAGATCCTTGGAAAAAGATGCCTTCTAAGGCCTTAACTGTTTTTTTTCTCATTGATCCCCTTACTCATTTCCTTGATCTCTTACTTTCTGCACTAAACTACACAATGTTCAACAGGAAAATACAAGGCAAATGATAAAAGACACAGAAGATCATTATGAAAAGGCAAGCTTCTTTATCTTATCCCATGAAAGCTTTTACAAAGAAAATCACAAAAGACTTTGCAAGGCTTGTGAAAGAGTTGCTTTGCAAACTGCCTACCTCTGAAGCATTAAAACAACTGTGTCTTTTACCAAACTGACACATGGCCAGCCCTCTTGCTGCTTGCAGAAGTGTTGCTTGTACATGTGCAGACATGTGCAAATAACCAAGATGGCGCAAGAGCTTTGCAAAAGTCACAAATATTTGATTTTTTTTTCATACTAATGCACTTTGCAAAGCATCTTATTTAATCCTTTCCAAAGTCCAGTCCTAGGAGTAAATGAGAATATATCCAGAGAGAGAGAAACATGCCTCAAAGGTTTCATAAACTAATCAACGCACACTATGCTTCTTACTTACTAAATCTGTGATGCTAACAGATTATGATGTATGTATTTATTGCCATATCCTGGAATGCTAGAAAATTAAAAAGAAATGAAGCTGTAAATGAAAAGGCTGCTATAGATTGATTTCTTAGAAGTGATGTATGTGATGGAAGTGATTAGCTTTAACTGATCTTCTTAAGGAACGTAGAAGAATAATTCATTATAATGGCTCAGAAGTGCAATTAGTGAACTATAGTGTAGATAGCGTGGCTGTTCATAGATCTGCCCATAAGAGTAATTATATTTTGAAAAGTACTTAGTGAAAAATTGATTGAATTGCTCTTATGGGCATAGATAATAGAGATAAAATGTGTAAACAAAATTTGCTATTAATATGTTGTATGTCCAATTTATGTTATGTTTGATGAAACATTTCCATAATGAGTAATCACTTCTGTGGTAGAATTTTAAGCAATCTGGCTTGTCTAAGGTAGCTATTGTCATATTGTCATCTCAAAACTTTACTATGCCAAATGCATTTATATGATACTGTCTATTACCCAGTCATAAAATACACTGGTTGGATTCCCACTAAAGGTAGAAATCTTGCCATTTTGGCAACCCTGGGATTCTCAGTTTCCTAAGTAGATATATTTCATTAAATAATAAAATTATCTACTTCCTATTCAAAAAATGTCCTGTGTTGAAATCAAGTTAGAATAATTAGCTTGAAAAAATGTTGAGGGCTCAGATTTAATCTAGATGTGGTATTCACCTACTATTCAAAAAAATGACAAGAATGGGTTTTTAAAAATTAAGAATAAATTCAAAATCAAAGTGACATTCAGTACAACCAGAACTTAATGGCAACCAGCTTTAAAATATATATTTTTAATAATTATAAAGGTTTGAAATTAAAAAGTCCCAGTAAAAAAATCATGCTAAATGTAATGCTTAAAATAAGCTTTTAATGCTTCAGCATTAAAATTCATTTATTGCTAAAGAGAGAGCACAATTTTACAAGCAGCCAAAAAAGTCACAAAATAGAAAAACCTTTTTAAATCATTGCCCTTATTTCTCCAAGCAGGTTTTAAGGTTATGTAAAATTTTTAAATCAATACAATATTCAATAATAACACAGAACTAAAAGTGGGGGGGGGAAGCAGAAGAAAAAGTACAGTCATAAGGTCAGCAGAAAATAAATGTTCTCCAGTTGGTAGATCTCAGAACACAAACAAACTTTTGTCTCTTCTTTCCACCTCTTGAAATTCATTGGAAAACATGAATAAAACTATATTACTTTAAGGAAACCAAGATCATGGCATCTGGCCCTCTCTTATTCCTGGCAAATAGATGGGGAAGAAATGGAGGTAGTGACAGATTTTATTTTCCTGGGCTCCAAGATCACCACAGATGGGGACTGCAGCCAAGAAATTAAAAGACGCTTGCTCCTGGGGAGGAAAGCTATGGCAAATCTAGACAGCACACTAAAAAGCAGAGACATCACCCTGCCAACAAAAGTGCAAATAGTCAAGGCCATGGTTTTCCCAGTTGCAATGTATGGCTGTGAAAGTTGGAAAGGCTGAACGCCAAAGAATTGAGGCCTTTGAACTATGGTGCTGGAGAAGCCTCCCATGAGTCCCTTGGACTGCAAGACATTCAAACTGGTTAGTCCTAGAGGAGATTAACCCTGACTGCTCTTTAGAAGGCCATATCCTGAAACTGAAACAAACCTCATAGCTCACAAAAGTCCACCAGCACATCCTCATAACTATATTGCACTACTATTCACTGTCTGTTCAAACAGTGCTTCAAGGTAGCTGAGAGCAGTGGTAGGATTCAAATATGTGAACAACTGCTTCTCTGTGTGGATGCTGCTTCCGGAGGTCCATTCTGGGCCTAGGCAACAAAAAATTAGCTACCAGTTCTGCCGAAGTGGTGCGAACCAGCTGAATCCCATCACTGGTTGAGAGGTTCTTGGAACTGTGTTAGCATTTTAGGATTCTGAAGAATTGGAAAGAGTGCAGAGAAAAGCCACAAAGATGGCAAGGGGCTTGGAGGTAAATCTTATGAAAGACAATTAAAAGAATTGGGTATGTTTAACCTAAAGAAGGCTAAGGGGAAACGTGGTAGAGTTTTACCATACTAGGTTGTCACAGAGAAGAGGGTGTGGATTTTTTTCCACAGTGCCTGAGGACAGAACACAAACCAATGGCCAGAAGCTTTACAAATAGTTAAAAAACCAAAAACCGTGTGTGTGTGTGTGTGTGTGATTTCCTGACTGTACGTGCTATTAGATAGTGAATAGCATTCATCCTGAAAACATGGGTCATTGTAGATTTTTAGACAAAACTTGGACAGCTCTTTGTTTAGGATGGTTGGAGGATTCCTGCTCTGGGCAGAAAGACTAAAAGATCTTTATGGTTGACCAAGAAGTCATATCATCTTCTCAGGGAATCCTAGACTGGCCAAAGGAACTCCACATCATAAACGAGAGGTCTCGGGGTCGATCTCTGCCCACCCGCCAACACCGACTGCGAACGTTCCAGAAGGTAGGAGGAGAACCACTGAAAAACAGTGCCTCCCACTCCCAACCTCCTGAGACACCGCAGTAAGATACCATGGTCGATGGTATCAAAAGCCGCTGAGAGGTCTAATAGGACTAGGACAGAGGAACAACCCCTGTCCCGAGCTCGCCAGAGATCATTCATCAGAGCGACCAATGTCGTCTCCGTGCTGTGTCCGGGCCTGAAACCCGATTGGTACGGGTCTAGATAATCAGCGTCTTCCAGGAACAGAGGAAGTTGATGTGCCACTACGCTCTCAACAACCTTCGCAAGAAAGCGAAGGTTGGAGACCGGGCAAAAGTTGTTTAAAACAGCTGGGTCCAGGACAGGCTTTTTGAGGAGGGGTCTCACTACCGCTTCTTTCAAGGCGGTGGGAAAACTGCCCTCTTTCAATGAAGCAGTTATCACTGCATGGATCCAGCCTCGTGTCCCATCCCAAGCCGCATAAACCAGCCAGGAGAGGCACGGGTCCAATAAGGACGTAGTGGAGCTCAGTTTCCTCATGATCTTGTCTACCTCGTCCAGAGTCACAGGATCGAACTCTTCCCAAATAACATCAACAAGACTGTCCATGTTCTCATCGTCAGATTCTGCCCAGTCGGAATCCAAACCGGTCCGGATCCGAGCGATTTTGTCCAGCAGATTTTAATTTAATTTAATTTAATTTATTAATATTTGTATACCGCCCTTCTCCCGAAGGACTCAGGGCGGTGTACAGGGCAAGAATAAAACACAAAGCTACAAAAATTAAAAAGTAATTAAATACATGCCCAACAATAAATAC
Source organism: Vipera berus (assembly GCF_964194415.1). Lineage (NCBI taxonomy): Eukaryota > Metazoa > Chordata > Lepidosauria > Squamata > Viperidae > Vipera > Vipera berus. Next base: position 247,937,650 of record NC_138202.1, on the reverse strand, counting down.
ATTAATAAAACCCCAATAAAGTGATAGTAAAAACCCCACCAATCCCCCCTCAGGCCAGGCCGGCTTGTTCGAACAGGTATGTTTTCAGATCGCGGCGAAAGGAGCGAAGATCGGGCGCCGTCCGGAGCTCAACCGGTAACTGGTTCCATAGCTCCGGGGCGCCCACAGAGAAAGACCTCCCCCTGGGGGCCACCAATCTACATTCTCTGACCGGTGGCACCCTGAGGAGGCCCTCTCTGTGGGAACGCACAGGGCGGAGGGAAGTTGACGCCGGCAGCAGGTGTTCCCTGAGGTACTCCGGACCCCTGCCATGTAGGGCTTTAAACACCATGACTAGTACCTTGAATCTCACCCGGAAGACAACTGGCAACCAATGCAGCTCACGGAGCAGAGGTGTAACATGGGAGTATCGGGAAACTCCCAACACAACTCTCGCGGCTGCATTCTGTGCCAGTTGGAGCTTCCGGGTAGTCCTCAAGGGCAGCCCCATGTAGAGAGCGTTGCAGTAGTCTAGTCGAGAGGTCACGAGCGCGTGAGTGACTGTGCATAGATCATCCCGGCTTAGATAGGGCCGCAACTGGCGCACCAGGCGAACCTGGGCGAAAGCCCCCCTAGTCACAGCTCCTATGTGATCTTCCAGAGTGAGCCGTGAATCCAGGAGGACTCCCAAGTTGCGAGCCCTATCTACGGGGGGTAATAATTCGCCCCCCATAGAAAGAGATGGAATGTCCGAATAAACCCGGGATGAAGGTATGCAAAGCCACTCAGTCTTGTCGGGGTTGAGTTGAAGTCTGTTCCTCCCCATCCAGACCCGAACCGCCTCCAGGCAACGGGACATCACGGTGAGGGCATCACTGGGGTGGTTTGGGGTCGAAAAGAAAAGCTGGGTATCATCAGCATACTGATGATACCCAACTCCAAAACCACGAATGATCTCACCCAGCGGTTTCATATAATTGTTGAACAGGAGAGGCGAGAGGACCGACCCCTGAGGAACTCCACAAATGAGAGACCTCGCGGTCGACCTCTGCCCTCCTGCCAACACCGACTGCGAGCGTCCCTGGAGATAGGAGGAGAACCACTGTAAAACCGTGCCTCCCTAAATTCCTCAGCACGACCCTCCAAGGGATCCTCCCTCACCTCTTGATTAAGGAGGGAGCGGGTCACCCTAAACAGGGCGGTCGGGCGATTATCTGCGGATGCGATAAGGGTAGCAAAGTAATTAGACCTTGCCCTCCTCAACGCCGCGAGATAAGACCTCGTAAAGGACCTTAGTCGCGATCAGTCGGATTCGGATCGGCTGGATCTCCAACAGCTCTCTAGGCCCCGTCTCCGACGTTTCATCTCCTGGAGCTCCGTAGAAAACCATGGAGCCCACTGGGATCTGCACCGGGTCAGGGGCCGCATGGGTACAACTCGGTCGAGTGCTTCCGTGGCTGCCTTTTCCCAGGCTTCCACCATGGCATCGGCCGAGCTATGAGCAAAGGAGGCAGGTGGGGACCCAAGCGCTGTTTGGAACCGCTCAGGGTCCATTAGGCGTCTGGGGCGGTACCATCTCGTTGGTTCAGTAACCCCACGACGGGGAGTGGTAAAACGGAAGGTCAGCCGCAGGAGATGATGATCAGTCCATGACAGGGGTGTTGTCAAGCCCTACGGGCTCGACACCACAGAGGGAACCACAGAGGGAACCAGGGGAGCACAACCGGCAGCACCCGCGTAGCTCCGAAGGCCCAGCTGCTCTCGCTCTCACCAGCTGAACGGCGGGCAAACGCCGGACCCACGGTCGCACCATCAGCTGAGAGGCGGCCGGAGACAGCTGCGAGCAGCCACGGAGAACCCGCCTCGGCACGGACAGCTGGGAGGTGGCTGGAAACGGCTGCCGGCGGTCGCGCGGCTCGATCAGCTGGGAGGCGGCCAGAAACAGCCACCGGCGGGCCCGCGGTCGCACCAACAGCTGACAGGCGGCCGGAGACAGCTGCGAGCGGCCATAGAGAACCCGCCTCGGCACGGACAGCTGGGAGGCGGCCAGAAACAGGAGAAGATGCGAGTGGGCATGGGAGCTACCTCGCGACCCCGGAAGCTGCATGCAAACCGGCAGCGACGCGGGGCGCTGTACAGCTGCGCCCGGACTTTGGGGGCTGCCAGAGGGCCATGGGTGTGGCGCAGGGTGTTGCGGTGGTGGTGGGGAGCATGCACAGGACCTTAGGGGGAAGCAGAGCTTACACCTTTCTTCACGCTGGGGGTTTCGGCGCTAGTGGGAGGGGCTGGGCGTGGGTCGCCGGAGTAGGGGGGTGGAGTATTTACGCAGGCCAGGCGGATGCTGGTCTACACGGGGAAGGGGTGGGGCCCTTGGGTGGGGCTGCTGCCTAGTTACAGGCACGGGATAAAAGGCGCGTTGGGGCGAGTAGCTCCCAACGCTGACATTGTATTTGCATGGATCTCTTCATAGTAAAGGTTTTCTTGCAGTCAACCGTGCCACGTCATCGTTTTTCTGGCTTGCGCTCTCCGGCGTGGACGTTAGATTGACAGGCGTAACAATTGGGGAACCCCCACCCAGATCATCTAACCACTGTCCAGATAGGAAAATCAAATCGAGTGTGTGACCCCCCACATGAGTCGGGCCCTGGATTACCTGCGTCAGGTCCATGGCCATCATGGAAGCCATGAACTCCCGAGCTAACTCAGATGATCCCCCCAGGGATGGTAGGTTGAAGTCACCCAAGATCATAAATTTGGGGAACTCAACTACCAGTCCCGAGAGGATGACAAGAAGCTCAGGCAGGGCTGCCGCTACGCGACTAGGTGAAAGGTACACCAGCAGCAAGCCCAACTGAGCCTTAGGGCCACATCTTAGGAGGAGAGACTACAAATGAAATTAGTTGAAGTGGTTAAAAGGCCGAACCTAGACATGCAGTATGGAACTATTTTTCAGACAAAATCTGACTCTATAGATAGCAAATTCCATTGGATCAAATGACAATTTGAATATGAAAATGATACTGTCAGTAAGAACTAAAAGGATGGTACTATCAGTCAGAATTATACTATACATCAAGGGTGTCAAACTGGTGGCCCATGAGCCGGATATGTCACATGCAGACCACGCCCACCCTGGCTCCACAAAGGCAAACAACATTGCAATACATCACGTGACGCGATCGAGTTTGACACCTGTGCTATACATAGCATTCCTTACCTTCGAAAGTAGGTTGCATAAAAAATAGAATACACAAGGAAAACTTCGTTCTGAATTATATTGCTCTATACTTCTAAGGAGGGAATAAGTTCCCCTTTCACCTTGTCTCTACCTATGTACAGAGATGACAGCAGAAAAGAAGAATCATTCAAACATCATATACATGTTTACAGGCCAAAGACTTGCAATTTGGAATTATATAATGTAGAAGAAGATTTATTACATGACCTGCCATTTGTGTAGGCAATTTTTTTGTGATGAATACAGGAAAGGAATGGTCAAGGGGAAAGATATCTCATACAACTTCCTTGATACATGCTTGTACTATCCCAGAGGGAAAAAAATCTCTTCAGGAACAAAGTTTTTTCTGCTATTCCTGAAACATATACTACCATTTTTTCTGTGTTTTAATTGAAACACAGTTGTTTATACATGTTAAATGCCTTTCCCAATTTTTCTATTCCCTCTTTGTTTTCATCCTGTTTTAATTTCAACTTTTATCTCTACTTTGGTCCTCTTCTATTGATTCTTTTTCCTTATTTTATTATCTGCTATTTTCCTCTTATCTTTTGACTTTCCACATTTTTCATGTTTTTTTAATCATTTCAAGTTAAACTCATTTTATTTTTTCCAGTGCTCTATAAAATTTATCCAGGCTAACTTTATTATCCACTGATTATCAGCTCTTAAATGTTCCTCTCCAATATTCATCCAAGTTACAATCCAGTCACAGAATTGTTTCTTCTTGTGACTTATTGGGATTCCAAATGTGCTATTAGGCTCTGATCAAAAAAGGGGGTAGCTTTGGGATTCATAATTAAATCAATGGACACAAGGATAATTTTGAACTGTTATTCTAATAGATTTGTACTTTGTTATGTTGTGTTGTGCTATGTATATTTGACTGCAGATGGTTGGACTTTAAAATAAAATACAACTGTAGTAGGTTTTATAGAATATTCTTCCATCAATCTCAAGGGCTTTTCATGATGAATTATCAAATCAGCACAAAGCCGTGGAAGTAAGAACACAACACTCTTAAAAATATTATTCACATGTCTTACAAAACGTAGTAATGCAAAGTATCTCACATTTAGTTGCAACAGATTCTGTGAGAAAAGATGGGATTTAACTTTCTAATATTTGATTATGTCAACAACTTCAGCTTTCTTTTATTTTTGTTTAGAATAATTGTTCATTGGGATGAGAATACAAATATATCGTGCAAATATATTACCTGATCAAAATTGGAGGTATAAAAAAACTCTGAGATATTATAGTTTCAGAAACTCAATATTAAAACTTGAGTTATGATCTACTTTCTGATGAATATGACTACTATTTACTTGCTTCCGCTTTGGCTTTTCTGTGTGAACTTGGTTTTTCCCTCCCTTAGATTAGTTCAGAGTTTTCTTCTTTGTTAGATGTCATGCTTTCTTTTTTTGTTCAATGCTATCTTTGCCTTTTGCCCTGATATAAGTTTTTACCTTTTTGATCCTTAGCCTATTTTTTTTTATGTTAATGATTAGGCTTTAGAGATCTGTAAGAATTTTGTTTTCCTCGTGATTGTGTACTGTGAAGAAAATGTGAGGAATGTGAAAGTAACCTTACTATACAGTAGAATTAGCTCTAAATCTTGTTATGTTTCCTATCTTGTCTAACTGAGAAGGCTGGCAGATTGCCACACCATAAAGCTCAGGTTTAAAATGGAGAGGCCTTGAGATGAATGCCCACATGTTTTTGAACCTATCCAGGCTGAGCTTGGAATCCATGTAATTCTTTCCAGTCTTTATTTGCATGTTAAGCTTTGTCTTCTAGCTCTGTTTGAAGTTTAGAAAACATGTATGTTAGATAACATTCTATCCAACTAAACATTATTATTAAAAAAATATTCCATATCTCTTTTCATTCTTTATCAGTCTTTCTACAGATGTACCTTTACACCTGGGCTTCAGTGTTTCCTCTTTCTTCTAATATACTGTTGGATACTTAGGCAGAAAGTAAAAACTTCTAGTATATCATCATTTAAATGCACTCTGTTCATCAGAAAAAGAAATAATCTTTTCATGCGTATTCAAGGTTAAGTCTCAAAGGTGTTTTTCTAAAAGGCAACTGGACTTTCTTTTTTTTTCCTTGAAAACATTTTGATTCTCACCCATGAAGCTTCATGTTCTTGGATGAGAAATGAAACTTCTTCAAGCAAAACGAAAAAAAGTCCAGTTGCTTTTAGAAAAGCACCTTTGGGACAACCATGACCTAGATCAGGGGTAGGCAACCTTGGCTCTTTTATGATTCGCGGACTTCAACTCCCAGAATTCCTGAGCCAGCATAGCTGGCTCAGGAATTCTGGGAGTTGAAGTCCGCGAGTCATAAAAGAGCCAAGGTTGCCGACCCCTGACCTAGATGATTCAGAATCTCCATGGACATTCAAGGTTAAGCAAATTCAGCATTATTTTTACAATTAATTACAGGAATTGCTACATCATGATCACGTGTCACAGAGAATAGGAAACTACAACTCAGATATGAATATATTCTCAGTATATATTCCATGGATTGCACTATTGTGCTCCTTTGAGACCCAATTCAGATTCAGATTCATGTCCTGGGTTCTGATGCAAAGTAATATGCCAGTGTTTATTGCAATACTGTATGGGTGTGGTTTTTTTTGCCTGTAACTACGTATGTGTAGCAAAGGAATGTAAGTATCAACTTGCTTAAATATTAAAATTTTAGCATGTCATGGTATACCATTTGATATAGTTCTCATTATTACAAATATAGTTTATTTGTGATTGTGTGTAACTTGGTTAATATAGTAACATTCATGAAATCTATATAGTATTTATGCTTATTTCCTAAAACTAGGTTTTCTGACTAAGAACACAGCAGATGGGTAATTAATAGAATAAAGTGTTTAAATTATTTCTTGCATTAAAAATAATCACTGAACTTGGTTTGAATTTGAAAGTAAATATCAATGATTAAAAAAATAAGTGAGATGCTTGAAGTTACTCTTACTCTTTGCTATAATTCTTTTTTTTTTAAAAGTTTCAAAAATTGGTTGCCTGTTTATTACATTATAAGCCATCTTCCTCCAGAGGCTCTGAAGGGTATACAAGTTATATCTTGTGAAGCATCAGATGAACAGAAATTGGCCTGCTACTCAGAAGTTGCACAAATATGACTTCATCATGCTTAGACTACATATACCAGAACAAGTAACACTGCTTTCAATGTGATTATTCTATTACTAAATATAGGGTATCATGATGAGATTTTAGAATGGGAGAGCCAACACTATTCTCAAGTTTTCCCAAACAGAGAGTACCCATTTTTCTTCTTACGTGTAAAATGCATTTTAAGTTCACAAAGTCTTTGAAATTACTTTTTGTTTATTTAATTTTAGAGGCCAATGGAAGACATGGTGGAGCAGTGGGCTAATGCCTCCTTAAGTAACACCAGCTGCCTGCAATTAGTGCAGGTTCGCATCCCACCAGGCTCAAGGTTGACTCAGCCTTCCATCCTTCTGAGGTAGGTAAAATGAGGACCCAGATTGTTGGGGGCAATAAGCTGACTTTGTAATAATGCCGCTTGGGGGGGGCTGTGTGTGAAAGCCCTAATAAGCAGGCATATACATAGAATGAAGGCTACTGCTAAGCTTGTAAGCCGCCCTGAGTCTTCGGAGAAGGGCGGGATATAAATGGAATTAAAAAATAATAATAAAAAAAATAAAAAAAAATATGCCTCTGGGCTGCTTCTATTTTAAAAGCAAGAACAGTAAAACTTGACAAACAGACCACGGTATCCAGAAGAGAAGAGAAACCAAACAAAGCAACAACAACAAAAACAATTTACAGATTTAGCAGTCACCCTACCCAAGGCCTGGGAAACCAGCCAAGTTTTCAAAGACTTTCAGAACATCTTTAGGATGGGAGCTGTGCAGGCCTCTGGCTTCTGGAAGGCAAGCACCCACTGCAGAGAAGGCACACTTCCTACATCCTAATAAATAGCATTGCTTAATTAAATGGATCATTCTCTCTAATCTTACTGAATGAACAGAAACTATGGAAACCAGGCAGTACTTGAAACAATCATGTATTGCATGTCAGCTCATGGCTCAGACCAGGATTTCTGGGAGTTGAAATTTGACACATTTAGCTGGCACCAGACTGGGTAAGCACAGCATAGGTCTTATGAAAACAAATTCCACTTACCAATATAATGAACACAAGTTATTCTAATGGATATTTTTAATCTGATTAATGAACACTTTGCAAGTGTTCTATTCAAATCACTGCACTTTGAAAAGATTAGTGCTGGACACAGTATGGTTCTGATATTAAAAGCATGAAAACAAGCATAATTGTTGTGGAAAATCCCAAGAGCAAACTTTCAACATAATATTATATAAATATATACTAGCAAAATCTTCCCTGTAGCTAAATTCAAATGTATTCAGTCAGTTAATTTGCTGAACTAGATTATTTAATTCTGAAATACATACTCTGCCCAAGTCAACGTTTAACATGCATGATTTTAAAAGTATCTCATGAACAAATGTGACATATAAAAAGATGGGAGATTGATCAAGATGAAAATTAATGTTTGTACCAGTGGCAAAAATCTTTCAGTTTTAGACCCATAGGAGCCATGGTACAAATTAATTGTTTCTGTGATTCTAAGATCTTCATCAATCAAATGTAAATTACACTATGCATGATTGGCTGCTTTCCCCCTTTTTAAGTCCCTGTAGAGAGCCATTGGCTGCCAGCTGGTACAGAAACACAGCTAAATAGTTGCCTAGTTGATGCTGACTTGGGAAGAGACTCAGAAACCCAGAGGAGAGAGTATTCACTGTAAAGGGAAAATTAAGGGCTAATTAATTCAAGGCGATGCAGTGGCATCAACATCCATTACATCTCATAAATGTATAGAATATGTCTCACCCATCTCCCCAGCAGTAGGTGCAAACTCTTCATACATATTTCCTGCATAATTTGGACATCATATTCAGGTATATGTAATCCCAGACTATAACACGTGCCAGCATCAAAAAAAATCCATTTATAAATTCTGCTCCTTCCCTAAAGGCTAATTAGCCTACATAACCTGACATACTCCAATCAATGAATAAAGCTGTACTTTTAAGAAAAATATTATTAAAAGTCTAGCATTAGGATTGTATATAGGAAGATGAGAAACAACTTGTAACTTTAAAGAGGGATAATGAATATGTTTATAACTGTGGTAAAGAAGTTACTCATTCATATATATGTATACACACACAATCTTTTCTACTTATTCTGTTATCTTTATCCCTCTTATTTAATTTCACTTTTTAAAATTTCATGTTTACCTTTCATTTATGTGAAAATAATAAACAGATAGACAGACAGACAAGCATTAGGGATTCTAATACCATTCCAGCTAGTATGTGCTGTAAAGAAAATGTGGTTCATGGTCTCATCTTTGAGGCCCATACATGTTCTCTTGGATATACCTGCAATTAAAAGTTTGTGTATGTGTAATTAATCCAAATACTTCAATAAACCTTATTAATCTAGGTTCATATTAACATTCATCTCTTAGTCACTAGTCAGAGCTAATAAAAACAGTAATTTTCTTTCTACACAGACCAATTGTCCAGCTAATGCTTCTCGACTTAATAACAGATATTCTTCTGCATTTAAAAGACAATTTAAAATATTCCCAATAATATTCTCACATCTGATTTAGCATGATGAAGAAACTGGGACCTCAATAGTGCTAGGCAGCCGCTAAAAAGTATCTTATAAACATGTAGCTTTATTGGAAAACCATTTAATTGAGAGAGTGGGGGATGGGTGGGACCAGGACCTGTCCTTAGACTAAACTGGATTATGAATACATTGTCCTATTATGGCCTGTGAATGAGACAATGGAGAGTAGGAAGAGGGCAGACATATCTAAGATCCAAAAGATGATCATTTGTCCTACTTTGGAATTGATATTCCTCTGCTGCAGATATTTGAAGATAGTCCAGTTTATCTTGCTTATAGATCAAGAAACAGAGGCAGGAGACTAGAAGGGACCTTCAAGTTCAGTATCAACAACTCAAAATTTCATGGTATAATTTCATAACCATACCGTTTGAGATCAATAAATGCAATTACTACTTATCCCACTACATTTTTAGTATTGGAACTATAATTAATGAATGGCTAACAAGAAGCTGGTATGATTCAATACACCCGCCAAAAAACAAAAGTTTAAAAAGGGCAAAAAAAAGAAGGAATAAATGAAATAGTTTTAAAAAGAATATTAGCAGATTTTCTTTTAAATCTCTTGATAGGACCTAGCAAAACCTTAATATCTCATGCTGAGCTCTCAGCTTGCAAGGAAGTGATCATGCAGGGAGCTCCAAAAGAGGCAAATTGAAACACCCTAGGCTTTGTGAAATAAAATAGGTTCTACCAATTGTATTTTTCTGGAAGTATATACAGATACCCACCACTGGGTTGTTTTGAGAGCAGCCTATGATCCCAATGTTCTCTTTTGTTTCCTCCCAAATTACAATATGTTAATTCTGCTGCCATTATTTTTGATATCATGGAAGTACAAAATTCAGTGTTGTCTTCTGGTTGAAACTAGTCTGCTAGCTACAGCTCAGGAAGTTAGATGCAAACAAGTTCCCCATCATGGGGATGGTTCAGTATCACTTGACATCATTTAGACAAAATTAAATTGTATTGTATTGTACTCCTATAGAGCAAATAAAATTGCATTTGAAGTAATGTCATCCGAAGTTCCATTACAGTCATTGTTCTGAATTGTGCAGAGATAAGATTTCAGAGAGAAAAGGCTGGGGTTTGTGTGTGTGTGTGTGTGTGTGTGTGTGTGTGTGTGTGTGTGTGTGTGTGTAAATTAAGGTACAGAGAAATCAGTTGCTGTTGCTGTTCCTTTACACTTACAATTTCCTTCCTCCTCTTGATTTCTATCATCTCACTTGCAGAAACATATTGTTCTCACTTGGGAGGAAGGCTTAGCACTGCAGCCAGGATTTCAATTCTTATTAAGGCCTTTGGATCAATGAGCTAGGCATAAAAATGCCTTTTTTTAAAGAACGTTTTTGCTGAGCCACCAAGGAAGATGAATCAGTTAATAAAACCAAAGTTATTTTTTTATTCTTCAAGCAATGATTTCCTTTCCTTTCTTTCATAATATTTATGTAAGTAAATATTTTGAAAGAAGACGTATTTCTTTTCTTCTTTTATCAATTTGATTTTTTTGTTTGAATACATTCATAGTGATTCAACATTATTTAATACTCTTAAATATATACTCACTATATTTCTTTGGATGTTGCTTCTATTTTTTTCTTTCTTTATGCTTACTTTTACCATCTTACAATTCAGAATCCAATTACTGCTGTTGTGATAGTTCACATGATTTTATTGATGCCCACTGCACTTTAGCTAACTTGATCATTTATGCTGGTATGCAAAACCACATGGCCGAATGTTCTGCTGCAACTATCATAAACGTGCTCTTCCAATTCATAGTTATATAGGGGAAGCTACTTAGTAGAATATCTGCACATAGAAGCCTCTCCTTGTAGCATTCCTTAAACAACAACAGATTCAAATATATTTCTAAACAGTCTCTATATGGGGGAAGGTTTAATTCACAAGGCAAATGAATAATGACTCTACAGTCTAGCGATGGCCTGTATTTAAAAACAGTGGCAGAAGAATCAAGAGTCCCAACAGAAGGATGCATTGGGTCCAGCCACCATTACAAAACTAAAGTCTCTTGAGCCTCCTGAGATATTAGAAAGCCTTCAGCAAAATCCTTCAACTTTCAATGGACCTTGAACAGTCAATACCTCCTTTGTGAGCTTTCAGAAAAATCAAGGGATGGAATATTTCTAGTCAGAAGCCAACCTTAGTATTTTACTTGGTGTTGCCAAATAAAGTGCAGAGCTATTTGCATGTAATCACCAAGACTCCAGTCCAACCTCACTACCTTTAAAACTTTTGCAGTCAAAGCATTCTCCCATATTTCACCCCATGCAGGCAATCTGGGACATCTGACTTGAAAAAATGGCCAGGTGCTGCCATCTTCTGATACTTAAAGGTTTCATTATAAGCTTTCAGAGCAAGTAGTTCACTTGATGCTATCCATGGTTCTGGAGCCCAAAGCCCAAAAATAATGATGATTCACATCTATTAATTGTGATGCAATATGGGGGGAGCATTGTTACTGGCTGGATTTAGATACAAATGTAACTTCAGAAGATTCAAGTTTATTTGTCTTAGTTTATTTCTTGTTTTGTGGAATTTTTACTGATGTAAAAGGACAAGAGAAATGGCTAAGCTTTATTCAATGACCTCTGGGTACTTGCTTTGCAAGAAAGAGGGACCCTGAACAATAGAAAGGCAGAGATTTTTTATACATTTTTTGGTTGGGGGATAGGGAATCTAAAAGAACTGATTTGTGGACACATTTTGAACAAGTGAGATAAGAGTTTAAACAAAGGAAGATGTAAGATGTTAGGACATGGGTAGGCAACCTTGGCTTTTTAATGACTCGTGGACTTCAACTCCCAGAATTCCTGAGCCAGCATAGCTGGCTCAGGAATTCTGGGAGTTGAAGTCCACGAGTCATAAAAGAGCCAAGGTTGCCTTGCCCTGTGTTAAGAGGATGGAAGGTTGATCCAATCAAGCATGCACCCTTCATTAGGATGGAATATGTATGGTTTCTCACCTACCATTTCCTAAATGAATTTTGTAGATAAGGGGTTTTTTATGTTTTTTTCTTGTGATAGGATTAAAAGGCTATCTTGGGAGTGGAAACATGGCCACGTTTTACACATGAAAAGAGGGGCAACAGAACCAGCAGAGGGAAATGGAGAAAGACTTTGCAACAGAAGAGGCGAGGGGAGGAGGACAGAAAGGAGAGGGGGGAAAGATAATGGGAGAGTTTGGAGAAATGTTTGCAGCTTTATTGTATTATTTTAATTTTTTTATCACACTTTGCTTTACCATTTTGTGCCTCATGGTACATACTGAATATGAAAAATTAAAACTGACTCAGCATCTTTGAATGCAAGCACTTGATTCCACCAGTCACAGACTATTATGTGCCTTATTAGTCAGATGAATTTTTTGTTTTTAAGTTCACTGGGTTTTCTGATGTTGAATTGAATGTAGTTGTTAATAGCTATACATTGTCTCAGGCTGTTTTTCTTTAAGAGGAAGCATATACATTTTTAAAAAAATCCATAGTAATTATTTTTCTAAGCTATAAGTCAACAATCTGTGTGTTTCATACATGAAACTGGCTGATCCTGTTGATAGCAACAACTGCATTTCAATGACTGGCATAGAATGATGCAACATGACATTTCACTTTTTACTGAACCTTTTATCACAATTTAAAAAACAACAACAACTAGGAAGATCTCTGCATAGTAAGTTTGAGCCAGAATCTTTAGATTAGCAGCAGTAGACTATTCATGTTAAATTCTTAGTATTTGAGGCTAAAAGGTCAACAATACTGAATGTGATTTAAAATATGCAACCTAGAATGGAGAAACTGCACATAGTCATTTGAAGTGTGAAATGACCACAGACCCTATTAACCCTTATGCAGCAGTATTTAGTATAATACTTTGATCCTGATTACACTTCTAGAGATCATTTTTCACTGGAGGTAGAATCTAAGTAGGGACTCTCTTGTCTATGTGTGTGTTTGTGCGCACTCGTGTACGCACACATATGTGTGTACACTTGTGTGTGTGTGTGTGTGTGTGCACGTGTGCGCACGTGTATCAGAGGCTTTGCACTGGAATGCAGCAACATCATTTCCTTACTTGGACTACAAGTAATAGGTTGAGTTACTCTATTTACTTCTTTCACTAAAACAAATACATTTAAAATTATTCTACATTCCTTAAACTTAAAATATGGGCCATGCTTTTTTAAAGAAAACAAACCTATAAATAAAATTATAACACAACCCTGCTAACCTGAAAATTCACATTTAAGAAGTGGCTTATGAAGTATAAGAAAGATTTCATAATTTATGGATGGCAGGACTCAGCAATTTGATAGTATATAGAAATTTAATCAGTATTGCTGGAGTTGTCGACATGGCACGGTAGGAGGTACTTCTGACATTTCATGGAGAACTAAGCAAGATGAGGTACAGTATATGTGCATAATTCAGTAGGGTAGAGTATTTCTGTTAAATCCCCATCTCTGTGGGAGGTACAGCCAATGTGAAGAATTACACTTGTGCACCATACACATAAAAGATGGAGGAGATCATCTATTCTAACTTGAATGCAGATGATTAAGAGTGGCTTCATCATATACTTGGGTGCAAATGACAAAGCACAAAATACTATGCCGAACTTTATTTACAGAGAAGGATAAAAATGCTAATGTATGCTTTTGGCCTCTTTCAAAATTATGAAGAAAGAACACAAAAAAAGACCAAGACACCATTTTCCTGGCTCCTTAAATGGCAAACACCAACAACATATTATGTATCCCTTGCAGTAAACACACAGCTTACTATTACGTTCAGTTGATTTATTTCTATTTTTTTTCAGTGGAAATACCGTTGTTTTTTTTTCTTATCAACTATATTGCACTGAGAAGCTGCGTGACTTGATAGTACGACAACACAGAAACCAGGTGCTCTTTTGAAAATATGGCTTTGCTTCCTATCCCCTTCCTGGGAATGCTCCTCTGCTTGAGAGAGAATTTGTTGTTTGTTTGTTTATCAGATTTACATAGCCACCTAGCTCACAAATGTGCCTTTTTTTCAATAAGTTTAATAACTTGATCCATTAGAGCTTCAGAATGGGCTAGAGATAACCCATATCCTGTTGGATCATCATTTCAGAAATATTATCTAAACAGAGAAACAGAACGACCATGGGCACCCCTACAGAGCCTTCCTGATGATGGGGGGTGGGGGGTGGCGCAAAAAAGTAGCGGGAATGGAGGAAACTTCTGACTTCTTGCTTATTTCCTCACTGAGTATCCTCAAAGGTGCTGCATGAGTCGGGAAACGCACAAGGAACTGGTACAGGTTGGGGGGGTTCTTAAGAGTCCACACGAAGTGCTGTGCAGGGGGCAGATAAGGGTCAGGGAGAGTGCATGGTAGTATGCAACTAACTGACTTTTTCCACAAATCAAGACTAAAAAGTCTTCACATAGTATAATACGTGAATTTTAATTTTTAGAAGGGGGCAGGCTGTGGGAAACAACCTGACCACAGACCATTTTACTCCGAGACTCTCATAGGTAACTACCTCGGCCACTGTTCACTGGCATCATCTAAGTAGATATAGGGAGCTATGGAGATGACCTTGAAATAGCAATAGCTGTAGCCCTTAGACTTATATACCACTTCACAGTGCTTTACAGCCCTCTCTAAGCAGTTTACGGAGTCAGCATATTGCCCCCAACAATCTGGATTCTCATTTTACTGACCTCGGAAAGATCCCCTCAGAATCGAACTCCTGGAGTGAGCAATGAGTTATCCTGCAGTATGGCATTCTAACCACTGTGCCACCAATGGGATCTTTTAGTTATCTGGAAACCATTAAGACAAGAACAGGTGGACAAACATGCTTTGAGCCCAGGTGAAGGGGAAATATTAGAAAGAGACTCAGATTTGCTTCCCCCTAACTCCCTGGTTTATAAGGGAGGGGGAAAAAGTCAGACTTGCATTACTGCAGCTTTTCTTAATAAACAGACTTCTAGTCTTCTTGTGGAACATATTTCCTGATCTGGACAACTTCATAAAGTTAACAGGAAGGTCATCTTCAGAGATAGCAAATGCCAAGTTGGCCCTTACTGGGATCAGCATTTCAACAAGATATTACACATGCAAAATGTATCTCCTTGTTATTATCCTTCTGATATTATGGCTGCCAACTGATTAAAGAACTTTTAGTTGAACTCTGATTAAATAATTTGAGCATCATGATTGATTACACAAATTTACATAATGCCAAATCTTTCATATACATGTCTACTAATTAACACTTTAATAGGCAATAATTCCATAGTTGTAATTTTCCCTATAATAAAGAGGTAGTATAACAAACAAAACTGTTAAATCTCTTATTCTTTATTAGAAATAAAACTTAACTTTGATTATTAAGCTTTCAAATCTGCTACTAATATGCCACAATCAAACTGTCACATCCAAACAAATATGTCATCAGCTCCATCTCTTAATACTTATCACTGATCTCCAACAAACAACTGCAGCTTTAGAGGGATAATGGACCTCAATATAGACAACTGTTCTTTCCCTTACTTCCCACCCAGTCCACAACTAAGAATATTGGCTGAGGTAGTGATAGGAAGCTGATGCTGAGTTGTCTCCATCCAAATATTGCTTTGTCTTATTGGATACAGCTGGGAGAAATGGAGAAAATCTTACTGGGTCCTACATTGCAGTTTGCAAGAGCCCTTAAGTTTCAGGTTAAATCATCTATCAGCATAACTCAATCCACTGCTGATAAGAAGTTGGCAACCATGAGTGATTGTACATTTTCCTCAAACCAATCAGCAGTGTGCAGACTTACATAAGCCAAATCAAAGAAATTTGTTAAATTTATGACAAAATCTGTAACTGGCTTACTATTTTTCCTTACTATTGCTAACTATTACAAGATTTAGATTTTATTTTAGGGATTACGTGACAGTATTTTATCAGTAAACCTCCAAACTTCATTGGACTAAATAGAGCACAAAATCAATTTCTCACCCTTCTCCTATGCAGCGTCCCTAACAAACATTAAAATCTACCAACCTCCCTCCCCCATTAACTAACACAATTGTTGAAATAGTGCAAAAAAAAAACCCTCCCAAATTCTCAGGTTGTTTTCTCAGCTCCAAATCATTTTTGGGAATTTCATGTATTCTTGTTTAGACTATTTACACATGTGAATAATTTAGCGCAATATTTCCTTTACCTTCACCCTGTATTTTCCCACAGGTTTTAAAGAAGCATCTGCTTCTAAGTTGTCACTGTATCCTATAATAGTGATTTTAATAATAGCAGATAAATATTTCAGTCTTCTCAGACACATAGCCTGCTGTTAGCAAGAATCATCTCTGTATGTTTAAGGCCTGATTTAATAAAATCTCCATCTGTCTGCCACAGAACAGAAGGCTCTGCAAAATTGTGATGGTTGGAGAGTCTATTGGGAGGATGATGGCTTGTACAACTTGTGTAGGCTTCTACAATACAAAAGAGACATAGCTGTTGGGTCTGACCATTCCTATTTTATTTTTTAATGTTCCATCTCCATTTAAAATGTCACTTCAGTGTGTAAATAAAACCCTGAAAGTCATGCACGTGTTGGTCATCACTCTGCATCACCCACCATACAGTACAGACTTGTATAACTGGAAGATACCCAATTTATACAATATGAAATCTGGATGACTTAGCCAAAAAAAATCAGTCAGAAGTTAAGATATGGGAACAGTAAATACTGGCAAATCTTGTTATATGTTTGACATTTTCCCAATGACAGTGATAGGCTCGTATTAAGATATGGAATAGGTTGCATGTTGCAGTGTAGATTTATATCAGGGGTCTTCAAACGTGGTCCTTTTATGACTTGAGGACTTCAACTCCCAGAATTCCTCAGCCAGCGTGCCTGGCTGCAGAATTCTGGGAGTTGAAGTCCACAAGTGATAAAAGGACCACATTTGAAGACCCCTGATTTATATACTGTCTAAAGTAGAGTAGTTCATGATATTAACAGCACAGTAGTTTGCCCATGCACTGTTGCATTTCATCAATAATCTCCGAAGTACAAATGCTCTTTGTGATCAGCCCCTTTACTTTCTTGTGTTAACAAAATAGTACATAAATGGTAGCAATATCCTCCTTGTTATCAATCTCAGCACTGCTTTCAAAGACTATGTGATTACTCTACAAAGCTAGATAACTAACTGAAAAATGACTGACTTTTTGGCACTTTCATATCAGCATGCCTGAAGATAATCAGACTAAAGAGACTCTTCTCAAAGAAATATCTCCTGGGGTTGTATATAGATAAATCATAACCCACTAGTAGGACACAGTAGAAGAAACTCAGACTGAGACTAGTCAAATGCCAGTATTCCTGCTACGATATCAAGCACCCATGAACAGCTCTGTATTGAGGCAATGAATCTAAAATTCTATCTATATGCATATTCCACATTTTTATCCTGGCATAAATGAAGGGTTAATAACTATCAGAACATTCCCAGAATAACTGCTGCCCCACCAAACTTTTTCTGTGGGTACCTTACTAGAAACAAGGGTCTATATTGGTGCTTTGGTATTTAAAATAGAAATTCAGAAGGTAGAAGTCATTTTAAAAAATCAGACTTGTTTCCTACTCCAGGTTTAGTTGTTTATAGAGGAGACATACTAAAATCAACAGGATTTATGTATGTTCCATAAAAAGTTCCAATAACTGTGGTAGGATAAAGCAATGCCATATAAAAATAATTAATAAGAAGGACACCTTCACAATGTTCTTGTTCATGTGTATATCTGGTAGCCTTAATTAGAACTGACTTTTGCATATAAAAATTGTCTGTTTCATGACATGAAATCACACTTCCACATTCAGAAACCTTTCCTTTATCAGGTTAGCCCATCAAATATGCATTAATGAAAAAGTTACGTGTTGAAAATATCATGGCACAGAAATATTGAATAGTATGTTTTTACATCCCGACCAATTGCAAAAAATAAATAAATAAATCCCCCTTGAGCTGGTAGAGATTTCTGTAAGAATAAATTCTGATTTCCTTCTGTGGTCTATGGACTCTCCAAGTTCTACACCTGGGAAACCCTTGGAATGATATGACTCTTGACACAGAGAGGAGAACATTTGTGGAGACCATCTATTTACTTCTTTCCTTTTTCTGTAAACCTTTATTGAAGAGATAGGGAGCATGGTATCTTTCAGATGTTTGGGCCTTTTTCAACATTCATCCACCCAGATATCCTGGCAAAAATGAGGAACTGTGGACAAAGGATTATTGTTGTTCAAAGAAGTGGCCACTGGCGAAAATATATAAGTATTGCAAAGACTGAATTTTAGCAATGGATCATTCAATACAATTAATACATTGCCTGTAACAGGAGAACAGAATAAGTACAGCAATGTAACAAACTCAGAGCAGAGTTATAGCCAATCTAAATTCACTCTACCAACACCTGTAAATGCAAGCAGTATGTTTCTTTTAAACAAGGCCTGGAAAGCATCTCCTAGGGTATCCTTAGGGACTGCACACTTTTGGAACTAATTAATCACTGGTTGTCACCAGAGCTCCACTCCACTGCATATGAAGCAGACATGACTTGGTTGTAGGGGTAGGCAAAGAAGCTTTGTTAGAAAAACTGCTGAGCTACCTCTGTTTAAAAGAAATATAATTTGAAAGTAATATTTATTTATTTATTTATTTATTGATGGGATTTATATCCCGCCCTATCTCCTGAAGGACTCAGGGCGGCTCACAATAAAACATATAATAAGTGCATAAATCAAGATAAATGAAATTGAGAACATCAGTGCAATAAAAAATTAGAGAATTTAAAAATGAATTAAAAATACTAAATATAAATTAATTAAGATGCCTGTCAGTCTAGGTCAGCTTGGTGGAACAGGTGTGTTTTGAGGCCGCGGCGAAAGGATTGGAGGTTTTGGGCTATCCGAAGCTCAGGGGGGAGCTGATTCCATAGGGTTGGTGCTCCCACAGAGAAGGCCCTCCCCCTGGGGGTCGCCAGCCGACATTGCCTAGCTGACGGTACCCTGAGGAGGCCTTCTCTGTGTGAGCGTACTGGACGATGGGAATTTGTTCCCGGCAGCAGATGGTCCTGCAAGTATCCCGGACCTAAGCCATGTAGGGCTTTAAAGGTAAGTACCAGCACCTTAAATCTCACCCGGAGGGCAACTGGTAGCCAATGCAGCTCCCGCAGGAGGGGTGTAATATGGGAGTATCGGGAAGCTCCCATCACAACCCGCGCAGCTGCATTCTGCACCAGCTGAAGCCTCCGGGTGGTCTTTAAGGGCAGCCCCATGTAGAGAGCATTACAGTAATCAATACGGGAGGTAACGAGTGCGTGGGTGACTGTACGTAGGGCATCTCGGTCCAAAAAGGGGCGTAATTGGTATATAAGACGAATCTGGGCAAATGCCCCCCTAGCCACGGTTCCCATGTGATCTTCAAAACTGAGTCGTGAATCTAGGAGGACGCCCAGATTGCGTGCTTTATCAATGGGAGGTAACATCTCTCCTCCTATAGTCAGAGATGGAACCTCTTGGACTAAACGAGATGACGGTATGTACAGCCACTCAGTCTTGGCCGGGTTGAGTCGAAGCCTGTTTTCTCCCATCCAAATCTGTACCGCTTCCAGACAACGGGACATCACATCGAGGGCATCACTGGGTTGGTTCGGGGTGGAGATGAATAGCTGGGTATCATCAGCATATTGATGATATTTCACCCCGAAGCTACGGATGATCTCTCCCAGCGGCTTCATATAGATGTTGAACAGGAGGGGCGAGAGCACCGAACCCTGAGGCACTCCACAATTAAGAGGCCTAGGGCTTGACCTCTGCCCTCCTGCCAACACCGTCTGCGAACGGTCCGAGAGGTAGGAGGAGAACCAACGCAGAACGGTGCCTCCCACTCCCAGCCCCTCAAGACGACGCAGTAAGATACTTAATATATATTAAGTGAACAACGAAGGCTGACATCAAAATGGATTGAACTTAAACACTTGTATTTTAGAAACAGTCTGTAACATTGCTTTTTATTTTTGCTTTTTTTAAAAAAAAAATCCCAATAACCATAAACCCCTTAACTGTGTTGAAAACAAATGTAATTATTGGAAAAATGTTTTATAAACAGATTTGGGCATCTTTTACACTGTTGCTCTTCATGAGATCATTTCTGGTTGATAGTATTTCTTTATTGTAATATCTTACTTAAGAAAGAATTAAGATATATTTAGAATATGGATTTAAAAAAAGTACTTGGAATGTCTGTTCAGTTTTTTCCATGTTATTAGTTACAGTCCTATTAATAACTGTATCCCAGTATTACCAAAGGTATCAATATGAAAAGCATGTCAATACAAGCTGTAACTCTATTTACCTTAAGATATATCTCTGCATATTATGGGGAAATTACATAATGGCCTTGAGTGGGAAAGGCAGAGTCATGAAGACTTATTTTCAATTGTGAAAACCAATTCCACTTCTAGTACTTTTTTCAGTTAAGCAAGCTCAGTAGTAGAAAGCTATTGCAAATAATGAACTATCCTTTGAAAGGCATGAAGCTAACCGACTCACATGTCTTTTCCCCATTTAATAAAAAAGCAACTTGGATTTGTATGATTTTGATCAGGAAAACAAACCTCTTCCCAAGCTACTAAAACTATATTAACTTCATTGCCTAAAGCCCTATTTATGGAATATAGATAGCAAATAAAATAATGGACTACATCCTACATTAGGTTAATGAACTTCTATCTAAACAAAATAGGTTTCCTTTGTTCTCATCATCCCTAAATGAGAAAAGCAAAACCTCTCGTTCTAGTGAAAACAGAACTAGAAATATAAAAAATAGAAAATATATGGCAAACGACAGAGAAAACATCAAAGTTAAAAAAGTAATGCCCATAAGTATACAGGAATATAGAAACAGACATTTCTAATGCCTGTACAACTCCAATCCTTATATAAAACTGATCACCTCTATAAATTTGTCACAATCATCATCATCAACAACAACATCACCACAATATTTTGGTCTTTTAAAATAGGATTTGTTGGAGGACATTACATAGTTTTTAAGTTTCAAAGGTTACTTTTTTTAAAATCGACTAAAATATGTGAATAATAGGTTATTTGGATTGCCTGTATGTTTCAGTTTTCATTACTTGCAAAGAGATTTTTTGTGATTTAAAATGCCAAGAACTTCACCTAATAGCACAGGTTTTCTTTTAAAATAAATGCAACACTTTAGCATAGCAATTACTGTTATAATTGCAAATTGCTCCAAGTTTTTGGATTGTTCCTAATGTTTTTTTTATTTCCAATATCAGTTTTGATTGCATTCATTTTCAAGAGTCCTTTTATTAGCATTCAGAGATTGCTTGTATTTTTTTCATAAGTTTCGATGTAAACTGCTTTGAAAATTTTGATAAAGAATTAAGTATTTTGAGTTGTCTTATGCTTAAAAACTGTTTATATCCTTATTTGAGCACCTGGTAAGTGACAGACAAATTCACTATGTCTTGTGTGAAAGGGGGCAGAATTTCAATTGTATAGCAACTACCTTTCCCTTTTTAACCCCAAAACCTCCACACATACCCCACCCTCCACAGATATCCCATATTCTTACACTAACCCCTCTTACATAGCAGTTTCCATACTTCATTTGTTTTTATTTATTTTATTTATTTATTGCACATGTATACGTTGATTATCAGATGCTTAGTGTTGCCCCAATATTCTCATGTTTCTATTAGAGAAACTACAATAATTTATAAATTGATATTTCTTCCTAAGAACTGCGTGATCCGATTTCCTTTGCTCCTATTGTATTATCTGAATTGTGTATTACAGAAAGCAATCAAGGAGAAACTACACAAATTCCATAGGCATAGAAGGGGAGAGCTTCAAAGCGTTCTGTAAACACAAACAGTGTACAAATGATTCTTGTTTCTCATTTCCAAGAATTCAAGGACATGACCCAAAAAGTAAACACTTAAGAATTAAAAAAAAAAGATGTACATAAAATAAGACTCTCCAGTAATGTTTTCCATTAGCTAGAAATCATGATGAGCTCAAGTACAATAAATACTAGAGGGACTTATGCAATAAACAGATTCTACCACCAAATTGAATCAGGAAGTCTTAACTGTTAGTAAAGTGTCTTCTATCAGGACCAGAACAGGGTGGTGTGTCCATCTTGGCCTTCTTTGGTCTTGAGGTGGCTTTTGATACCACTGATCCTGATACCCTTCTGAGTAAGCCAAGGGGATTGGGAGTGGAGATGTCAGATGGTGAGTCAGGAGAGGAGTTGATACAGACATGCACAACCAGCATGTAAACAAATGAAGGATTTCATTCTGAATGTTAAGATCCTTTTGCTAATAATGTGGTTTGTACGATGGTCATGTACACGTGAAATTTATTGACAAACTTGTACAAATTGCATTATGTGCGATTATTATGTACAAGTGAAAATTATTATTTATAACTCCATGAATTGCATTTAGCAAGTACTAGAATAAAAGACCTACAAGAAACAGGCAAGGGATGGATCTGCAGCTGATCAACCCAACAGAAAAGAAGAGTCAGGTAGACACACAGAACCTGTGGCCTCCTTGCTGCCCTCTGAATAACCCTCTCAAGAGATGACCAATTGGATCCATTTCTATTCTGTCTCACTTCTGTTCAGGTGAAGTATGATAATATACAAATGAATGGTGGAAGCGTTATTTAAAATTAAACTGTGTTCATGCTTCAAACATTGCATTATTTAACTCACCTGTGTATTTGTGCATGGTCTCTAACCAATTTTTTTATTTTTATTTTAATCTCATTTATATCCCGCCCTTCTCCGAAGACTCAGGGCGGCTTACAATCTAAGCACAAATTAAATGTGCTTAGCAATAGCCTTCATTCTATGTATATGCCTGCATATTAGGGCTTTCGCCCCCCCCCCCAAGCGGCATTATTACAAAGTCAGCTTATTGCCCCCAACAATCTGGGTCCATAACTATAAGATCTCTCTTTCACTCAGAAGTTCCTACAAAACAGATTTGGATCACCATGCTTTATTCTGGAAATAAAGTCAATTTCAAAGGCTGTGTCTCTCTTCACTGTTCCACAAGCAATAAAGCTAATATTCTGACAATCAACACATATATTGCATGCACACCTTCTTTTCATCCCTTTACCATAACTTCCTTTTCTACCGGTGGTAAGGTAGCCCCCTTCTTATCACACAAAGACTTTGTGCAAGGTCATCTAGTCAGAGGCCTGCAACGAAGTGGGATTCTGAATTAAATCAAGAGGTATATGAGAAGACATCAGTATCTACTATGAAGCAAGGCCAAATTAGTCGTCCATTGGGTAGATGCAATGAATGTGCCCCTTCTTCACATGTAAATAGCAATTGTGATGTGGTGCAGGAAAAAAAATGCACTCAGCAGCAAGAGCTAAGGATGAACTTGATATGATCTCAATGAAAATAGCCTCCATGCTGTTGCTATATGCATTAGAAGCTCCCATTGCCATTCAGTGGATTATACCTTTTTCCTTTCAGTAGAGGTTTTTTTTAATATATGTTAATAGTTGGTTTTGGCAAACTAATATGATCCCGGCAGCATTTCATATAGGATCTGCAGAAATAAGCTGCACCTCACTTGGTAATGGGAGCAGAAAGCAGCGTGCCTAATGGTAGTGCAATTGTGTTTTAGATGTGAAAAGGGCAATGTTTATGGAACGTAACATCAGAATCAAGAGTATTCTCCATTCCTGATTATAATTTCTAGCATACTTTTAGATAAAATGCATTACAATTCTTATCTGAAGTTATCTATCACAAGCAAGTAGCCTTAGTCAAGGAAAGGTCAAAATGGTAATTTAAAGTGGTAATTTATGCTGTCTGTTATGAATGAAGACCTGTATTACATTAGTCAGAGATCACTTAGAAGTTTGCAAGGACAGAATCACCTTTGCTTTTGTGAAAGGCATAAAGCAATCAGATTATAGGTAAGAGAAATCCTTTCGAATAACAAAAGTCTGTTGGTGGCAGCTCTTGATTTTTGTAGTTCTGCCTTGATGCATGTTTAAAATGGACAAACTAACTAAAGTAAGAAGTGACCTCTGCAAGGTAGGTTAGCTCCTATTGGTTGTCCTTAGCTTGGCAAGCTCCAGGTGCATACTGGAACTACAACTCCCAGAAATCCCACAGGCATCAATCAATGATAAAGGACACAATAGCTAAATAATTTCTTTCAGTCTCTCAAATAACCCAGTCCCATGCCAGGTAGGCTTTATAGGTCACAACCAGAACTTTGAATTGAACCCAGGAGCAAACTGGCAACCAATGAAAATCATAAAGCAGAGATGTAACATGCAGTGAATGAGGAACATCCATAATTTCCCATGCCACTGTACCAGCTTTAATTTCCAGATGTTCTTCATGAGTAGCCCCATGTACAGCACATTACAGTAATCCATTGTGGAGGTGACCAGGGCATGAGTGAGTGACCTAGAGTAGACCCTCCCAGTCTAGGAATGGGTATCACTGGCACACAACCCGAAGTTGTGAAAAAGTCCTCCCAACCATGACTGCCACTGCTTTTTCAAGCAGGAGTTGTTAATCCAGGAGAACTTCCATATTTCACATTAAGTCTCTTGGGGTAGTGCAAACCCCATCCAGAATCAAATTTGGTAAGCTCCCAGAATCTGAAGTCCTCCAAACCCAAGCCACATTTAGAAGTATTAGTATTTAATTAACATTAAACAGCAATAACTATCTAAAATTACCAATAACTAGTATTTGCATTTACGCAAGGAGAAAAAAAATCAAAATATCATTACAAAAAAACCTTCACTGTCTCTCATTTTATTTCAATGAATGCACCTCTATCTCTTTTGTGATTGTTTTGGTTTTTTTCTCTTATCTTGTATGAATACTGCACAATATTCTTCCTTCTAAGGATGTTCACAGATTCATAATAAACCATTACCCAAAGTTTTCACCTCTGACACTTGCAATCTAATCAAAACACCCATTTCCATATATTTTATATTCTGTATAAAACAGCTTTTTCTTACAATCTACTGCAAAAGGCAGCATATAACCAACTTGTCTCAGGTGCGGCTAGCAAAACTGAGGGTCATCAAGTAGATTGGGAAGTCCAAAAACATCTTTAGACGAGACAGTTGCTGTCTGTATTTTTTTAAAAAAAATATCTCTAGGGGTTGAGCATAACTTGCAGGATCCATTACTTACTTCTTTAAAGCTAAGCCCTAACCCTCCACAACAAACCAATGAAGAGCTGCCTATGATGATGTTCAAAAGCCACAAAATGTTAACTGTCAGGAAATAAATAGGGTGGGAGACAGTGTCCTACTACAACAACTCAAGAGTGTGGCAAGCTGCCAGGGGTTTTAGCAGAAGTCTTCCAGCTACAGTTTAAATACATTTCAAGATTTTGTAACCTAGCCAACTTCCAAATCTACAATTAATAGACCTGTGCCTCTAGCACAGAGCAAAGTCAATGACAAAGGAAATAGCTATAACAATAATGTTTTCTTGCTGAAATGTTAACAAGGTCTGATACCAAACACAGAGAATTAAGCCCAGGCTTTCCTCTCTTCCCCATGACGCAAAACCAGGACTTTTTAAGCAAGAAAGGTTTAATGCATTAATTGTGGACTCCCGGTGTACAGGCCTCCCGAGGGCCTCACTAATCACAAAGCAAACCAAACTTAATAGTTTTGTGGAAACAAGGCCATTACGTTCTTTCAGCAAAACTGCCCCATGACTTCTGGAAACTCTGGATCAGTAGGTGATCATGAAGAAGCATACACAGAAAAGCTGTGATCTATATCCGTTTCTTGTATGGCTCAGCATCTGCAGATCAGGATTGTTCGAAGGGGTTTTTTGTTTTTTTTAATACAATAAGCAGGTGTTTGTGACCAGAGATTTCTCCTCTCTTTCCCCCTCTTTTTAGAATTATTTTCAGCAGCCTGTGGGCCACAGTGGGTGGGTGGTGACATGCAAAGAGCAGTGGCAATTTTCAAAATGGATTTCTTAGGAATTTTCACTAGTGTCCATTTGTTTGTCTGTTTCTAGTGAATTAAGCCTAGCCATACCTTATTAAATCTTCTGCTGGAAACTGGCAGGAAACGAGGCCTCCAATTTTCAGCAATCTGACACTGAATGTCAGTGTTATAACTGCAAAGTGCTCAGGGGCTGGGGGGGGGGGAAGCTCTTCCCTGCTTTATTGTTTTACAAACTACTCTGTGTGTGCATATGCAAGCACAATGAATAAGTCCAGAAGAGTCTTTGCTTTTCTTTCTTGTATTAATCCTTTAAAAATTCCTCAGTCCCTCCATAAGGCTTTTGCACAAATTGAATTTGAAAAAGAAGCAATTCCATTCAGAGATCAACGGGAGATAATACAGGTAGTCCTTGACCTAGGACCATAATGAAGCCCAAAATTTCTTTCATAAATCATTATGGTAGTAAATCAAAGTACCCATGTGGCCAACCCATTTTACGACCTTTTTTTGTAGCAGTCGTACAGTAAACCCACTCATTCCTATGGACGTTTTTTGCCAGAAACCAGCAAAAAATTTGTAAATCATGGTCACATGACTAGGGAATGTAGAACTGGCTGTAAGTGTGAGCCGGTTGCCAAGCACCCAAAATGAGGTCATGTGACTGCAGAGGATGTGTCCTTAGTACCTTCTGGGGATCCATTATAACTTTGAATGGTTGCTAAGCAACTGTTCGTTACATGAGAACTACCTGGATATATACCCTGTTTAACAACCAAATTATTTGCCCACAAATCAAGAAACTGTGATTTTGACTTAACAACAGGATAGCCAACATAATACCTCTCCAAATAGATGGAAGTTCTTCTCCTCAACTGGATGACTTTTCCTTAACATGTTTTTCACAGCCACTTCATGGTTTTTTAAAGTGGGTCATGGGATGGTATTCAGTTATTCCTCAAGCCCAGGGGTATCCAGACATAATACATGCCAACAGAAAAAGGGGACAAGGCCTCAATTGTGTGGTTACAGATGCCATCTTGACATTTTTTTCTTTGCTCTGCCATCGCTTCCACCTAGAAGCCCTGGCACTCTCTGTCAGCCCTAGGAAGTAGGCAATGATAAATCACTTCCAAAAATCTTGCCAAGAAAATTGCAGAAAATTGCAGACAAATCTTATTGCATTCTTTGACAAAGTGACAAAATTAGTGGACCAGAGGAATGCTGTGGATATAATTTACTTGGACTTCAGTAAGGCATTTGATAAAGTAGATCACAACCTACTACTTGATAAGATAGAAAAATGTGGGTTAGACAGCAGCACCACCAGATGGATTTGTAGCTGGCTGACCGGCCATACTCAGCATGTGGTCCTCAATGGAATACATCTACATGGAGGGAAGTGTGTAGTGGGGTGCCCCAGGGCTCTGTGCTGGCCCAGTGCTCTTCAACATCTTCCTCAATAATTTGGACAAGGGGATAGATGGGGAACTCATCAAATTTGCAGACCAAGCTGGCAGGAATAGCCAACACTCCACAAGACAGGCTTAAGATACAGGAGGATCTGGACAGACTTGAACATTAGGCACTATCTAACAAAATGAAATTCAATGGTGAAAAAAGTAAGGTTTAGGCAAGAAAAACCAAATGCACAGGTATAGTATAGATGGTAGCTTGCTCAATAGTAGTAACTGTGAGAGGGATCTTGGAGTCGTAGTGGACAATCACTTAAATATGAGCCAGCAGTGTGCTGCAGCTGCCAAAAATGCCAACGCTGCATTAACAGGGGGATAGAATCAAGATCACGTGAAGTATTAATGCCACTTTACAATGCCTTGGTAAGGTCACACTTGGAATACTGCATCCAGTTTTGGTCACCACGATGTAAAAAAGATGTAAAGACTCTAGAAAGAGTACAGAGAAGAGCAACAAAGATGATTAGAGGTCTGCAGGCTAAAACATATAAGGAACGGTTGCTGGAATTGGGTATGTCTAGTTTAATGAAAAGAAGGACGAGGGGGACATGATAGCAGTATTCCAATATCTCAAGGGTTGCCACAAAGAAGAGGGAGTCAAGCTATTCTCCAAAGCGCCTGAAGGACAAAAAGCAACGGATGGAAACTAGTCAAGGAGAGAAGCAACCTAGAACTAAGGAGAAACTTCCTGACAGTTAGAACAATTAACTAGTAGAACAACCTGCCTCCAGAAGTGGTGAATGCTCCAACACTGGAAGTCTTTATTATTATGTCCAGGCAGTTGCCATTGAGTCAACCCTAATTCTAAGGCAATAATAATGCTAATCTGCCTATCCCTGATCCTTGGGAAGGACTTGATAGGTGGACAAAAATGCTAAATCCAGTCTGAACATCTGGCTGACTGTGCAACAAACCACAAATAATGAAATGGTTAAGATGTGACTGTCTCCAGACTCTTCAAGTTTCTGTAACTATCTGACTTCTTTCCAAGATTCAGAGTAATGTAATCTGTCAGAATACCTACATATTTAGGCTACTCTTGAATTAGATTGAAACAAAGGAAAAAGAAATATTCAGAGGCCTTCAAACCTTTGGAGAATGTGCTGTTTCCCAGTGAAAATTTGGAGAAAACATCTACCAAATTTCTCTCTACAAATTTGGTGGAAAATGTCAGTATGCCCTTTGCTCATCTCTCATCCTAGCCTACATACAGCTGAGTTCTCATGCCTATATCCTTGCAAGCTTAAGATATTCATCACTCATCACTTATCCATAATGTTCGGCCTATGTGGTATATGATTGCACAGCAGGTTTGACTAAAATGTTTTAGGCAGATATTTTATGATCGATATGCAGTATCTTGGACCCAAGAACTAAAAGGGGGAAAAATCAACTTTTAGGTGAATGCTTGATAAGTATCTCTGCTGGAAGTCCTTCTCACATACATCATGCAGAAGCTGCATAGACTGAGAGACCAGAATGTAATAAGAAATTTAAAACCACTGCACGTAGCAGATAACAAAGTGCTGGATCTAGGCAACAACACCAGGAAGTTCAGGTGTTTGTTTAATATTCAGCGTGCATATTCTTAAGTAGTCCATGCACATATTTTAAAATTTACATTAAATGTTCCTGCACTTTCCCCAAGAACCTGTAAGAAGCAATATCTTCAATAACAGGTAATGAGACTAAGATAAAGTCAAAAGAAGGTTTACCCAGAAAAAAAGTTTGGTAGAAAATGTCTTATCTTTGCATCTGTTATTTCAATAAAATGCTAGAAGCACAAAGCAATTCTTACTCTGACTCTCATTACATGCATTGCTTTTGGCAAAAAATAATGTTATGTGTTTTTCAAGTACTTGGAAAACCAGCGTGATAACCAATGAAAGTGCTTAAAAAGTTACACAGCTATCTAGATGTCTATTCACAATTCTGTACTTATATTCCTTTAGATTTATGTCTTTCAGAACAGCGGAATAAACTATGTACATCTTTACTGTATATTAACTCCATGGCCTAAAATCGATGTAAGCACATTTTCCCTTAATGCTATATTTCAATATTTAGTAAAACTGCATTTTCCCCCTTTCTGGTTATTTAAACATATATAAATGATTAAGAATAAAAGGCATCAGGCAACAAGGAGAACATAGGAGAACACTAGTATTAAACGTACATTTTGTTCTAATCAGGTCCCCTGATTACACATATTTGTCATAATTGTTTATTTTTTACAAATTAAGAACAATGGTTTGGTTTTCCATAGTGGACAAACAGTAATTAAGGGGTTAGAGAAGGCAGGGCTGAGAAGTTGTCTGAGGAAGTTGTGACTCTTATTTAGGGAAAATAGATAATAGCTCAGTTATATATGTGGTAGCTAACAAGTTGAAGAATCTTCCAAAGCTTCAGGTGGCATGAAATGAAAGTGTTGGAGATTTGTTGGGTC
This sequence comes from Vipera berus, assembly GCF_964194415.1. Lineage (NCBI taxonomy): Eukaryota > Metazoa > Chordata > Lepidosauria > Squamata > Viperidae > Vipera > Vipera berus. Next base: position 247,907,696 of record NC_138202.1, on the reverse strand, counting down.
TAGTTAGAAAAATAGGTCAGGTGACATCAATTCCATAAAGACATGTTGGTTGCTGGTATGTTCTTCAGTGCTTTTTTTTAACCTTTGAATCTTTAGACGACCTAAGTCCATGCTTTTTGGAGTCTTACCCACATCTTCATGAATCTATCCATCTATTAGTGTTATCTTCAAAGATTCTTAGAGGTTTCTCGGAGTCAAGGATCTAATGAAAGAAATAAGCTGTAGAAGATATCCTCCATTATGTATCAAAATGCTCAGTTTCTGTAAGCCTTGTCCATCATCCATTTCTGAAGTAGCATTTTCTTCCAAATAATGTATCATTTAATAGCATTACATTATCATATAAGAATCTGGCTTCCCAAGACCTGGGTTACAGTTCCCATGAAAATTCTTCAAATATTCAGATAGTCACCTTAGTCTACTGTATATGCAAGCATTAGTTTCTGGCCACGTTTTAGTGATTGTGATTTTATTTTTACACCAATGCCTTTTTCTATTTATGCATTATTTTTTACCCCATTTCTTAAACACAATTGTGTGTGTGTGTGTGTGTGTGTGTGTGTGTGTGTGTGTGAGAGAGAGAGAGAGAGAGAGAGAGAGAGAGAGAGAGAGAGAGAGAGAGAGAGAGAGAGAGATTGAATTCTGTCCTTCAGACTTACAATCTGGGAGCACAAGATGGGGTGAGAGTTAAGCTTCACTTGTGATATATCTATGTTATTTTCTTGGCAACAGTACAGAATCTTTTTAACCACTGCATTTTTCCAGGAAAAGGGAAAAAGAGAAATGAGGGTAGAGAGTAGAGAAAAGGGGAAGAAGGGGGAAATCTGTTTTTCAAGGCCAGAATAGAAAGTGATACAGGTTTGGCTGAGATTTTCATGATGGTTTCTTGTCTGAAGGCCGATTGATGATCTTCAGTTTTACAAAGTAACTGGTGGAACCAGTTACTTTGCAGTTACACACACACATATACATATACATAGGTAGGTAGGTAGATAGATAGATAGATAGATAGATAGATAGATAGATAGATAGATAGATAGATAGATAGATAGATAGATAGATAGATAGATAGATAGATAGATAGATAGGTCTACAAGAAAAAAAATCAGTGACTAACTCTATCCAACTTATCTGTTCATTTCAGTCTCCTGGAAGTGATTTCGTCTCACCATTATCTCCAAGCCTATGAAGCCAGTGCAGGCCGTTTAAGCAAAACACTCCAAAAATCCCACCACCATTTCTAGGGTACTCTGCAATAAGTAACAATTCCAGTCTGAATCAGCCTTGAGGAGAGGAGCCTATTTGGGCCCAGCTTTTCATATTCCACAAGCAGAGTTATCATTACCATTGTTGCCTTATCTCTATTGGTGATTGCTTCTTTTCAGGCAAGTATAAAGGCAAGCTGAATATAAATGTTTTGTCATAAAAACGCTATTCAGACAATAAAGAAGGGGTTATAATAGCACCAAATACAGTCATCCCAGGGCTCTAGCACTGATTGAATATGTATGTATGCATATTCGGGTTGCATGAAATGCCAGAAATCTACTATCTTTCTCACTGACCACATCAAGACATAAACCACTGTGTAGAATTAAATGACGCTCTGGCATCTTTACTGTATAAATATTATAGACAAGGATGACGCTATCATCCCATTGGAAGAAAAGACTGCCCTCACGCAAAACTCTTTTTTTTTACATTCTAGCAACTTTGAAACCAAGTCCTGAGCAACTATATTTTTTCCCCCCGTTTCTGGTAATGATGGCTTCCTTTCTCCCTTCCTCTGAAAGCTGAAATGCCTTGGGTGCTTAGCAGCTCCAGCCATGTAGCGCCACCCAGGGGCCAAATCCAGAATTTTGGGTTTCTTTTGCCTTGAAATGGAAGACAAGCTACTGTGCAGCCCTTAGTCCTCTGGCTCCTGCTAAATTATGATGGGACTTCAGGAACCTGTTTCCCGTGTTTCTCCCTCATAATTGTAAGAATAGCAGGTGTGTTTTTAAAGCACCACAATCAAAGGTCCACCAGAAAGACAAAAACTAATTACAGACAAGAGAGACAGTATGCAGATAGTAGGTTAAAGCTGAATGCGCAATGCATAGGAAAATGTGACTCATTGTAACAATAAAATACGAAAAGAGGTGGGGGGGGGCGTGGGGAGAGAAGAAGATAAAGCAGGAGATTACAGACCTTGCAGTGGTTTGATAAATGGCACTCTACTTCACTCTGCTTATTGTGTACTTCATACCTTGCTCCTGAATATGGAAGAGAATTTTATTAAAGATTTAGCCACGGTGCTGGTGGTGGTGGTGACTGTCTCACAGTAATTTTCCTACAAAGTAGTTTAATCTATCACAGGGCAGACAGTGCACCTTCTTACCATGTATCATTTCTGTCTATTGAGTAAGTGCTATCCAAATGCAATTTCTTTTCATTTTTGGAATCTGCGATGCATATTCAAGATACATTTTCTTTTTGTCAGGGGCCTAAATTAGGACCTGTATAAAAAAAAGGGGGGGATACTAATAAAAAAGTAAACCAAACCGTGTCTGTGTTTCTCAGTAATTTTTTTTAGATAGCACTGCTTTTTAAAAAGGTAAAGAATATGTGAAAATACAGGCAGTCCTCGACTTACAACCACAAGTGATTGATTATAATGGAGCCCAAAATTTCTGTTGCTAGTCAAGACATTTGTTAAGTGAATTTTTGCTCCCTTTTACAACCTTCCTTGCCACAGTTGTTAAGTGAATCACTCCAGTTGTTAAGTTAGCAACACAGTTGATAGGTGAATCTGGTTTCCCCATTAATTTTGCTCGTCAGATGGTCACATGGTGATCACGTGACTCTGGGACACTGCAACTGCCATAAATGTGTCAGTTGCCAAGCGTCTGAATTTTGATCACGTGACTATGGGGATGCTGCAACGGTTTTAAGTGTGAAAACTGGTCATAAGTCATTTTTTTCAGTGCCACTGTAACTATGAAAGGTCACTAAATGTACAGTTGTAAGTCAAGGACTACCTGTAGTAGTGCAATGTTAAACCCTCCCTTTGCTATAATAAATCTGTAACAGTGTCTTTGGAGTCTTTATGACATCTTGCTACCTCAGTGAATATCAATGATATCAAGATATACAATAAGTACCATGGTATACAAATGGTATAGGGCTTCCCACCTGAGCAGTGGGTTGGACTAGAAGACCTCCAAGGTCCCTTTCAACTCTGTTATTCTATTCTATTCTATTCTATTCTATTCTATTCTATTCTATTCTATTCTATTCTATTCTATTCTATTCTATTCTATTCTATTCTATTCTATTCTATTCTATTCTATTCTATCCTATCCCATCCCATCCCATCCCATCCCATTGCATTCCATTCTATACCAAGGGAAAATGCAACTTTGGAGTGCCACATTGAAAGTACTTCTACTTAATATGGAAAGAGGAACTCAGCCCTAATATTTTACTCAGGATACAGTTTATCGTTATTGGATCATGAACAAAGGAAAGGCAGAATCATAGCCAAAATGTCGATTCACATGATCCAATGATAAAAAAAAGTTTATTAAAATGCCTTGGCTAATGTGGAGATTTTCCCACAAAACTAACTACTTAGGATACCTTTCTGAAGCTAAGATGGTGAACTAATATGTAAAGGATACTGAGTTTTTACTCAGAGCTGGCATCATGTCTCTGTGCTCTGGGACCACAAAATATATTCAGGCCTCAAGGTTTAAAAGCTGACAAACACAGAATAATTTTATTACAGCATAACATTAAAGGGAGCTCTTCTTTTGTTTACCAGAGTGCTTGGTCTACTAATCCAGTGACAATAAATTACAGCATGAGCTGTAGGAAGGTTGGGGCTTGGATCGCATATTTCAAACAATTACTCCTTGTCTCCCAACACATGATAAATTATTATGGTAACTTTACACAATTACCCTTATTTCATAATAGGAACTGTTCTCATGTATTCTCATGTATACCAAATCTGTAATAGACCTGTGAAAGGCACATTCAACTTGCAGGACAGACGTGACAGTGCTTGAAGTGTAAATAAGTAAATCAAACAAAATTGCTATAGTTGGCCAGAGGCAAACTATAGGAATCTAATGTTGTGTCTTTCTGTATGTGTGTCTGTGTGTGAGAGTGTTTGTGTGTAAGAGAGAGAGACAGACAGACAGACATAAGAAAGAGGCTTCAAACTGCTTGTGGTTATCCCTGACAAACATCTAATTTATATCACACATGTAATTGTTCTAAATCCTTCAATGAAATCCATTTTTCACCTCCTACTCTCCAAATATAAAGCCATCTTCAATTATGGGGAAATGACCACATTTGATTGAGAGATAGATGATGTTGAAAACAAAATAAAAAGCAAATAATTCTTTGACATAAACTGACTCCCCTCCGCCCTGTGCGTTCCCACAGAGAGGGCCTCCTCAGGGTGCCTCCGGTAAGGGAATGCCGACTGGTGGCCCCCAGGGGGAGAGCCTGCTCTGTGGGCGCTCCGGCACTATGGAATCAACTGCCGGTGGAGCTCCGGATGACATCAGACCTCCGAACCTTCCGTCGCGGCCTGAAGACCCACTTATTCGAATTAGCTGGTCTGGCCTGAAGGGGGAATATGGGCTTTTAAAATTGTTGTTTTATTATTGTATTATTGTTTTATTTGGGCATTGGTTTAATCTTATTTTAACTTTTGTATCGTAATTTATATATGCCCTGTGAACCGCCCTGAGTCCCTAGGGAGAAGGGCGGTATATAAATTAAATAAAACTAAACTAAAACTAAACTAAACTGTTAGCAACATGGTAGTACACTAGGTTGGGATGTTCCTCTCAGGAAATACTGTGGATCTTGAGGAATACTTGACACTCAAACTTTTAATTTCTATTGTAAAAACAATTTCAGATTTATGTGGAGTGCTGACCTAACTTAAAATACCATTGAATCATTTAATATTGTTAGGCAACCTAATAGAAAATAACTTTACAGATGAGGAAAGGCTAGCACCCATGTTTAGGCTCATTAAGAAATTAGATAAGAAAATTACTTCTTGTACCTGTATAATGAAATATAACTCTTATCTGAAAATGCTACAGTTTTCATTAACGTCTGTCACAAAAAGCCACTGTGGGGAAAAATGCTTCCAATCATTGAAACAAGATGTAGGCCTTGCAATTTTAGCTCTGCTCATAATGTCATAGATGGAAGTTATTTTCATCATTATAGCTAGATCCTTTCTAAATGAGAACCAGTTTGGTGTAGTGGTTAAGGCATCAGGCTAGAAACCAGGAGACCATGAGTTCTAGTCCCAGCTTAGTTACAAAAGCCAGCTGACCTTGAGTCAGTGACTCTCTCTCTTTCTCTTTCAGCCCTAGGAAACAGACAAGTGTACTTTGGAGAAAAAAAACATTGCCAATAAAACTACATGCTATTCCAATGATATTTCAAGTGCGGGGGGGGGGGGAGAGACAGGCAGACAGACAAGACATAGAGATGACTAAAAACAAAGAAATCCTTAAATGAGGTCCATCAGTGAGCACTGCATCTGGATGGCTGGGAGTCTTTGGACAAGTTACTCTCTCTTAGCCCAACTCACCTCACAGCGTTATCAAAAAATAAAAAATAAAGATGGGAAACACTATAAATGAATGGATAAATAAATAAATCCTCAGAGTTTGCTTGATAGCACTGTGCAAGGAGTTTGCTCCTGCCTTCTTTCAGGAAGTTTCCTAATTTTGACAAGCACTCCTGGAATCTCCAGGTGGTCTCTCATCCAAATATAATCAAGGCTAACCCAGCTTAGTTTCCAAAATCAACCGAGAGTGATCCAAAGTTGTCAAATGAGAAACTTTATGTATTTGGTATGAAGATTTTTTTTCTTTTGAAAGGCAACATCTATATGATTCAAAGTTCCAACTGGGTAAGGTGATAGGTTTCTCATCAGATGATCTTCCCTAAATACATTCCTAAACTTGTTTGTTTCAGAAATCCTGTCAGGATCGGGAGGGAAAAAGCAGCTACCACATTCAGTGTGTGCAATATAGATTTAAACAAGGCTTGCTGCTATGATACCAATGATACCAATCTTAATAGCTACAGTAGATCTCCCATTAGAGAAAACTAGGCAATTGCCTCAAGAAAGCATCTACTCAAGGTATGGAAAGAAACTTTTATATGTGAAATGGAGAGTGCGGGGAGAAATTTTTTCCTTTGCCTTTGTGGCAAAATATCCTAAGTTAGCTATGCCTATTTGAAGATCTTCTGAATCCTTCTCAACAGAGACTAGTCAGTGTAAAATTGTTAAGGTAAAGGTAAAGGTTCCCCCGCACATGTGTGCTAGTCGTTTCCGACTCTAGGGGCCGGTGCTCATCTCCGTTTCATAGCCGAAGAGCCAGCGCTTGTCCGAGGACATCTCCGTGGTCATGTGGCCGGCATGACTAGACGCCAAAGGCGCACAGAACGCTGTTACCTTCCCACCGTAGTGGTCCCTATTTTTCTACTTGCATTTTTACATGCTTTCGAACTGCTAGGTGGGCAGAAGCTGGGACGAGTAACAGGCGCTCACTCTGCTACGCGGCACTCGGGATTCGACCCGCCAAACTGCCGACCTTCCGATCGACAAGCTCAGCGTCCTAACCCACTGAGCCACCGCGTCCCACCGTAAAATTGTTAGGAACTAGGAAATACATTTCTTTTTTTTTTTCACTTCTCCCAGTCTGTGAAGAATCCATTTTCATGGATGTATATTAATACTAAGTAAATGAGGTGAGGTGCCTCAAAATGTGGCATTGAATTTTATGTCTACCTCTTTCTTCTTCATAATTTGTAATCTAATTTATATTGGAGCTTGAATTTGTAATGTTCAGGATGGAACATCATTATGTTTCAAAGACATGGTATAACATTTGCAGAGGCACTTTTTGGATATAGATCGAAATTCAGCGATCCAAAATAATTAAAATGAGGAAATGGAAAAGTACTGTACATACTATATCCAGCAGTTTCCACTATGCCTGCATGTATAGCTGTAAAGAAAAGATGTATACTCAGATTTATTCTTCAGCAGTATGATGCTCATACAGAAACTTCACTAATAATCTCAGTAAAATATCTGCACGTGCATTTTCTATGCGAGATGCAACATTACACACAAAATGTACACAGATTATATGTAGATTTGTAGAGTTGATAGACACTACACGTTTGAAGTTTGAAGATTTTTTTCAAAGGGGAATAGTAGGATTGCACTTTTTTCCCACAGACCAGTTTTGTCTTCCTGTTGCCTGTGGCTTTCCTCCATCTGTTTACCAAATAATACTTTCTTTGAGTCTTAGGAAGACCAGAAGCAGAATTATCATTGGGTGAAGCCATTTAGACTCACTGCATCTGATGTCAAGATAATTATTTCCCTGCATCAATTCAAGGTTGGTAAAGAGATTATTATTGGAAGAAGAGAAAATCAAGCAAAGCTATTATGTGGACTTTGGAATATGGAAACTGATTGTTAATGATTACTTTGCAAATATAAGCCCAGACAACACGCTGTTTACCAAATATTAAGGTGTTTATGTTAAAAAAAATCAATATTTATTTTTTAAAAAACATAAAAGTTAAGAAATTCCAAATATTTTTAAAAAATAAACCTTTTGAGGTGATACTTTTTTCAACTGATTAGATCTACTAAAGGTTGCCCCAACCTTTCAAATATTGAACCATGCTTAAAATAAAGCCCGCCCCCCCTGCCATGTGGGAAACCCCAGTACTTCCCCATAAAATAATGTTAATTTCATCCTGGCATTAAACTGGGAGTTATCTGGTAAAAAATAATTATAATAGGTTTTTACCTGAACCAACATCAAAGTGTCAATTTTCTTTCTAACCTGCTTCTGAAAGTGAAACTTTCACTTCCACAGGGTGCCACAAGGAAAATCATTCCCTTTACCATACAAATGTGTGTGTGTGTGTGTGTGTGTGTAGCTTTAATTGCTACTCTATGAATTGTCAGTTGTGCCATATTTTAAATCATTCCCTTTACCATACAAATGTGTGTGTGTGTGTGTGTGTGTGTAGCTTTAATTGCTACTCTATGAATTGTCAGTTGTGCCATATTTTGTGACTGCTGTTTTCTTGACTGATAGATCCTAAAAGGCAGAAATTATCCACCACTTCCATGTCTTCATTGTAACTTCTTAAGTTGGTTGCTGTACCTGTTGCCCTTAGTTTGATCTTTTTTTATTTAATTTGTGCTCCTCGTTAAGTTTGTGCTCCTTGACCTTCAACAGTGAAGCTTGAAGATCATTTGCATTTTCAGCTATCAGACTAGTGCCATCAGTATAGTCACATATCTCCTATTAAATTTAATTATTTACAGAACCTCTAGATTACACATGACAATAATGAAGGTGCTTACATACTTACCACTGTAAAAAAAACACTGCAAGGTGTTGTTACTATATATATATATATATATATATATATATATATATATATATATATATATATATATATATATATCCCCTTCATGGATTACTGCCTTGTCGTGGCGAAGGGGCTTGCGTAATTCAATGAAGCTATGAGCTATGCCGTGCAGGGCCACCCAAGACGGACAGGTCATAGCCGAGAGTTCTGACAAAACGTGATCCACTGGAGAAGGAAATGGCAACCCACTCCAGTATCTTTGCCATGAAAACCCTATGGACAGTACCAAAAGGCAAAACGATATGACGCTGGAAGATGAGCCCCTCAGGTCAGAAGGCGTCCAATATGCTACTGGGGAAGAGCAGAGGGCTAGTACTAGTAGTGCCAGAAAGAATGAAGCGACTGGGCCAAAGCCGAAAGGACGCTCAGCTGTGGATGTGTCTGGTGGTGAAAGGAAAGTCCGATGCTGTAAAGATTTTTTCTCCATAGGAACCTGGAATGTAAGATCCATGAATCAAGGAAAGCTGGACGTGGTCAAACAAGAAATGACAAGACTGAACATCGACATCTTAGGTATCAGCGAACTAAAATGGACAGGAATGGGTGAATTTAATTCAGATGACCATCAGGTATACTACTGCGGGCAAGAATCCCTCAGAAGAAATGGAGTAGCCTTCATAGTCAATAAAAGAGTAGGAAAAGCAATACTGGGATACAATCCTCAAAATGACAGAATGATCTCAGTTCGAATCCAAGACAAACCATTCAATATCACAGTAGTCCAAGTCTATGCCCCAACCACCAGTGCTGAAGAGGATGAAATTGACCGGTTCTATGAAGCCCTACAGCACCTTATAGAACTAACACCAAAAAATGATGTCCTTATCATCATGGGGGATTGGAATGCTAAAGTAGGAAGCCAAAAGATAACTGGAATAACAGGCAAGTTTGGCCTTGGAGTACAAAATGAAGCAGGGCACAGGCTGATAGAATTTTGTCAAGAGAATACGATGGTCATAGCAAACACTCTTTTCCAACAACCCAAGAGACGGCTCTACATATGGACATCACCAGACGGTCAACACAGAAATCAGATTGACTATATGCTCTGCAGCCAAAGATGGAGAAGCTCTATACAGTCAGTAAAAACAAGACCAGGAGCTGACTGTGGCTCAGACCATGAGCTTCTCCTTGCAAAGTTTAAGCTTAAACTGAAGAAAGTAGGGAAAAGCACTAGGCCACTCAGGTATGAATTAAATCATATCCCTGTTGAATATACAGTAGAGGTGACAAATAGATTTAAGGAATTAGATCTGATAGACAGAGTGCCTGAAGAACTATGGACAGAGGTTCGCAACATTGTACAACAGGTAGCAACCAAAACCATCCCAAAGAAAAAGAAATGCAAGAAAGCAAAATGGCTGTCTGAGGAAGCTTTGCAAATAGCTAAGGAAAGGAGGGAAGCGAAAGGCAAGGGAGAAAAACATACATATGCCCAATTGAATGCAGAATTCCAGAGAATAGCTAGAAGAGATAAGAATGCCTTCTTAAATGAACAGTGCAAAGAAATAGAAGAAAACAATAGAATAGGGAGGACCAGAGATCTTTTCAAGAAAATTGGACAGATGAAGGGAACGTTTAATGCAAAAATGGGCATGATAAAGGACCAAAATGGCAGGGACCTAACAGAGGCAGAAGAGATTAAGAAGAGGTGGCAAAATTACACAGAAGAACTATACAAGAATGAGCTTAATGTCCCTGATAATCACAATGAGGTGGTCACTGACCTCGAGCCAGACATCCTAGAATGTGAAGTGAAGTGGGCCTTAGAAAAGCTGAGCAACAACAAAGCTAGTGGAGGTGACAGTATTCCAGCTGAGCTATTCAAAATCTTAAAAGACAGTGCAGTAAAAGTGCTACACTCAATTTGCCAGCAAATTTGGAAAACTCAACAGTGGCCACAGGATTGGAAAAGATCAGTTTACATTCCAATTCCAAAGAAAGGCAGTGCCAAAGAATGTTCAAACTATCGCACCATTGCACTCATTTCTCATGCTAGTAAAGTCATGCTTAAAATCCTACAAGCTAGACTTCAGCAGTATGTGGATCGAGAACTACCAGAAGTACAGGCAGGATTTCGAAGAGGCAGAGGAACTAGAGATCAAATTGCCAACATACGCTGGATCATGGAGAAAGCTATGGAGTTCCAGAAAAACATCTACTTCTGCTTCATTGACTATGTTAAAGCCTTTGATTGTGTGGATCATAACAAACTGTGGCAAGTTCTTAAAGAGATGGGAGTACCAGACCATCTTATTTGTCTCTTGAGAAACCTATATGCGGGTCAAGAAGCAACAGTGAGAACTGGACATGGAACCACTGATTGGTTCAAAATTGGGAAAGGAGTCCGGCAAGGCTGTATACTGTCGCCCTGCCTATTTAACTTATATGCAGAGCACATCATGAGAAAGGCAGGGCTAGATGAATCAAAAGTTGGAATTAAGATTGCCGGAAGAAATATCAACAACCTAAGATACGCAGATGATACCACTCTAATGGCAGAAAGTGAAGAAGAACTAAAGAGCCTCTTGTTGCGGGTGAAGAAGGAGAGTGCAAAAGTTGGGTTGAAACTTAACATTAAGAAAACCAAGATCATGGCATCTGGCCCTCTCAATTCCTGGCAAATAGATGGGGAAGAAATGGAGGTAGTGACAGATTTTATTTTCCTGGGCTCCAAGATCACTGCAGATGGGGACTGTAGCCAAGAAATTAAAAGACGCTTGCTCCTGGGGAGGAAAGCCATGGCAAATCTAGACAGCACACTAAAAAGCAGAGACATCACCCTGTCAACAAAAGTGCGTATAGTCAAGGCTATGGTCTTCCCAGTTGCAATGTATGGCAGTGAAAGTTGGACCATAAGAAAGGCTGAGCGCCAAAGAATTGAGGCCTTTGAACTATGGTGCTGGAGAAGACTCCTGCGAGTCCCTTGGACTGCAAGGCGATCAAACCGGTCAGTCCTAGAGGAGATCAATCCTGACTGCTCTTTAGAAGGCCAGATCCTGAAGCTAAAACTCAAATACTTTGGCCACCTAATGAGAAGGAAGGACTCACTGGAGAAGAGCCTAATGCTGGGAAAGATCGAGGGCAATAGAAGAAGGGGACGTCAGAGAATGAGGTGGCTGGATGGAGTCACTGAAGCAGTAGGCGTGAGCTTAAATGGACTCCAGAAGATGGTAGAGGACAGGAAGGCCTGGAGGAAATATGTTATGCGGCACTCGGGATTTGACCCGCAGTTTGGCGGGTCAAATCCCGAGTGCCGCATAACAGAGTGAGCGCCTGTTACTCGTCCCAGCTTCTGCCAACCTAGCAGTTCGAAAGCACGTAAAACTGCAAGTAGAAAAATAGGGACCACTCCGGTGGGAAGTTAACAGCGTTCTGTGCACCTTTGGCGTCTAGTCATGCCGGCCACATGACCACGGAGACGTCCTCGGACAAGCGCTGGCTCTTCGGCTTTGAAACGGAGATGAGCACCAGCCCCTAGAGTCGGAAACGACTAGCACGCATCTGCGGGGGAACCTTTACCTTTACATATACATATACATATACATATACATATACATATACATATACATATACATATACATATACGTATACATATACGTATACATATATATATATATATATATATATATATATATATATGTATACACATATATACATACATATACATATACATACATACATATATATATATATATATATATATATATATATATATATGTATACACATATATACATACATATACATATACATACATACATATATATATATATATATATATATATACACATATATACATACATATACATATACATACATACATACATACATACATACATACATACATACATACATATATATATATATATATATATATATATATATATATATATATATATATGTTGCAAAATAAATGGTCAGAAAGCTACATACAGTATGAAGTACTGTAACTACTATCCAGTTAATTTCTCATACACTAAAACTGTTATTGTTTCATCTAAGCTGCAGATCCCAATTTTACCATAACTGATAATGACAGAGTTTATGAAGATACTGTATATGCTTTGTAAAAAAAATCCAGATTCTCCTTTATAATCTAAGCGAGAACAGGAGCTATTGGAAGGCTTTTCTTCCCCTTTCAGTTATTTTGATTAAGTTCCTAGATTACACAAAACCCTTACATTATACTGCAATGTTGCGTTTCAGCAAGGTGAGGTCAATAGAAAGTAACCCTACTGCATCAATCTCCAAAGACATAGGTTATCACAACTTTTAGCAACTGGGACTCGATAAAGATTTTCCACAGAATCAGAACAGGTCTTTTTTTTTTACTCAGAGCATTAATACAGTCGGTCTGACTTACTTCTTAAATAACTATTTAACTCTTGAAGAGTTTCTCTGAAGTTCTCAAGCTATCAATAGGCCCACTTAAAGTAGGCAATTTGGACTGTGTAAAGAAAAACCTGAAAGTTTTGACTTTGGGGAAGAAAGGCAGATTAATAATTATCCCATGCTAAAAGAGACTTTAAGAAGTGTGGCAGTTAAATGAATCAGCTATCAACAGGCACAGAGATACACAACGTCTACATACCATTTAAAAGAGACAATCAAAAAGCTAAAAAGGAAACAAAAAGACCAAAACACCTCCTTCACAGTAGTCAACACCCTCATAAGCGAAGATTAAAACCAGGATTAACACTAGCCCAACAATCAAGCAGTAAACTATACCCCAATCAATGAACTACCAACTCAGACAAACAATCAAAAAATAAACAATAGCTCAATCAAGGAAACACTAAGGGGAAAAAAAGCATTCCCACCAAGACTGACAGGGCAAGCCACTTGAATATAAACTGAAACCAAATCCACTCCTTTCTAGCACTGATGTTTTCTAACTGGATAATGAAATGTCTGCCAAAAACCAAACGGAACCATGTCAGAGAGCACCAAGGACCCCACAGACTTTTTTTAAAAAAAAAATCCTTCCAGCTGCTCTGTCCACTGGGCTTGGGTGACTAAGGGTACCTTTGAAACGATCCAATGGAGAAAACAAGCCTTTTCTTCTCCATCTTTTTCCTCCATCTTTGGAGAGGACTTAGGGCTGCGGCTCTTCATATGAAAAAAGAAACACAGCACCTTCATCCAAATCTTATTTATTTATTTATTTATTTATTTATTTATTTATTTATTTATTTATTTATTTATTTATTTATTTATTAAATTTGTATACCGCCCTTCTCCCGAAGGACTCAGGGCGGTGAACAGGGCAATACATATCAAAAACAAGATACAAAAATTAAAAATGATTAAATAAAATGCCCACGAATAAGTTAAGACACATTAAAAGTAGGTTAAAACACATTAATAAAACCCAACCCCATCCCATCAGGCCAGGCCAGCTTGTTTCAAAGATTTGTTTCAAAGGACAGGATTTCTTTGAGAAGCTTTTGTCCATTTCTTTACAAAGGTGCTCAACACCTTTTGTGCAGGTATCTGGATTACACAGGGTATATTAACTTTCTCCAAATCGTGTCTTGTCTAAAAGTAGTCCTCAAGTGATGAACACTGTTGAACCCAAAATTTATGTTGCTAAGTGAAACATTTGTTAAGTGAGTTTGCCCCATTTACCATAAGAGAATCATTGCACTTGTAAAGTTAGTAACATGGTGGCTTCCCCATTGACCAGGGGTCCCCAACGCTCGGTCTGTGGACTGGTACTGGGCTGCAGCATGCCAGCAACCAGGCCACACAAACAAGCGAAACCCCATCTGTGGGATGCAGGCAGCACACAAAACCACCCCTCCAGTCCACAGAAAAACCTCTCTCCACAGAACCGGTCCCTGGTACTCAAAAGGTTGGGGACCTCTGCTATTGACTCTGCTTTTCAGAAGGTCACAAAAGCTGATCACATGACCCCAGGACAATGCAACCGTCATCAATATGAACCAGTTGCTAATCATCTGAATTTTGATCATGTGATCCTGGGGATGCTACAACAGTCGCAAATGTGAAAAACGGTCATAAGTTATTTTCACTGCCATTTAACTTTGAACAGTCACTAAATGAACGAAGACTACCAGTACATGGTTAATTTTTTCAGATTTTCTTTTTCAACACTTCCTGGAGATAGCAGAGATTTAAAAGGATTCTTAAATGCTCAGTAAATTTTCTGAAAATGATCACTGCTTACTTGAAAAGGCTGAAATTTATCGAACTTGATCACAGATTTCCAGGAATCAAAAGCTGACTCCTCCAGCTGGCCCCTGGAGCATTACTGCACTGGGACTATCATTTCTATTTATTTTTCTGCTGTAGGTATCTTGGAAAGTTGGCTTTGAGATAAATGTTGACATTCTTTCTGTTGCATCAGACAATCTTTATTACAATGTCTTTTCTCACAAGGAAAGCAAGCAGCCTCACCTATTGTTGGCCAGAGGATGACCCTAGGTTCTCTGGATCAACACTTCCAGTTGTTGCGTGATTTTTGAGAATTTTAGGGAGACACCCAGACTGCTTTTTGAGATTACTGTTACCTCCTAAATATTTCCATGCTCGCAAATCCACTTGATTCATAGTTTCAGTTGCTGTTCGGTGCAAGAAACCAGGAACCAAGGCTGCTCAAATGAGTACAAATTTATTATGTGCTACTGTAGCTCTCTACAAGAGTCTGAGCTATTAACGGTCAAGGCAAACTGGCGGTAGATAAAACTGATCACGCATTTGACCCCCTCCCTCAGGCTTAGCCTGGTCAGCTCTTACAGTTGCCTTGGCAATGGTTGGTAAATGTTTTGGTGGTTCCTTGCAAATCTAGAGGGCCAGATGAAAGGAATGGTTCCACTTCTAGATAAAAGACAACGTTGCTGGCCCACAGAACTAGAAAACATGGTGCCTTAAGCTTGCTACTGTTGCAACAAAGGCTGTTTCAAATAGAATGCCCCTAACTGATCTGATAGATGATATTTTTTTCCCAAAGCCCTGAAGTTTCTTTTGCTTTCTTCTTCAATTAATCTAAACTGAATGTTGACTCAGTTTTTAAAGAGAGGATTTTTTTTTTGTATTCAGAAGCTGCCACATCTGTGTGTATTTCTCTCAATACCCCAGTGGTTTGAGAACAGATATATTTCACATGCTCTTCCTTACATATTCCAAAGTCCTTATAGGTCCTTTCATATGAGATGAAAAGGGTTTCATTATCACTGCCTCTTGTGAAGATGGGAAGATATTTTACATCCACCAACTGGGTTCTATTCTCACTGTTAACTATGCAGAGCCTTTCTCTAGTAACTTCTGCAACTCAATTGTCCTTTCCTATATTGTTCTCTTCTCTTTTCCTTAAGCTGGTTTCCTATTTCTTGTTGGAAACAGGTTCCAAAATATGTACACACACACCCATACATAAACATATGTATGAGCAGGGCTTTTTTTTGTCATAGAATGCCCAGAAAAGAGTTCCGGCACCTTTTTTGGATGGAACCTTATAGGGTAGGCAAGGCGGGTTGTATGACGTGTGTGAGTTCTGGCACTTTTTTTTTCCACAAAAAAAGCACTGTGTATGAGTGTATACATACATACACTACTATTTGGTTTCGTTTAGTTTGCTAACTTTTGGGATATATTTATTCCAAACCTTTTCATGTTCAGCTGATGCTGACTTTGAGAGCACATATCTTTGGTAGACCCCTTATAACCTATTAAAGATATTTTTTTTTTAAAAAAAAGTTAGTATCAGGTTCCATTATCATTATTTGCAAGAATGCCATTGATGACATTTCAGTCAAAGAGTTGTGAAGAAATCAGTAAAAATACCAAATAATCTTTGACAATAATCTTGGTTTACTGTCCATTTTTTACTAAGGTTTTTAAGTCACGTAGCATGAGAAATAAAAACATAAACTAAAACTCTAAAACTCTACAATTTAAAAAGTTGTCTTTAAAGTCTACAATAAAAAAAAGATGTATCTAAACCTAATAAAAATTTGTAGCTGTATTTTTTTTTTAAAAAAGGTAAATGTATCACAGAAGGTGGAGAACATCCTTTCATATACATTTATGTTTTTGATGAATCAAGACTGCCCGGGATAGTCAGTGCTATGGAGCACCAAAATGTTCTCATAAAACCAGATAGCTAGGCGTGCAATTTATTTACAATTAAATGGTAGACCCAGTTAAAGTGATGTGTTTGGTGAAAGTGGCAGGCTATTCTGAATCAGACCAAATTTAGAGATACGAAAAGTATTGCTAGAACAATGGCAGTATTATAATTCTTCCTCTGGAAACACATATAACAAAATAGATGTACTCAGTAGTGTTTTCTAAACTGCTTTTCTTAATGTCAGTTTGCTAATTTCTGCAGTCAAGTTTGCATCTCATTAATTCCATCAGAAAGTAAGTTGCACTGCTCAGATTCAGCTTGAGTTTTATTCAAGCAATACATTAGATAAGAAAACGTCCCTTTTTACAACCCTGTAATCCCTTAACTTGGGGTAGAGCTTGGACAACTGGATGGAACTGAGCATTTACTGGCCAGATGCCCTTCCTGATGCCCTGTGGAGTTCACAGATGTTTTTTCTTTGTGCCCTAGGAGAGAAACATCTGCCGTTACTTAGCATTGAATTTTCAACCTTCCAAGCGGGAGGTGAGAGCCTTCACCACTTAGGCCACCACATCAGTCAGGCAATAGATTAGATAAATCATAAAAAAAAAACCTGCTTGGGATTTCTTTCAGACATCAAGAATTGTAAATA